>NC_083720.1:155673508-156281008 GCF_028564815.1 Eubalaena glacialis | reverse complement strand
GGTGAGATGTAATTCCCAAAGGAAAACTGAGGCATTTGGGCATGAGAACAGATGCTGGCTGGCAGAAAGCAACAGATTCTAAGTCAATGACAGCTCACTGCACAGCACAGAATCTGACACAAAAGGAAGAAAGGGGTTCACTCACGGTCAGGGGCTGCAGCTACTCATCCAGTGTTCTTACTATCCCTCCCAAGACTGCAATAAGTTCTTTCACTTACTGAAAAGTCAGGATCATTGGTGGTGGTGAACTCAACTCTCTTTCCTTGGGCATCAGGTCTTCACATCTCAGAGGCTGACCCAAAACAGCCCATGTGCCCCCGGAAGACACACAGACCTCATTCCTGCCCCTGAGAGGTGGAAGCCCTTGAGTTATGCCATCTCCCTGGCCATACTAATTGCCCATCCCTGAAAAACAATACTGCTCCTTTTCCAGTTTCTTCTCTCTCCTTTACTAAGAGGAAGAAACCAAATGCTAGAGTGGTAAGGAAACTCTTGTGCAATGAAGTAATGGGAGGCTCAAGAATTATTGCATGCCATGGAACCCATAATTGGCAGGCTTTCCAGAGGCCACATGGATGCATATGGCTCTCCAAGACAATGCAGTGTCAGTGTGAACCTTCCATTGGAAGGTCCAGTTGCCCCCATATCTTTGATTCTTAATGAATATGAACGTCAAAATTTCTAATGACTGAAAGGACAGAGGATTGCAGGGCCATGGTCTGCTGTAGGGTTGTTGTGTCAGGGACACACTCCAATGTTTAGAGGATTATTACTTCTCTTGGCAGCCTATGAGACTGTGAGCGGTAGGCCTTTTTCTCAACCACATGCATGTTGGTAGTTGAAACTTCTCAAAGGAATGTCTACACTGCCCAGGTAGCTGTTGAATTGCCCGGCATCATGGTCAGCTCCGTGACTATACATGAGGACCTGACAATGCCCAGGCTGGACTGAGCTAGAGGACCACAGATGTCTGCCTGGATAGTCAGAGGTCAAGGGCTGTCCTGCCTGAGACTTGATCATCTATTCATGCCCACTCAGATGGGACAAACGATGCCTCCAGTGCCAGGAGGGCCCCACCAGCCCTTAAGAAGGCAGCATCTGGGGGCTGGCAGGTCACTGCACCCAGTCCTGTATAAATCCACATATGTCCACTGAGTGCCCTCCTGTCTGGGCTGTGCTGGAACCTGGGGCTGCCCAGGCAGAGTAGGGCCAGCATCACCCTTCCCAGGTAGGAGGGCAGAAGGAAACCATGCATGACTTCTGACACCCTCTCCAATCCTTGACAGAGGTTGAGTTAGATAAGAAACAGTCTGAGACAAGAACAGACATTTCATTCTTCTCTCAGAGCCCAGGACTGGGGGAAGGGAGGCCAGAAAAACAGTTATTGACCTCAGCTCCCTGACTCCTGTTTGACCCTGGGCAAGTCCTATCCATTCTGGAGGCTTCAGAGAGAAGGAGAGGGGAGGGCAATGAGGGCCAATTGTGCCTAAACCTAACTCTAACCTTTACCCTAAGAACCCTAACCTCTAACTTTAACCCCCTAACAACACTAGCCCCAGACCCCAAGACCCTCGCCCCTGACCCCTAAACTCTAATCCCCGACCCTGACCTTTTAACCACAACCCTCTACCATGACTCTCCAACAATGACACATAACCCTAAACCGTGACCCCTGAACCCTCACACTGACTCGACCCCAGGCCTAAAGCCTGGCCTAGTGGGTACCGAGGGATGACTGTAAGAACTCTCAAATAAACCAAGGAATTAAATCTTCCTGACCATGAATTTAGCAATGGTTTCTTAGATTTGACAGTAAAGCATAAGAAATAAAAGAAAAAAATACACAAATTGGATTTGCTCAAAATTACAAACCTTTGTGCATCAAAAGAGGCTATCCAGAAAGTAAAAAGACAGCCCACAGAATGGAAGACAATATTGGCACATTATATATCTGATAAGACTCTTTACCGAGAATATACCCAGGACTTTTACAACTCATCAACAAAAAGACAAGCAATAAAATTTTTGAAACAGACAAATGGCTTGCATGGACTGCTCTCCAGGCAAGACATACAAATGGTCAACAAGGACGTGAAAAGATGTCAAACATCAGTAGGCATGATGAAAATGCAAATTAAAGGCACAGTGTGATGCCCCTTCACACACACTAGAACAAAAACAACAACAAAAATAAATTTTAACATATATAAATAAAAATAACAAATGTTGGCAACAATGTAGAGAAATTGGAACCCTTAAAAGTTGCTTGTAGAGATGTACAATGGTGCAGTCTATGTGTACAAAACTTTAGCATTTACTCAAAAATATAAAATATAATTACCATGTGGTTCAACAACTCCACTCCTAGATATATACCCCAAAAATGGAAAACAGGTGTTCAAACAAAAACTTGTTCACCAATTATTCATAGCAGCACTGTTCACAATAGCCCAAGGTAGAAAAGATTTAAGTGTCCATCAGCAGGTAAATGGATAAGCAAAATAAGGTAGATCCATAAGCTGCATTATTCTGTCATATAAAGGAATAAAGTAAAATTATACAGCCGCTGTGCAAAACTGTATGGTGGCTCCTCAAAAACATGGAAAATGTATGATTCCTTGATTCCACTCCAGGGTGTACACCCAAAATATTAGAAAGCAAGGATTGGAACAGATATCTGTACCCCATATTCATAGCAACATTATTCACAATAGCCAAAAGGTGGAAGCAACACAACACATCCTTCAACAGATGATGGTAAGTACAGTGTAATATATACACAATGGGATATGATTCAACCTTTAAAACTAAGGTAATTCTCACACAAGCTACAATGTGGATGAACCTTGACGTCATTATGCTAAGTGAAACAAGCCAGACACAAAAAGGACAAATGTTCTATGGTTCCACTAGTATGAGGTATCCAGAGAAGTCAAATTCAAAGACAAAGTAGAATAAGGTTGCCAGGGGTTGAGGCGAGTTAGTGTTTAATGGCTACGGTTTCACATGGGGAAAATTAAAAAGTTCTGGAGATGGAGTGAGGATATTTTTACAACAATGTGAATGTAGTTAATGCCATAAAACAGTATACTTAAGAATGGTTTAAATGGGGCTTACCTGGTGGCACAGTGGTTAAGAATCCTCCTGCCAATGCAGGGGGTACGGGTTCAAGCGCTGGTCCTGGAAGATCCCACGTGCCGTGGAGCAACTAAGCCTGCGAGCCACAGCTACTGAGCCCTCGTGCCACAACTACTGAAGCCCGTGCGCCTAGAGCCCGTGTTCCGCAACAAGAGAAGCCACCGCAATGAGAAGCCCACACACCGCAACGAAGAGTAGCCCCCGCTCACCACAACTAGAGAAAGCCTGCACACAGCAACAAAGACCCAACGCAGCCAAAAAATTAAAAATAAAATAAATTTTTTAAAAAAGCTTTAAAAAAATGGTTTAAATGTGTTTTTAATCACAATGAAAACAATGAATGAAATAATGATCAATGTTACAATGTGGATAAACACTGAAAACATCCTAAGTGAAAGAAGCCATACAGAAAAACCACCCAGATCATGCTCGTCTTGTACACTTTAAATCCAACAAGGTTTTTAAAGTGAGGAAAAGCCCCAGTGATGGTTCCAGGAAAAGAAAACTGGATTTCAATGGAAAAATACATTTCCACAAAGTTGGGGCAGCTGGTGAAAGTTGAAGCAGGTCTGTGGATAGGATTATAATGTGGAAACCATAATTTTTCCTCATTTGGGGGTTATGTGCTGGTTCCCTGGGAGAGTGGCCCTCCCACTCTCACAGGGTAAAACAAACTGGAGCATTTTGTGAATGTGGAAAACTTTATACCGCTATTTGAAGTTTTTTATACACTTGAAATTTACTAGAAAATAAAGTACTTATCAAAACAACCATATCGTACCAAGCCAGAAATGCAGACATCAAACTCTGTAATAGAGGCCAAGCCCTACCCAGATCCAGTTCACCCACAGTGGTGATGCTAATCACCCTCGTAGGAGTCCACATACTATGAGAGGCACCATGGGAAGATTATATTGGGAGTCACTGTATTTTGGGTGCTGTGGATGACCTGGATATAGTTGAAACAGTGGAATTTCTGAATTCTAGTTTTCCACCTTCAACCACCAAAAAACTGTTACAACTAAAAAATGAATCCAGTAAAGGTGCAGGATACAAAAAAAAAGAAGAAAAAAATCAATGCACAAAAATCATTTGCGATTCTATACACTAATAATGAGCCATCAGTAAGAGAATTTTTTTAAAAAAACCCCACTTACAATTGCAAAACCCCAGAACCACTCACCTCAGGAGGGGACTGGCACGGCCACTGCCTGGTCAAAGAGAGCAGAGAAGGGCTCCCCAACTGGGACACAAACTCTGCACGAGTGGCCTCTCCCTGAGCCACTACATCACCTCGTGTGACTTCAGGGAAGGAAGGACCGAGGCACACTTGGTTCCTAAGGAGGATGGGATAGGCTAAGCCATGTCCCCCCAAATTCACATGCTGAATCCCTAACCCCCAGGACCCCAGGATGTGGCTGTATTTGGAGATGGGATTTTTAAAGAGGTGATCAAGGTAAAAATGAGGTCACTAGGGTGGATCCTAATCCAATAGGATTGAGGTCCTACAAGAAGAGATTAGGACACAGATAGGCAAAGGGGGAGACCACGTGAGGACCTGGGGAGAAGACGGCTGTCTAAGCACCAAGTAGAGAGGCCTCAGGAGAAGCCAGCCTGCACACACCTTGATCTCAGGCAGTATCCAGGACTGGGAGATAGGTCTGTTATTCAAGCTGCCCACTCTGTGTATTTGTTACGGCGGTCCTGTGCCGACTCACACGCAGCGTAACTCAGGGCTCAGACCAGACAGAGCCCACTCTCCATCCCCCTGTACGTGAGTTACAGGAACCTCAGGAACTGAGGAGGGGGTCCCTGAGGAGAGGCACAAGATAGAAGATTTTAGGCATAACACGACTGCATTCACGTTAAACGTGCATGAGCTACATTCACACGAGATGGTCTTGTCCTGTATGTACATCGGCACCTTCAGTCTGAACTGAGATCTTTGGCTTCACCACCTCCACTGAGGGCATTAGCTTCACCTGCTGTGGACCATCTCGTATAGGATTTCCAGAACCACAAAGCATCGAATCTTCACAGGACCCAGAGTCTGTGCGCTAGCATCTGGGCGACCCTCACAGGAGAGCCGCCCAGCTGCCCATCAGAACCCATTTCCCTTTTTCCTGTTCACAGCTACCCTGCACCTCCCAGCCTTCCCACCCCTTCCAGCTGGGCACAGTGTCTCGTGTTACCAAGGGGAAGGGGTGGAGGTGGTGAGGGCCTTGGCCAGCCTGCATCCTAGGACGGAGGGCATGATGCCCACCTGGTCACTCCACCCTGCTGGTTGGAGCCCTCACCTGGAAGCAGGGAAGAGAAACAAGGGGGACAGAGCCTGGGACCTGACACCCACCTGCCCTGGACCCTCACAAGAAGGGGACAGAGACAGCTTGAGCATCAGCCCAGTTTTGGAAGACACTTTGTTCCAGCAACAAACTTCTGCCTTAAAAGCCAAGGTGCTTTACAAACCCCTCCCCAGTTGTCACAGAAAGTCAGGCTTAATCTCATCACACTTATCTCAAACCCCAGCTCATGGTGAGACCGCCTCTCAGGTGATGGTGCTTCAGAGCAGCCCCTTTAAAAGATCCCTGGAGTTCAGCTCTCCCAGCCCTGCCTTCAGTTTAAGGGAGAAGTTTCCTTGACAACCTTGACAAACCTGCTCAGTTTCCTTGACAACCAAGCTTCACAATCTCCCAAACTCTTCTCCTTCAAACATCCCTATTCTAGGCTGGATGAGCCTAAAGTGACAGTGCTGTCATCATGTGCCAGAGAGTGACTCCTCCAAGCCTGTAGTTCCTGGTTACATGATGCTATTGATGATGAAATCCCAGAAGAGCCAGCTTTGCAACATAGCCACTTCTGGACTTGGCACTGGGTCCCTTTCCACGGACACAGTGGAGTGGCTGTTTCCACGGACCCCGTAGTAGAAGAGCTAACCTAATGAAGCCAGGACTTCATCCCTTCCAGGTGATTCCAGGGTCCTCAGTCTCCCCAGACCCGCACCCAAATGGCTGCTGTCTGTGCCAGTCTATACGGGACCTTGCTAGTCTCCTAAAATGAGGGTTATTTTATACACAGGTAATGGGTTGAATGTTGGCCCCAAAAGATGTATCCCCCCAGAACACATGAACAGGACCATATCTGGGAAAAGGGTCTTTGTATATGCAGTTAAGGATCTCGAGGTGAGGTCATCTTGGGTTAGGGTGGCCCTCAATCCAACTGAGAGAGTCCTTATGAGAGACAAAAGAGGAGAGACAAAGACACAGAGGAGAAGCCACGTGACAACAGAGGCAGAGACGGGAGGGATGGAGCCGCGAGCCTGGGGACGCCTGGAGCCCCCAGAAGCTGGAAAAGGCAGGAAGAACCCTATCCTGGAGCCTTTGCAGAGACTTCCGTCCTCCAACACCCTGATCTCAGATGTCTGGTCTCCAGGACTGGGGGAGGATGAATTCCTGTTGTTTTAAACCACCCAGCTTGTGGTCATTTGTTACAGAAACCACAGAATGGTCACACAGACCCTACTCTGCAGGATCCTGGAAGTGCGGGTCTCATTAAAGGCCAACAGAGGCTGGATTGCAGAGCCCTTAGAGTCAGCATTGGGCCCCAGAAATCCTAAAGCAGTGGCTGGACACCAGAATGTTGAGGGGTCAGTCAGAAGCCCATCCCTAAGGGTGCCAGCTGCACACGGCCTCCCCAGGTTTTTACACCTGTACATGTTGGGGATAAGTATTTCCATCCTGATTCAGGAGCTTTGATGTCACCGTTCACGTTGCTAATTAAGAACCCACTATTTACACAGATGAAAACCCTATCAGGACACTTGCTCCAGTGGTAAACAATTCTGAAGTTGGTCACAGGTAGGGAATCGCCTCACATGCAGCCAGCAGACCCCCGCAAGGAGCGTCCTCATTGCAAAGCTAGGGGACCGTGCCGAGGCGTCTCTGAGTAAACGTGAGCTGAGCCCCAGGCCAGCTGCTGCTGAACTTTTCCCACCCTTCCCAGGTAAAACACCTGAATGTGTGCAAGGACTTGAAAGCCTAGAGGAAGGGCCTTGGAGCCACACCAGCGACAGCACGCAGGCCGACTTGGTGCCTGCAGGCCAGGCAGGATGGTCCTGGCCCCGGGCACTCTTCTGGAAGCTTTCCATTTCCCTGCCTGAGGTACCCCTCCTGTCCCAGCCCCCACTGCTTTTTTCCTTCCTCACCTCTGCCCAGGGAGAAATTCCAGCGGCAGGTATGGGTGACACATCCTCTTCTTTAGCAGGTGGCAGCCCGGCAACTCCTGCAGAAAGTCCAGCAGAGCCCCACTCAGACCGGGCCACCCACAGAGCCGTGGGCCCTACTCCCTCCCACCAGCCCAGCCCCGAGACTGCTGACGGGGCAGAGCATATGGCGTCAGGCACAGTTGCAGGGGCTTTTGCTGCCTGCAGGGGTGTTTATATAGACCTCAACCCAGGCACACCTGTGGAGGGCTGGCCGGCCGGGTCAGGCTGCCCAGGTCAGCCAATCCTCGCCCCTCAGGGGCTCAGAGTTGCAGAAAATGGGCCTTGCTGCACCGGCCAGGTCCAAGGAACAGGTGTGGCATCCTGAGGGTCAGGGTGGACACGGAGCTGCAACTCTGCTTGTTTTCTAATCATTTTGTCTGGTCCATGAGTGGGAGACAAATTCAAGAAGACCCTCTGCTAATGAGAGGAACGCAGGAGTCAGGGAGAGGAGGGGTGGTGGGTGGAGACAGAGGCCTGGTGCCCCGGCTGCAGTGGAAGCCCCCGGAAGACCAGGCGGAGGGAGGCCGCACAGACTGAAGCCCAGGGTCATAGACCTGTCGGAGCTGCTGTTTGTTAGTTCAAGTCCTGCTCTGAGGTGCTCTGGGTCAGCTCTGACCAACAGGTGAGCTGGGGTGCTCTGCAATGAGGGCTATGTGCACGGTTCCTGTGTGCCCAGCCCTGCCGTGGTACCTGCCCAGGGGAGCTCCATATCGTGGGAAGGGCCTGACCATGAGAGCCCCGTGGGCTGCTGGGTACCTGCCCAGGTGAGCTCCGTATCCTGGGAGGAGCCTGACCATGAGAGCCCCGTGGGCGGCTGGGTGCCTGCCCAGGTGAGCTCCGTATCCTGGGAGGGGCCTGACCACGAGAGCCCCATGGGCTGCTGGGTGCCTGCCCAGGTGAGCTCCATATCCTGGGAGGGGCCTGACCACGAGAGCCCCGGGTGCTGGGAGGGGGGCGTGTGTATGAGCGTCCTCTCTGTGCAGCCGGCACAGAGTTGCTTAGCAACTTCCCTGTGGGCGGTGCTGGGATGAAATGAGAACCAGGAGATGCTGCAGGCCCCATGAACCCCTGTCCATCCAGAATGATGATGTCAGTAGGTGGGTGCTGGCCACTGGGCTGCGTGAGGGAGGCCCCACGGGTACCTCTTGTGTCTTCCACCTGACGCCATGGAGGCCTCCCCAGGACAGAGCAGACAGCCTGCCTGGGGCAGGTGGGAGCTCCTGGTGACCCTACAGGGGACATGAGAGGAACGGACCAGGCAGGAGGGGGTGGGAGCCCAGGCAGAGCCATGGGACTCGGGGCTGAGGGGGCCTTTCTGGGTCTGAGCTGAGAGTGGACGTGCAGGTGGTGAGTGTGATCCAAGAAAGCTGCCCTGGTGATGTGAGGCTGAACCTGCTTCAGGGTGACAAGCCTTCCGGGTGATCCCAGAACAGGATAGTGAGACGGATCCTGTTAGAAGAAGGTGAGTGAATCCCCCCAAGAGGAGGCTCTGTGAGCTGGTCCCGGGAGGGGGGCGAAGGTAACAGGCGTGGAAGCTGCTAGGAGTGGGCAGTCACCCTCGGCGGGTGGCGGGTGCAGACCCCACTCCGTGGTCGCCCATCTGTGCTTCCGGCTGGATTACTTGGCCTCTCGGAGCCTCAGCTTCCTGGTCTGCTCGTGGGGTGATGGTAGCGTGGACTGACTAGTAATTTGCTCAGAACAGGGTAGAAAGGGGTCTAGTGGAAATTCTACGGAACACCGTCAGTATGGGAATCGCAGGTCCTGTTTCCCGCAGCTCCTGTTTCCCGCAGGTCTGTCTTCAGGATCAGGAGAGCAAATCCGAGCAGACTTGCAGCAGAGCCTGGGGATGGGCTCCGTTTGGTGGGTCCCCCTGTTTTCTGAATCTCAGCAGAAGCAGCTCCAGTGGGCAGTGGGAAGTTCATCCCACACCTGGAAGCATCCAGACCTCAAGGCCCAGCAGCCCCCGAGCCCTGTGTCTGGGCCCCCGGGAGGCAGACAGGACAGGCCGGCGTCCTCCTCGGCCCTCTTCCTGCCCAGAACAGGTGAGGTCCAGGCCGTAATTAGGAAGAAGCATGGATGGGGGTGTCCCATGTGGGAAGAGGACACGGAGCAGCTTGTGTACATGGACGTCCACACCAGGAATGTGGGGCGGTGGGATGCGGGCACTGGGAGGGGCAGACGGTGGGCCTGAGGAAGCAGGGCGGGGCCGGGGGTCCCGAGGAGGGGGTGTGCGAGCTTTGCCTGTGCCGGGCCTCAGACTCCACGGGGCTTCCCTCCCCTGGTCACTGGGGAGAAGGAGCCGAGCAGCGTTGGTGGGGTGACCACTCGCGTCCCCAGGCCCTGCCAGCATCAGACCTTCAGGTTCCAGGTCGGGGAGCCTGAGGAGCGCAGGTCCAGCCGTGCCCGCCAGGGAGGCCTGGAGGGGTCGGGCGGGAAGCACTGGTGTGGTCATCCCCTGTGCGGAAGCTCCCGAGCCAGTGTCCAGTGGGAGCTCTCACCTCGCACGTGGGTTTCACGTCCACAGCTCAGATCACCTTCTAGCCGACTGGTTTGTTTTCTAGACACAAAGTCCTAATATCTCCCATGTCCCCTGCCCGTGAAAAGGCACGTCTGATCTGGCACCAGGTGCAGCCTCTGGTCCCTCCTGACTGGACGCACAGCAGCCAGTGTCACCGCGTCATGACTGTCAGGGGGTGTCAGGCGTGGGGGGCGAGAGCACGCGGTCCAGGCCCACGAGGGGCCGTGCCGTCCACGGAGCTGAGGCTGTGGCTCTAGGTGTCCCTCCCCCCACCCCGCGGGCAGAGACCACCGTCCCCTTACAGACTGTTACCAAGTGAAGTCACATGGACCCTGCTCGGGCCCTGGCCTGGCGAGGCGCTCTGCCTCAGCGGGGAAGGTTTCCTTTTTCCATGTGGGTTCAAGTAGGCAAATAACAAAACCAAAGCTGAGACCACCACAGCACAGGCTCTGTTCAGTGGCCAAAGAATGGAAAAATGGGAACGAAGTTCACAGACCAACTTCTCGCCCTCTTGGAGAGAGTGGTTTAATTTTAAAGAGTAAAGACAAAGGGAGGAGGAGTGAGGCTAATGATGGGGATGAAGAGGCCTTCCGGGGAAGGGGCAGCGCTTTTCCCAAGCGAGTGGTGTACCACCTCCTTTCAACCATCTTTGGTCCTTCATGTCCAGTCATGGCCACTGGTAAATGTGTCACTTAATATGCTGATATAGTAAATTCAACATGTGATGAGATGCAGGGTCTGTTGGAGGTCACATTCTTTGCCATCTTGGCCCCAGCTGGTTCCATCTGTTTGTTTGTTTGTAGCTTCCTTTCTTATCTCTGGACCCCTTAACTTAAATACTTAGGTGAACTCCTGCAAAGGTCCAGCCACGGCAGGGGGTCTTCCAGGTCCCGATGGAGAGGGGCAAGGGACTGAATAGCACCGTGAGTATGGGGTCAGAAAGACCAAGACAACTGATGGTTGCTAGGCACTTTATTTAGAATTTACTGAATCTTACATAGACAGAAGAGGAACTCATTATTAGACAATAATCCCATGGAATTGCTTATCAGTCTCAGTTCAGTCACTACCATGGATGTCAACAAGTTTACAACAACTATCCTTGAACATTATCTTCCCTTAACCAGGCTCACACATAGCCCCCAGCCATAGGGAACAACCAGGACTCTCAGTTCCCTGAGGTCTCCTGGCTTGAGATAGCTTTGCTAATCTCTTTTACATTCCTCAGGCCTGGGAAAAAGAGTGTATTCTAAGGTAAGGGCTTTGCTTTTTGTGAGAGACATACTGTCTCCTCCAGGAGTTACCTCCGGCTAAGACTGCATGCTTCCCACAAACTCCTGCTGAAGTTGGGGGGTGGAGGACAGCCCTGTGAAAGGTGGGTCCACGGGCTCTGAGCAGGCCCTGGAGCAGCTCTGAAAACAAGAGGAGGAGGCTGAGATGGGCGGTCAGTCTGACGCCCGCACTGGGGCCTGTGGTCGACATGCGGAGGTGGTCAGCGGGGGCACGTGTCAGGGAAGGTTCTCGGTGTTTACACAGAAGATGTGAACGTGGGCCCAGATGCAGAGCTGCCTGCAGACGCTGCTACAGAACCCCCTGATTCTTTCCTGAGAAAACTGGTGGGGGGGCATTCAGGCAACAGGGCAAACAGCTTGCTCTGGACGTTCTTGTGGGGAAGTGGGGACTTAGCAACAGGGGCTCAGCCCGCATAACCCCAGAAGCCCTCCCAGGACAGCCCCAGAACCGCTTCTGGAATGGCAAGGAGAAGTGGGTCTTCCACCTACTAGACGTGGAGGAAAGGGCTGGGGTCTGCAGGGCCGCCCTCACCTTCAGGGACTGGCTGGGAGGCTCACAGGACCCAGCACATGCTTGTGGCTTGTGTGTTCACAGCTGAGATGGGTCACAGCATGCAGTAGGGATGCACGGGAGGGAGGGCCCCTGCTCCGGTCACCTCATGACCCTTCATGCCCACTCCTTCCCTCGAGGGTCTCTAGGATGTCTCTTCCCCCAGCGACGAAGGGCAGAACCATGACAGTTACCCCCACCCCCGTCCCCCCAGGGAGGCTCATTAGAGACTTGGCACCCGGCTGGGGGCTGGTCACGTGGTGTTGTCTGCCCTCACCCTCCAAAATGCCAGTGCCCAGAAGGGGAGCCGGGGCTCAGTATGAACCACATGGTTTGTGCAAACAGCACAGGTGCAGAGGGCTGCCCCTAACGGGAGGCGGGAGGGTTTAGATCAGGCCAGGGAGCTGCTCACCAGCTGCATTAGCTTCCCGGGGCAGCTGTGACAAACGACCACAAACGGAGGCTCAGAGCAACAGAAACCTGTCCTCTCTCAGTCCTGGAGGCCAGACGTCTGAGGTCAAGGTGTCCCAGTGCCGCGCTCCCTCTGGAGGCTCCAGGGGAGGGTCCTGCCTGCCTCTTCCAGCTTCTGGGGGCTCCAGGCGTCCCTGGGCTTGTGGCCGCATCCCTCCAGTCTCTACCTCCATCTTCACATGGTGTCTCCTGTGTGTCTGTGTCCCTCCGCTTGTCTCTTAGAAGGACACTGTCACTGATTTAGGGCCACCCTGATCCAGAATGACCTCATCTTCAGATCCATAACTAATTATACCTGCAAAGACCCTACTTCCAAATAAGGTTCCATTCTCAGATTCTGGGGGGCATGACATGGACATAACTCTTGGGGGGACCCCCCCGCATTCAACCCACTGTAGTACCCAGTTCCCAGATGCCAGCCGACCTTCCTCAGGACAGCATCAGGCTGGTGATGTTCTGTCTCTCTGCACGGAGTTGCCTCTTGTTTCTGGTGGTAACAGTGAGGTTGGGTGGGGAGCGCTTCTGGCTGACCTCCCGGTCATTCCAGGGACCACGCTGACGTGTCCTTCCCGGGAGAGTGCGAGCACAGCCAGGGCTCCCTGCGAACACTCCACACTGACCGCTCGGTGATCAGACACCTGCATGGGCTGGACCGGTCCCCGGACCTCTGCACCTTCTACCACATCCACAGCCTGGTGGACTCTGTGCGGGCCTATGACCAGGAGGTGGGGACCGGCAGGATGGGTGAGAGCCCTCCTGTCTGCCACGTGGCCTCCAGCCCACCACAAACCCTCCAGTCCTGCCATGGACACCCCCATCCCATTAACCCCCAAGAGGGCTTCTGGGAGGGGTGAGAATTCGACCATGAAGAAGACAAGGCAGGCCCTAACTGCAGCAGGTGAAGGCAAGGACTGGGGGTGCTTGGCTATTTGTCCCCCAATGACCCCGAATGTGGGCTCTGACTTGATGGGTCCACCTCCACCTGAGCTCACCTGGGGGGTCGCTGCAGGGAGAGCGTGTCCTTGGGTGATTTTCCAACTCTCCCCACACCCAGCTTCACCCTCTGGGCCCCCCTGGCCCCATTAATAGTCTTTAAATAGTGTCTCTCATCCATCAGGCCTACGTGGGAGATTTTAATATTGTGTGGGAGTCCAGCGACCAGCGCCCATGTGTCCTGGGTGTCTTGGGAGGGGAAGGAGCCTTGCTCTCACATTCCTGCCCCAGTGCACCTGGGGTCGGGGGCAGCAGACCCAGGCTCTGTTCTGGCAGAAGCTCCCTTTCTGTGAACAAGTCTTCCCCCACTCCCGTTATCCTCACTGGAGGCTCAGGAGGCCACAGCATCGGGGCACCACCAACACCAAGACCCCACCCTAGGGAATTTCTCAAGAGCAGGAACCAGGCCTGGAGGCGGAGGGGAGGAGGGAGCCGGCCTTTTCAGGATCCCCGGGGCTAGGATGCCTCCTATGCAGGAGGGCCTTGGACTCAGCTTAACTACCACCCAGGGTCTCCTACCCTTCCCCTGGTAGAGGGGCCCTTCTTATTCCAGGGCCGCAAGATCCTCCCCACCGACTTCTGACCCCACCTGCAGAGTCGGGGACTCAGAGACCCCCTCCCCGGCTTCTTTTTTCTTGGAGGCTCCCAAAATTCCCTGAAGCTGTTATACCCAGGGTTTATTATGGTGAAGGATGCAAGTTAAAATCAGCGAGGACAGAGGGGATGAGCAGGGTCCAGCTTCCTCGGCTGTGGCAGCCCAGGGAAGCCCACCTGAGTCCTGAAGTGCAGGGTTTATTGGGGTCTGTCACGTCAATGTGGGGACCACCATGTGC
The DNA here is from genome assembly GCF_028564815.1 of Eubalaena glacialis. Classification (NCBI taxonomy): domain Eukaryota; kingdom Metazoa; phylum Chordata; class Mammalia; order Artiodactyla; family Balaenidae; genus Eubalaena; species Eubalaena glacialis. The sequence continues at coordinate 156,266,952 of NC_083720.1, read as the reverse complement.
CTGACCTTGGCCTCCAGCCCCTGGGGGCAACTCAGGAAGCCCCACCGTGTATCACGCCGTCAGCACAGACCAGCCTGGAGCGAGGCCCATGGAGCATGGACACTCCCAAAAGACTCAAGGTGACCTCCTAGAGCCAGGAGCAGAGGCCCGGCCTCTCTGTGGGCTGGTGAACCCACACCACACAGGCCCTGGTGCAGTGCCAGTTCCGTGTGGTCAGCATGGGTGCACGCGGGTCAGCCAGTGTCTGTGTGTCTCAGCCTGTGACCGCTGACCACACTGTCCTGCTCTGCTTCCAAGAACGAGGCCAATGGAGGGACAACGTGTGTGGGAACAAAGCCGGGTCATGGTCAGGCTGGGTGAGAAAGGGTCCAAGGAGTGAGAACCCGGCTGCCCTTGCCTGGTGAGCTGAGAGCTGACGTTCGCCCTGTGGTCAGTCCATCTCCCCACATCCCGAGGTAGAGCTGCCTTTCCTGCACCCTGGGGCAGGGTCATGCCTGTGTATACAGCAGGACGCACAGCAGTGCAGCAAGCCCGATGCCTGCCCTTGCCATGTAGTCAGGGGCTTGGTGAGGGTGGAACATCACGACAGAATGTGGGCCGACCCCGGGGAGGATGTAGGGCTGAAGTGTTTGGGAGCCTCTGGAGGGAACCCTCACCTGTCTGCACAGGTAGATTGAGGACACAGACCAAGGGTGGGCAGGCGGGCAGCCCAGTCCTGGGTCATCCCTGAGGCTGGAGGAGGGGTGTGGAGCGGGGGGTGATGGCGGTGGGGATGAGAGGCTGATCGCCGGACAGTGTGGAGACAGATCATTCGAGGCAGCAGGGAAGGTGGAAGACTGTGCCCGATGGCAGGACGGAGAGACCAGCAGGCGGCACTGTAGGCGCGGGTAGCAGGGCTGCTCCCTGCAGGGCGGCGCCAGAGCCCCACACCGCTGAAAACCATGGGGTGTCCGGACAGAACCCCAGAGGATGGGGGGCCATATGGGCGGGAAGAGTTTGGAAAAGTCACCTTATCTCCACATGTCCTGGGGGAGGGTTCCCTGCTCCAGCCTCTTTCCTTAGAGTCTCCCCACCTGGGGAAGTCAGCACACTCAACAGCTGGTCGTGCAAGGCTTGGAATTCGTCGGGAGGATGAAAGGGAAAAGGGGGGAAGGAATGAGAAATAAGCTCTATGTATTTGGACAGCACATGACACTCTAATTTCCAATCAGGAAGAGGAATTTCCTAAAGGCTCAGGCTGCCCCTGTAACCAGAATGGGGCTTGAAGCAATCCTGCCACTTTGTGGACGGTTTCAGAAACAAGTTGAAGACAGTTGCTCAGGGGCACTGCAATCCACAATGCCTGCAGTGTTGTAAATGACAACTATCGTGGAAAAATGTCCACGATAAGTAAGTAACTGATGTAAGTAACTGAAAAGGACTTGAAAACAAGGCAGAATTGCCGGAACCGGATTGCAAGAGGTAGATTGGACTCGTCGTTAAAGCACATGAAAGCTGCTCAACATTGCCTATGATTCAGTTGGCCAAAAAGGGCGTACAGGTTGAAACCCGTACGCCCTTTTTGGCCAACCAAACATGCGGGAAATACAAATCAACACTACAAAGATGTAGCACTTTGCCCCAGTCACAATGGCCATCCTCACAAAGTGTAAAAACAAGAAATGGAGGAGAGGACATGGAGAAAATGGAACTCTGCTACACTGATGGTGGGAATGTCAATTGCTAACAGCCACGCTGGAGAAGGGTATGATGTTTCCTAAAAATTCTAAAAAATAGAGCTACAGGGACTTCCCTGGTGGCACAGAGGTTAAGAATCCAACTGCCAAGGCAGAGGTTAAGAACCCTGCCAAGGGTTCGAGCCCTGGTCCGGAAAGATAACACATGCCGTGGAGCAACTAAGCCCGTGCACCACAACTACTGAGCCTGTGCTCTAGAGCCCATGAGCCACAACTACGGAGCCCATGTGCCACAACTACTGAAGCCCAACACCTAGAGCCCGTGCTCTGCAAGAAGAGAAGCCACTGCAAAGAGAAGCCCATGCACTTCAACGAAGAGTAGCCCCAACTTGCTGCAATTAGAGAAACCCCATGTGCAATAACGAAGACTCAACACTGGCAAAAAAAATTAATTAATTAATTAAAAAACAATAGAGCTACAGAGCATATGGCACTTCCACTCCTGGGTGTGTATCTCGGGATAACCATAAATCGATAGGACACAGGCATTTCAACTATTAGTGCAGCCCTTTTGCAGGAGCCTCGACTTGGAAACAATATAAATGTCCTTGGAAGGAAAAAATGGATAAAGAAGATATGGTACTTATGTACAATGGAATATTACTCAGCCATGAAATCAATGAAATAAGGCCAGTTGCAGCAACTCGGGTGGACTTAGATAAGATCATTCTAAGTGACATAAGTCAGACACAAAAACACATTTAGCATAAGATATCATTTATAGGTGGAATCTAAAAATGGCTACACATGAACTAAATTACAAAACAGAAACAGAGTCACACATTTAGAAAACACTCTTATGGCAGCTAAAGGGGAAAGGTGGGGTGGGGTTGAACCATAAACCAGAGGGTTGAAATTAGCAGAGATACCGTTCCAAAGACCAAATAGGTAATCGACAAGACCTACTCTATAGCTCAAGAACTGGACTCAGCACACTCTAGTCACCAGAAAAGAATATATACGACTGGTAAGAATCTGAAAAAGAATTTATGGATGTCTCTCTGTAAGTGAATCAAGTGGATGTGCAGCAGCAAGAAAGACAGCATTGAAAAGCAGCTACACCCCATTATAAAAATAAACTACAAAAAAAACCACAGAGAGAAACTGTTACAAAATTCGTTCAGGGGCTCTGATGAAACCTGGATTGACCACATATAGACCCACAGCTGGATGGGCCCTAAGGCTGGACACTTGTGGGGCTGAGAGGATTGGTGAGGTTGGGGGAGCAAATGCAGACCCTTTAAAGTAACACTTCCTGGTCCCCATTCCATGGATCCCAAATCTCCAGGTGCAGGGGACCCTTCGTACAGCTAAAACATGCATGGGACACCCAGACGATGGTACACTGTCACATCGGGAACAGTTTGGAAAAGGCACCTGATCTCCTCATCTCCTGGTGCTCGGGGTCCCCATTCCACCCTCTTTCCTAACAATCTCCCCACTAGGGGAAGTCAGCACCTTCAACATCCTGTTTTGCACAGTTTGGAATTTGTCCGGAGGATGAAGTGGAAGGGGAGAAAACAATGAGAGACAAGCCCTAGGTGTTTGGACAGGCACATGCCACTCTAATTTCCAATTAGGAAGAGGAATTGACCAAAGGCTACCTTGCCCCCCGAACCAGAATAGGACTTGAAGCAATCCTGCTGTTTTGTGGCCAGATCCCAAAGAAACAAGTTGAAAAATGGAGCGCAGGGGCACTGCAATTCACAATCCTGCAGGGTTGTAAAAGATTCCTAATGTCGAAAAATGCCTTGAGGTAAGTCATGAAAAGGGACTTGAAAGCAAGGCACAATTGCAGGAAAGCGATTTCAAGAGGTAGATTGGACTCGCCATGAAAACACATGAAAAGGGGCTGAACTTCGCCAACGATGCCATTGGCCAAAAAGGGCGTATGCGTTTTTCAGGAAAAACGCATACGCCCTTTTTGGCCAACCAAACAGGCACGCAGTGCAAGTCAACAATCCAAAGAGGTATCACTTCGCATCAGTCAGAAGGGCCATCCTAACAAAGTGTAAAAACAAGAAATGCAGGATTGGGCGTGGAGAAAAGGGAGCCCTGTTACGCTGATTGTGGGAATGTAAATTGCCAAGGGCACTCTGGAGAAGTGTATTGTGTTGCCAAAAAAATCTAAGAAACAGAGTTACAGAGCATACGGAACTTCCACTCATGGACATATATCTTTGGAAAACCAAAATTCGACAGGACACAGGAAACCCAACGTTTAGTGCCGCACTGTTTACAAGAGCCTCGACTTGGATACAACCGAAATGTCCCTGGAAGGAAAACATGGATAAAGAAGATGTGGTACTTATGTACACTGGAATATTACTCAGCCATGAAATCAATGAAATATGGCCAGTTGCAGCAACTCGGTTGGACTTACGTACGATCATTCTAAGTGACATAAGTCAGACAGAAAATGAGACTTATCATAAGATACCACTTATAGGTGGAATATAAAACTGGCGACACAAGAACTAAATGACAAAACAGAAACAGTCACACCTTTACAAAACACATTTATAATTGCTTAAGTGGAAAGGTGGGGTGAGGTGAGGCATGAGCACAGAAATGAACACAGATACCGTTCCATAGAGGAAATAGGGAATCAACAAGACCTACTCTAAAGCTCAAAAAACTGGACTCAGCACACTTTAGACACTGGAAAAGAATATATACAACTGGTAAGAATCTGAAAATGAATTTATTAATGTCTCTCTGTAAGTGAATCAAGTGGATGTACAGCAGCAAGAAACACAGCATTGAAAATCAGCTATACCCCATGATAAAAATAAATTACAAAAAACAAAACAAAACAAAACAAAGACAGCGAGTGAGAGATAAATTCTTACAGAATTCGTTCAGGGGCTGGGATGCAACCTGGATTGACCACATCTACACCCACACCTGGATGGGACCTTTGGCTGGACACTCGTGAGGCTGAGAGGCTTGGTGAGCATGAGTCAGCAAATGCAGGCCTTTTAGAGTAATACTGTCTGGTCCCCATTCCATGGGTCCCAAATCTCCAGGTGCAGGGGCCCCTTCATACAGCTAAAACATGCATGGGACACACAGACGATCATACACCATCGGATCAGGAAGAGTTTGGAAAAGGCACCTCATCTCCTCATCTCCTGGTGCTCGGGTTTCCCCCTCCAGCCTTTTTCCTAACAATCTCCCCACTTGGGGAAGGCAGCACCTTCAACACCCTGTTTTGTACAGTTTGGAATTTGTCCGGAGGATGAAGCGGAATGGGTGGAAACAATGAGAGACAGGCCCTAGATGTTTGCACAGGCACATGTCACTCTAACTTCCAATTAGGAAGAGGAATTGACCAAAGGCTCAGCTTACCCCCGGAACCAGAATAGGGCTTGAAACAATCCTGCTGTTTTGTGGCCCATTCCCAAAGAAACAAGTTGAAAATTGGAGCTCAGGGGCACTGCAATTCACAATCCTGCAGGGTTGTAAAAGATACCTAACATTGAAAAATGCTTTGAGGTAAGCCATGAAAAAGGACTTGAAAGCAAGGCAGAATTGCAGGAATGGGATTTCAAGAGGTAGATGGGAATCGCCACTAAAGCACATGGAAAGGGGCAGAACTTCTCCAACGATGCCGTTGGCCAAAAAAGACGTATGTGTGTTTCTTGAATATATTCAGGAAAAACGCATACACCCTTTTTGGCCAACCAAACAGGCGCGCAGTGAAAATCAACACTACACAGAGGTGTCACTTTGCAGCACTCTGAAGGACCATCCTCACAAAGTGTAAAAACCAGAAATGCAGGACAGGGCGTGGAGAAAAGGGAGCCTTGTTAGGCTGAAGGGGGAATGTAAACTGCTATTGGCCACTCTGGAGAAGTGTATTTTGTTTCCTAAAACATCTAAAAATCAGAGCTACAGAGCATACGGCACTTCCACTCGTGGGCATATAGCTTGGAAAAACCAAAAATCGACAGTACGCCGGCACCCCAACGTTTAGTGCTGCTCTGTTTACAAGAGCTTCGACTTGGGTACAACTTCAATGTCTTTGGAAGGAAAAAATGGATAAAGAAGATTTGGTACTTATGTACAATGGAATACTACTCAGCCCTGAAATCAATGAAATAAGGCCAGTTGCAGCAACTCGGGGAGAAGTACGTACGGTCATTGACAGTCAAATAAGTCAGACAGAAAAAGAAACTTATCATAAGATATCACTTATAGGGGGAATCTAAAAATCACTACACATGAACTGAATTACAAAACAGAACACAGTCACACATTTACAAAACACATTTACAGCTGCTTAACGGGAAAGGTGTGGTGTGGTGATGCATAAACCAGGAGGTTGAGTTGGCACAGATACCGTTCCATAAAGCAATAATGTAATTGACAAGACCTACTCTTTGCTCAAGGAACTGGACTCAGCACCCTCTATTCACAGGAAAAGAATATATATGACTAGTAGAAACTGGAAAAGAATTTATTGATGTCTCTCTGTAAGTGAATCAAGTGGCTATAGAGCAGCAAGAAACACAGCATTGAAAATCAGCTATACCCCATTATAAAAATAAATTATACAAAAAGAAAAGACAGGGAGAGAGAGAGGAATTCTTACAAAATTCGATCAGGGGCTGTGATGCAACCTGGATTGACCACATCTAGACCCACAGTTGGATGGGACCTAAGGCTGGACACTCTTGGGGCTGAGAGGCTTGGTGAGGATGGGTCAGCAAATGCAGCCCCTTTAGAGTAATACTGCCTGGTCCTGATTCCATGGGTCCCAAATCTCCAGATACAGGTGACCCTTCATACAGCTAAAACATGCATGGGACACCCAGAGGATGGTACACCATCGGATCGGGAAGAGTTTGGAAAAACCACCTCATCTCCTCATCTCCTTGTGCTTGGGTTCCCACCTCCAGCCTCTTTCCTAACAATCTCCCCACTTGGGTAGTCAGCACCTTCAACACCCTGTTTCGCACAGTTTGGAATTTGTCCGCAGGATGAACTTGAACGGGGGAAACAATGAGAGACAACGGCTAGGTGTTTGGACAGGCACATGCCACTCTAATTTCCAATAAGGAAGAGGATTTGACCAAAGGCTCACCTTGCCCCGGAATCAGAATAGGGCTTGAAGCAATGCTGCTGTTTTGTGGCCAGTTTCCCCCAAAAAAGTTGAAAAATCCACCTCAGGGGCACTGCAATTTTCAAACCTGCAGGGTTGTAAAGGATATCTATCATCGAAAAATGTCTTGAGGTAAGTCATCGAAAAGGACTTGAAAGCAAGGCAGAATTGAAGGAGAGGGATTTCAAGCGGTAGATTGGACTCGCAATTAAAGCACATGAAAAGCGACTGAACTTTGCCAATGATCCAGTTGGCCAAAAAGGGCGTGTGCGTTTTTCCTGAATATATTCAGGAAAAATGCATACGCCCTTTTTGGCCAACCAAACAGAAGGGCAATGAAAGTCAACACTTCACATCAGTCAGATGGGCCATCCTCACAAAGTGTAAAAGCCAGAAAAGCAGGACAGGGAGTGGAGAAAAGGGAGCCTTGTTTCGCTGATTGTGGGAATGTAAATTGCCAACGGCCACTCTGGAGAAATGTATTGTGTTTCCTAAAAAATCTAAACAACAGAGCTACAGAGCATACGGCACTTCCACTCATGGGCGTATGTCTTGGGAAAAATAAAATTCGACAGGACACAGGGAACCCAACTTTTAGTGCATCTCTGTTTACAAGAGCCTCGACTTGGATACAACCTAAATGCACTTGGAAGGAAAAATGGATAAAGAAGATGTGGTACTTATGCACAATGGAATATTACTCAGCCATGAAATCAGTGAAATAAGGCCAGTTGCAGCAACTCGGGTGGACTTAGGTACGATTATTCTAAATGACATAAGTCAGACAGAAAAAGAGACTTATCATAAGATATCACTTAGAGGTGAAATCTAAAAATGGCTACACATGAACTAATTAAAGAAGAGAAACAGAGTCACACATTTAGGGCTTCCCTGGTGGCGCAGTGGTTAAGAATTCACCAGCCAATCGGGGAAACAAGTTCAAGCCCTGGTCCAAAAAGATCCCACATGCCGCAGAGCCACTACGCCCGTGCACCACAAATACTGAGCCAGCCCTCTAGAGCTGGTGAGCCACAACTACTGAGCCCACGTGCCACAACTACTGAAGCCCACACACCTAGCGCCTGTGCTCCTCAACAAGAGAAGCCACCCAATGAGTAGCCCATGCACCGCAACCAAGACCCAATGCAGCCAATTAATTAATTAATTAATTAATTTTAAAAAAAGAAACAAGTTGCCAGCTGACTTAGTGTCTGGCGAGGGCCAAATTTCTGGTTCATAATGTGGGTCTTCTGGTTCTGGTTAAATGATGTAATGGGCATAAGATCTTTTGTGTGCTACATTTATTGGGTCACTAATCCCATATTTGAGGTCTCTGGCCTCATGACCTAATCACCTCCCAAAAGCCCCACCACCTAATACCATCAACAAGGGAGCTGGGTTTCAAAATTTGAAAATTAGAGGTACAAAATGTTTATACCATAACAGGGACCACAGAGTTAATTTATTTTTCCTTTCATGTTAAAGGTTTTGCAAATATATATATTTATTATATAATCCTCAAACCCTTGTTTTTTTTTGATTCTTTTCCCATATAGGCCAGTACAGAGCATTGAGTAGAGTTCCCTGTGCTATACAGCAGGTCCATACCAATACTTACCTATTTTATATATAGTAGTGTGTATATGTCAGTCCCATTCTCCCAGTTTATCTCTCCCCCACTTATCCCCTGGTAACCATAACTTTGTTTTCTATATCCATGACTCTATTTCTGTTTTGTAAATAAATTCTTTTCTACCGTTTTTTTTTAGATTCCGCATATAAGCAATATCATATGATATCTGTCTTTCTGTGTCTGACTTGCTTCACTCAGTATAACAATCTCTAAGTCCATCCATGTGGCTGAAAAACCCTTAATTGTTAAGGATAACTCAATTTTTTCCAGTGTCATCAGCAATTCTTTCTGGCAGACATGTGATAACACTTTTTAAACAGGGATATTGAGACCAAGGCTCCTGGCCTGCAAACAAACAAAACATCATTCATATAGTGAAAACTTTGCACATCAAAGGATGAAAGCACTTGGTCTCTATCTTTTTGCACCCACTGCTGACAGAGGGCAGAGGAGTTTGACTCCCTAACCTGCCTTACGTGCACTTCTTCCTAATGGGGTATTCCACCTAAAACTTATAAGAAGCGGGACTGCATCATGGAACACACCAATCTCTACTACACATTGTGAAGCAGCAAAAAAAATCAAAATAAAAACATGATGAATCCATCCAAAGGGTTCTCTCCACATTGTTACAGTAGTTTCCCTCACACTGTGAACCCTTTTCAAACTCTGCCACTTGAACCTGTTTTTATTTTTTTCAACAACAATAATGTTAATCTGGAGTCACATGCTCCAGTAATATTACACTATCCCTTGTGCAAGTATGTAGGGATTTGAGGAGCTATGGGAGGCTATCATGAGAGGTTGCCTAGAGTAATTAGGACATTTCATTTAATGTTGGCTCTTCTCTCCAAGATGTCTGCTGCCCTCTTCTTTATTAGCTACGAGCATTGAGAAAGTGAGCAAGATAAGTCCCTTCTCTTTTCCTGCCCATGAATGCACCTGTGATGAACCCCACAGACATTGGTGCTTCCAGAATCCCCTGAACCTCCTGACCCTCCATGCATGGAATCACATAGAAAAGGATGGTGACGTGTATACTTGTATAAAGCATGCTATAAAATTTTCGACTCTTCCCTTCGTCATAATTCCAAAGAATAGATTTCTTTGGATTTCTGCTTAATGCTGCTGGAGTTGGTACATAAGTTGAGGGAGGTATCAGGGCACACCAAAAGAGAGGGTAACTGCACAGAAAATACAAGCAGGTACATTTCTGTGTAGTTTCAAGCAGCTTATTTGCTATATCAACCATGGTGATATGTTGACCCTTCCTCTTTCTACTAGTAGTACAACAAACAAATATAAAGGATATTTAAGATGCTCTTTTTATCCCCACCTCTCACAATTGATCTGCATTCACATATAGGACAATGAAGGGCCCTTACTACCATCTTACCCAATACTGGAGAACTAGAGAATGTCCAAATTTTTCCAGGGATTATTTTCATATTCCCCAATCAGGCTTATGAAGGAATCTTACCTATTCTGTTTAATGAAGTCATATCTCGCATGGCACCCCATCATCACCAATACTGGAAAGAAATTTGAAGGCTCTTAGATTTTACCATATTTGAAATTCCAATATTTTAGCCTCACACGTTTTTGGATTTTAGAAAAAAATATTTTAAATGAGACCAAAAATCATTTTTATGACACAAACAGACAGCAATAGTTTTCTATTTTTATCTGTTCCACTTGCACACAAAAGTCTCATGGGGTTATGTAAAGTAGTCCTGTTGGATGCTGTACATGTGTAAGTATGGATTAAAGCTTAGGAATCTTAAGCTTCAGTCACCTGAAACTTTTAAAGTAGGATGCAAGCAATACTGTCTAACATTTGAACAGAGCAAGACACTGTCTTTATTTTATTTGTCAGGTAATTAATCTGTCTTTTGCCCCAAGGAGAGAAACAACTGGCATCTTCCATCAATGTGTTGTGCAGAAATCTTTGAACAGAGAGTGCAAGCAGAGGCTGATACAAGATGTGGAAAAAAAAAAAAATGAGAGACCCTTGTGGCATTTTCTCCTAACTTATTGCAATCTCCCATTTAAAATGTGAGAATAATCAATCTTCTGAGGAAAAAGGCCCAAGGAATGTTTTTGCTTCTGTGGAATAATGGGATTGCTAAAGATTTCAGGAGGCAAGACGAATTATTGAGAATGACCATGAGAAATCAGAGAAAAGTCAGATCCAAGGATGAAGTGATGTTTACCACTGTGAATCAACGAGAAGTAGGAGCAAATGAGAAGAAAGCTGAATACAACATTTTCTGAATAAATGTAACCTTTCAGCTGTCATAGAAAAATTAATACTCACTATGATACAACATATTTAGTTTAGAAAGTTAACTTAAATTTAAAGCTTAATAATTACATTTATTGAAGAAACGAAAACATATTTGTGGTTTAGAATAAATAATGTGTTCTGCTACAGATAAGATTACATAAATAAATAGAAATAAGACTAAATAAATAAATAAATAAAGAGGAAAATAACAAATTAGATGTTATTAACATTAAAAACTGACACTCATCTAAAGAAAAAGAAGGAGAGACAGAAAGAGAGAAGAACTCATATCAAGCATATATTAAAAACTCCTAAATAAGAAGTCTTCAGATGTTTAAAAAAAAAAAAAAGAAGTCTTCAATAAGAAGATAATGGAATAGCAAATGGGGAAAATATACCAAAAGATATTTCAAAAAAGAGAGTACAGAATGTTAAGTAAACATATCAAAAGATGCTTGGCTTCTTAGTAGTCAATTAAATGCAAAAACGATATTGTAATACACATTGGAATAAATTAATTAATAGTTAAATGTTTACACTATGGAATCCTACACAACAGTGTCAATACATGATCACAACAACAGGCAACCATATAGGTATATTCACAAACAACATAAGGAATAAAAAAGCCCTATCTAAAAGTGGTTATACTGTGTCATAACATTTATATAAAATACAAAATACAGGTAAAGTGATGTTTTTGTTACATACCAGAAAAATAGTAAACCTTAAGAGGAGTCGCTATAATGGGACCAGGGGGCCTCTGAGTGTCTGGCAATTTTCTGTGTCTTTATCTAGAAGCTAAGTATAGAGTGTATTCAGATTCTGAATTTTCTGAAATTTATCATTTCCTTACAAACCGTGCATGTTTTTACTTGTTTTTCATACATAACAAAAAGTAAAAAATATAGACTAGGGAAGGTAATTATATTAGCCCTTTAATATCCATGCTTTTCAAGGTGAAAGTGAAAAGTATTAAACACTTGACATTGTGATTAATTCTTAAAAGTAAGCTGAAAATTTGAGATTAATAAATAAGACATACTTCTTCATATATAATCCTCAAAGAGGAGGGGTAGCAAGGAATATTATTTTTTTAATTTAATACAGAATAGTTAAGATAGAAAATAAAGAAAACAGACTAGGTTTAAAAAAGAGCACACTGGACTTCCCTGGTGGCACAGTGGATAAGAATTTGCCTGCCAATGCAGGGGACAGGGGTTCAATCCCTGGTCTGGGAAGATCCCACATGCCGCAGAGCAACTAAGCCTGTGTGCCACAACTACTGAGCCTGTGTTCTAGAGTCCACAAGCCACAACTATTGAGCCTGCACGACACAACTACTGAGGCCCATGCACCTAGAGCCCGTACTCCACAACAAGAGAAACCACTGCAGGGAGAAGCCCATGCACCACAACAATGAATAGCCCCTGCTCGACACAACTAGAGAAAGCCCTGTGCAGCAACGAAGACCCAACGCAATGAAAAATAAAGTTAAATCTTTTGACTTCTGAGATGACTCACTCACGTGACTGTAGTTGGAGGCCTCAGTTCCTTGCCACATGGATCTCTCCTTAGGGCTGCTTGAGTGTCCTCATGACATGGCAGCTGGTTACCCCAGGATGAGTGATCTAGCAGAAAACAAATCAGAAGCTGCAATGTCTTTTATGACCCACCTTTGGAAGCTGCACTTTGTCATTTCTGCAAAGTCTTATTGGTTAAACACTCAGCCCTTTTCAAGTGTGAGGGGCCACACAGGTGCATGAAGACTGGGAGATAATTAGGGGATGATTAGGGCCATTTTGGAGGCTGGCTACCAAAGTGGCTGACTCGCCGAAGACTGAATTTTGTTTTCTTCACTTCTGGAGAGAAAATGGTCAGTGAATCCCATTGGTGGTCTTTGAGATGCACCAAAGCTACCTCTGGCTCTCACCTCTAGCCGTGTGGATGAAGGGTCTGGGTGCTCCAGCCGGGTGTCAAGCCTGTGCCTCTGAGGTGGGAGAGTCGAGTTCAGGACATTGGTGTACCAGAGACCTCCGGCGCCATGGAATATCAAAAGGTGAAAGCTCTCCCAGAGATCTCCATCTCAATGCTAAAACCCAGCTCCACTCAAAGACCAGCAAGCTCCTGTGGTGGACACCCTATGGCAAACAACTAGCAAGACAGGAACACAGCCCCATCCATTAGCAGAGAGGCTGCCTAAAATCATAATAAGGTCACAGACACCCCAAAACACACTACCAGATGCAGACCTGCCCACCAGAAAGAAAAGATCCAGCCCAAACCACCAGAACACAGGCACTAGTCCCCTCCACCAGGAAGCCTACACAACCCACTGAACCAAACTTAGCCACTGGGGGCAGACACCAATAACAACGGGAACTATGAACCAGCAGCCTGCAAAAAGGAGACCCTAAACACAGTAAGTTAAGCAAAATGAGAAGACAGAGAAACACACAGCAGATGAAGGAGCAAGATAAAAACCCACCATACCAAACAAATGAAGAGGAAATAGGCAGTCTACCTGAAAAAGAATTCAGAGTAATGATAGTAAAGATGATCCCAAATCTTGGAACTAGAATGGAGAAGATACAAGAAACGTTTAACAAGGACCTAGAAGAACGAAAGAGCAAACAATGATGAACAACACAATAAGTGGAATTAAAAATTCTCCAGAAGGAAACAATACCAGAATAACTGAGGCAGAAGAATGGATAAATGACCTGGGAGATAAAATAGTGGAAATAACTACCACAGAGCAGAATAAAGAAAAAAGAATAAAAAGAATTGAGGACAATCTGAGACACCTCTGGGACAACATTAAACACAACAACATTCGAATTATAGGGGTCCCAGAGGAAGAAGAGAAAAAGAAAGGGATTGAGAAAGTATTTGAAGAGATTATAGTTGAAAACTACCCTAATATGGGAAAGGAAGGAGTTAATCAAGTCCAGGAAGCACAGAGAGTCCCATACAGGAGAAACACGCCAAGACACATATTAATCCAACAATCAAAAATTAAATACAAAGGAAAAATATTAAAAGCAGCAAGGAAAAAACAACAAATAACATACAAGGGAATCCCCATAAGGCTAACAGCTGATCTTTCAGCAGAAACTCTGCAAGCCAGAAGGGAGTGGCAGGACATATTTAACGTGATGAAAGGGAAAAACCTACAATCAGGATTACTCTACCCAGCTAGGATCTCATTCAGATTCGACGGAGAAATTAAAAGCTTTACAGACAAGCAAAAGCTAAGAGAATTCAGCACCACCAAACCAGCTTTACCACAAATGCTAAAGGAACTTCTCTAGGCAGAAAACACAAGAGAAGGAAAATACCTACAATAACAAACCCAAAATAATTAAGAAAATTTTAATAGGAACATACATATGGATAATTACCTTAAATGTAAATGGATTAAATGCTCCAACCAAAAGACATAGACTGGCTGAATGGATCCAAAAACACGACCTGTATATACGCTGTCTACAAGAGACCCACTTCAGACTGAGGGACACGTACAGACTGAAAGTGAGGGGATGGAAAAAGATATTCCATGCTAATAGAAATCAAAAGAAAGCTGGAGTAGCAATTCTGATATCAGACAAAATAGACAAAATATTTCAAAATAAAGACTATTACAGGAGACAAAGAAGGACACTACATAATGATCAAGGAATCAATCCAAGAAGAAGATATAAAAATTGTAAATATTTATGCACCCAATATAGGAGCACCTCAATACATAAGGCAAATGCTAACAGCCATAAAAGGGGAAATTGACAGTAACACAATCATAGTAGGGGATTTAGCACCCCACTTTCACCAATGGACAGATCATCCAAACTGAAAATAAATAAGGAATCACAAGCTTTAAATGATACATTAAACAAGATGGACTTAATTGATATTTATAGGACATTCCACCTGAAAACAACAGAATACACTTTCTTCTGAAGTGCTCGTGGAACATTCTCCAGGATAGATTATATCTTGAGTCACAAATCAACCCTTGGTAAACTTATGAAAATTGAAATCATATCAAGTATCTTTTCTGACCACAACGCTATGAGACTAGATATCAATTACAGGAAAAAAATTTTTTTTTTTTTTCAGCACACCACCATCCCCACCCCTCCACGGTTTTCCCCCTTGGTGTCCATATGTTTGTTCTCTACATCTGTGTCTCAACTTCTGCCCTGCAAACCAGTTCACCTGTACCATTTTTCTAGGTTCCACATATATGCGTTAATATACGATATTTGTTTTTCTCTTTCTGATTTATTTCACTCTGTATGACAGTCTCTAGATCCATCCACATCTCAACAAATGACTCAATTTCGTTCTTTTTTACGGCTGAGTAATATTCCATTGTATATATGTACCACATCTTCTTTATCCATTCGTCTGTCGATGGGCATTTAAGTTGCTTCCATGACCTGGCTATTGTAAATAGTGCTGCAATGAACATTGGGGTGCATGTGTCTTTTTGAATTATGGTTTTCTCTGGGTATATGCCCAGTAGTGGGATTGCTGGGTCATATGGTAATTCTATTTTTAGTTTTTTAAGTAACCTCCATACTGTTCTCCATAGTGGCTGTATCAATTTACATTCCCACCAACAGTGCAAGAGGGTTCCCTTTTCTCCACACCCTCTCCAGCATTTGTTGTTTGTAGATTTTCTGATGATGCCCATTCTAACTGGTGTGAGGTGATACCTCACTGTAGTTTTGATTTGCATTTCTCTAATAATTAGTGATGTTGAGCAGCTTTTCATGTGCTTCTTGGCCATCTGTATGTCTTCTTTGGAGAAATGTCTATTTAGGTCTTCTGCCCATTTTTGGATTGGGTTGTTTGTTCCTTTAATATTGAGCTTCATGAGCTGTTTATATATTTTGGAGATTAATCCTTTGTCTGTTGATTCATTTGCAAATATTTTCTCCCATTCTGAGGGTTGTCTTTTTGTCTTGTTTATGGTTTCTGTTGTTGTGCAAAAGCTTTGAAGTTTCATTAGGTCCCATTTGTTTATTTTTGTTTTTATTTCCATTACTCTAGGAGGTGGGTCAAAAAGAGATCTTGCTGTGATTTATGTCAAAGAGTGTTCTTCCTATGTTTTCCTCTAAGAGTTTTATAGTGTCTGGTCTTACCTTTAGGTCTTTAATCCATTTTGAGTTTATTTTTGTGTATGGTGTTAGGGAGTGTTCTAATTTCATTCTTTTACATGTAGCTGTCAAGTTTTCCCAGCACCACTTATTGAAGAGACTGTCTTTTCTCCATTGTAAATCCTTGCCTCCTTTGTCATAAATTAGTTGACCATAGGTGCGTGGGTTTATCTCTGGGCTTTCTATCTTGTTCTATCGATCTATGTTTCTGTTTTTGTGCCAGTACCATATTGTCTTGTTTACTGTAGCTTTGTAGTATAGTCTGAAGTCAGGGAGTCTGATTCCTCCAGCTCCGTTTTTTTCCCTCAAGAGTGCTTTGGCTATTCGGGGTCTTTTGTGTCTCCATACAAATTTTAAGATGATTTGTTCTAGTTCTGTAAATAATGCCATTGGTAATTTGATAGGGATTGCATTGAATCTGTAGATTGCTTTGGGTAGTATAGTCATTTTCACAATATTGATTCTTCCAATCCAAGAACATGGTATATCTCTCCATCTGTTGGTATCATCTTTAATTTGTTTCATCAGTGTCTTATAGTTTTCTGCACACAGGTCTTTTGTTTCCCTAGGTAGGTTTATTCCTAGGTATTTTATTCTTTTTGTTGCAATGGTAAATGGGAGTGTTTCCATAATTTCTCTTTCAGATTTTTCATCATTAGTGTATAGGAATGCAAGAGATTTCTGTGCATTAATTTTGTATCCTGCAACTTTACCAAATTCATTGATTAGCTCTAGTAGTTTTCTGGTGGCATTTTTAGGATTCTCTATGTATAGTATCATGTCATCTGCAGAAAGTGACAGTTTTATTTCTTCTTTTCCAATTTGTGTTCCTTTTATTTCTTTTTCTTCTCTGATTGCCATGGCTAGGACTTCCAAAAGTATGTTGAATAATAGTGGTGAGAGTGGACATCCTTGTCTCGTTCCTGATCTTAGAGGAAATGCTTTCAGTTTTTCACCATTGAGAATCACGTTTGCTGTGGGTTTGTCATATGTGGCCTTTATTATGTTGAGGTAGGTTCCCTCTATGCCCACTTTCTGGAGAGTTTTTATCATAAATGGGTGTTGAATTTTGTCAAAAGCTTTTTCTGCATCTATTGAGATGATCATATTGTTTTTATTCTTCAATTTGTTAATATGGTGTATCACATTGATTGATTTGCATATATTGAAGAATCCTTGCATCCCTGGGATAAATCCCACTTGATCATGGTGTATGATCCTTTTAATGTGTTGTTGGATTCTGTTTGCTAGTATTTTGTTGAGGATTTTTGCATCTATATTCATCAGTGACATTGGTCTGTAATTATCTTTTTTTGTAGTGTCTTTGTCTGGTTTTGGTATCAGGGTGATGATGGCCTCATAGAATGAGTTTGGGAGTGTTCAACAACCAACAGGGAGGGAAATAGAAGGCATACTCAAAGAAAGAATTCACTGAAGAGAGTTCAATGAAGAGAATGCACAGATAGGGTTAAGGAAACCAACAAGAGATGAAGCAGGCAGAATTCACGGCAGTAGGAAGCCCGTGTTTCTCCTCAGCCTGAGGTTGTGCGGGGAGGGTGCAGAGCTTTCAGATCCCTGGTGGGACTTGTAGAATTGGGAGAGGGGCTGCCCAAGGAGAGATGTGATCTCTGCCAAAACCATGGCTTGGTAAGGAGGGAGCAGGGAGTAAATAACCTGATCCCTCTTATTACCCTCTGGTGTCTGCAGTGTCACCCATGGGTAACCTCAGCTAGAAGCAGCTAGAACACAGCTGGGATGACCTAGTCCTTAGGGATGAGCCTTTTGGGGGCACAGAAGAAGGAAGAGAAGGGCAACCACTGGATCTAGATGGACACATGGAAGGTAATCAGCAGAGACTTAGCTCATTTAAGTCCCTCCACACCCTTACCAATTTGTGTGTCTAAGGGTACATGTTTCCCCATAAGTACTATTTTAGCCGCATCTCATAAATTGTAAAATGAGGTATATTCATTAATGTTCATTGTTAACTATTTTGTAGATTCTGTTAAGATTTCTTCTTTAACCTGTAAATTATTTAGGTATGTGTTTCTTTATTCCCAAACCTAAGGGGTTTTGGTGATTAGCTTTTTGGTATTGACCTCTAACTTAATCACATTGTGATCTGAGACTGTGGTCTGTTTGACACTATTTTTTGGAAATTTTTTGTCTTGCTTTCTGGCTTAGTACATAGTGTTCTCTGTGAGCTCGAAAAGATTGTGTATTTTGAAGTGTTTGGTTGTAGTAGTCTATATACAGTTGGCCCTCTGTATCTGTAGGTCCTGCGTCCATGGATTCAATCAACCTAGAACAAAAATATTTGAAAAAAAATTCCAGAAAGTTCCAAAAGGAAAAAGTTGAATTTGCTGCACCCCAGAAACTATTTACATTATATTAGATATTATAAGTAATGTAGGGATGATTTAAAATATATGGAAAGATGTGCATAGGCTAAATGCAAATACAGTACCATTTTATATAAGGGACTTGAGCATCCATGGATTTGGGTATGCTTGAGGGTCCTGGAACCATTCACCCACCGATACCAAGGGACAACTGTATGTGTATTAGTCCTCATTATATCAAGTGTCTTCTTTATTCAAATCTTCTGTGTCCTTGCTTATTTTTGTCTTCCTGGTCTATCAATTACTGAGAACAATGTCTTAAAATCTGTCATGATGGTAGGTTTTTTTTCTATTTCTCTTTTCATTCTGTCAGTTTTGTTAATACATTTGAAAAACATATTAAAAAGATAGAATTTAGAGTCATTGTTTTTTCCTGGAGAATCCCACTCTTTGTAATATGCGTGACCAGCTTCATCACCTGTTTTACTTTTTGTCTAAAAGTCTGCTTTGTATGTGTTGCTGGCTCTGTCAGGAACAGCTTTCTCCTCCTCCTTCCACCTCATCAGTTCCTGCTCACCCTCGAGTCTCTGCTCCTCTGTCACTTCCTCAAGAAAGCTTTCTCCAAACCCCCGACTAGGTCAGGCTTCTGTTTATGTGAAGGATTTAACATCTTCTTTGTCTCTTTTCAGGTGTTTTCATGGTCTGTGATTCTGCATTTAAGTGACTGATTTCACACTGTGTCCCTCAGTAGACCATAAGGTCTGTGATGGCAGGGATGGTGTCTGCCTTGTTCAGCACTGTGTCTCCAGCACCTGTGACAGTCCTGGAAATTAGTAAGTTCTCACTGAGTATTTGATGAATACATACATACATAGAGAGAAAGCTGATTGCAGAGGTAGTGCATTCATTTGTTAAGGCTGCTGTAACAAAGTACCACAAACAACAGGCATGTATTCCCTCACAGTCTGGAGACTACAAGTCCAAGGTCACAGGTTGGTTCCTTTGAGGGCTGTGAGGGAGGGTCTATCTCAGGCCTCCCTCCTCGGCTTGTAGGTGGCCATCTTCTCTGTGTGTCTCGTGGTCTTTCCTCCATGCAGATTTGTGTCCCAATTTCCCCTTTTCACAAGGACACTGGTCATACGCCCCTCCCTTATGATTTCATTTCAACTTGATTACCTCTGTAAAGACCCCGTCTCCAAGTAAGGTCACATCCTGAGGTGTTTGGGATTAGGATTCCAACCCATGGCACATGGTTATAGGCTACTTCCTTTCCTGGCCACTGGAGTGTGAGGCTGAGAGGGAAGGTGAGTTTGTGATGTATGTGTGTGCGTGGGGGAATGTGTTTTAAAGGAACAGGAGCAGGGGAGAGACCAGTGAGCAAGTGGTAGGTCCAGAACACAAACGCTTCCACCTAAGAGAGGTTTGCTTCTTTCTATATCTGGATATTTACTTTTTGCTCTTGTGGGATAACGTAACACATGGGATTTTGAAATGAAATATAGATCTAGGGAAGACTTCCCATTTTCTTACATAATCTGTGAATAAAAGATTTCATGGTAGAACATGTTTGGGAAACACTTCAGACACTCTTCACCCTCTTAGAGTTACAAGGCACAGGAACATGTAAAAGGCCCTGAGAAGTCTTGGGGTGATGTGGCCTGATTACATTTTTTTGCCAGGGGAGAGGGGTTATTTATTTATTTATTTATTTATTTATTTATTATTTGGTTGTGCCGGGTCTTAGTTGCGGCAAGCGGGCTCCTTTAGTTGTGGCTTGAGGGCTCCTCAGTTGTGGAACACCAGCACCTTAGTTGTGGCATGTGAACTCTTAGTTGCGGCATGCACGTGGGATCTAGTTTTCTGACCAGGGATCGAACCCACCCCCCCTGCATTGGGAGCGTGGAGTCTTAACCACTGCGCCACCAGGGAAGTCCCATGATTACATTTTTTAATTAAACATTTTTTGAAATTATTTTTACCAAAGAATCCCTTAGTTTTTGCCTAATAATTTACTAATTTACTGTATCATTTGATCCAGATAGGTTTGGGAAATGCTGGCCTGGCTGCTTCCTTGGGTGTTAGAGAGATGCTCTCCTTGGTGACTTCCTTTCTGCTTTCTTCTCCTTATAATAATAGGACAACTACCTCTCACTTTCTCTTCCCATTTACATTTCATCAGTGCTTAGACCTGTCACATTTAGGTTTTGTACGAATGGCAAATGCCCTGACTGTGGTTCATAGTTTTGGCTGCTGTCATGAGAAGAGAAGGTGATTGTATTTATTGGTGTAAGTTTGTTTACAAGGAGCTGGGACTTCCCTGGTGGCACGGTGGTTAAGAATCCGCCTGTCAATGCAGGGGACACGGGTTCGAGCCCTGGTCTGGGAAGATCCCACATGCCGCGGAGCAACTAAGCCAATGCACCACAACTACTGAGCCCGCAAGCCACAACTACTGAGCCCACGTGCCACAACGACTGAAGCCTGTGCACCTAGAGCCCGTGAGCCACAACTACTGAGCCTGCGCTCTAGAGCCCGTGCACCACAACTACTGAGCCCACGAGCCACAACTACTGAGCCCACGTGCCACAATGACTGAAGCCCGTGTGCCTAGAGCCCGTGCTCCACAACAAGAGAAGCCACCACAGTGAGAAGCCTGCACACCACAACGAAGAGTAGCATCCGCTCGCCGCAACTAGAGAAAGCCTGTGCACAGCAACAAAGACCCAACGCAGCCAAAAATAAATAAATAAAATAAAAAACAAGGAGCTTTACAGGAAATTTGTAAAGAAACCCTCCTTCATTCCACTGCTCTTAGAGACTCTGTGAGCCCAACACGCAGGATCTTTTCTGGGTCTCTAAGCGCCTCAGCCATGATGTGCATAGTAGTCATGCGTCTGTTGCAGGCCTTTCTTTGTTAAAATCACAATTTTAAGAACATCAACAGTATAAGATGTCACTCCTGAGTGGGAGGTTGATTTGAAAATGACAGATGAGAGAATAAAATTTGCCAGATGTTAATTCCCTGACGGCTACTGTCACAGGTTTTTGCGAGAACTGAGAGCAGACTTATTCTAAAGCCTCTGCTCCTTCCTACGTTCCTCCCGCTTAAGAGTAAAGAGGCGAATTGCTCGGGGAAACCCCCAGGCAGGCAGCTTCCTGGAGATGGAAGGCCAACATCTGGGTGTGATGAGGAAGCCAGTGAATCACTGCATATTGGCATCAGCCCCTCACCATCTGTGGCAGAGCAGCAGTAGTCACTCCCTTTGGCAGTACCTGGACGTGACTCTTGAAATGATCTATGGGATACCAAGAAGGCTGAGGAAACAACGGGAATTCCCAGGACTTCAGCACAGGAGCTCAATTTTCCTTTGTTTTAGGTCCAGAAGTACGGTTCTGACCGGGACATCCCTCCAAGCAGATGAGGACTGGTCCACAGCCAATATCCAAGGGGCCAGCTGAGAAGTTGAGGGAAGCTCTGGGGTGAATTTGATCCAGGAAAGAGATGGGACTTTGTGTGAGCAGCCCTAAAGGGTTCTCTTAGGAAGGATTCTCTGGAAACCCCTTGATTTCTGCAATTCTAGGGTCCTTCCACTTAGAAATGAAGTGATAGGAGTAGGAACAACTGCTGTAGACCGATGGCTTACTATGAGTCAAGCTCGTTGATAAGTGCTTTACATGCATGATGTCTTTTAAGCTGTTAAATCACCTTATGATGTGGGTTCTCTAATTATCTTTATTTTGTAGATGTTGAAACTGAGGCTCAGAAGGTAAAGCCGCCTGCCCACGGTCACACAGAGCTAGGACTCACACCCAGATCTGCCTGATACCCGAGAGCCCCTGCTCTGAACCACCCTGCTGCTGCCTGCCCTTGTGTGTGCACGCGGCGCCCTGTGAAGGGACGCGCCCTTTCCCGTTCATCCCTCGTCTCTGCTGTGATGGTGTGAGGCCCACCGGGCAGGTGCCAGGTGCGATAACCCCCTGCTGCAGGGAACTGAGGCACAGAGAGGCTGAGCGAGCTGCACAGGGTCCCGAGGGTAGGTGACGGAACCAAGGCTGGATTCGCCCCACCGTCCCATCCGCTGCTCCTGGAAATCTGTTGTTTTCCAGCCTCTGCTGCTTCTCTAGATGAAGGTGTGATGGGGGGAGAGCGAAATTGTCCGAACCCAATTAATTCGGAAGAGTACATAGTAAAGCCCTTAGGATGGAAAATCGTTATTTTTGTTGTTTTTAAACAACACCTGAAAACTTGCCATAAACAAAGCCTAGAGTTTTAGTCTCACTGACCGGCTCCTAAATGCTCTTTGATGTGATAACAAACTTGATGCAGTAAAACTCTACTGTAAGTTGCCTAAACGAAGTCAGTCAGTGTTTCCCTTATGGTCACTCGTGAGAACAGAGTGGACTCAGGTAGACAGGGAGGGAAGCAAGCAGGGAGGGCAGCGTGCAGCGAGGACGAGACAGCAGAGAGCTGAGAACCTCTGACCTGGAGCCGTGGAGCGAATGACCGCACTTACAACACTCTCTGTGACTAGGCGTTAGAGGTTTAAAACACAAAAACAAAAACCCTGATCCACGGCGGCCTGGCCCCGGTGCTCGTCTTGCCTTTACCTTTTATTGATACACACTGAATATTTACAGGTGAAATGATATGCCCGAGATTTCATTCCAAATCATCCAGAGGGTGGGGTAGATGGATGGGAGGGTAACCGAGATTGGCCACTTGTTGAAACTGTCGACACTGGGTGATGGGTACGTGGGGTTCATTATAACATCAGCTCTACTTTGTGTGTGTTTAACAAATTCCATGGTCAGAGGTTTTAAATTTTCAAGATCCGCTGTTTCATCGTAGCCAGCTAGTACCATCCATGGGTGATCCGGGGGACTGTCCCTCTGGGGAGGAGACCCCGAAAAGCTGAGAGCTGCAGAGTGATGCAGAAATGAACTGCCGGCCACTCAGCTACTTCAGAAAACTGAGCAGTGGGCAGCTATGGGCCTGCTCCTAATTTTGGAGTCAGAGGCTTGGGAAGAGCACAAAATATAAACTTCCATGTCTAATTCAGAGGCACAGAGCTTAACACGAGATCTCGGCAGGGGTGAGTAATGCTCACGAGTAAATGAGTGTGTGATTCCCCAGACAAAGCAGTGTTTGCAGAAATGGAATTGGTCATGCAGCAAAATTCATGGGATTGGGGTCCAGAGTGTTGGTTCAGACACACCAGTTAAGTCAAAAGTTAAGATTTCTTCATCTACAGAAACAAATAGCCTACTTGCACTTTTTCTTTTCTTTCCTTCTTTCTTTCCTCCCTCTTTTCCTTTCCTCCTTCCTTCTATTTTTTGACAACCTTACCAAATCAAGTTTGGAGGTCACACAAATTCACTATAAATAACTTCTGGCATTAGAAGATAATTTTCCTGAAATCATCTCCACACTACATTTTTCTTAATCCTTTGTAGGCTATTCGGGATCTATAACAGCAGTAGTTTTCTGGGGTTCAGTGGCTAAGGGTCAGTGTGTCTACTTCCCTCTCATTCAATTGACGGTCTTCTGCCCAAATAGCCCACTTGCAGGTTAAGTGTCATTTTTAATCAGGAAGACAACCATTTAGGTGTCTGTTTTCTCCTGCCTCTTCACCTTTTCTCATTTAAGCCTCACAAACACACTGTCACGTTGGTGTTTGTATTAGTTTGCTAGGGCTGCCAGAGCGAATACCACAGACTGGGTGGCTTAAACAGCAGATGTTTATTTCTGTTCTTTCCTCACAGGCCTCGAGGCTGGAAGTCCAAGATCAGGTTGTCTGCAGAGTTCGTTTCTTCTGAGGGCTCTTCCTTGTCTGAATTTTCTTGACTTTGAATCCTCCCACAGGGGGACTGGGAAATAGGCAGTAAGGGGAGTGACTCTCCCTAGATCCCAGAGCAGACCCAGGCCTGTTTCAGATGTGTTCTGTGCTGCGCCGGCCCATTATGGAACCCTTCCTTTGCTAAGTCTGGGCATGAGCTCCCTGTGATACTGGCCCATGGGCTTTACAGGTGCTGTAGGTGTTTCTAGGTCTATACACCTGAGGGCTTCCCTTGGAAGTCGGTGCCAGAACGACCCCCACTGTGCAGATGGGGAGACTGGGAGGCCCTGAGAGGCACATGGCTTGTGCAGGGCCACATCCCAGAGAAGGAGGAGCCGGGTCTGAAACCAGCTGTGTCCTCAGAGCTGGGGCCCTGGCGGCACCGAGGCCTCCCCACGGCTGTAGGGTGGTGGCACGCATTGGTGTCACTGTGCATGGACATGGCAGGGGCGAGGGGTGAGCGGTCAGCAGCCCAGAGGTACCCTGGGGGAGCTTTGTGGAAGGAAGGCACCCGGGCAAGGGGACCCCAGGAAATGACGTCACTTCCCTGGCCATAAAGCCCAACAGAACCTGGCACCTGGGGATCCCGGCATCCACGTCCTAGAGGAGCCCCCTACCCGGCTCACTGGGTTGGAAACATGTTCTGCTGGGTGCACAGATCCAGAGGCCGTGGCCTCAGGAAAGGTCAGAGCCAGAGTGTCTGGAAACGCTGTCACCAGCGCTGGGGCAGGTCTCACCTGAGGGGCCTTCGGACCTTCTTGCGGAGGAATGCACAGGTAACACAGGGGGCCCCAGGCCAGGCCGGCCCAGGCCACCACTCTGAGCCCACCGGTAGCCCTACAGCCCCTCCCTGGACGTGTGGAGGTCGGGGCTTCTGTGGGCTGGGTCTGCCTGCAGCTAGAGCAGGCTGATGAGGGGTCAGAGGCTGGGGGCGCCGGTCATGTCCACACCTCCGGTCAAAGCTGGCTGGGCGGGATGTGGAAAGCCAGGGCAGCGCCCTTCTGCCCGAGGTCTACCCCAAGCCCTCTAGGTGGATCTCTCTCCTCCCGGGTAGGAGGAGAGCAGACACAGGTCTGTGCCTGATCCGGGAGCAGAATGTCGAGGGGGCGGCGGCGGCGGCGGCGATCACGGCCGGGCAGGGCTCTGGTACCTCCGGGCCGGGCCAGCCGCTGGTCCCTGTCATGGCAGAGCCTCACGTTGGAGATCGGCGACAAGCTCATCCAGGGGGACACCCGACCCACCATCTCCCCGAGTGAGGAACCGGGGCGCCACACTGCCCGCGAGGGCCGGCGCAGGCTCTGGGTGAGTGTGGCCATGGAGGGTTCTGCGGAACCGGGGCCCAGAGGTAAGCGGGGAAGGCCTCCTGCCCAGACGCCACCCAGGCCACTCCCCAGGCTCCAGCCCCGGGCTTCCACGGAGCTCAGCACACCCGGCTCTGACCTGGAGCACCACGTCCACCTTCCCCCGAGTCAGCTGCAGGACCTGGAGCCCACCCAGGCAGAGCACAAGGGTGAGAAGGCCTGGAGTGGGTGCATGTGAGGGCGTGGAGAGGGGTGAGTGCTGGGCCACACGGGGGAGAGTCCCCAGAGGCTGGGGTTGGGCGCGGAGCCAAGGCTGGCCTGAGGCCACCCATCTCATGGACTGCCATCAGAGAGGACATCCTGCTGTGAGTTTCTGGACTGGGAATTCTCTGGGAAGCTCTGGGAAGAGTTCTGTCCTTGGAAAGGCACATGGAAAGGCAGGCGTGTGGGTCATCTTTCCTTCTCTCTCAGCTCCACCACTTCCCCGGAACTTAAACCTGGCTCCAACTCCAAGACCTGTCTATCCGGAGGAGTTAGCCGCAGGTGCAGGACCCAGGGACCAACGAAAGCAAAATCCCAGCCTAAGGAATAGCCTGCCAAAGACGCTGCGCCAGGTGAGGATTTACCAGCCCAGCAGGAAGAGCCGGCATGTGCACCTGCAGGAGACCCAGAGCCAGGTCCCAGTTCACCACCCCTCAGGGAGAACCTGCAGCCGCCCTGGCAGGAGACCCAGAGCCAGAGGCTGATTTACCACCTCTGTGGGGAGAACGTGCTCCGGCTCCTGCAAAAGCCCCAGAGCCACACGACGATCACCCCACCCCTGCAGGGAGAATGCACACGTGCTTCGGCAGGAGACCCAGAGCCATTTCTGGAAACACCACCCCCAGGGGCAGAGCCGGCTCTGCAGCCACCATCCCTGTCTGCTCCTGAGGTCCAGCATCGACACACGCCCCCATCCAAATTGGCTTCCCTTCCCCTGAGGTGGTTTTTACTTGGTTTGTTTGTCATTTTCTTGTTTGCTTTCACATTGTTTATGGCATTCTCTATTTTGTTTTTTCAAGTGTAACATAATAAAATGTAGGTTCTTTCCATTGTAAGTTGATTGTGCAATTCAGGAAGATTAAGGACATTTGCAGTGCTGTGCAACCATCAGCGCTGTCTACTTTCTCACCCTTTCATTCCCCCCCACCCCCAGTAAAACCCTGTATTGAAATCATGCCCTCCCCAGCCCCTGACAACCCCCAGTCCTCGTTCTTTCTCTGTCCCTTCACCTATTCTGGATGTCTCCTGTCAATGAAATCATACAAAAGGTGGCTCTTGGTGACTGCCCACATGTTCTCCAAGGGGACTGGGGAACTCTTGTTTTGGTTTTCCGTTGAAATAGCATTTTGTGATTTGAAAGGCCTGTCCAGGTGGACAAAAGATGTCCAAAACGAAGCCCTGAAGGTAAATATGTGCATAACCTCACGGTAGACACTGCTGTTGTGTGGCAGCCCCCAGCCAGAAGATGGAAGGGAGATGCTGAGGTCTTCCTCTGGCACAAAAATAACAAAGCAACCAACCAACCAACAAAACTCAACCAAGAAACACAGCTGCAAAGACAAAGCACACCACCAGCTGGGAGAGCATTCCTCATAACCCATTCACGCATTCAGAGACCTTTACATTCTAGTCATTTAAAAAGGAATTTACTCAGGACAAGACTTGGACACTCACGATCTATTCCCAGGGACCAGTGTCGGCCGCACCGTCAGCCTGCGGTTAGCTTGCTGCTGCCACGTACGGACCGAGCTCGGCAGCGGCCCGGCGCTCGGTAAGCGGCGCCCTGTGCTTCTCCTTCCTTCTCCTTCCTTCCCTAGTGGCGGCCCGTTGGCGGTGAACTCTGGCGGAGTGGTGATGGACGCTGAGTTGGTTTTGTGAAGAAACGCTGTCGAGTCTCCTCACTTTCAGGCGCCAGCACGTTCCCCCGGTTCCACCGCCTGCCCAAGCCGCAAGCGCCGTGGCCCATCGGGACTGTTGCGACGCCTCCCGATCGAGCCCTCGTCCGCTCCAGCCCGCGGCCTCCCGCATCCTCCGATGGGCCACGCAGCCGCTCCTCAGGTTCTCGGCCCGGCCGCGCTCTCTCTGACACCCGCGCTCCGGGTACCCGCACGGCTTGCCTCCCCGCTCTCTCCATCTCTCTAGTCAGTTGAAAGCGTCTCAGCAAAGCTTGCCCAGGTGCCCTCCTTTTAAATTGCCGGCAGACACCTCTTCACGCTGACAGCCCGCTCCTCTTACATTGTTCTGCGTTTTCCCCTAAGAATTCCATCTTCTTGCATGCTACACTGTTTATCTATTTATCAGATTTATTGTTAATTTTGTCTCCCCCTCCCAAAGACAGAAATCTTTTCCTGCTTCTTTTCCCCCAGATGTGTCCCAGGGGCCTAGTATCCCAACACTAGCAGGGACGTAATAATCTCTGAGTAAGTGTGTACAGAAGGAATGAAAGACACAAAGATATCTTCTGTATTAAAAAAGATATGAAGAGGTGATTTCAGTTCCTGACACACAAACTGCTTCCTCTTTTATTATCTCATTATGCTTAGTTCTATACTGGAATTAATGGATGGGCTAAAGTGCTTGAATTTCCACCAGTGGGGTAACGAGCAGGGAATGGAGTGGTCACACTCAGGTTCGTTACCTCTCTCTCGACTCTGGGTTCTTTTCGCTGTCAGCCTCTCTTCTCGGGGTTAACGTGACTCTGTGGGCTGTGATCAAATCTACTCATTCCACTTAGATATGAAATTGATCTTGGTGGTCTGATAAAGTTTGTAAACCAGTATTTTCCTGAGTAAAAGAGCCAGTGAAAGTTAACTAAAAAAAGACAATTCCTAAAGCATTTATCACATAATCGGGAAAGAATATTTAATGTGAATTAAAGTTCTGTTGAATTTCATTTATTTTGTTTTGCTGCATATAAAACAATTTGAAGATAAAACATGTCTTAGACATAGGAATGTTTGAATGTGGAAAGTTAAACCATTCTGTAAGATTTTCCAAACTAGCTTAAGTTTGCTAGGAGGAGAGAATGACAATTTGGTAGAAATTGTGAAAGACTAAAGGTATGAGTGTGGGTGGATTTGGAAGAGATTTGGCTCACTGATCCAGGACCTCTTTGAATAAATCTGTCTTATAGACCAAAACTCTAGAATGTTTGCCATGTAAAAATATATGCTTGATTTGGGGAAGATGGATTTGACAGGCTCTTACCGTTGTTTCTTGGGCTTGGGGTACAAGGCCTTGAGGCTTTAGTCCATTGCAAAAATATATCCAGTTTACAAGGTAAAGAAATGGAAGTTTGAAATAATCTGAGAATTTTTTTTGTTTTCTGTATAAAAACATGCATGATAATTACTTATTAATATATTTTTAAATAGAAGAAGATTGCCACTAAATTCCCCAAGAAAATAAGACAAGTTATAATTAGATATCATCTTGTCTAGCTTATAAAAAAGGGAGGCAAGGGGTCAAGTTTCTGCCTCTCTTTGGGGAAGTGTTACCATATCTTATCGGTGGAACTTGGCCATGACCACACCTCTCCTTTCCTCCACCTTCTCTAAGATAAGAGTAATGAGGCACTGCTCAGAATTCTGAAATTAAATTGCGTCTCACCATAAAATAACTGAGAAGTTAGTGTGAGTGATATTTATCATACGGTGTGCTGTATGAATTCAGTAGAAATTTAGAAAAACATCACAGCTTGGTTGATTTCTATTTGTTTGAGTTGTGAATATTTATTTTACTGTTCTTGAAAAGATTCAATTAGTTAATAGGACCTGCTAAAAAGAAGAGCTTTCCTGATTTTGTCAAAGATTTCTAAAGAGCAACTTTAGTGTATAAGCACTAGGATAATGTGGATATATTATAAATGACATATGATTCATAATGTTTTTAATATTTATAGTTAGTTGATTACATCGACCAAGAATTGGAAGTAAGAATGATAAACAACTGTCCTATTTACAGATCTAACACATAGTCAGATTTTTTGGTGTTGGGGGAATTGAATATGTGGTACATTATTGAGTAACTTCCACTATTGGTGTCTATTATGTTTAATCTTTACTCTAGTAATTATCTCCAAGGAGACACACTGTGCAGCGTCATCATAATTGTAAAGGCAGTCAGCATGCAAGGAAACACATGTTATTTAAAAAATTTAATTCAACATTGGAGTCTCATATTTTGAATGAAAACAAAAAAAAATCATTTTTTTCTTCTGCTTCCCTTTAGGCACCATTCAAGTTGATTTGGCCAAGTGTCAGACAAATAGAAATGAAAGTTAAGACTGAAGGTAGGAAGAGCAGGGAAAAATGGATGGAAAACAAAACATTCAAAAGAAGCATGACTGGGCTTCCCCGGTGGCACAGTGGCTGAGAATCTGCCTGCCAATGCAGGGGACACGGGTTCGAGCCCTGGTCTGGGAAGATCCCACATGCCGCGGAGCAACTAGGCCCGTGAGCCACAACTACTGAGCCTGCGCGTCTGGAGCTTGTGCTCCGCAACAAGAGAGGCCGCGGCAGTGAGAGGCCCGCGCACCGCGATGAAGAGTGGCCCCCGCCCGCCGCACCTAGAGAAAGCCCTCGCACAGAAACGAAGACACAACACAGCCAAAAAGAAAGAAAGAAAGAAAGAAAGAAGCTTTCATTAAAAAAAAAAAAAAAAAAAAGAAGCATGACTAAGTTTGCATAACCTCGGTGTAAATAGGTCATGCATCTGGCAGCTACAAAGTCTCAGAAGGCAACAACAGAAAGGGCTTCAAATGGTCCTTTTTCTCTTTTCTCTGACCCCTGTGGGAGGAGGGGTGAGAGAATGTGTATCTTTTTTTTAAAAATATGTCCACGAATTGAACTTTTCTTTCTTCCTTCCTTCCTTCCCTTCCTTCCTTCCTTCCTTCCTTTTGCCAGGTCTTAGTTGCGGCCGGTGGTCTCCTTAGTGGCAGCTCACTAGCTCCTTTAGTTACGGCACATGTGCTCCTTAGTTATGGCATGCAAACTCTTAGTTGCAGCATGAATGTGGGATCTAGTTCCCAGACCAGGGCTCCAACCCTCATCCCCTACATTGGGAGGTGGATTCTTAACCAATGCGCCACCAGGGAAGTCCCGAGAATATATATCTTAAAGAGAGGAAATAGGGTGTCCCTTCTGTGAGGACACACACTCTAGTAAAAAGGACCAGGATGGAGAGGGAAACTATTTCCACTCCAGGTTTGGTTACTTTGGCGAACCACCTCTCTCGTATCCTAGATGAGTCACCTCAAAGGGAGACCACTGAAGTTCTTAATCTTCAACTCCATTAAGTGAAGGCTCCTAAAGGAAACCAACGCCCCACCCCAGTTTCTTGGGGGATCTTATTGCAAAGATCCAGGACATTGAAAAGATATTGTCACAAATTAAATACTTTGGGTGCCTTTAGCCCTCTAACCAGCCTTTTCAGTGTCCTCCCAATTCTCAATGATGGGGCTCTGAGGAACTATGGGCCTTTCCCAGTCACCCCTTTTAATTGGTCTGGAGAAACATTTCTCCCATTTGGGATGAATTACTTCCAGTCTTAACTTACAGCAGAGCCACACTTTGGGTGCTCAACTGCAGTACTCTAAAGCAGCCCCTAGAACAGTTCAAAGAGTAGGGATCTCTAACGAACCTCAAGATGTTCCTGTCTCTGAACCTATTCCCTTTTGTTTAGGCCATTTAAGAGATATCAATTCTTTTTTCCTTAGTTCTTCTGCCCTATCCATTTATTAGGCTGAGACTTCTTAGAGAAGTATCATGCCAGAATTTATTTCTCCCAAAAGGGGGAAATAATTCTAGAATTTGTCAGTAGTCATCTAAGTTATCTACCAGGTGAATTAAATGAACCTTTGACATGTTTTGTCTCTGATGGTAATAGAACTGATTCTGGAAACACTGATCATTTGTTCCTATTGAATCAACTACCATTTTTCTTATGGCAAAATCTCCAACTAATATTGGCAAAATTCACAGCACACCTCCCATCAAAATTCAGAGAGACCCCTCAAGACCTCTTCCCAGAATTAATCAATACCCTGTAAGTAAAGAAGCCCTTCAAGGCATAAAGCCCTTAATAGAAGATTACAAGGCTCAAGGCCTCATTATCCCCTGTACTAGCTCCTAGCTCTGTAACACTCCCATTTGACCAGTGAGAAAATCTAACGACCAAGGATGGAGGTTTGTCCAGGACCTCTGAGCAATAAACACTGTTATCCTAGACCCTCTTGTTCCAAACCCTCATGCATTACTAACATCCATTCCCACCAGAGGTAATTGATTTACCCAGTCCTTTCTTTAGTATCCCAATTGAAGGAGCTTGCCAATACCTTTTTGCCTTCACTTTGGAAGAAAAGCAATTTATCTGGATGGTAATGCCTCAGGGCTATATTAAGAGTCTTTATTTCTCAAAAACCCTGAAGGCTGATCTGGATAACATAAAGTTCCCTACAGGTTCTACTTTCTTGCAATATGTGGATGATTTGTTTCTTTGCTCTCCTTCTCAAGCCTTCTCTTAGAAACATACTGTGTACTTGCTAAAGCTTTTAGCCTTAAAGGGACATAAGGTTGTCAATGAAAAATTGCAGTTGGCCCCAACTCAGGTTTGATATTTAGAGCATCTGATGTCAGAACAAAGACTAAACCTAGATCCAGATAGACTTCATGGTGTCCTAAGTTTTCCAAAACCCACAACTAAACACCAACTGTGTGGTTTTCTTGGGCTAGTTAGTAATTGCTGAAATTTGATTCCAAAATTCCCACTTATGGCCAAACCTCTGTGAGTTTTACTCCACAACCCCAGCCCAATTTTATAAGAAGAACCAAATGACTTAGCTTTCAAGGACTTAAAGGAGAGTTTGATGAAACTATCTGCCCTTGGGCATCTCAATTGTTAGATTTCCTTTTCCTTTTTGTATGTAAAAAGGAAGTGATTTGCACTAGGGGTACTCACCCAAAAAACACAGAGACCATCATGGACCTATATTACAGCCAGCAACTGGACCCTGTGGCACAGAGATACTCCCCCTGCCTTAGAGCCATTGTAGCCACTGCCCTTTTGGTTAAGGCCACCAAGAAAATTTTTGTGGGATACCTTTTAACCACTTTTGTACCTCATGCATTAGAATCTCTCCTGAGTTCTCATCACACTCAAAATTTCTCAGCCAGCCACCTCACCTCCTGTGAAATCCTTTTGTTAACTGTCCCTCACATAATTCTTTTACACTGTAATAACCTTAACCCAGCTACTCTTCTCTCCATCACCAACAAAGCCCTGCATGGCTGTTTATTGCTGATGGGCCACCTCCTGTCTCCTTGTGATGATCTGCAGGAAATTCCACTGGGTAAGGTGACTTCTCATGGTTCACTGGTGGTTCTTATTTAAAAGGTGACAATGGCAAGTATTGTGCTGGATATGCTATTACAACTCCTTTTGATGCTGTTGAGACAGCATTTTTACCTATGGCTACTTCAGCCCACTAGGCTAAATTATATGCTCTTACATGGGTTTGTACTTTAGCCAAGGACAAAACTGCCAATATTTATATGGGTAGCAGATTTACTTTTGGAGTAGCTCATGATTTTGGAATGTTGTGGAAACGTGGCTTTCTTACTTCCAGTGGAAATAAAATTAAAAATTGTCTCTAAGTTCAGGAATTATTGAATGCAATACTTTTACCTGCCACTTTAGCTGTCAATACTCCAGGGCACTCTAAACTAGACTCTCTGGAAGCTAAGGAAAGTCACCTTGCTGATCTTCTCACAAGGAATTATACCTTTAAAGACACCAACAGCACTGAAAACTCTGCCATGGTCCCAAGGGATATTTCCCCAAATGGTAATTGAGAAAGACTGCCTAGGGAGGCCCAAAAATTGGCCTCAGAAAAGAAAAAAAGATTGGAAATTCAACAATTGTTGGTTTGATAAAAAGAGAAAGCTCTAGTTTGAACCACATAACAACCTATCCTGTTGGAGACTCTAAAATTCCCACTCCTCTCTTCACCACTGTACACGTACTGAACGATTTTCTACTGAAAAACAATGATAGCATTCACGAATCTATATTGGTGGGGAAATATTAACAAGGTCACAGAAAGTGCCTCACTTTTCCCACTTGTCCAAAACACAACCCAGAGAAGCCGGTTCACTCTGCTCCCGGACATTTTAAACTGCCTAATGGACTATTCAAGGTCTAGAAATGGATTCCATGCACCTTCTTCTGTCTAATGGATAAAAATGTGTTTTAGTCATGATCTATATGTTTTCACATTTCCATATAGACAGGCCACTGCCTCTTCTGAGGCTAAAGTCCTTTTGGAAAAGACTATCCCTACCTACCTGAGGAACTCCTCTCGAACTTCATAGTGATCAAGGAACCCATTTTACTGGCCAGGTGCTTTAATAATTCTGTGCTGTTGGCCAGTTTTACAACACTTTCACTGTGCTTACCACTAGCAGCATTAAGACGCAAAATTTGTAGAGGCCACCCAAATACCTTGGCCAAAAGCATTGCTGTTGGTCTTTTTTTTTTAATTAATTAATTAATTTTTAAAATAAATTTATTTTATCTATTTATTTTTGGCTGCATTGGGTCTTTTTTGCTGTGCGCGGGCTTTCTCTAGTTGTGGCGAGCGGGGGCTACTCTTCGTTGTGGTGCACGGGCTTCTCATTGTGGTGGCTTCTCTTGTTGTGGCGCATGGGCTCTAGGCATGCGGGCTTCAGTCGTTGTGGCATGGGGGCTCAGTAGTTGTGGCTCACGGGCTCTAGAGCACAGGCTCAGTAGTTGTGGTGCACGGGCTTTGTTGCTCCACAGCATGTGGGATCTTCCCGGACCAGGGCTCGAACCCATGTCCCTTGCATTGGCAGGCAGATTCTTAGCCACTACACCACCAGGGAAGTCCCTGTTGGTTCTTCTAAAGTTCAGATCCACCCCTTTTGGAGCTCACAAATTCTCACCCTTGAGATGCCCAATGCACTTGGCTCCTGCTTCTTTTGACACCAGTTGATAAAAGGAGAGATACTCCAGTATTGCAAATGCCTAATTCCTTCTATTAAAATTGCCATGTTTTGGTAGAACAATCTTCTCACAGCTCATCCTCAGAGACAACAAAGTCCTTAAGCATCACACCATGCAACCTGGAGATTTTGTCTATTGGAAGACACTTCCAGAAGTATTCTCTCCAACCTCACTGGAAACGCCCCTATCAAGTACTGCTAACCAATTCTGTGCCACCAAACTCCAAGGAATAGGCTCTTGGATTCATATGACACCTAAAGAAAGCATGAGCCCTCACTGGACCTGCACCCTCATCTGTTGCCTGAAAATAAAGACTTCTCAGAATTGAAGCAGATGACACGATGAGGCAGTTTTACCAAGATACTCGGGCCAGGTTTGTTGGAAGTTTGTTGCCAAACTTTGATGATGATATAATGCTTCAAATGATCTCCATAACATATGGACTTTAGATAAAAAGTGCCTGTGAGTTCTCCCTACTATCCCTCCTTGTTACTTGAATGTGACCCTAATAGGTTTCCTATTTATGCACTTTCCCTCCGACGTGAGACAATACACCCAGGAATGGTCTTTCCTGACATTGAGGGCAAAAATCCACTGCAGCTAGAAAACCTGATTCTTGATCAGTGATGCTTTCAGAGAAAGATCTTGATCAAAAGGGGAAATGTAAAAAATTAATAAACAGAAACCCCACTTAAGTAGAGTTGGGAGACCAGAAGGGGAGTTCTCATGGCCTGCGATGATATCAGAGCCCAAAAGGAGAAGAACGACTCCTCTTCTTTTCTGGCAAGGACTCAGCCAATGAAACTCCATGGACTACTATAGCCCCCCCACCTTCCTTTTTCTCTCTATGAAAGTGTTCTCCTTCCCCTGCTATGCAGGGACTTTCATGTGGCTCACCATGATTGCAGACTTCGAACTGCAGTTCTCTACTGATCCCAGATAAACCCATCTTTGCTGTAGAAATATCTGTTGGTCTATATGTTTCAGGTCAACACAAGTATTGGGGTCAAAATTTTTCAAGTAAAATGAGCTAAAAAAAATAGAGTAGCCCCGTAGTGTTCTGGAAATGCTTCTCCCCCCTTAGGATTTATAGTGAATTAAACTAAATTATTTTTGAATATCAGAGGAAAGATTAGCTACTTGAAATCTTTTTTTTTTTAATAAATTTATTTATTTATGTTATTTTTGGCTGCATTGGGTCTTTGTTGCTGCGCACAGGCTTTCTCTAGTTAAGACAAGCAGGGGCTACTCTTTGTTGTGGTGCGCGGGCTTCTCATTGTGGTGGCTTCTCTTGTTGCGGAGCATGGGCTCTAGGTGAGTGATCTTCAGTAGTTGTGGCACGCGGGCTCAGTAGTTGTGGCTCGCGGGCTTAGTCGCTCCGCGGCATGTGGGATCCGGACCAGGGCTCAAACCTGTGTCCCCTGCATTGGCAGATGGGTTCTTAACCACTGTGCCACCAGGGAAGCCCATTGTGGGAAGATCCCTAAGAAGAGGTTTTATAATTTAATAAAATTTCTTGGTAACCAAAGTAACTTTCAGAAATTCACTTTGGAAAATTTATGAGTAAAATCTGTCTCAGTTTATTAAAAAACAATGAGTGTGTTTTCCATCAAATTTTTCCATTTTTACCAACACTCATTGGTAAATCTTGTTTCTCTGCACCTTTGGCTGTGAAAATAAAATAGTGCAACAAGTTTGATGGTGACAGTGCTCTCTGTCTTCAAATTTACTTAGAATTGAAAATATCATAACAAGCAACTGACTGGAATTTATAACTTAGCTGTTCTGAGTAAAAATAAAACTTTGAATATTAAAATAATGTTTTATTTTTATAATTATCATTGCTCTGTGTCTAGATTATTCTGAAACTTTAAAATAGCATTAAAGGAGAGCAACATATTTTGACTCTACTAAAATATTATTTTAAAAGTAAGAAATAAAGTGACATACAAAATTATTACCTTTTAACTCAAATTCCTCCTGCTTCACTTGCTACTGAGAGTAAAGGTATATTTACAGCAGAATCCCAAATCTAGAGGTGCTCTGAACCACTGTGTACTTGGCATGCAGAAAATTGTGTGTTTCTTTTTTGAGACCCTCTCCATTACTCAGTACTCATCCTACACGCATTTCCTGGGAGGGGGCAAACGTGAGAGTCTGTCTGAAGAGCTTTACTTCCTCTGTTGTGGCATCCATAGCTTTTGCTATTCTCCTGGGCTGCCCCCCAACTCCAGCTGGCTGCCCGCCCTTTTGCTCTGTCCTCCAGGGATTTTCTCTCTGCCTTGCAGTATGACTCCTGCTTTTCTTCCACCAGCTCTTAGTTATGTCTCCTACAGCACAGCTGGTAGACACAGTTCATTCCTTTGTAATACAGTCTTCTCCTTCCCAGAGCATGTAGAGATAGAAGCAGGGGGCAAGAGAGGCTGAGGTGAGACAGGACCACCAAAGGAGCAGGCTGCATAGCGTGTTGGCCAGGTTGGGCAAGCACAGTCCAAGTCTGTGCCGGAAATGAGTCCCCTTCTCCCCCTGACCACACAAGATTTATGCCTTGCATCTCAGACTGGCCACTTCATACGGTAATTTTCCCTCCCTCCCTTCCTTCCTTCCTTCCTCCCTCCCTTCCTTCCTTCCTTCTTTCCTTCCTTCTTTTTTTCCTTCCTTCAATATATTCTAAGCACTTATGTGCCAGGCATTATGCAAAACCTTTCATGGATAAATAAAAGCCCTGTTACAATAAATGGTCCCCAATCTAAACATATCTGCATCCGAGTAATAATAGCATTCATGTTCTTTTCCACAAGATTTCTGTGTCATCCAGTGCTCTAAACTCACTCTAAATTTTAGTAAGAGGAAGCCTCTTATTCTCTCAAACAGCAGAAAATTCCCTTTTGCAATCCCAACAGGACTTGAAAGCAAGAACACAAATCTTTCAAACTGAGGGATGTGTCTCAGCAAATCTTTCAGTATATCTGAAACACACAGAACCTTTTATTTCAGTGACCCAGCCAGTCTGGTCAGTGCCCACAAAAGACCTCTAGGGGGCAGTATGGCTCAATGCTGCAACCCTCATGGATGTTAAACATTCAAAACCTCAGGATGATTTTTACGGATTGGTTTCTCTCTATCTGGCTAATGAACCGTTTCTAGGGAAAAGGTCACTAGAGGAGAAAGCAAGTTGTGTCATTTTATCATTCCCTCTTTGTCCTGCTTTTCTGGCAGATGCTAAATGGAAAGACAGGCTTCAGGACACAGAGTTCTACTTAGTTTGGGGAGTGGAAGGAGAGGAGCATTCAGGACCGATGGCAGAGGGCGTTGAATTCAGAGATTTGTTTTGTGTTGTCAAGTCTCTTGGGGAAGCAAGAGAAAGAAGGGTCAGGATTCCTGGTGCTGGTTGAGAGAACGGCTGGGTTCCTCCTCCTAGATTTCAGAGCGAGTTTGAAGCGTTGCCTGACTCCGAAAGGTTCTCAGGTGTACGAGTATTTGCGTGAGGCATCTGTGCGTCTACCCTGAGGAAAAGGGACCAGTTAGAGGGGATGAGGGTCCTGAGCAGAGCCAGGCTAGGCTCACTGCCGAGACCCAGCACAGAAAGATCTAAGCCCTTGTGATGAGCTCTGTGGAAATTCAAACACTGTGGGGCATCGTTGGACCGTTATTACAACATGGATATTATAGATCACAAAATTTTGGTTGATATTGTATTATTTAAGAAATCTTAGAAGTTTTTGGAAATAAAGTATGGGCAATTTATAGATAATGTGACTCCTCATAATTCAAGGATTTTCATGCAGTCTATTTAACTAAAGATTATATTGGCATTTAATGAATGATATTTTTTAAAATATAAGAATAGGAATTGTGAAAGAGTTTTTTAGACAAACTGACACATTTGGTATACGTGTTGGTGTGATATATATACACACACACACATATATGCCGCCATAATGTAGCCTAGTATAATCTGAAAGCAGGTGAAATTAATTAATTCTCAGGTCTTTAGAACAAAAGGTCTGAAATTTGACAGTGTTTGGATTAGAAGTAGTGAAGGGGCTGGCAGTCCTCCAGGTGACAGGCGTAGAAACCTTGTCCTCAAGTATGTCGTAGTGTCAAGAAACATCAATTACTAAAAACTTGAAAATGGTTGGCAAAATTACTTGGCCTGTGTGGTGACGGTCCCTTCATCTCAGGGGGGTGTTGTTGGTTTGAGTGACCACTACGCTTCGTGGTCTCGGGTCACTGTGCCTCTCATCTCGGCTCCTGGTGGACCTGAAGAACTGTTGTTCCGTGTGGGGATTTGCTCAGTGATGGAGCCAAAAGCGGGTTTACGATGAAGCTAATGAAGCTCAAGTTCCAGCGTCCACAGCCCCGTCCCCCACGCCCCTGTGAGAGCTGGGAGCTGCTGGGGGGTGAAGGTGTTCCAGGTGGGATGGTAATCCAGGCCACAAACCAGGAAGCAGTTTTGTGTAAGGAATCCTGGTAATAGCCTAAAGAGATTTTAGGAAGAAAGCACCTAAATTTCTCAGTCTTCTATAATTTATTGGGATTAAAAAAAATCTCATTCTAAAAAATTCACTTCTGTGTATTTTGTATTTGTAATTTGTATTCTTTTTCATAGAGCTGGCCTCTAAAAATGTATAAACCTGAGGCTGACAAACCTGGATTGATCCCTGACCGTAACAAGTAGAAGCAAAATTGTGCAGAAGCTCAAACGCTGTGCACATGTTTTCTGGCTCAGGTAATACTACAGGCTGGCTGAATAGGTCGGGGGGCAGCCTTTCTCCATGCAGTCACTCAGGGACCCAGGGTGACGGATATTCTGCATCCACAGTACGCCTTCCAAGGGAGCCGTGGGGTCATCAACATTCCAGGCAGTCGGAGGAGAAGAAACACGCAGAGTGGCGGGTTCTGTGCGCCAGACCGGGGAGTGACGCCCTTCACTTTTGTTCACAGCCCACTGGGTCAGTCAGGTGCCCTAAGGAAATTTAAGTGAGACAGGGACGTGCCATCCAGTGCGGTGCTCCGGAAGGAGAGGGCTAAGTCTCTGCAGCAAGCACATTCATGTAATGCTCCTTATGGTCTGTGTACATAGTCTGTACAGATGTCCTGTTTCATACACAACCATTTTGCTGAAGCATGAAAAAGTCTTCTAAAAAAGATATGGCATGAGATTTACAATCTTATTCTAGCACTGTATTTACCTAGTAATTATTTAATAAACACACATAAGTGTAATACTGACTTACACTCTAAGGTGTACTAGTAATTGAGTCTCCCAAACAGGAGCTGTATATTCTAGACTTTAGAACCTAAGAGCTTGTCCACATCGTGTCACCAGGAACAGGAAGATTCCGGCCTCCGGGCCTCCTTCAGTCATTGAGGTTAGGTGCACACCCAGAACAATAGCAGCACTGTGGTTACTTAGTCACCCACGTACCACTGAACAAGCAGACACCCTATGAAACAGAAATTAATTGTATGGTTCCTCTTAATGTGTTGCCTTAAAATGGATGTGCAAATATAAGGATAGATGGTGTATATGATGAAATCATCTCAAATGGAATGGGCATTTAGAACACACAGAAAATCCACTGATTAGCAAAGAAAGTGATTTTCAAAACAAATGTTGAAGTTTCTAAAATAACTGTAATGCTTAACATACAGAATTTGTTGAAAATCAAATTAAATGAAATAATGTAGGTAGATGACCGCTAATTACAAAGCACTATAGAAATGCAAGGAATTCTTATTGGTGTTTTTAAGTACTGTTCTAATTTTTTTTTGTTGAGTCATAGTTGATTTACAGTGTTGTGTTAGCTTCAGGTGTACAGCACAGTGATTCAATTACACATTTATATATATATATGTGTGTGTGTGTATATATATTCTTTTCAAATTCTTTTCCATTATAGGTTATTACAAGATAATGTGTAGAGTTCTCTGTGCTATAAGTAGGTCCTTGTTGATTATCTATTTTATATATAGTAGTGTGTATATGTTCCTCCCAAACTCCTAATTTATCCCTCTCCCCCCGCCTAAAATTTTCTTTATAATCTCCTCCTAACCTAAACAGTACATGGTGGATGTCCAAAAATGTATTTATCTGAAAATACTTTTATAAC
The DNA here is from genome assembly GCF_028564815.1 of Eubalaena glacialis. Classification (NCBI taxonomy): domain Eukaryota; kingdom Metazoa; phylum Chordata; class Mammalia; order Artiodactyla; family Balaenidae; genus Eubalaena; species Eubalaena glacialis. Next base: position 156,226,365 of record NC_083720.1, on the reverse strand, counting down.
TTGGAATTTTTTTTGTAGCAATAGCCTCTGTAAATTATAACTGTCAATGGAAAATATGATTTGATATGTGTTTGCTTTACATGTGACTTTCCATAAAGGGAACCAATGCTTAAGAGCAGAGCAAACTGGCTGAAAGCTATGTTTACTCTTGACGTATAAAGTACTTCTTGTACCTCAAGTCTTTTTTTCTTTCCCCTTTAAAACTTCTCATCAAAATCAGAGAATCAGTTTTATAAATTAGTCTAGTTCCTATTTTCACTGTTGCAAATTTTCTACTAGATAAAAGTAAGTAATCCTTAAATGTTTTTATTACCACAACCTGGAAGAATGCTCACAAATCATAAAAGATGGGCAATAACATGAAATTTTAAATAATAAATCATCGGATATTCAAAGCAGCAAATATAAGAAACAGCTTAATAATTACAAAGTCATTACTAAGAATTATATGTAAATAGAAGCTAATAATATGCTGCATTAAGAGAGTTTGGTTGTATATTTCAATCACTGGTTATTGGTTTGGTTAAGGTGATAATATATGATCAGCGTAATTTATAGCTGATTAACAATCCCTGATCCTTTTCCTTTCTAGCTGATTTTATCTAAAGCTTCAGATTCTCATGTATAAAATACAAACAGTAACTCAAAGACAGTTGTTACTGTTTTTTTTAGCGTTCAGAAAATTTATTAAGTAAACTAGCTAATGGACTTTTTTAGGTGATCAGATATATTAGGAAGTTCTGTGCATTATGCTAATCTTATCCTGAAAATTCCAGATTTATTGTTAAGAAGCTTCTATATATTTAGAAGTTTATTTACAGTATAGTTCAGAAACTGCTGCGTCATTTATATGAAAGTAAATAGGGATTTAAGGAAGTATTTTTAGTAAAATAAAAAGTAAGTGACACAGAAGACCGTAAAAACAAAATCTCTATGAGGTCAAGGAGGTGGTGGGAAAGTCGTTAAATAACAAATGTCACTAGACAACAAGAGGTGTATTAAAGGACAAAATGCGTAGTGCAGACAAAACCGCTACAGTAATAGTGAGAGGCCGGCATGGGGTGGGGTGGGAAGGCAGGCATCTGGGATGCAGTGGGTTCCTGCTGGCGTCGACACGCCAGTGTAGAGAGGAGGAGCACGGAAAGATTTCACATTAAGGCTCAAAAAAACAAAAGAAAAGTTCAAAAAATAGGAATTATTCATTATTTTTAAGAGTAAGTGAAAGATTCCTCTACTGTGAAGCAATGAGAAGTGTGTGGTGTGTAAACTGAGCCACGCTTGCATGCCAGAGCAAAAATTCCTTATTCCTTAAAAAATATGAAGCTGGACTTCTGCTTCTAGAGGGATGAAGTAAACATGTTTTTCCTGAGTCCTCTCATTATGTAAAACTAAAAGCCTGTACCTTTATCTGTAAGACAAACATAAGTAGACTCTGAAAAGTGGAGAGAAGAGACCGCCCAGCCAAGAACCTAAGGACCAGGGAAGAACATGGCCATGAGTGGCTTGGGCTTTCTTTTTGCCTCATTATCCCAGAGTTGGAGCTGAAGAAACCAGCCCCAGAAACACCAGCAGACAGATAAATAACTAGATAAATCTCCAACAGAAGCCTGCTGTCTCCAGCCGAAGGACCGTGAGAGCAGAAGCTTGAAGGACAGAAAGCTTTTCGACAGCAACAGGTCTGCTGCAGTCAGTCACATACAGGAGGGCTGTGACTCTGCCCCATCCACACCCCCAGAGGCCAAGTGGGGAGCCCAGCCGTCCACCCCAGCCAGGCTGTGACAAAGCACCCATCGCCCTTCCAGAGTGATGTCACAGAGAACTGGGAGGGGACCTGGGCCTTTGATCTCACCGGGCGGTGAGGGGCCCACATGGTGCTGGCAGTTAGTGGTATTGGTGGGGTTGTTAGCAGAGCCCACATAGGGAGCGGCAACAAAGCCCTCTTATCAGTCCCGGTGGGGATTGCCCTGGAAGCCTAACGAGTGCGGAGATGGCCCTCAACTTGAGAGTCCACGGGGGCCAAGAGGAAAACCCGGACCCCAGGCCATTTATCCCAGAGAAACGAAGATGTATAGTCACCCCAAAACCTTTACGCAAATATTTACAGCAGCTTTATTTGAAGCAGCTAATAACGGAAAACAACCCAGACATCTTTCAACAGGTGAGTGGTTAAACAAACTGGTACATCCATACGTTAGAATATTACTCTGCAAAAAAGCAAAAGAATTGTTGATACGTGGGGATCTCCAGAGCTTTATTCCGAGTGAAAAATAGCCAGTCCCAGAAGGTTATAGCCCGTAATTCCATGTAAATATCACTCCCGAGATGACAGAACTCCTTACATGGAGAGCAACTTAGTGGTTAGCAGGTGTAAGGAGCGTGTGGAGGTACAAGGAGGACGTACCTGGCCCCTCCGGGCACCGTGAGCGATGCTCCTGCTGAGCACGCTTACTGTACCAGCACCAACGTGCTGCCGGCGCCGTCACTTTGCCTTGTGCTTCTGCGTCACTGTAGCTTCCTGTTGGGGACCTTGGGTAAAGGTCGCATGGGATCTCTCTGATTGTTTCTTACAGCTCCATGTGAGTCTACAATTATTTCAAACTCCACATGATTTTAAAGATGTGTGGGATGAGCAGAGGCAAACTCTTATAGACCAGGTGGGTCAACAACAAGCCCCCACTGTACAGCACAGGGAACGTATCCTGTGATAACCCATCACAGAAAAGAACAGGAAAAAGAACGGATATACATGTGCAACTGAGTCACTGTGCTGTACAGAAGAAATGAACACACCACTGTAAATCAACTCTACTTCAACAAAACCTTTAAAAATAATTAAAAAAGTGGAACGAATTAGGTGGATTTTCTGCTTTTCAAAAGGACCAAAATTAAGTTATCAACCATTAGTCCCCTTTGAGGAAAACCAGCTCTTCATACATATCTCAGTATTGCTTCCCTCACCATCATAGTATTTCATAAGAATAGTTGACTGGTGTTAGTGGTATAGGGTTGTAGCTACTACATCCCAAGATACTGCTGTCCTTTACCAAGAAGAGCTCAGTCTCCCCTAAGATATGGTCTCCTGCTCTGTGGTACGCACAACACAGCGGAATGGGAACACCAATTAAAACACACAGACCATATTTAGCTCTAGGTCCTTTTATTAACTGCAGCAAGAGCAGAAACGGGATAGTCATTAGAATGATTTTACCATAAAGATATTCTTTTTAACCAACAAGAAGTATATATGAAGTATCTGTATGTCAAATGCCACAAATGTACTTTAAACATTACAGTCTTGATCTAATCTTAAAGTGTGCCAAGGTGGTTAATATTTGGTAATTATCTGTGAATTAAAGGAAGAGATAAGGGAAGATGTGAGAAAGGTTTGTGATATTTCAGATGCATAGTATATTTCTGGTATACGTGTATAATTTATACTTGAAAGACAAATTGCTTTGCTATTTGCCTGTATTTGAAACATTCATTATAGTATTAGACATGTGAGTAGTGGACCCAAAGGACTGGCAGAAATGATGGCTTAATAACACCAGGTTACATATGTGTTTACTTGGACATAACAGCTACACATGAGAACAACACAGTTTTCAATTTCACTTAATGGCACTGAGTGGAACACGTAGCATCAAATGTAGGAGATGTTCCATTTCACCGTTGATGTTCAGAAGTCCTCAAGGAGACCAGGTAGAGAATAGAGAAACAAATTAAAATAAAATAAAGTACACTTAGCCCTGGTAACTTAAGAAAAACACTATCAAACTTTGGCATGTTTCCTTCTCCAAGCACTTTTCAAGTGCAAATATTTTTCCTCTTTTTTTTAAAATATATTTTTTATAAATTTATTTATTTATTTATTTTAGGCTGTGTTGGGTCTTCGTTGCTACACGCGGGCTTTCTCTAATTGCGGCGCGTGGGCTTCTCATTACAGTGGCTTCCCTTGTTTCAGAGCTCAGGCTTTAGGTGCGTGGGCTTCAGTAGTTGTGGCACACGGGCTCAGTAGTTGTGGCACACGGGCTTAGTTGCTCCGAGGCATGTGAGATCTTCCTGGACCAGGCCTCGAACCCGTGTCCCCTGCATTGGCAGGCAGATTCTTAACCACTGCGCCACCAGGGAAGTCTCTTTTTGCTTTATTTTAAAAATCGATTTATGACTACACATTTCGTACAGTGTTGTATTTTTTGCATATAACATTTTGTGACAGATCCAATTCCACCTTCCTTGCCCATATTCACGTTAGTTCTGTGCAGAGGAGCTGACTCTGGGGCCCAATTCTGCTTGTTGAGATGTCAGGAGAGGTTATTGGAGGCAGCAGGGAAGATACATTTATTCTGCGCAAAGAGTCAAGTACACAAGGAGAAAATCTTTTGCCACCAAAGTTTACTGCTTTGCCCCCTTCCTTGGCATTTGGTTTTGACGCCTGCTGTAGAAGCCAAATTGTGATCATGCGGTGATAAGTCAAAAAATGAACTGTCAGCGGGGTGTACGTAACAGAGCAGAAAAATGGAGAGCTTGGGTTTTGGATGTATTTGCTGAGCAGCTGAAGCAAAGCCAGCCAGCAGCCCCCTGCCTGGGACAACTTGTTAGATGGGAAAAATAAACCACAATCTGTGAAAGTCACTAGTAATTAGGTATCTGTTACCTGGTACTTGAAGCAAGTGTGGCCCCGAGTGTGATGCATGATGCGCGCTACTGGCTAATCCTCACATAGGTAAGTATAAATGCTATGGAATATTTCACAGCAGATTCACCACAGGTTTGTTTTTTGTTTTTTGTTTGTAAATTATTGTTCTGGTTTATCTGCTTTTAACGGACTGGAGGTCTTTACATTTTATAGAGAACAGGGAACACCTCTGTGCATACCAGTTTCCTGGCCTTATATCTTTAGGTAACTTCACTGAAGTGAATTTACTAGTTCAAGAGATAGGATAAACTGTAAGGCTTTCCATACATTTAAGGTAGTTAACTTAGATAATTTTATTCACATGTTACTGAGGAAAGAATGAACACTTTCAGGGATATTAAATGATTTGCCTAAATCCACAAAGAAAACCCAGGATTTAAAGCCAAGCTTTCAGGTTCTGATTACTTCATCTTTCAAATATCCTGCAGCCCTCCACGGTGAGATCTAGGGAACAGCACACAGAAACACTCAACTATAGAAGGTATTAACTATGAAATGCCTTTAGGGCTCTCCACTGCCCTCTTCTGTAACTGCGTCTCCCTTTTGCTTGTCTCTCGGCCTCCCTCTGTCAAGCATTTTCTGCTCAGGTCTCCGGGGGTCCAACCAGGACCTCTCTGCTCAGGGTCATCTGATAAATTGCATCTCCTTGAGAGTATTAATCTTCTGGAGTAGTTCTCAAACTTTGACCACAGAACTCTAGGACCACAGGTCCCTGAGATCATTTTAAGGGACCCATGAGGTCAAAACTATTCCTATAGTTCATTTGCCTTTTCCACTACGTTTTATCTACAGCGATGGTATAAAAGCAATGAGAGATAAACTGCTGACATCTTAGCGTAAAACAAAGCATTGACACCAAAATATACTAGTACTCACTGTACATTTTACTGTCACAAATTAACTATTTTTTTAAAAAGGTCAGTTTCATTTGAGTGTTCTTTTTTTTAAATTTATTTATTTATTTATTTTAATTTTTAGCTGCTTTGGGTCTTCTTTGCTGCATGCGGGCTTTCTCTAGTTGCGGCGAGCGGGGGCTACTCTTCGTTGCAGTGTGTCGTCTTCTCATTGCGGTGGCTTCTCTTGTTGTGGAGCACGGAGCACTGGCTTCAGTAGTTGTGGCACGTGGGCTCAGTAGTTGTGGCTCATGGGCTCTAGAGTGCAGGCTCAGTAGTTGTGGTGCACGGGCTTAGTTGCTCCGAGGCATGTGGGATCTTCCGGGACCAGGGCTCGAACCCGTGTCCCCTGCATTGGCATGCAGATTCTTAACTGCTGTGCCACCAGGGAAGCTGCCATTTGAGTGTTCTTGATGAAGCAATAAACATTTATTTTATTAAATTCCCATCCTTGAGGGCAAGTCTTCTTAACATTGTGTGACAAAATGGGAAGGTCCCATAAAAAACTTCTGCTTGCATTCCAAAGTAGAATGGTTGTCTTTAGAAAAAGCTCTTATGTGATTAAGTTGTAAGCTGAACTAGCTGATTCTTTATTAGAAACACATTTTTACTTGAAAGAATAACCGACAAACTATGGTTATTCACACTTGGGCACTTGACAGATATTTTTGTGAAAATGAGCAGAGTGAACCAAACAGTATTGTTGTCAACAATACAATTCAAGATTTTAAGCAAAAATTAGAGTTTTAGAAAACTCGGCACCTGAGAGCTTGGCACCCTCTTAATTGTTAAGGACTTTCCTGATGAGATTGATGGTGATGTTAGTGAATATGGTGTTCTGATATTGTATATTGAATTCGGAAGATCTTTATAATTTAGCAAACCAATATTTTTCAAATGATCAGTATGTAGGGTTACAAAATAAAGCACAGGAGAAGACCCGTTCAAATTGCAAGGTAGAACAATGGATTTTGATGTATCAAAATACAAAAAGTTATTTATTGCTCAATAACAAAAAGTTATTAATATGACTGACTCCATATTGCACTAGCCTGTAAAAAAATACAAGTTGTTAAGTTCTGGTGTAGTAGCAAAAAGAAGATCCACAATTATCTTTCCAACTATGTCTCGGGGAGATCAAATTGTCATCAAATGCTTCAACCAAAGCAGCACATTCAAATGGATGGAACACAGAAGTAAATACGAGAACTTAGCTGTAATCGATCCAGCCAGACACTGAAGACATTTATGAAATATAAAACAATGCCACCCTTCTCAACAATTTTTTGTTTGGAAAAATATGCTTTTCATAAAATATGTTATTTCTTAATGTCTAACAGGTTTTTTATTATTTAAAACACTTTAAGAAATAGTTTTTAAATTGCCTCATTTTACATTTCTAACATTGTATCTATGTATACATCCTACAAAAACAAATGTCTTTGGGGTCCTCAAAAAACTTTAAGAGTATAAAATATTCCTGGGATCAAAAAACTTAAAAAACTTGGTCTAGCATATTTGCTTTCCAGGTAGCACTTGTGTTTTTACTACCTCCCTTACTTTTTAAAAAAATCCACAGTAGAGAATTTCAGCCGTCTTTCAAATGTCATGACTGCGACCATGAGGGAAGTCGCTTTTATTAAAGACAAGTTTAATGGCTCGCTGAAGTGTCCTCTTCTGCAGAAGCATAAAGTGATTCTTCGGGGCAGGAACACCCACAACCCCCTTTTTGAACTAAACCTCAGGCGGCTAAAGGATCTGACAGGATTGGCCTGTTCCTCTTAGAATTTCCAAAAAGAGGTGATAGAAAAGCTACAGATGGACTTATATCTACAAATAGAAGGAGACTTAGCGAATTCAGTCCCACTCGTTTGCTATGTAAATAAGGGGACTGAAGCCCAGAAGCGCTATGTGATGGCTATGCAGGCACACAGCAAGGTGGCGCATCTCGAACTGGAGACTCTTTGTCTCTTTCTGTGGTACTGCATATTTAGAAAATAACTTTTTTAAAAAAATTGTATTTTTGCTTTTTGACATTATGGTGGGGTTGACCGTAATCTCATCTCAGTTAATGACTTCATCTTTCACATGATTTCTTGTGGGTAGGCTACTACACAATTACTGGTAGTACAGCATAAATTCCAGAGCTATTGTTAACTTGCGATGATGACTCAGTGCAGGATGACCTTTGCTTATCAAATATAGAAACAGAAGTTCCTCCAGATATTCGTGCATTCTACATGCCTGCAGGTCTGCACAAGCTTCGGGAGTCCCCGTGAGTTCGCATCAATGCTTAACTCAAGCAACTTTTGTCTTGTAACTTTTCCATGTCCTTCCTTCTTTCTGTCCCATGACGTGGTAGAGACTAAAATGTATTTTCTCCACAGAGGCTATGTCACATAAGGAAAGCATATTACGTTTTTCAAAGTCATGCAGTCTTTTATCACTGAGAATATTTAATGTGCTGAAAAATAAACTAATTTAATTAAAATAAGAATAATCATGCCAGTTGGATTCCTTCCTATATGAATTTCTTTCATTTTTGTTGTCTTGTAACCATATATTAGACCCATAACCTGGAACAAATTCTCACAGAGGCCTGTAGTTGATCATAAAGTAAATAAACAGGAAAGTGTGAACAAAAATAAAATATACATAATGCCACGAGTGGGGAAAAACAACTCAGAAGAATGTCTCCCACTTGGGAATGTCTCCCAAGTTTATGTGGCCTTAGCAGCAGCTGTGCACACATGTAACTGAGTATAACCACCAGGGCGGTGAGTATGCAGCACTATGTGATGTGAACATTTGACAATCACCTTTTTAGTTTTATTAGTGTGGACTATCCAATAGTTTAATTCACAAGACAGATTTACTTTGAAAATTAAAAATACCAGTATCTTGTGAGTGTGGGTGAAGGTGGTAGTGGGGTATGTGGTATATATACTAGAAAATAGCCAGTGTTTCACCATATGTTCTCAAAACTCAGTTATTTTGAAGAGTTGGAAAAAAAATTCTTGGAACCTTCAGGTAGTCAAATGATCTTCTTACATTGCATCTGATAAATTACTTGGTGCTATTGTGGGCATAACTATATAAAAAATAACTGGCGCCCCTCCTACCTTTCCTTGCCAACACACAAATGCCCATAGAAACTCAATATTATCCTAGGATGAAAACCAACACATTTTCTGGAAGATTATTTGCATTACTTATATGGCCAAAATTTTTTTTGATAAATATCCGTGGTTATTTTTAGTGATCGGCAAGCTCATTCTGTCCTCTGAAAGAATTCTCTCTTCAGAGCTCTGCTATCTCTGTTTGATGGATTCCTCATACATTGGAAAGGGGCAGTAACATTTTTTCCCCAAAGTGGAGTTTAATAAAGTTAGTATATCTGGACCTATTGTAAAGGTATCAATTATCCAAAGGATGAATAAGACTTTTTGTAAGGGAGTCTCACCCACAGTTATAGCTAAAGATAGAATTATATAAATGCTTTGAGTACAAGTTAATGTGTGTCTGTCTTTTTTTTTTTAATTTATTTATTTAATTTATTATTTTTTTTTTTTTGGCTGTGTTCGGTCTTTGTTGCTGCACGTGGGCTTTGCGGTGTGCGGGCTTCTCATTGTGGTGGCTTCTCTTGTTGCGGAGCATGGGCTCTAGGCGCACGGGCTTCACTAGTTGTGGCTCGCGGGCTCTAGAGCACAGGCTCAGTAGTTTTGACGCACGGGCTTTGTTGCTCCGGGGCATGTGGGATCTTCCTGGACCAGGGCTCAAACCCGTGTCCCCTGTATTGGCAGGCGGATTCTTAACCTCTACGCCACCAGGGAAGTCCCTGTCTGTCTTTTAAAAATCAAAATTTTAAAGCCATGAGGATCTTGGTGAACACCTTTGTTTTATTATTTAGGGCAAAGATGATAAATAGAAAAACTTACTCTGACAATAGATTCTTTCCAAGCTTAGTTATCTGAACACCTCAGCAGCATTGCCAATCATTATGTTCGTTTATATTTAATATTAATGAAGAGGCCTGATATTTGGGCCAGAAAATGATGTAGCTGCTCCACTGGGCTGCTGTTTCGAAGACTGTGTTCTTTCAATCAATGATAGTATTGTCTTAGGTCTTCGGAACGCTCACTTAAATAAACTCGAAGGTGAAAACAACATTAAAATTATAAAATTTCTATTCTTTGTCACTCATTCATTTGAGCATTTATTGCCCACTTACTCTGTGATAATTACTCTTTTAAACACTGGAGATCAAATATTGATATCTATCTATGTTTCTATCTATCTATCTATGTATCTATGTCTCTATCTATCTATGTATCTATCTATCTATGTATCTATCTATCTATGTATCTATGTATCTATCAATCTATGTATCTATCAATGTATCTATGTATCTATCTATGTATCTATCTATCTATCTATGTATCTATCTATCTACCTATGTATCTATCGACTGCACCGCCTAGCTTGCAAGATCTTTGTTCCCCAACCAGGGATCGAACCCAGTGCCCGGAAGTGAAAGCACAAAGTCCTAACCACTGGACCTCCAGGGAATTCCCTCGATATCTATATATGAAAAAAGAAAAGTATGGCCTCTGCCTTTGAGGAGCTTACAGTCCAATAAAATCCAGAGACCATTATGGCTAGGGCGTTAGCTCATCAGACATCTTTGTCAATGTCTGGGTGTGTGTTACTGTGAATTCTGCTTGGAATGTGTCAAGGGTTAGTTGGGAAAAACAGGTTGAAGGAAGGGTAGGGAGGACTGAATGCAGTGCATTTGTTTCACATTTTTGGACTGTCCGGCCCTAGCAATAGTCCCTCCACTGTCTTTGCCCTAAAGTTGTTTAGAAAAAGCCAAAAGCCAGAGAATAAAACACACTTTAAAGAAATTTATAGCTACGAGAAAAATGTATAGCACAACTGCTAGAAGATATATTGTCAGGGCACAATTTGAGAGGATATAATTTCAGTCCTGAAACTATTACCTTTAGGAGAGCAAGAAAACCCACCCATTAAAGATCTTTTTTTTTAATTAATTTATTTATTTATTTATTTTTGGCTGTGTTGGGTCTTCGTTGTTACCCACAGGCTTTCTTTAGTTGCAGTGAGCAGGGGCTACTCTTTATTGTGGAGCAGGGGCTCTAGGCGCGCAGGCTTCAGTAGTTGTGGCACGCGGGCTCAGTAGTTGTGGCTCACAGGCTCTAGAGCACAGGCTCAGTAGTTGTGGCGCACGGGCTTAGTTGCTCCGCAGCACGTGGGATCTTCCCGGACCAGGGCTCGAACCTGCGTCCCCTGCATTGTCGGGTGGATTCGTAACCACTGCACCACCAGGGAAGTCCCAAGATCTTTGACATGAGAAAAATTTAAGTCCTCTGAGGAGAGTTTGATGATCTCTGATAGTCTGGTTTACTGTCTGAAAGCTGTTTAGCAGTGCCAAACAGGCCCCAAAGAAGGGGGGCCAAGGGCTCAGCTGTGACGATTGCGATGTCTGAATACCAGTCACAGACACAATCTCGCTCTGAGCCTCTGCTGCGGTGCAGCCTCAAGAACCTGGCGTTTGTGTTTCTTCCTTCCCAGCCTCCACCCTGGTCACCGCTCCCCTGGGGCTGTCAGTCATCCTTAATGCAACCGTTTAGGTAAAATGAGCTGCTTGGAAACTCTCTCAAAGGATTCTGGTTGTGATAATACCTCTGCCTGGGTAGACACTGATGATCTTGAAGAAAATAGTAAACTTCCGAGGGAAATCCATCATGTATATGCTAAAATCTTGGTGCAGTGACATCACTGGACGAGAAGCAAATAAACACCAAGACTCCCTATTAAGCCCTTGCCTAAAATTAAGAGGGTAGTGATAGCAGTAGTGGTGGCCAAGAGGAAGGGAAAAAGGAAGGATCAGACAATGTTTAAAAAAGAAGAAAACCTTGCATGGAGAACACGTTTTTATTCAAGGGGGGCTCAGTTTTCAGTTTAGATTCTAAGCAAAAAATTTCTCATCCTTCCAAAAGATTATGGAATAATCCTAATCAACCTGCCCTCTTACTTCATCACAGAGCAGAAGCCCTGTTCTTAGGGGCCTGGGGAGTTTGTAACCTGGGATTCCCATCTACTGGACTTCAGGAAATACAGCACCCTTTGAAATGTGCATATTGTGTGTGTAAATGTACATTTTCTACTGAGAAGTCTTATAGCTTTTATTAACTGCTCAAGGCACCCTCTGACTCCAAAAAATTTGAAGCCACTCTTGCTTATAAAACACTCTTAATCAGAAAATACAAAGAATTCATTATAGATCGAGAGTGTGACAATATCACCCAACCCACTTGTATTCTGAATTGTATTTTCAGAATACAATTTCCTCAGAAATGTCTGGATAAAGAGAAATTGCCTAGAAGCTGCCCTTTAAATAATACATGAGCAATTACCTAGACTCATGAGCTCCCAAGCAGGAAGTAGTTACCTACCAGCAATGCACATGAGACTAAAGCCATGTGGAACCCAGAAAGGTAGATAAAAGGTGATCAGATCAAGTCCCTTAGTCACACTACATTTGGGAGTGTTAAGCTACTATCTACCAGGCATCTACTACATGGCAGTTACTGAACTAGACACTATGTATACATTAATTTACACATGTCATTTTCATATATAACAACAGATTCAGTAACTTTCTTCTTGCTGTTTGGGTGTTTTCTGTGGGTCCCTGGGGCTCAGACCATATAATACAGCATCGCTATATGAGTCAGCTCAGGCTGCCATAACAGAGTACCCCAGGCCGGGTGGACCTAAAAGCCGAGAACAGCAAGCACTTCCACCCCCCAAAGCAAAGTATTGGATCACTTATATAAGATGGACTAGGAAACAGTGAATCCAAACCTGTCAGCACTAGCCAATCACTCCCCTCTAACCTACGAGAGAGCTACGGAGCCCAGGGATGTCAGTGGGCTTATTTTGGAGAGGGTGGCTGATGTGCAGCGGATTTCCCCTCCTCACCACCACCGCTCTCCCTCTCACCAAGTGACAGAGATTCAAGAACATTCCTCAGAGTGCTGGCATGCATTCCCTAGGGCTGGGGAGACGCAGGCAGGGGCTGTTCTTGCTAGGAGAGATCTTATGGTAAGAGGCTGTCTGGAGCTGGAAGATCAAGAGAGCAAGTTATACTTCCATCCATGGCAGAGCAAAACTGGGTCTTTGCTATGGACCAATTATGGACTTCATGGAAGGGACACAGCCTGGAGTCATTTGGAAGGGACCCTACCCAGGAGGACAGTCTAGAGGTAAGATGGGTCCCACAAAGGGAGGAACCACCAGAAGTTCAAGTGCTGAGTGGGGAGTCATAAATGCCCTGATGGCGGGACGCGTGGCCTGCAGCACTGCAGTAACCAGGGTGGAATCAATAAAGTCTGCTTGGACCTCTGTTTTGTTTAAGGGGTTCCAACACCATGCTGCAACTATATCAATCAGGAGGGACATTTCCCCCTATCTTTCTTGTCTTCTACACTCCACCTTAGAGTATACCAAAGCAGCATCACATAAGTGGAAAAGGTGGAGAAAGGGGGAAAAAAAGAAGCCAACCATCTCCCCCCACTGCCCCACCCGCCGTAAGCTTCCTGAAGTAGGTGTTAGTTGGTGGAGGGAGAAGAGGAATTGGGCAAGAATTAAAATGTAATTATGGTGGATGGAACTGAACTCAACTTTTATATAATATAAAGGTAGTGTGACTATACATCTGATTTGCATGTGGCAGCCCTAATTTTCACCTCATGCCCTCATGTAGATAAGAGCCATCCTTTTCACTTTCAACAGGGACATGGTTCGGAAGATAAATTATATGGTATCCAATCCAAGAATGACGCAAAAATATATGGTATCTAGTTTGGAAATTTCATCCACAGATGAGAAGAACAAGTGACTCTTTCAGACACAAAGCAGAGGTGGTAAGAAGGGTGCTTTGTTTCTTACATACGAAGTAAATGTAACAGAACGCTAGGAGAAAAAAGAGGAATTTTGTTCGTGGTATGTTTTATGAAGATAGTTATAGTAAACTTGGTAATTAGCCTTCTAGATTGTATCTTTCTTTCTAAATGCAGTCATACTTAAGAGATTGTTTTACAGTTTTGATCTTGTTTCCAGGTAAATGGGACCTTTTTTTATTGTTACATAGAGTTATCAATATCTGTATGAAACCTGCTTAACTATTACAATCAAGATTCTGGTTACCAGGGACTTCCCTGGTGGCACAGTGGTTAAGAATCTGCCTGCCAATGCAGGGGACACGGGTTCAAGCCCTGGTCTGGGAAGATCCCACATGCCATGGAGCAGCTAAGCCCGTGCGCCACAACTACTGAGCCTGTGTGCCACAACTACTGAGCCTGCGCTCTAGAGCCCGCGAGCCACAACTACTGAAGCCCGTGTACCTAGAGCCCGTGCTCCACAACAAGAGAAACCACCGCAATGAGAAGCCCGCGCACCACAACTAAGAGTAGCCCCCACTCACAGCAACTAGAGAAAGCCCACGCACAGCAGCAAAGACCCAACGCAGCCAAAAATAAATAAATAAATAAATAAATTTATATATAAAAAAATCTGGTTACCACAATGGACGAAATCATGTAAGCAGATTGTGTTACACAATTTTTTATCTAAAGGTTATTTCTATCTGGGTGCATTTCTCATTACATAAGGGACAAGAAAACCGGGGAAAATTCTACAAAATTCTTGCCCTAAATAATTATACTTAGAAAATATTTCTGTCATTTCAACTGAAAATATCTCACTTTGTATGTATGGCTGTTTTGCAGAAAAATTACTTTCAATTAACTGGTTTTAAAATTAAAATATTCATGTAAATAGAGTACGTAAATATTTTAGCTGTGGATTACATTGTAGAAGCATAATTTGTCGTAGAGACCATCCTCTTCCATCAAAACAGTCTGAGGAAACAGGTGTAGAATAGATTATATTCCATTTAAAACATTGCTTGCTTTACTGTTTTTAAATAGGCTTATGTGAAACTGTGCCCGCTGGGAAAAAATGAAATCAGAATGAATCATACACCCAAAGGTCATTGATCTAAAAATACAGGTCCTGTGAAAGGGATAAACATGTTCAACTTAGTGGAAGTCATCAAGTGAGAGGACTTTAGAATCCTTCCAAACCGTTTAAGCCTCCGAGGTTGTTAATTAATTTATCAGGAACAGAGAAGGCAGCCACTGCCTGGTGCCCTGTGTCGGCGGGGAGAAGAGTAGATGCAAAGTGACCCTGCCAAGGAGGGACCGAGATCAAGGGGCTCCGCTCCGCACGGCAGGGAGGGAGAAGCATCTGCGCGAACACCCGGGAGAGCTGAGCCTCGGTCCCCAGGCTTCTCGGGAAGGCAGACCTGACAGGTGCGCAGGAAGCGCTGGGGATGGTGGCGCTGGGCGGCTGCACTTCCGCAGCAGAAAACTAACTGGTGGAAGCAGGCCAGCGCTGTTGTCATCAGGGCAGCAAACAGAGCCCCCAAAGCGAGGAGAGTCCGGTGTCCCTCCTGTAGATGCTGCTACAGTTGTTCTGGACAGAGAGGGTACTGCTAAAGGAGCAGGGAGGGGCCTGCTGGTGCGGAAGGAGGTGGCAGGAGTTGCTAGTTAGTCTTTTTTTTTTAATTGTATTTTTGTAACTGAGCCGCTAACCAACAGACGACGTTCTCTGATAAGTATGAGAGAGAATATTAGGTATGATTTCAGAGTTGTGATAGCTTGATGTAAACAGTTGCCTTGCCTCACAGAAAGCTAACGGGGTAGATGGATCTCTCTTTTACAGATGCTTCAGTAACAGAAAACTGTCTTTGGATGATACTGCTTCTTGGTGAATAAGTGTACATAAATAAGATGGGTTTACCAATGGTGGGGCAGTGAGATCTGTTTACTCTGGGTGCAGGCTGTTTAGGGACATGTCGTTAGAGAGTGAAAAATAATAATAAAACCAATAAAAGTCAGGGTGACCTTTATTATCACTGTGCTGGTGATTATTAACATTACCGGTAATAAAATACTCTTCCCTGTCAGAAAGAACCCTGCCCTCCACTGACTTCCTGGTGCTCCAGTACTTCCTCGGTATCCGCAGGGCACCGGTTCTAGGACGCCCACAGATACCAGAATATAAGTCCTTTATATAAAACGGCCCCCCGGTATCCGCGGTTCCACATCCGCGGATTCAACACATCAAGGACCGCGGATATGG
Organism: Eubalaena glacialis; assembly: GCF_028564815.1. Taxonomy (NCBI): domain Eukaryota; kingdom Metazoa; phylum Chordata; class Mammalia; order Artiodactyla; family Balaenidae; genus Eubalaena; species Eubalaena glacialis. The sequence goes on along the minus strand of NC_083720.1, from coordinate 156,210,543 downwards.
AGGGCCGACTGTACGTATATGTGTGTCCTGTACAGAAAAATCTGCAGACACACACACTCACATACAAAGGACCACATGGAGATCTAACTTTATTGAGAAGTTTATTCACATTTAAATTGGCAAAATGACCTTCTCAAGTTCAAATATAACCCGGTCCAGGGCTCAACACTAGTCTGCCACAAAATCCTATTGTCTCATTGAAAGGATAACAAAAATATATATATTTTTTTTTAATTTAATTTATTTTTTTTTGTAATAGAATCTCTCCATAGGGTTGATCCCTTAAGTCTGTGAGGTAAATCTCCAATTAGTAGATGAGAATATCACAGATTATGGTTAATAATTTTCTCAGTGTCATACAGTTAGTAAACTGTAAGGTAGGAAATTTAATTCAGGTCTTCTGAATCTAATACTTTACTATGATTATAATAAAATATTATTTTAGTAAAGTGTTTTCATAAATTCAGTGATTTTTTAATTAAAATTTTCTCTCTTAATATAAGTAGCTATTTAAAATTCAACTCATTTTCTTTGACATATAGAATCAAGGGAAAAAACTAATTTTATTTAAATTCTAATCAAAGTTTGCTCTAAGACATGTGAAGTCTATGAAATTGCAGATGCCGCAAAATAATTTTTTATTTATGAAGACATAAATATAAAATACTTACAATCACAAGTGTATATATATATCCTCATATCTGTGGTTGTGTGTGGATGTGTATGTTTCTGCTCCCTACTATACACTTAATCAGTCAATAGCACATGGGCTCTGAGCTGTTAATATTTAGATCCTGTAATGAGTAGAACTCAAGAAATGCATTTTCACAGAGAGTACCAGAGGATAATTTCTGAAACACCTAATTGACAAATACAAATCTCTAAAATATTCAGTAATAGCGAATTTGTCTTCAATAGTGAATTCTGTTTTTTTAAATTTATTTTATTATTATTTTATTTATTTTTATTTTTGGCTGTGTTGGGTCTTCGTTGCTGTGTGCAGGCTTTCTCTAGTTTCGGTGAGCAGGGGCTACTCTTCGTTGCAGTGCACAGGCTTCTCAGTGCAGTGGCTTCTCTTGTTGCGGAGCACGGGCTCTAGGTGCATGGGCTTCAGTATTTGTGGCTTGCAGGCTCTAGAGCGCAGGCTCAGTAGTTGTGGTGCATGGGCTTACTTGCTCCGCAGCATGTGGCATCTTCTCAGACCAGGGCTCAAACCCGTGTCCCCTGCATTGGCAGGCGGATTCTTAACCACTGTGCCACCAGGGAAGCCCAATAGTGAATTCTTTTAGTCTAAAAACTGAGTCTAATTTAATTAGTTTTAGAATAAGCCTAGAGATAATTTTGGATGTATTAAAAGAAGCATTACATCATCACTGCAGTGAAGAACTCCATCAGTATATACAGTCAATGGGGAAAATGGACGAGTAAACCTACATCTACTTATCCTTTTGTTCAGTGCTCTGTTCAAGGAGCTTTGGCAACATGGGAGAAGGTCATCCACATCCAATCAGGTTTCATGGAAAGTGGTCTGATCTGGGTTATGAAGGTGAGAGTTTCCTTTCTAAAGGGGGGAAGGGGGAGTAAGAAAACTGGTAACGGAGACAGAGGGGACTGTCGTAGATGTCATGAAGGTGTCGTAGAGCATGATAAGTCTGGGGAAGCAAGTTGGTCACGGCCGTATCACAGGTTGATCAATGTAGAGGAGCTGGCGCTGGGTGATGTGGAAAGTAGACAGATCCAGAGTGCTAAGAAAAGGAATTTGAATTTATTTTCTATTTGTGGGGAAGAAAGGCAAAAGCTGATAATTCTCCTCCAAAATCTTTCTTTCTGGGTCATCGCCTCTCTCAGGACAGGGTGTCGCCACGTGACTGTGTTCCAGTGAATGGAAAGAGCAGAGACAGATGTCCCTCTTGTGGGTGTGTCCATTCTCTTTCCTCCGCTGGCCCCCTGGGATGGTGATGCTCTGAGCATTGTTGGACGCCATGTGTTGAAAGTTCCAGAACCTCTATTGGCCTGATTGCTGCCACTAACTCTTGACCTAAACTATTGCGTTACCAATGTGCGGTTATTACGACCAGGCCTAGTTATTAAAGAAGTTTGGACAACCCTAACTAAATTTGGAATACACTGGTATATTTCAATCTGGGTTGTGTTATAATCAGACTGTACTTTGGAATTATATCTTTAGCAGCAATGATAAAGATGGGAGGGAATCACTTAGGAGGCGACTGTGATAGATTTGGTGAGGACCTGGACTGAGAAAGACAGAGAGTTTTATCTGATGGACAGAAAGTTTCCCACCCTAACCCCCTCCTCCTCTCTCCTTCCCTCCCTCCTTCCTTCCTTCCCTCCTTCCCTCCCTCCCGTCCTTCACTTCTTTTTAAATCTGAGAGATATGGTGATATATATCTGCCAAATAAAAAGGCAATGGCAATTAATATAAATGGAAAACTTGCAAACCCAAGATCTTTAGCAGGTGAATCTGTAAGAGCTGGTGATTGACTGGATGTGGTAGATGAATGACACAAAGAAGTCTAGAGTGACCCACAAGTATGGCTTGTGTAAGTGATTAGATACTGTGTAGGAAATTTAGAGAAGGACCATGATTGAGATGCACAGGGAATAAGTTAAGTATTGAGCACATTGACTTTGATTTGCCCCTAAAGCACTGAAGAACTGAGGAAGACATGTCTAAAAGATAAGTCGATTTGGAGTTTAGGCAAGAGGTCTGGGCTGTTGATAACTTTGCACTGTCATTTTTGTGTGAAGCAATGAAAACTGGCTGAGGGAATGGCACAGGCCCTCAAACTGGTGATGGGAAATACTGATTTAAAGATGGACAGAAGGAAAACAGATGACCTCAGAGAGTGAAAGGAGTGGCCAGAAGGATGGGAGAAAAAGCAAAATAGCAGGACATGAATCACCAAAGCTAAAGAAAAAGAGAATTCACGGTCCAAAATTCCACAAAGAAATTCAGATAAGGACTAAAAATAGTTCATTAGATAATACGTCTCGAAGGTTGACCTTACAAAGAGCAGTTGGCATGCAGTGGTGGTGACAGAAGTCCCAGTGGACTAAGCCGCGGGGGATGAAGGGCTCTACAGGAGACAGCGACTTCAAGCAGCGGATGATTGGATCACAGCCACCGAGGGATGTTGAGTCAAGGCAGAGATGAGAAGTTTTCTTTTGAATTGAGGACCCTTTACCATACTTACACTGTGAGAGATAAGAACAGTTCTGCATATCTAGAGGGGGAGGTGCTATCTGATGGGTTAAGTCTCTAAAGCCAGGGAGGAGAAGGGTGTGTAGGTTTCCCTTGGGCAGGAAGTGATGCCTCTTCCTCCCTGAGAGCGAGGAAAGTAAGAGCTGAAGTTTACACAGATCACATAGCAAGACATTCAGGAGAGACCTCCTTTGAAGGTTTCTCTTTCTGTGATAAAGAAAAAGAAACGAGTGAAGGGAAAATGAAATGATATAGAGAATGAAACTGTAAATGAGGGAGAAGGTGATGGGATGGTAGATTTGGACATTTGTGGGAAAGCACACTGACCAGGGCATAAGGAGATTTGCTGGGTTGCACTGAGCACCCAGATGGAGCTGGATGCCACGGCTTTGCAGGGCCACCTATGTCCACTTGTGTGATTTTCTCCAGCCCAGCAGGATAGTTGGGGACACACTACCAGAACACCCAGGTGATGGTTTCAATCCAGGCTGAGGCTTGCAAGGCTTTTTAGGTGAATGAACAGGGCAGCAAAAGAGGTAAGTAATGCTGAGTGGAATCTCCGCTAAAATGTCCTGTATGAATGTGGTTCATAATGTCAGCCAATAAATTGCTTTAGATTGTGTTACGCACAGTGTGGACATAATGAGTTGGCACACAGGGTGGAAATGCAGTACCAGAGGGACAAAAATAAAAGCCTGCTTTAATGACTGACTTTTGGTCCATAAAACTTTATTTGAGATGTTCAGGGCTAGCCAATGTATTTTTACTGCAGTCTTTAAGTGGGCATTTGGTACTGCCCTAAACTAACATTTATATTTCTAACAGCTTTCCAAAAGATGACCGCTAATTCCATCCTGGTGTGCTGGTTCGCCTTTCTATAAAAACAGCCTCAGTTCTTGAACTTGAAATGGGGATAACATATTTTTGCTTTTCACATGTCATGGGTTTTATTTAGCTCCATCTCGCTCTCAGGAAAGGACAGAGTACCAGAGGGAATACATATCTTTTTGAACATTTTTCTCTTGGCTCTCTTAGCTAACCTACTGCTCATGATGCAAAATCATTCTATCTGATATAAAATCGTCAGCGTGCAAAATTTCAAAATCAAAAAGAGCATGGTGCTAAATTTAAACTGGGAAAGGACTTTACCATGGAAGAGAGATTCTATTTTGTGCTCTTAGTAATAATGGAGAGTGACATGTCTTTGCCACTAGCTGGCTTTTCCTGTTGCTTCTGTTGCCAATAGCCACACTGCTCTATGGTGAGCTTAATGGATGGTGACACATATTGCTGCTTATGTTAACGTGAATTCTTTTGACTCCCCTCCCCCCTTATGAGTACGGGATGGGATGCAGATGTTTCTTGTAGTTTTAACTGTGTGCCAAGCCAAATATCACTCAAGTTCTTACTGATTTATGTGAGAGCCTGTTCACTTGTGCCGTGTGGCTGTTTAGTGTTTTGCATGTTTATAAATGTCTTTGTGGACATACATGTGTGTATATGTAGGTCGGTTTACATGCTTTGGGGCCAAAGTCCTAACATTAATTACTGCAGTTGATAAAAATAACTGAGCAGTTATTGAGCACTGCTGGGCCAGTTGCAGTGCTAAGTCAGTTGCATATGATAGAAACCCAACATTTCACCTTTACGGATGTGGAAACTAGGAATCAGAGGTAAGGTCACAAAGCCACACTCTATCGGGTATGTTAGGGCCAGAACTGACCCTAAAGTCCAGGTTTTAAACATACACCCAATTATTCTTCTTAAATTATTCTCAAACTAGCTTTTAAGATTGACTGCAGATAATCAAAGTAAAGAAAATGAATCCCACTTCCCAAGCTGTATATACTTGAATTTTGTTATCTGTGATATCAGATAGCAAAGGTTTGTTAACACTTGTCTGCACCAAATTATACCATTAACCTTTCCGTGGGAAAAATAGCTATAAATGTAAGCATAATTTAAAGCTATGTTCTTCTCATTTTTATATAGATGAATTAATTTAGTTATATGTATCACCTTCATTTGCCTTTTATTTATAAGACACATGCTCAAAGATTAGGAAATTGTACATGAGAATCAAAAGTCAACAACAGTTGAATTATCTAGTCAATTTAACTGTTATGTTGAAGGCTATTGTGTGGGGTTCTAAGACCTTCAAAAGAAAGCTACTTTCTGAAAGGGAAATAAGAAGAAGAAGTAATACTTAATCCTTCAGGTTGATCAGTAGGGAAATGTCCTCCGTAAACTATGATTTATAACTATACTGATGATTAAGATTTGAAAATATAGAAAAATAAGGTGATATGGTTTACGGCCTTCTGACTGGAATGCATGCGGACATCAGTCAGAAACAATGTTCTGCAAAAAAGGAGAAAAACACTTTTATATGTTTGGTTTCGTTGTTGAATTTCATGATCGAAGCTCTGTGAACAAGATATTATTGCTCCCATTTGAGGTGAGGAAATTGAGATTTGAAGAGATTTTCGAGATCACAGAGCAATAATTTGACTCTAAGGTCATGCTTTTAATCCCATCTCCATGCCACCTTCCATGGATTATATAAAAAAGAGCATTTGTCAGTAAGGACGTTTTATTGTGTCTTCAGTGCTGTCCATCAAAAGTATTCTAGTTTGCTTGGTAGTTGTACCCTTATCACATTAAAAATGCTTGCATATTGTTTGATGAACTTGATAAAACTGCCTTTTCATAACTTCCCAATCCCATGATGACAAAGTAATTTTTAGACGGTAATTTCACTATATACTTTCCTATTAGGTGAAGGATACATGAACCGTTTACAAGAGTAAGAATTGGAATTGGCTTTATATAACAATGTTTTATAAAATGTCTCCGTTTTCCTTTCTCTCATCGCCCCTATGTTAGGTGACAATATGTCTCTTTACCTGCAGAGCTAAGCACCACCTTCCGAACCACCGTGACCATCAAGGGACCACACCCCTGCAAAGGCTGACTTGCACGTGTCCTTCCACTTTTAACTTCTCTGCTTTTTAAACTCAGTGGGTCACACAAATTAATAATGAAAATAGATTCTCATTCATTTTTGTTGGTTGGTCAAAACCAAATCAAAGGTGTGTGAGAAAGAAGGATTATGGAGAATTGTGCCTGAAGTCAGAGGAGCAGGAATCAAAATGTGCAGGACCTACTTCTCTTCAGATCCAGTTATTTGACCAGAATTTCCCAGGGCAGTGGGAGAAGCTCTTGGTGATAACATACCTAAGCATGTTATTATGGACACTGAGTATCCTTTAAAAATGGTCATTTAATTTCTTGTTGAAAGCTGACAAATTCCATAGAAAATATTACACACTCTTGTTTATCAAAATGCCTGTCCCTTTGCTAGACAAAATAAGTCTCCAACTAAAGTACAGTTCAAGATGACATGGAAGAGAATTTTTCTTAAAGAGGTTGATGATGCGTGGTATTGATTTACTTTTCATTCTCCAATTATAAATAAATTATAAACAATTTGCATTTATTTTTTCCTGATTGTGGAAGGAAAATAGTAAAGAAAAATAATTGAGTCATACGTGCTGGTCCGTTTTTATTTCAATTAAGCTAATAGAGGGCAAGTTAGCTGGAGAGTAGGGTAAGGTTAACTAAAATTACCATCCCTACAGGCAACAGTCAGATTATTTTTACCCTGATCTGCATTATCCTCCCTCCACCAGTAAAACCAAATTCAGCTACTTTGCAGGGGACGCAGTGGTGCAGAGTGGGAAATCATCCCGGACTAAGTTTCTTCTAACATCTCTGTGCCTCAGCTTCCTCGTCTGTCAGTAGGACTAATACTAGAGGTGTTGTGATTTTTATGTGAATAAATGTTTGTGTTACTTACATGTTGGAACCCTATCCCCCCATGTGACACTCTTAGGATATGGGGTCTCCGGGAGTGGTCAGGGTTAGGCGGGGTTGCCAGGATGAAGCCCTCGGGAATGGCATCAGTGCGCTTGTGTTAGGAGAGTCGAGAGAGAGCTGAAGCCCTACCCCTCTGCCGTGGGAGGGTAGGAGAGGGTGGCAGCCTGCGGTGTGGACGAGGGCCCTCACCACAATCCAGCCGCGCTGCGTCAGTAACCGCTGTGCAGAAAGCACACAGTCTAGGCACTTGGTTAGGGCAGCGACACTGACTAAGACAAAGGGTTATAACGCGCTCAGAACGGTGCTTGGTCCAGAGGGCTTTTTGCCCCTGAATGTGGGATTTTAGCAGCTTCTCTTCACTCAGAAAAGGGCAGAATTTGCCTTGTGTTTCCATTTGTCTGATCACAGCACTATCCCGGAATCAGCTGAGATAAGGAATACGGACTTTCACCGGTGTCCCCTCCTCTGCCGCCCCCTCCCGCCGCGATCACTGCGCTCTTTCCACGACCGCTTCACATGCGCCTCCCGGCGCCTTCTCACTACCTATTGCTTATTCCAAGGTGGTTCTAGTTTCCGAGCTGCTGTAACAAGTTGCTACCAAGTTGGCGGCTTAAAACAGCAGAAACCTATCTTCTCACAGTTCTGGAGGCCAGAAGTTCAAACTGAGGTGTCAGCACAGCCATGATCCTTCCAGAAGCTCCAGGGGAGAAGCGTCCCTGGATTCTTGCAGCTTCGGGTGGGTCCTGACATTCTGTGGATTGTGGCAGCATCACCCCAGGCTTCAAGGCCAGCGTCTTCAAGGCCAGCGTCTGTGTTGGTCTTCACGTTAATTAACCCTCTCTTCTCCTGTCTGTGTAATCTCCCTCTGCTTCTCTCTTATAACACTTGCGACTAGATTGAGGACCCACTCACTTCGTGCAGGATAATCTCCCCAAATCGAGATTGTTAACTTAATCACATCTGCAAAGGCCCTTTTTTCTGGTAAGGCAAGATTTACACGTTCCATTGATTAGTATCTGATACCTTTTCTTTTGGGTGGCCATTATTCGGACCCCTACATAGGTGACCTCTTCTTTAAATCCACAAATGTGTTGATATTTTTCTAATGGCACTAATCTCATTTTTAAAAATAATTATGTGGCTAAACTAAACATGTGTAATTGCCTGTTACACTGTGGGTTGGATGAAAGGAAAAAAGTGTGTCCTTTTTTGTATCTGTTTTCTATTTATCCTCCATAATAACAAGTTCAGAAACTTGCATATGGCTATCAATTTTTATTTAATTACATTTAATAAGCTTTACAATTATAAATATTCCTTATGGTGACTGATATTGAAAATATAATTTACTCATTTTTGTTGTATTCTAAATCTGCTTTTGTTATATTCGAATGCTAAGCCTTAGGTTTACCAAAACAAGAAGACCAGGTTCTTATATGCAAAGAGCCCACAGCCTAGTTGGAGAGATGGACAAATGAGGAAATAATCGCAAACAAATGTGAGGATGCTAAATATGCAGAGAAATCGGAGAGAGACCCTCCCCTGGGGTCACATATCAACTCAGAGCACAGGTGGGCCTAAAATTGCTTCTAATATAACCTGTAGAGGTTACATCCAATTCGCATATTTCTGATCACTAAATACTAGAATCTTGATGGACAGACTGAACATTATTCATCTGAAATGTGTATGATGTGTAATTAAAATCTAACATTTTAGTGACTGTGATCCTAGTTCTTTGACATATTATGCAGAATAAAGGCCTCCTCACTTTCTCTTTCTTTCTAAAAATATAATTCCATTTGGCTACAATGTCTTGTTCTTTGCTGAGATGATAAACAAGCATCTTATATCTTGGTTTACTGACTTATTTATCTGCCTCCATTGTAAAAATAATTGTGTCCTCACAGGAGAGTAGGATTGTCTTACAATCTCTACTCAAACTGCTGAACTCACCCTCAAGTGAAAATCCAAGTGGGATGAAAGAGCCCTGGTCTCTTTCCTTCTGATCCTCTGGTAATTGGCCCTGTGATGTGGGGAAACACAGTAGCTACTCCTCTCGTGATAGGCCTTTTAGAGTTTTTTTCTCCAAGGGGCCTAAAGGGTATTGACTTTAGTTCAGAGGGATTGCAGAGGTATGGGAATTACATCCTGGTTACTACTATATTTTCATATATGACAATTTTCTCTTCCAATAATTTATTCCCAAATGTATAAACAACAAGGATAATCTTTTTATTTGTGGCTTTCAATCTTAATAGACTTATTACATCCTGATTTTTACTACATTTTATAATACTTTTGCTCCCTTCACTCAAAAACATCTTTTATTCTGCGTGTCTCTCCCTGGTAAAAAGTTCTCACTTGGGTCTAGATAACAATATATACAATAAACCCGTTTGTTTTGAACATTTTTGTTAAAGAAAAATTTTCCTTGACACTTCTTTAAGACAGTAAGGAAGACTTTACTCAAGGGGGACTCCTGAGCTAGAGATCAGGCTCAGCTCCCGACGAAGGAAACGTGAGGACTTACGCCAGGGCCAGGTAGGGGTCAGTGGGGGGATTACTAAGAGGAGCATGAAGGCTGCGGGGATTCTGGCCCACCAGCCTGGCGGGATTCTTGCTGAAGGCGGGTCAGAGATCAGATGTCCAGGGTGGGGCATGAGGGATCTGATCAGATATCAAGAGTGGATGATTCTGGCTAAACTGACTTAGCAGGATTCTTGCTAAAATTGGACCTTACGAGGCCAGAGCCCCCGGGAGGCTTTGGGTGAGGAGGGGTCTCAGAGGAGCAGAACGAGAGTTTGATCTGGAAGAGATTCTGTCTCTTTTCTGAACATTTAGGAGGGCATTTAAAATATCTGGTAAAATCTTTCATCATCCCATCCTGGAAGGTAACTTATGCTTACAAACACTGGATGTTTTATGTGCACGGCAGGCAGTAGTTGTTGCTCTTCTTATGTTAGAGATAAGAACACCGAGGCTCAGAGAAGCTAGGTAACCTGTCCAAGGTCCCACAGCCAGGAAGTGCTGAAATGAACTAGTTTAGGATCACCTGGGATCACCAGTGCATTATTACAATGGAGGAAGTGGGGAGCTGGAGAAGGTGACCACCTGCAGCAGGTCAGCTGAGAGGATGCCAAGCCCACCCACCTACTGGGTGGGAGGGGATCCTGGGGCTGCAGAGATCTGGCTCCACCCTCCCTCGCCCCCACTTTCCTACAACAACTCCCGTTGGCCTAACCCATCAGGAAGCCAGGGGCCGAGGGAGTTTTTTGATGCAGTCCACACAGGACACAGCACAGCTTGGAGGAGAGGGGAGATGATCTAGGGGAGCAAACAGGAGTTATCCGGTAGGGGGGTGATGGTTGGGGTTAGGGTAATCTGTGTCGTGGGCTCAATTGTGTCTCCCCCAGCGTTAACAGGTTAAAGTCCTAATATCGGGTAGCTCAGAATGTGGCCATATTTGGAGACGAGATGGGGTCTTTATAGGGGTGAATAAGTTGAAATGTGCTCATCAGGTTGGGCCTAATCTAATACGACTGGTATCCTTAGAAGAAGAGCTTTGGACACAGACAGGAAGAGAGGGAAGATGATGTGAAGATATGGGGGGAAGACAGCCATCTACACGCCAAGAGGAGACGCCTGGAGTAGGTCCTTCCCTCGTGGCGCAAAGAAGGAACCAACCCTGTGATACCTCGATCTCAGACTTCAGACTCCAGAACTGTGAGAAAGTGAAGTTCTGTTGTTTAAGCCCCCCAGTCTGTGGTACTTTGTTACATCAGTCCGAGAAAACTAAAATATTTAAGGGTCTGACCACGGAAATTATTGGCTGGGGTGGGGTGGAGGACAAGTAAAGGCCAAGAACTGAAAAGATTCTTTAAAGGGTTCCAACCATCATATACGTGGATATTGAAATCGCCAAGAATTGGGATGAGTAGGGTCAAAGATGCTGCCAGTGAGCCAGGAGCTAAAACGCAGTAGGACAGACTTATGAGGGGGGCGACGTGGATGCCCCTGGGGGCGTAGGAGACAGATGATGGCAACAGGGAAATATGGTGATTTTATAGTAGAGGGAGAGAGAATGGTGTGGAAGAGGAGGAGGAGCAGTGGCCCCTGGGAGGGAGGGAACAGCCACTGCTGGAAATGACCACAGAGGAAGCATCCATTTACTCACTAACTTAAAAGACTTTCTGAGCACCTGGTCCGTGCTCAGCACTCCTCTAACTCCAGCAACATATCAACGAAGGAACATTAAAACTCCTGCCCTTGTACGGGAAAGATATCCTAATGCATTTACTTGATAAATAGCAGACATAAACAACAATAAAGTATACGGCCCCTAGAACATGATAAGTATCATTGGGAAAAGTAGCACAGAATACGGTGAGCTGGGAACTCGACAGGGTAAGATTATACATATATTGAAGACTGAAATTTTAAGCAATAATTAAGAATGTTACGGTGCCGAGAGAAGGCTAATTTTGGGTGAAGTGCTTAACGGTGTGTGGTCAGCTGCCGGGTTAGGTTGCTGTGGGCTCGGGGGAGGTTCTCATGGGCCAGGATTCTCTCCTTGGCCAGATTCCCTGCATTTCCTATAGGCATGACCCCAGGGCTTCACCTACTGACTATATTCTTATGACTCCAGAATTTACATTTTTATCTCTTTCTTAAAATATTTTAATGCTGGTTTGTATTTTTTTAGGCATTTCAAATGAAAGGTGAGTTCATTGTTTTTCCCCCAAACCAGTTTCCACTTCTTTGTTATCTATTTATTGGCTTGCTATCTATCCAGGCACCCAAGCTAGACACTATCCTGTCATCCCGAATCCCCTCCTTTTTTCACCGACATCCATTTGCCTTCAAATAACTGACTTATTAGCTTTAGAAACGTGACTGTCATCACTCTCCTCTGCTGTCTCTCTCCATTCTTACTGACGATCTTCTGTCAGAGCTCTAAGCAGCTTTTGGATGCACCTCCTACAAGCAAAGGCAAACTTTCAAAGGCAGATGGTCTATTCAAATATGTTACTATAATTACTTTCTTCTTCCACAGTGAACTGGCCACCCAAGAACAGAGCTACAGTTTATTAAACACTAAATAATTCAAAGCAATATAATTAAATATTTTTAATATAGAAATAATAAAAATGACATATTCCTCTTACTGTCAAACCCTTTGTTTGGTAAATATAAGGACAAAGGAGAGCACAATTTTGAGACCTCGTATCTAGCATTTAATACCTTGTTTACACAAACGATCTTTAGAAATTTATCTTTCCGTGAAGTCATCAGTTCCAGATTTAGAGTTAAGGGAAGTAAACTGAGATAGGTATTATGACTGGAAACTAGGTGATTTATAATCTTACTATTTAGAAATGCTCTCTGTTCTAAACTAATTTTTTAATCTGATGCTTTACAAAGATTAAATAAGAGCGGCACTCACATTGATACGCACCAGAAGAGAACTGTGCAAACATTTCCCTGGTGTTGGCGCTGGGAGCATTTACTTTATTCTAAACATTCAAGTTTGGCATCTCTGAGGATGGCTGGAAAGGCTAGAAGTTCTCCGAATGTGGCTTCAGATTTCACTTCTCTTTAACTTGAAATGAAATCAAACATTCGGGAAAATGCTCCCACAAATAGACCTTTTAACATTTTGAATTAAAAGCATACATCCTGAGGCTAGAAACTGGTTTTGAAATTTATCCCAGGAAAATCATTTGCTTATTTTCAGGACAAGTCTAGAACCAGTTTAAAGTGGAAAAAAATTTAAACTTCATTACAATAATCAAAGTTTTCTATGTAATTAATTGTTAATCTTTACTACTACATTAATGAAAGCATGTCCCTAAGGTATAGAGTTCTATCCAACGGATGTCGAGAAACCTGACCACGTTTAGACCAGTATAAGTCCCAAATAAAAAATAAAATATATACAATTATCATTTAATGCAGGAGAACGTCAGTCCCTCTCAAACTTGTCATTTTCATTTGAGATATCACAAAGAAATACTACTCATAATTTTTTATCTATTGAATATCTTTATAGAGACCACAATATAATCAGCTTAGTAATCAGAAATTGCTGTCAATGTTACAATTATTTTTTCAACATTTAGTCCTGCATGCTTTCGAACTTTACACGGATGACTTCAAATTGTTTTAAAAACTAAAACTATTTTTTTTTTCAGTTTAAAAGAAAAACTCAGGAGGAAAACTGGAGACATCGAATATAAATGACCTTTTGAGAAGTTTTGGCCCCAAAGGAGGAACTAGAAAAAGGAGCGGTGGTTGGTGCAAAAAGCGGGGTCAAAAGAAGATTTTACTTTTTCTAACGAGAGGAACAACTGCATGCTTGCGTGCTGTTGGAGATCATCCAGTGACGGGAGAAAATTTGGTGAAACAGGAACAGAGGGAAGATGGGTGGCGAGCAAGCTCTGGTGCGCACGTGGAGGAATGAGCTTTAGATAAAAACACCAGTAGTTCCGCAAAGGTTGAGTTCATGGGACAAACGCCGGTGAGTTGGAGATAGAAAAGGGGAATCTGGCCTTTCTTTTCTGACAGCTTGGGCTTTCTCAGTTACAGAGAAAGAAGGTTCTCGGCCGGGAGTGATGAGGGCGGAGGTGTGAGAAGTCCGAGGAAGGGGGCAGGGAGGGTCCTCGCGCGCGCGGCGGGGGGACCGCGGGCAGCCTGGCTCCGTGTTTGCCGTCAGCCTCGCTCGCGTGCTCTGCTGTAGGTGTGAAGGGCGCGCAGAGCTGGGTTAGCTGCCGTTGTAATGTGCCAAGCGGGGGAAAGCAAGAGAGCTGAGGATGATTTCATGGGAGTGACTGTAATGACAGTGGAATTTAAGCTGACTCAGGAGCAAAAAGGAAATGAAGAAGATGAAAGGGCGTGAAAAGTGGTCGGATCACAGGATTAGACGTTTCGGTGGGCTTTGGAGTCAGAGAACTGAGATGTGCAGAAGGAAAGGAGCTGGTGGTCAAAGAGTCGGGTGAAGGGAAGTGAGGTCACAGGAGGGCTGGTTTATTAGAGGTGACCCGTCCGGGGTGGTTGAGACACGCGGAGGATGAGAGCTTCCGAGGAGAGAAGTGCAGGAACGGAGAGCCCAGGGGCGGGGAAGAGGTACCTGTGCGCAGGTGGACAGCCAAGAAGTCGGACAAGATCGGGAATCAGGCGCACGTGTCTGAGATACGCAGGCTTGAGAACGGGTTTCCACAGATGACGGCTTCAGTGAAGGATGAGAGTCAACCCAGAGAAGGGAGGACGGATGATCTGAGCCGCAGCAAGGAGCAAGTAGAACACCTGTGCCAGCTCCCAGCGGCAGTAAGGGGGCTCCAGGGAAACAACACAAGCCCTCGCACCTGGAGAGGTTTCTCAGCTGAGAACACTTAGGAGCCATAATGCAACCACGATCCTCAGTGAAACTGTTAACTCTTATAAACTGGGACCAGGGTCATATAGATTCTGTTTTCCTCATAGCAGGTAGCACAGTGCTTTGCGCTTGGTAGGAAGTCTTTGTTGAACGGATTTTAGTTTTACTATGCTATCACTTTACTCTTCTGCTCAGGCAATAACTGGTTACATTGGAATCAAGAACAAAATGTGAAACTCTAGGATAGGTAGACCTTTCATTTCACTCTGTTAGAAATACTTAGTAAGCACTGGAGATACAAAAGGAAATAGAAAACATGCATCTGAGGAATTTACAGTGAACAATATGGCCGGAACCATTAAAATGGCAAAGTGAGAAGAAACCCCTTGCACAGAAGGACATCTGAAAAGTGTTGTAGGTGGTAGGTGAGTAGGGTGGAGATAAAGATTGATGGAGAATAAACTCCTCCATGACACGCAAGCTAATTTAGAACTGAATGACAATTTTACGAATCCCGAGGATATTATTACAAGGGGTCAGATCAAGCAGTGATTCTGATGAATTTGCAAAGGCAAATGCAGCCGAGAACAATCCTCTGCATTTTTGTCTACTGTCCTCCTCCTTACATATTCTTACTAGGTGAATTGAGCAAATCTATGTTATTGTGAAATATCAGTGAGAAATATTTAAATACATGTCATTACATTTTTCTTTTTTGGATCTTCTGGGAAAATTGGGTGGAGTTTCTATCCATTCCAATGCTTTAGAAGGTAGCTTCAATGGCAGCTGTTATTGAATGATGGAATGAAGAGGGTGCAAATACAGAGGCACAATAAAAAGCCATTTGTGTATAAACTTAGGAAAGGATGAGAAAGTAAAGAATATGATATTTTTAGCTTGTTCTTCTGCTTCTTTGTTTTCTCTAAGTTTTCTTTTTAATAGGATGATCAATCATTCCAGAAATACAATATAACTTTTTGTCTTTGTGGATTTAATTGTAACAACTTCATGCTCTCTAAAGCTTTTCTATTTTATAAGGACATGTGGTGGATTAAATAATGGTCTAAAGATTTCCATGTCCTAATCCCCAGAGCCTGTGAATGTTACCTTATATGGCAAAAGGTCTTTGCAGTTGTGATCTAGGGTAATCTAAATTAGATTATCATGAATTATCTGGGTGAGTGATATAATCACTGTGGTCCTTATAAGAGGGAACAGGAGAGTCGGTCAAGGAAGGTGATGTGAGAACAGGAGCAGAGACTGGAGGGTGGCAACCTCTGGACCTGGAAGAGGCAAAGAACGGAGTCTTCCTAGGGTCTCCAGAAGGTGCCAGCCCAGCCATCACCTTGACTTTAGGTCCAGAGGTATTTATTTCTGACTTCTGACCCCAATAACTGTAATGTGCTGTTATAGGCAGCTAAATTTGTGGCAATTTGTTAAGGAAACTAATACAGTATGTATTACTTTTAAATCAGAAAAAGTTATTAAAATAAATAAAAGAGTGAAAAGATTTCTATTCTTTTAAAGTACATAAATTAGGAGTTTGGGATTAATATAAATACACACTATTATATATAAAATAGGTAACCAACAAGGAATTACTGTATAGCACAGGGAACTATACACAATATCTTGTAATAACCTATGATGGAAAAGAATATGAAAAAGACAATGTGTGTGTGTATATATATATATATATATATGTATATTATATATATATATATAAATCACTGCACTGTACACCAGAACTAACACAAAATTGTAAGTTAACTACACTTCAATTTAAAAATCTATATGAAGCAAAGTAGTTTATATTAAAGTGCAACATTTATGGAAAATCTCTCTACATGTGTTTGCATCTGTTGCCACTTTGACCTACAATTTAAGATTCACTGAATAAAAGGATCAAAGTGTCCACCTTTTTGCTCCCATACAAATTGCTAAGCTATTTATTTTAAATAGCTTTCTAAAATAATTTCAATAGGAACAGGTTGTGTCATTTGGAAAGAGTTTTATCATTAATCAGTTGCTTTTGTAATTTGTTTTCTAAACTAGATTTTGCATGCAAACATCACACCAGGAATATCTAGACGATACTAAAGCTAATTAATTGCCAAGTCTTGAGGAGGTGATATCTGTCTAAGCTTAAAAATGACAGTGGTAATCACAAAAGAAAAGGACAGATTCGACTCCTTCAAAACTGAAAAATTTTGTGTGTCACAAATCTCATAATCAAACATATCCTAAAGCAACAAAAAGAAAACAAAAGAATGATTAAAAATATCATATGATGAAGAGTTAATATACTTAAAATATAAAAATGGGAAAGTATAAGATTTATATATTTTATACTTAAAATACACAAATTTAAAGCATGAATAGATAATCATGTTTATATATTCATCAAGGATACATAGAACTAGTAAAGAAACATTATTTGCTAGTACCATGATGCTAGTCAAAAAAGACATACAAATTAAAACATAAATGTGAGAGCATGTTCACCAATTAAATTAACCAGATATACAGAATAAAAAAACCAATGCTAGTTATTATATAACCAATGACAGTTATATTTTCTAAAATTAATGGTAACTAGTTGGTATAACCACTGTTTGGAAATCAACATTATAATATCAAGAACAATAAAAAAGAAATACTTGACATAGTAATACCACTTATGGAAATCTGTCCTAAGGAAATAATTACAAACAAGGAAAATTATACCCACAATAATGCTCATTTTGCATTCTTGACCTACTGTAAATTGTATGTACGTGTGTGCATGCATGTGTATGTATGTGTGTTGTATGTGTGTGTGCATGGAAAGGACAATATGTAAGAGAAAGAGAAGAGGGATAAATGAAAGATATTTAAAAAATAAATTTGCAACTTTACCATCAATGGGCTATATTAGGTAAAATATGTATTCATGAAAAAATCAATATGGTTTTTTAAACTAATGTGCAAGTAAGGAACTATAATTTAACTTAAATTGTTTTGTCAGAATACAAAATAATATATTAAAATTGGAAACCTGAAACGTCAGATTCCTTATTTGGATAATTATGTAAATTATGACAAAGCATAGAATAGAAAAGTAACTTTTGAGTCTTATAAGTAACACATTTGTGAGAGAAATATGAAAAAAACATTGATAAGATAAAAGGCTTACGTGGCTAGTATAATGAATTTATATTTTGTAGAACCAGAACCAATGAAGTCAAGGGAATTACATAGTTTTTAAGATGGCATAAGAAGGTAGAAGGCTGTCAGGATTTTTTTTTTAAGTGCATGTATGATAAATACTAAAAAATGTGACATCAGATTTGATAAAACAGATGAGAATAAAAGATATATAATGCCCATTGGTGGGAGTGTGGTGAAATTAGGACTCTTCTGTTGGTAAGGGTACAACTTTGGGAGCAATCTGACAAAATCATATTAAAATCTACATACTCTTCAATGTAACAAGTTCAGTTTTAGATATTCAGTCTAGTGTTATATACCAACCAGTGTAAAGAATTTATGTATAAGGATATTGTTTTTTGGTGCATTCTGAATAGTTTAATTTCATAATCAGGTGCCTGTATCACCTTAATGATTATTTTACATTATTTTAAATTTCACAGAACCATACAAATTAATATATCTATGTGTATGTCGGTGTTGTTTTGCATTTTATAGTTTTATTGATAAACATTTCATGTACCATAAAATCCACTTATTTAAAGTTTACAATTCAGTGCTTTTTGGTAAATTCACATAGTTGTTCATCCATCACCACAGTCTAATTTTAGAACATTTCCAACACTCACCTAGAACATCCCATGCACATTAGCTGTCATTGCCCAGGCCCCCATATCCTTGCCCCAGGCCTGAGGCCAAGCAACGACTAAACTACTTCCTATCTCTGTTGATTTGCCTGGTCTGAATATTTCATGTAACTGAAATCATAGAACATGTTGCCCTTTGTGACTGACTTCTTTCACTTAGCATAATATTTTCAAGCTTTACTCATGCTATAGCATGTATCAGTACTTCATTCCTTTTTATTGATACATCGTATTCACTGTACAGATATACTATATTCTGTTTATTGGTTTAGCTGGATTTTAGTACGTAACAGAGCACATAGTAAGTTGTCTTCGGCTAATTTAAACAAAGATCATTTTTATCTATCATCCTCACATGTGGAAGGAACATATTTTAAGAAAATCCTTTAAAATAAACAGCTCCCAGAATTTTCTAGAGGCCTGAGCTTTTATGAAAACTGATGGGGATAATATGTGATGACTGGGAAGAAAAAAAGTAAGGAACGTGTTGATAACAAGAGAAAGAAATGAAGAAATGATTTTCTCTTATATTTTGTGAAATTTCCATAAAATTACTTCTGGGATTTATTGTGATAGAAATTTACATTTTAATGAAACTATAGAGTTTCCCCCTCTCCATTATTTCTTTAAGATAACAAAGGAAAAATTTAACATAAATGACATTTTCCAAATAATCCCTAAACTTCTTGGTACACATTTAACCTCCTTCATTGTTGCTAACAAGTTAACTTCTAGCCTCCTTTCCAGCTTACTTTTCAGGAGAGAATTTTAGGAACAATGTAAAAGCCAAACTATAGTAAAGCTTATATGCAAAATGTAAGCTAGGCGGATTCATTTCAAAGGGAATATGTAGTTGAATATATTCTCCTTTCAAGTCTCATTTAATGTTTGTAATCCACTAAGTAAATCTAGAGTGTATCGTATTACTGACAACTAATTTTCAGTTGGAAACAATGTACTGCCCTGTGCTTGGATTTAGGTAGTAGTATCTGAAGTTCTGCACCCAGTGGGGCGGGTTTTCCTGCACCCTCTGGCGCCGGTCCCTCAAGACTGCCCCACTCCTCACTGCAGATGCCAATCGCAAGCCAGGTTGTATTAATGTATTACAGGGTAATAAGCAAGGTAAAAGGGAAACAAATAATTTATGAAAGATAAAGGAAACAATAAGGCTGAATAATTTGTAGTCAAAAGTAGCCAGAACCAAAGAACACTGACTTTTTATATTTTAAAACTTCATCATCATCAACAACAACAAAACTATCAGGTCATGGACCATGTTTATAAACTTGCTGAGTATTTGCCAGTTCTCAAAGGCTGTGTTTAATGTGGTAGAACTTAGGTTACTCTTCCTTTCTGGCACACACCACTTTATACTGTGTTAGAAAGGCTCTTCATATGGCATCCTCTTCCTATAGTATACGTCTTTTTGGTGAAGATTCATCTTTAGGTGCTCCAGTCACCAGCTGCCACCCATGTTTTAGTCCCTTAATAAGTGCTTACAGAATAGAATGTTTGTTGTTGTGGAAAGAACTCTGAATGAGTCCTCAAGAGATCCAAGTTTCGGTGTGAAATTTTGAATTTTGTGTCTTTGTTTCATTCACATCATTTCTTTAGTTCCATATCTGAAAAATAGAAGTGCGGACTGAATAATTTTAAGATGCCTTCAGGTTCTAAATTTGAAGCCCTCTTTCTACACTGCTTACATTCTTCTGGAAGCCTTTCTGGACAGACTATTTCTCTTGCTAGCTTTCCCATTGCTTTGGGTACATGTATCTTTAAACAAAGAAATGGATTCTGTGTATATATTTTTATCATTTGTAATTGTCTGTGTTTAGTCTCTCATGTGGGGAGCTGGTACCAAAATTATAAGCTTTTATTCTCAGCCTAGCATTTGTGCAACCTATAAGTATACGTAAGCGTCAGTTGCCTTGACAATCTAATTTGTTAGGTACCTTTTTTTCTTTCCAACTAAGGGAAAGTTTCTATAATTCATTCCCAGGAGAAGTTAGTATTTTGTATGGCAACTTTTCTGAGAGCAGTTTCTCTCCTTTAGCACAGACTTCATTTCAGAAAGTCACTATCCTCAGAGCTTGTTTTAATACTTGTTTAATAGTTGTTTTAATACTGGTTTATATTGACAGGGAGGAGGGTGTGATCCTTAGGGTGGCCGCTGAGCTGGTAACCTAATGTTCCTATCTGGCATTGTGATAATCCGTGTAGTGGACATGTGCGGCCAGAGGATGCTAAGAGCTGGAAACTGCCACCGGGCTTTTCTTTCCACTGATGATAAAATAAACAATGCTTTCTAGGCTGGTGAAAGCCAAAACTTTTTTTGCATAAACCGTATTCCCTATTTTCATTTCACTTTTAGTTATAAAATATGTGTGAATTATTGAAACATTTAGCTTACAGTTTAAAAATGTAATCACTTTGAACTATACAAAGGATCAAATATATATATTTCTTCATCTTCTCCAGGACTTTTGAATGGATTGGGGAGAAAAAAATTTCCTCTACTCTTCTAGGTCCTTCTGGCTGATAATTAAATTGACATGACCCAGATTAACAGGAGAAATTTGAATTTTAATTTCATAACTACAAGAGTTTACAGAAATATGAGCCTCAAAGAGATGACCAAAGCAGGTGGCATTTATAACCTTTTAGATAAAGGAACAATAAATTTGTGAAGAGCTGAGAAGACAGAGACTTGGGCTTGGGTCTAATTGGTGAAGAAGCTACGCAGAGGTGTTTACGTAGCCTTCCTGCCCTCAACTCCTCCTGATCTCCAGCAGTAAGGCTGTCTCTCTACCTCCTGGTGCAGGGAGAGTATCTTTCACTTAGTAGATGTATTTCCTGCTTCCAGGGGGACAGAGGGGAGGGTCAGAGTATCCTCCTTGCTGTTTCCCTAACCCTAACCCTAAACTTAGCTAGTGGCTGTGAAACAAGAATTAGGTTAGTAGCTGAGTTAGTAAATTGTTCCATATCTCATTGAACCGGTCTCTCAGTCCTGAGAATAGGTTAGTTCAGTTAAACAGTTGTGATTCATAACATTTATCTCTGGCAGGTTAACTCTTAGGCAACCAACCTAATAAATTACTTCATAACATGGCACATTTTATGGCAGTATTATACCAATAACTCAATCTCACTGCTATGTTTGTGAGCCCCAAGAGCCAAAATTGCAGCAAAGATAATCTTAAGGGACAAGGGAATATGTTTTCAACCTTTAATGTGTGCTTGGCATAACTTTATCAACTGCTTAGATGGCAAGTTGAGGCAACTGAGTGATAAGAGCAGTCCCAGTGAAATTTGTTTTTCTAGCAGGTGAAAGAACATTCAGATGCAGTGTTAGATGAGTACACTATTCACAGTAAAGCTTATTTCAAAAACCCTTATAATAAATTTATTCAATCTTATCCAGCTTGATCACATATAAAACTACTTTCCCAAGATTCCTTTTTCACAAACCTTCTATAAATTTTTTTTTTCTTTTTTTTACTTATGGCTGCATTGGGTCTTTGTTGCTGCGCGTGGGCTTTTCTCTAGTTGCGGCGAGCAGGGGCTACTCTTCGTTGCGGTGCGCAGGCTTCTCTTTGCGGTGGCTTCTCTTGTTGGGGAGCACGGGCTCTAGGCACGCGGGCTTCAGTAGTTGTGGCACGTGGGCTCAGTAGTTGTGGTTCGTGGGCTCTAGAGCGCAGGCTCAGTAGTTGTAGCTCACGGGCTTAGTTGCTCTGCAGCATGTGGGATCTTCCCAGACCAGGGCTCGAGCCCGTGTCCCCTGCATTGACAGGCGGATTCTTAACCACTGCACCACCAGGGAAGCCCCTTCTATAAATTTTATGTCCATTTTGGTTTGTCCCTTGTTTTTTGCCTATTCAGAAAGAATAAGCTTTACTTTAGGACAAACTAACTTTCTCTTTCCTCAATAAAAATGTATCTCGATTCTTCATACCTTTTCTTACCAAAAAATATATTCTACTTTTTTTGGTATACACAGTTGTTTCCTTTATTAGTTCTAATAATTATAATTACATGTATTCATTAGAATTCTTTGATCTTAAAAACTTTAATTTCTAGTGATATCTAAGAAGGAAGCAATTGTGAACTGTCAATTTTTTCTATACCAGCATTCTTTATATTGGCAAATTTATGAGTACATTTCATAATTTTTGGAGACATATGCTTCCTTATAGTACAATTTCTCAATGTGGCATAAATTATTTTTACTAAGAGACACAAATATCTTTAGTCTCTATAATAAGAGGTCAAAAGTTGGTAAACTTAGATGTATTTAGCAACTAAGGTTTCAGTATCTTATCTTATCTGGAAATAATCTGGACTATCAATGACCCCCATCATTTAATTTAACTTGCAAAATGCTAAGTGTGGAAGTGACCAAAGAGATTTGGGGAACTATTTAAGTAGATATATCATTAAAAAACTCATCACTAAAAATTTACCTTAAAAGTCTCATCTTACTTGCATCTATTGAATTCATTTGTTTTTAACAATTATACTTATGAACACTTTATAAGATATTAAAGCACTTAGCCATCATCTTATATTATTTTTCTTGCTGACAAATTTTGTAACAGAGATAACATGAGCTTACTTGACTTTTAGTAAATCTAGGTAGGATAAAAGTATTAGACTTAGTGTCAATTACTCTAAAGGTGTGCCTGTATTAATTAAACCAACAAACTTAAGCTTCTTTTTACTTACTGAAAATTATACTACATAATGTGAACTTCAAAAACATTTGAGTTTGTTTCTATTATATCTCTGAAATTTAGAAATGCTTAATTCATAAGTGCTTATTTTTAAGTGAATTAGAGTTCTTTTACAAATTAATATTGGCAATACCATCCAGAGGTAGAAAAATACCATAATTGTAATGTCCATAGGTAGACATACATACAAACACAAAGATCTTATAGCTTTCATTTAAAAATTTTAGCCGTGAGTCAAGTATAACAATATAAAACTCACAAGTTTATAAATAACAGTTGGAATAAGTTGAGTATATCCATTCAGATGGCTACAGGTTTTTACTATTTGTGGAGAATACGTTTAAGATTTGTATTGGTCTTTGACATGTAATCTTAATGAGGCTGTGAACTAGATTTTGGGAAAAGAGCTTTTCCAGCAGTTTGTATTTTAAAAAGGCTAGTTTTCTTCTTTTTCTTTTCTTTTCTTTTTTCCCGTCAGACTTTGCTGATTAAATTAACCAGACTCAGTCTCCGGCAATTGTGAGCCATGGTGTTTATATTTGAAAAACGTGGTAAAACTTACAACTTCAAGGGACAGAAAAAGAATGAAATTTTGTGGTTTTGTTTTGTTTTTTTTTCTTGACCTCTCTAAATTTGGTAGGATCTTCTGAAGTGAAGGTAAAAGGGCTTTATAATTTAAAGGATCTGTTGCTGTCCAGGGGACGTAAATTCTCTGTGGTTAGGGTCTAAGGCATATCCACAAGGGACATTGCATAGGAAAGTCTGAAGCTGGCAGGGCCTGATTATATAGCCCAGAAAACAAATCTTATGTTTGAGACTTACTGCCTGTTCTGAGTGCTTGTGTTAAATTTATTTCCTGACTTCTAGTATTTACATGAGTGACCTGTATATCTTAGGTTTAAAGATTAGGCTGAGTGCTCTCTGTAAATCTTGTAGGAAAGGAAAGTTAAAACAAGCAGCTGGGTGTTTACTGAATTTTCTGGGGAAAATGGAGGGGTTTTGAAAGTTAAGCAGTTTTGCTGATGAGATGTGTTCCGATTTCGAGAAGAGGAATTTATGTTGGATGGGGACTTTAATTTTGTTCTAAGTTTAATTTCTGTTGTTTCATCTTGTTAAGAGAGTTCCTAAGGCTAGCCATTACATTTCTTTGTGTCCTCTTTTCAATTTGGACTTTCCATATGTACCAATAAGACAATTTTTGAGGATCAGAGCTCTCTAAAAATGTTTTTTTTTTCTTTCTTTTAAATATAATCCATTCAAAGGATCTATCATCTGGCCATTGACAAGTAGGATCTATTAATCTCAATAGTGACTCAAACTAATAAGCCTTTTTATGGCTAAACCAAGGGCTCAAGAGGGGTCCACAAGAGACTGCAAGATGTAACCCTCACAAGATCCATGAATTTCACTCCCAAAGGTAACCTAAGAAATCAGAGGCCTTGGTCATACAGGTGGTAAGGATGGTGTAGAGAAAAGAGTGTCTGCAGCCTCTCATGGGAACTTGAAAAGCCTCCAGCTACAGACCAGCTAATCTGACCTGGGCAGGTGCTATTGGAACGGGGCTTTTCCAGCCTTACAGGGAGGTTTCTTATGGACTGAGACACTTTAAGACAAATTCCCCCCAAGAGCTGGCATGGCCAAACAGAGTGCTGCTTGTGACTGTGTCTCAGAACTCCAGTCTATTTGACTGGCTGCCACCAGTATGTGCATCTTCTGACTTGAGGAGACCGGAGAGAATGTTCTCACGGACACAAAGCCAAACTCTCAAGACAAAGAACAAGGCAAAAGGAAAATCTCATCCTATGGTTTTCCTCCTTATGACAAATGACACAACAGACAGAGACAGAGAAACACGGTGACTATCTCTGGGAGGAAAGCGATCAGTAGAAAACAAGAGTACTCAAACCAATCTAATCTAAAGTTATTTTTTTAATAATTTTTTTTTTTTATAAATGTATTTATTTATTTTATTTTTGCATTGGGTCTTCGTTGCTGCACGCGGGCTTTCTCTAGTTGCGGCGAGCGGGGGCTCCTCTTTGTTGCAGTGCACGGGCTTCTCATTGCGGTGGCTTCTCTTGTTGGGGAGCACGGGCTCTAGGCGCACGGGCCTCAGTAGTTGTGGCTCGCGGGCTTAGTTGCTCCGTGGCATGTGGGATCTTTCCAGACCAGGGCTCGAACCCCTGTCCCCTGCATTGGCAGGCAGATTCTTAACCCCTGTGCCACCAGGGAAGCCCCATACTAATCTCAGTTTAGCAAAAGGAAAAAAAAAGGTTCTAACTACTCTCATTTCCATCAGGCCCTGAAGGCAGAGATTTAGGAGGCTGACTGGTAAGAAGCCGTACCTTCAGCCGGTGCTGTCACACGTCCCGGGATTTCTCAGCTGCAGCAGCCGCAGCGCAAAGAGCGTTCAGCCAGTGAAGCTTATCCGTCTCACTGTGCCAACTGTTGGGGAAGAAGCTCTTTCTTTCCTAGGTGCTCCTAGCTGGCCGAATCATTAAACTGACATGACACAGATTACAGAGGAAAATCAAATTTTAATTTTGTACTTACAGTTGTTTATAGAAATATGAGACTCAGAGAAATGACCAGAGCAGGCAGCTTTTGTACAGTTGATCCGGAGCAGCACAAGTTTTATGTATAGGTCCACTTATACGCTGATTGTTTTCAATAAACATACTCTTGGGCCTCCTTATTCACAGGTTTCACATCCATGGATTCAACAAACCACAGATCAAAATTTCGAGCCGGGGTTTGTTGAATCCATGGATGAGAAACCTGCAGATGTGGAAGGCTGTCCCATTTTATATAAGGGACTTGAGCATCCGTGGATTTTGGCATCTGCAGGGGGCTCGTGGAACCAATCCCCATGTGAACAGCAAGGGACACCTGTACCTTTCAGAGAAAGAAGCAATAAATTTGTGAAGAACTGACAAGACAAAGAAATTTAGGCTTGTGTACTAATTAGTGAAAGGGCTACACAGAGTTTGCTTATGTAGCCTTCCTTGCCCTGCACTCCGGATCTCTGGGAATAATGATGTTTCTCTATTTCCTGGTGCAGGGAGAGTACCTTTCACATGGGAGTTATTCCTTCTCTCAGGAGGATAGAGAAGGGTCAGAGTATCCTTCTTTCACTGGCTGTTTCTTCAGTAACTTTAATTCAAAATAATCAATATGCTAAAGTGTCATATTTTGGGGTGACCTGCTCCGAACCCCATAAAATGTCACTCATTTTCTAGAGGTAAGTGGGTCTAATTCTCTTATGTTACTACACAGATGGCCAAAAGAGAAGCCAAAGAAATCGTCCTTGTTTGCCCTTGAGGGAAATGATGATGAAAGAAGGACAGGAAGAGAGAAAAAGAGAGACAAGAAGGTGAGGAAGGAAGGGAAAGATTTATAACTATTTAAGAATATATGGTAAAAATGATGCAAGGGAGACCTAGCCCTGGGGAAATAACTGCATTCTGGAAGTCTGAATAATGGGTAGGCATGTATTTATACTCTTCAATCTTAGGGAAATAAGATAATTGCAGAAAACTACTTCTTTCTAAAACTCTCCTGTATCCTTATGTATAAATGTCTTATAGCGTTCATACAATATATTTTTAACTAATGATGTCTATAATCATGCTTCTTTCATGAATGCACCTATAACTCCAATTCTGACACTGCTCAAAATAAAGGTTTGTCATTATTTAAAGCTCACAAAGTGCATACCCACAGTAAGCTTTTAGGTAATACAGAATTGCATGATTTAGTTTAGAAGTACATTTAACTTCCCCCCAAAAGGCCATTTTGATGGCATTATGTTGATATCAATTAGCGTTTCAGGGGTGAGGAAATGATACCTTTAATCTCTATTCCTAAAAAGTCAGTCAGTGACCTAGACTGATGGAGGTTTGAGAAGATTGGCTTGTAGATATCATAAAATCTTTTATCAGAGATAAAAATCCAGAGTGATTTGGGATTGCTCAGTTATAAAGGGTTTGGTGTCATTGTATGTGTTGAAAGAGAGATCATGGTTGTCTGAAGAATACTAACCACTACCTTGTAGAAACTTACTAAGCAAAAAACAATGAGCAGAAGCTTCACCTCATTGTTTCAGAATTCTTATATTCAAAAAGAGCATGAAAGTACATTAAAAGTACAAATGAACAAACATGGAACCAAAGAGAATTTTCAATATACCCTTAAGACATGTGTCATAGGGTATTTGTATTATGGTTAAGAACTTATACCTATTCCTAGATTGTTGTTTTTAAGTTTCATTTGTAAACTAGTATCATCTTCTCCCTTTAGTTTGTTCTTCTAAAGACACCTGACTCAGCCTTTTCCACAGTCTAGAACACAGAGGCCATTTAGAAGCACATCCCTATCAGACATAAGCATCTTTTCTAACCGTATCTCCTCCTTTAGCACCAGAAATCTAAGACAATACTTTGGGGGCAATTGGGTCACTTGTATGACTAACATTAGAGATAGTTCCATATTTTAAGTCAAAAGGAGCCTAGTTATAATTTCTACCCTTAGGTCTTCATTTTACTTGCCAAAGCCATGGAAACTAATTTTAATCCTTCTTCTAGATGACTGTCTTTTAAATATTTGAGGGCAATAGTCCTCTATTTTTATGTTATATCCACTTATATAGAGTAATCCCTATTTCCTTTGATCATTCCCTATATGGAAATTTTCCAAATTTTTACTGTGTCCATCTGGAGAACAGCCCCTTTAGCAGGTGGGGCAATCAACACAGATAGAATGTCAGTTACTCTCAGCCTATACGTTTATTAATAAAGCCTGAAATAGCATTTGCTTTTTTGAAAGCTTCTTTATTACAGTAATTTATTTTAAACCTAAAAAGTCTCTAAATCTTTGTCATAAGCCGTAATCTTAGACTACTTTTCCTCACTATGTATTTATCTAGAAGATTTTGTGACGTAAATTTAGGGCTATATATTCATCCAGGCATTTCCCCCTAGTTTCATCTTCTTTCTTTCAGCTATCATTTCAAGCTGTTTGTTCAGTGATGGTGAATCTGCAATTTACTTCCTACAGTAAAAACTGCAAACCTCCCTGTGGATTAACAGTAGGAGATCATTACCCTTGATTTCTTTGGCCCTCTATGGAGATTAGTGCACTGTTGGTGCCAGCAAGTGTTAGGCAACATGAAAAAATACGAGTTAATTATTGAAAATGTTTGGATACACACGAAAAGTTTCTTGTACAGTGTTATAATTGAATCCATTGATGCCGATAAACATAATAAGAATTTATGAGTTTTCAAGTTTATCTTTTTCAAGAGATTTTAGAAGAATTTTTATTTCTCATTATTTTTATGAATTTGTCTTGCTAGTCTGATACCCAAAGCTGAACTGTACACTGTGGAATTATGGGATGGCTTTGCTCGTTTCTGACTCATACCCTAAACTAAGGGATGGCTCCGAATGTTTTCTCAAGGGTAAGTTCTGCTTCTGCCTTTGAGCTACAAATTAGGAGACAGACTTTGAAAAAGAATCTGGGGCTTGAAGAACATTTTCAAGGACAGAAGTGTAAAAAGACAAGCTGTTGTTGATAGATTCAAAATGAGATGTAAATACTGGCCTGCAGACAGTTTGTCCTTCACAGGTAAAATGTACAGGGAAAAAAAATCCTCTCTGATTCAAGCAGACCCTAGGGAAGGTTGCAGGATTTTTTTTCCTATCTCACTTTCAGCATTTCTTAAATGTCTCATGGTCCTGATCTTAGTCATATTAATTAAAGCATCTTACCTGTAGTCTTGATTTAGGTTCCTCTGCTTTTGTCTGAGAATTCAAAAGCTATTGTGTGGGAGCAGAGGTCTGGCACACTGTTTTTATATTCAAGCATCTCTGTGTTTAAATCCTTTCTTCAAAACCCAGCAATGGAGACTTTGGCTAGGTTGTTAAATGTAGTCCCAGAAATTTAGTTTTCTCTATGTAAAGTGGGTTTTTCTGTGAATAGAAAATAACATAACACATATAAGACACCTGAAAGAGTGCCTTGTTCATTGCAAGTATTTGCAAATTTTTGTCCTTCTTTTCTAGGTTCAAGAATTCTCACAACACTTTCTCGCTATTTTAACCCGACACAGATGAATAGAAGAGATTTGTTTAGAAGGGCTTGTTGACAAATGTCAGCAGCCTTACTATGATAACAGTGAAGACTCCGTTTAATGTAGCAAAAGCATTCCAGTCTGTATTTGTTAGATGTTTTTATTTGTTTTGTTATTGTTGTTTTTATTGCATGATTTTGTTTCTCAATGACAGGAAGAAAACTAATCTGTCCCCTTTAAAAATAAAAAGAACATTTTGTCTGACTAGAGGTCTACTTATATTGAAATGATTTAGAAACTGTTTTAGAATATTTGATAGAAGAAAAATACCATCTCCTTGGAAGGAGGAAAGCAATAGGATTAATGAAAGGGATTAATAGCAAGGACAATGGCTGCTCATTGATGATGGAAGATGTGGACCAATCATCGATGTGACTCTACATGGGAAATAAAAATGACCATGGGTTTCTGACACTGTTTAGCGGAATAAAAAAGAGAAAAGGGCTACTGGGTTGAAGTCCAGAAAGGGCAGTCCCAGTAATTGCCTTCCCAATGAGGTACCTACAAAAAAGTTTAAAAATAAAGTAAAAGTTACTTCTTTCTGAGTCTTGAAATATAAATTAAAGGTAAAATTAGATGCTGATTGGTGACAAGTGACATTTTGTAAATGTTACTTAATTTGATGGTATAAGTTCTAAGACTAATTACCAAGTCACCTCTATTTTTCTCCTAATATTTTTCATCACCAAAAATGCTTCTTCCCTTGCTATATTTTCTGTCCATATTCCGAAAGCAAGATGAGGCAACAGTGTATATATTCTGACCTCAACCCATTCAGACTTGTCCTATCCAGGTTCCCAGAAGAAAGTTTCTGTCCTTGACTAAGAAGTAAATGAAGTTCTTTACACATGCTCACTCCATGCACAAAAATAAACTCAAAATGGCTTAGAGACTTAAACATAAGACATGATACCATAAAACTCCTAGAAGAGAACATAAGCAAAACATTCTTGACATAAACTGTACCAGTGTTTTCTTAGGTCAGTCTCCCAAGACAATAGAAATACACACAAAAAAACCCCAAATGGGACCTAATCAAACTTACAAGCTTTTGCACAACAAGGGAAACCATACACAAAATGAAAAGACAACTTACTGAATGGGAGAAATACTTGCAAGTGATGTGACTAACAAACACTTAATCTCCAAAATATACAAACAGTTCACACAGCTCAATAACAACAACAAAAAGAAAACAACCCAATTGAAAAATGGGCAGAAGACCTTAACAGACATTTCTCCAAAGAAGACATACAGATGGCCAGTAGGCACATGAAAAGATGCTCAGCATCACTAATTATTACAGAGATGTAAATCAAAACTGCAATGAGGTATCACCTCATAGTGGTCAGATGGCCATCATTAAAACGTCTACAAATAACAAATGCTGGAGAGAGTGTGGAGAAAAGGGAACACTCATACACTGTTGGTGGGAGTGTAAGTTGGTGCAGCCTCTATGGAAAACAG
This sequence comes from Eubalaena glacialis, assembly GCF_028564815.1. Taxonomy (NCBI): domain Eukaryota; kingdom Metazoa; phylum Chordata; class Mammalia; order Artiodactyla; family Balaenidae; genus Eubalaena; species Eubalaena glacialis. The sequence continues at coordinate 156,179,906 of NC_083720.1, read as the reverse complement.
TTGGAGGCTCCTCAGAAAACTAAAAATAGAATTACCATATGATCCAGCAATCCCACCCTGGGCATATACCCAGACAAAACTATAATTCAAAAAGATACATGCACCCCTATGTTCATAGCAGCACTATTTACAATAGCCAAGACATGGAAACAACTAAAATGTCCATCAACAGAGGAATGGATAAAGAAGAGGTGGTACATCTATACAATGGAATATTACTCATCCATAAAAAAGAACAAAATAATGCCTTTTTCAGCAACATGGATGCAACTAGAGATGATCATACTAAGTGAAGTCAGTCAGAAAGAGAAAGACAATTACCATATGAGATTACTTATATGTGGAATCTAAAATATGGCACAAATGAACTTATCTACAAAACAGAAACAGACTCACAGACATAGAGAACAGACTTCTGGTTGCCAAGGGGGAGGGGGGAGTGGAGAGGGATGGACTGGGAGTTGGGGGTTAACAGATGCAAACTATGACATTTAGAAAGGGTAAACAACAAGGTCCTACTGTATAACACAGGAAACTGTATCCAAGCTCCTGGGATAAACCATAATGGAAAAGAATATTCAAAAAAGAATGTATGTGGACCAGTCCCTCCCATCAGGAAGCTTGAACAAGCCACTTAGACAGCCTCATCCACCAAAGGGCAGACAGTAGAAGCAAGAAGAACTACAATCCTGCAGCTGGCGGAACAAAAACCACAATCACAGAAAGATAGACAAAATGAAAAGGCAGAGAACTATGTTCCAGATGAAGGAACAAGATAAAGACCCAGAAAAACAACTAAATGAAGTGGAGATAGGCAACCTTCCAGAAAAAGAATTCAGAATAATGATAGTGAAGATGATCCAGGACCTTGGAAAAAGAATGGAGGCAAGCATAAAAAGAAACAAATTGAGTTATTTGTAGTGAGGTGGATGGACCTAGAGTCTGTCATACAGAGTGAAGTAAGTCAGAAAGAGAAAAGCAAATACCGTATGCTAACACATATATATGGAATCTAAAAAAAAAAAAAGGTTCTGAAGAACCTAGGGGCAGAACAGGTATAAAGACACAGATGTAGAGAATGGACTTGAGGACACAGGGAGGGGGAAGGGTAAGCTGGGATGAAGTGAGAGAGTGGCAGGGGCATATATACACTACCAAATGTAAAATAGATAGCTAGTGGGAAGCAGCCGTATAGCACAGGGAGATCAGCTCGGTGCTTTGTGTCCACCTAGAGGGGTGGGTTAAGGAGGGTGAGAGGGAGACGCAAGAAGGAGGAGATATGGGGATGTATGTATATGTATAGCTGATTCACTTTGTTATACAGCAGAAACTAACACACCATTGTAAAGCAATTATACTCCAATAAAGATGTTAAAAAAAAATAGAATGGAGGCAAGGATCGAGAAGATGCAAGAAATGTTTAACAAAACATAGAAGAATTAAAGAACAAACACCTAGAAGAATTAAAGTACAAACAAACAAACAGAGATGAACAATACAATAACTGAAATGAAAACTACACTAGAAGGAATCAATAGCAGAATAACTGAGGCAGAAGAAGGGATAAGTGACCTGGAAGACAGAATGGTGGAATTCACTGCCGGAGAGCAGAATAAAGAAAAAAGAATGCAAAGAAATGAAGACAGCCTAAGAGACTTCTGGGACAACATTAAATGCAACAACATTCGCATTGTAGGGGTTGTGGAAGGAGAAGAGAGAGAGAAAGGACCCGAGAAAATATTTGAAGAGATTATAGTTGAAAACTTCCCTAACATGGGAAAGGAAATAGCCACCAACATCCAGGATGCACAGAGAGTCCCAGGCAGGATAAACCCAAGGAGAAACATGCCGAGACACATCGTAATCAAATTGACAAAAATTAAAGACAAAGAAAAATTATTAAAATGAACAAGGAAAAATGACAAATTACATAGAAGGGAACTCCTATAAGGTTAACAACTGATTTCTCAGCAGAAACCCTACAAGCCAGAAGGGAGTGGCATGATATATTTAAAGTGATGAAAAAGAAGAACCTACAACCAAGATTACTCTACCCAGCAAGGATCTCACTCAGATTCGATGGAGAAATCAACAGCTCTACAGACAAGCAAAAGCTAAGAGAATTCAGCACCACCAAACCAGTTATACAACAAATGCTAAAGGAACTTCTCTAGGCAGAAAACACAAGAGAAGGAAAAGACCTACAATAACAAACCCAAAACAATTAAGAAAATGGTAATAGGAAAATACATATTGATAATTACATTAAATGTAAATGGATTAAATGCTCCAACCAAAAGACACAGGATCGCTGAATGGATACAAAAACAAGACCCATATATATGTTGTCTACAAGAGACCCACTTCAGAACTAGGGACACATACAGATTGAAAGTGAGGGTATTGAAAAAGATATTCCATGCAAATGGATATCAAAAGAATATTGCTATATGAGTAGCAATACTCATATCAGATAAAATAGACTTTAAAATAAAGAATGTTACAAGAGAAAAGGAAGGACACTACATAATGATCAAGGGATCAATCCAAGAAGGAGATATAACAATTGTAAATATTTATGCACCCAACATAGGAGCACCTCAATACATAAGGCAAATGCTAACAACTATAAAAAAGGAAATTGACAGTAACACAATAATAGTGGGGGACTTTAACACCTCACTTACACCAATGGACAGATCATCCAGACAGAAAACTAATAAGGAAACACAAGCTTTAAATGACACAATAGACCAGATAGATTTAATTGACATTTACAAGACATTCCATCCGAAAACAGCAGATTACATTTTCTTCTCAAGTGCACACGGAACATTCTCTAGGATAGATCACATCTTGGGTCACAAATCAAGCCTCGGTAAATTTAAGAAAACTGAAATCATATCAAGCATCTTTTCCGACAACAACGCTATGAGATTAGAAATCAATTACAGGGAAAAAAATGTAAAAAACACAAACACATGGAGGCTAAACAATACTTTACTAAACAACCAAGATATCACTGAAAAATCAAAGAGGAAATTAAAAAATACCTAGAAACAAATGACAATGAAAACACGATGATCCAAAACCTATGGGATGTAGTGAAAGCAGTTCTAAGAGGGAAGTTTAGAGCAATACAATCCTACCTCAAGAAACAAGAGAAATGTCAAATAAACAACCTTGCACCGAAAGGAACTGGAGAAAGAAGAACAAACAAATCCAAAGTTAGTAGAAGGAAAGAAATAATAAAGATCAGAGCGGAAATAACTGAAATAGAAACAAAGAAAAGAATAGCAAAGATCAATAAAACTAAAAGATGGTTCTTTGAGAAGATAAACAATATTGATACACCTTTAGCCAGACTCATCAAGAAAAAGAGGGAGAGGACTCAAATCAATAAAATTAGAAATGAAAAAGGAGAAATCACAACTGACACTGCAGAAATACAAAGGATCATAAGAGACTACTACAAGCAACTGTATGCCAATAAAATGGACAATCTGGAAGAAATGGACAACTTCTTAGAAAGGTATAACCTTCCAAGACTGAACCAGGAGGAAATAGAAAATATGAACAGACCAATCACACGTAATGAAATTGAAACTCTGATTAAAAATCTTCCAACAAACAAAAGTCCAGGACCAGATGGCTTCACAGGTGAATTCTATCAAACATTTAGAGAAAAGCTAACCCCCATCCTTCTCAAACTCGTCCAAACAATTACAAAGGAAGGAACACCCTCAAACTCATTCTATGAGGCCACCATCACCCTGATACCAAAACCAGACAGATATTACCAAAAAAAAAAGAAAATTAGAGCCCAATATCACTTATGAATATAGATGCAAAAATCCTCAACAAAATACTAGCAAACAGAATCCAACAACACATTAAAAGGATCATACACCATGATCAAGTGGGATTTATCCCAGGGATGCAAGGATTCTTCAATATACGCAAATCAATCAATGTGATACACCATATTAATAAATTGAAGAATAAAAACCATATGATCATCTCAATAGATGCAGAAAAAACTTTTGACAAAATTCAACACCCATTTATGATAAAAACTCTCCAGAAAGTGGGCATAGAGGGAACTTACCTCAAAATAATAAAGGCCATATATGACAAACCCACAGTAAACATCATTCTCAATGGTGAAAAACTGAAAGCATTTCCTCTAAGATCAGGAATAAGACAAGGATGTCCACTCTCGCCACTATTATTCAACATAGGTTTGGAAGTCCTAGCCACAGCAATCAGAGAAGAAAAAGAAATAAAAGTAATATAAATTGGAAAAGAAGAACTAAAACTGTCACTGTTCGCAGATGACATGATACTATACATAGAAAATCCTAAAGATGCCACCAGAAAACTCCTAGAGCTAATCAATGAACTTGGCAAAGTTTCATGATGCAAAAATAATGCACAGAAATCTCTTGCATTCCTATACACTGACAATGAAAGATCAGAAAGGGAAATTAAGGAAACAATCCCATTCACCATTGCAACAAAAAGAATAAAATACCTAGGAATAAACCTACCTAAGGAGGTCAAAGACCTGTACTCAGAAAACTATAAGACACTGATGAAAGAAATCAAAGACGACACAAACAGATGGAGAGATATACCATGTTCTTGGCTTGGAAGAATCAATATTTTGAAAATGACTATACTACCCAAAGCAATCTACAGATTCAATGCAATCCCTAACAAATTACCAATGGCATTTTTTACAGAACTAGAACAAAAAAATCTTAAAATTTGTATGGAAACACAAAAAAACCCGAATAGCCAAAGCAATCTTGAGAAAGAAAAACGGAGCTGGAGGAATCAGACTCCCTGACTTCAGAGTATACTACAAAGCCATAGTAATCAAGACAATATGGTACTGGCACAAAAACAGAAATATAGATCAATGGAACAGGATAGAAAGCTCAGAGATAAACCCATGCACATATGGTCACCTTATCTTTGATAAAGGAGGCAATAATATACAATGGAGAAAAGACAGCCTCTTCAATAAGTGGTGCTGGGAAAACTGGACAGCTACATGTAAAAGAATGAAATTAGAACACTCCCTAACACCATACACAAAAATAAACTCAACATGGATTAGAGACCTAAATGTAAGACCGGACACTGTAAAACTCTTAGAGGAAAACATAGGAAGAACACCCTCTGACATAAATCACAGCAAGATCTTTTTTGACCCACCTCCTAGAGAAATGGAAATAAAAACAAAAATAAACAAATGGGACCTACCTAATGAAACTTAAAAGCTTTTGCACAGCAAAGGAAACTATAAACAAGACGAAAAGACAACCCTCGGAATGGGAGAAAATATTTGCAAACGAATCAACGGACAAAGGATTAATCTCCAAAATATGTAAATAGCTCATGCAGGTCAATATTAAAAAAAAAAAAAACCAAACAACCCAATCTAAAAATGGGCAGAAAACCTAAACAGACATTTCTCCAAAGAAGACATACAGATGGCCAAGAGGCACATGAAAAGCTGCTCAACATCACTAATTATTAGAGAAATGCAAATCAAAACTACAATGAGGTATCACCTCACACTGGTTAGAATGGGCATCATCAGAAAATCTACAAACAATAAATGATGGAGAGGGTGTGGAGAAAAGAGAACCCTCTTGCACTGTTGGTGGGAATGTAAATTGATACAGCCACTATGGAGAACAGTATGGAGGTTCCTTTAAAAACTAAAAATAGAATTACCATATGACCCAGCAATCCCACTACAGGGCATATGCCCAGAGAAAACCATAATTCAAAAAGTCACATGTACCCCAATGTCCATTGCAACACTATTTACAATAGCCAGGACATGGAAGCAACCTAAGTCCATCGACAGATGAATGGATAAAGACGTGGCACATATACACAATGGAATATTACTCAGCCATAAAAAGGAACGAAATTGGGTCATTTGTAGAGATGTGGATGGACATAGAGACTGTCATATAGAGTGAAGTAAATCAGAAAGAGAAAAACAAATATCATATATTAACACATATATGTGGAATCTAGAAAAATGGTACAGATGAACCGGTTTGCAAGGCAGAAGTAGAGACAGATGTGGAGAACAAATGTATGGACACCAAGGGGGGAAAGCCAGGGGTGGGTGGTGGTGGGACAAATTGGGAGACTGGGATTGACACTAATAGGTATAGAATTGATAACTAATGAGAATCTGCCATAGAGCACAGGGAAGTACACTTCACTTGGCTGTACCGTAGAAACTAACACAACATTGTAAAACAACTATACCCCAATTTAAAAAAAAAAGAAAGAAAGAATGTATGTGCCTAGAGGCTGCTCCCCTTGGTCCTGAAGATGCCCCTAAGCTGCATCAACTATCTAACCTGCTAGGGAATTTTCAAGTGCTGTTTTGAAGAGTGAAGTTTACTCTGCTCACTAGTATTTAATATGATGATTTATTTATTGGCTTAACCCAAATAAGTAGTGGTTCTTAACTGTTCTGAGTCATGAACTCTTGTTTAAGGATACAGTGGAAATTATAGACCTTTTCTTAAGAAAAATACACACATATACAAAGACAGTATTGTACTGAATTTCACATTCTCGATGGAGTATTTAGACTATGTCCAAGAAACTCAAAAGAAATGATGCCTCAGAGAGGCCTGGGGAGCCTGGGTCTGCGACAGGCGGTTTGACCCGCTTCCCCCGGGGGAGATGCAGGGCTGATGTGCAGACATAGAGCAGGGCCCGCCGTTCACCGTCGGTGGCTGATTTGATTGCCGGGTGTCCGTTCTGATACTGCCTGATTCCGACAGTGCCTGTGACTTTCTATTTTGGGGTGTGTTAATTTTGCCCTTTGCATGAAGGAGGTCAGGGAGAAAGGCCAAAGATGAGAGAGTGTGGGCACCGCGGGGGCTGGGGAGGAATTTGAGAGCGCGTCTCTGCTCTCGCCGGCTGGGAATCGCCCCGAGACCCAGCTTGGCCGCGGGGACACACCCCAGAAGGAGCGTGCGTTACGCGTTGGGCTTCAGGTCCCCAGGTGGCTACACTGACTGTGAAAAGAGACCTCATTTCCCACTCTAGCCCCACTCCCTGCCATATCCATATTCTTTGCAATGTGATTTTTCTGCTTTTCCAATCATGCAGTGGAATCTATTTTTACATTCCTTGAATCTGGCCTGAATTTACGACTTGCTTTGGCCAAGTGCATATGGCAGAAATGCCGGTGTGCCAGTTTTGAGGCTAACCCTCAAGCTATCTCCCCATCTCCCCCTCTCTCTTTCGCTCTTGCTCTCTCTTTCTTCCATCCGTCCTGCCAGGAAAATATCCTCAGACGAGCCGGCTGGAGGACACAACCGGGTCGGGTATCCCAGAGCCACTGTATGAAAGAATGCCCACCTGTGATGCGAAAAGCTACCTAGCTAGCCTGCTGCTGACCTCGGATACATGAATGAGCTTTGTTGAATCTAGTTTAGATCCCTTGAACCACCCAGACAAGTTATAGATGCATGACCCTAAATAAATGTTTATAGTGGCTAGTGCCCCTGAGGCTTACTAGTTGCGTGCCATGCAGCATTATTACAGAATTAGATAGCTCATACACCCAGGCTGGTTGGATGTACATCTAAACCCCCAAGAGGATCTTAAAATGGACTCATCTTCCTCATAAATCTTGATGTCATGATCATGTCCCATGGAAAATAGGGAATAGACTTGGCAAGCTCCAGCAGAGCATCCACTCAACACGATCATGCCAAGAATCTCATGGGCCTTGAGGATGCAGGGGTTGGGGACATGGCTAGTTCTGGGTTATCTCTGGTGGGGCTAGGGCTTGAATTTACTTCAGGCCTGTAGTCCTACTTTATTGAAACCAATTGTCACACTGCGGACATCTGTGTAACCTCTGTTCCCAACAAAACCTTGGCAGTAGTTCCGGGTGGGAACAAAATTGTGTGAGTGTAACCTCTTCAGAAGCTTTACGCTTAACCTGAAAGTGAACTCCAGCAAGAAAATCCCTAAAAGTAAAGAAAGAGCTGCCAACTATTTGATGGTTTGACAAAGTTGTGGCTATATTTCTGGGCTTATGATTTATTTATATTTTGTTAGCCCTTATCTTCTTCCAGGTTTTAAGCACTTTGGTGGTGATTCATATGAGGTCAAATGTTGTTTCTTCCAAAACACAAAACTCTTGGGTGGAAGATGCGGGAAGACTCAGCGCCGGGTTCTCTGATCTTTGATCCAATGTTCTGCCTCAGAGCTGTGTGATTCAGGAGGAATTATTTGACCTCTTTGATCTGGTTTCCTCATCGGAGACATTTCTTTGATGATGATTTGATTGCCTCATACGAGGAGTCATGGAGAAAACAATGCTGTTAAGAACTTTGAGAGTTCTGTCTCACTCTAAACAATAATGCTGCTTTCTCTTAAATTAAATTGAGACTTTTTTCCATCTGCAGAAGTAAATGTCACAGACAGCTGGACTGACCACCCAGCTCTCATTAGGTAGGGATGGCAAACGCACCACACACACATACACACACACCTCTGCTTGCCACTAAGCACATCTACATTCATTTCAATATTACATTTATTTTCTTTTATTTGTACTAAGTGTTCTTTTGTGAGTGTGAGAAGAAATGTGGAGGGCTTGAGTTTCCTAGTATCCCTCAGTGTAAGATAAAACCATAAGGAGCATGTGTGCCCATCAAAGCAGCACCCCACACCCACTGCTAACACTTAAAAAAGCAGGATGCCTTGGTTTATCACTGTTCTGAATTTCTTAAATATATAATAAAGTTCATTTAAAATGGCACAGATGAACAACGAGTATGCTAAAATGTTGCTTTGTCACTAGTTAACATGCAAACAACAAAAATAGTAAATCTGGTTTATTATGTGTATTAGTCAGGGTTCTCCAGAAAAGCAGTAGCAATAGGCTATACAGAGATATACACACAACAGGAGATTTATTATAGAAATTTGCTCACTCTATTATAGAAGCTACAAAGTCCTCAGATCTGCAGTCTGCAAGCTGGAGAACCAGGAAGGCTGTTGGTGCAATTCAGTCCAAGTTCAAAGACGTGAGAACAGGGAATCCATGTCCAAGACCAGGAGAAGGTGGATGTCTGAGCTCAAGCAGATAGAGAATCTGCCCCTGCTCCACCTCTTCCTTCTGTTCAAGCCCTCGGTGCATTGCATGGTGTCCGCTCACATGGGTGAGGGTGATCTTCTTAGTCTACTGTTCAAATGTTAATCTCCTCTGGAAACAGCCTCATAGCCACGCCCAGGAAAGTTTTACCAGCTCTCTGGACACCCCTTAGCCCAGTCAAGGTGGCACATAAAATTAGCCCTCATACTATGTTTTGTCTTGGTCCTAGGAAATGAAAAGCCATTCTTGGACCAAATTTCTCATCTACAATATGGACTTCGGGCAGGGCATTACTGTTTTTTGCCTTGGCTCTGTTTTGAACTCAGTAGCCATGCATTGCTAGAAAATGCCAGGCTTTTTGGTCTTCTTGTGGTAATTCTTTTTTTTTTTTTTAATGAATGCATAAAACTCCATTTGTTTATTTATACAGATTATTACCAAGTCAGCTATAGGAATAATGGATCTGCCATCCCTGAGACGTTCCCAAGCACCCAGCTTCAGTGAAATCCTTCATGTATAAAATCCAATTCATTCCCTGCGTCATAAAAGAAACTCCTCATTTCCACACATCAAAGATCATGTGCAGTTTCACAATTTTAAAATTTAAAAAGATAGCCCAGATTATAAAAATTGAGAAAGTAAAAGCAAATAATATTCATTGAGCCTCCTAAATGCCAAGAAATTTGCTAGGATCTATACATTTATTTAATTTGTGCACGCTTTGAGGCTGATGGCAAAGTTTATTCAAATTGCTTCCTGTAACCCTAGTACCTGGTGCTATGCTCGTACTAGTAAAGGCAGTGTAATTATTTGTTAAATGGAGTAAAAGGAGAATAAATGAATTTTGCCCATCTCACAACATAATGCTCAAGATAAACCCGTGAATAAGATACCACACTCCCAAACATTTTCAGGAAAACATCGCCTAGAACACTTCTCAAGATCACCCAGTCTTGGAGATATAGTTGCTCTGTGATCAATTAGTGCTCCTAACTTCTTTTATTTTATTTTATTAAAAAAAAATTATTGGAGTATAGTTGATTTACAATGTTGTGTTCGTTTCTGCTGTACAGCAAAGTGAATCAGTTATACATACACGTATATCAGCTCTTTTTTTTAGATTCTTTCCCCATATAGGTCATTAGAGAGAATTGAGTAGAGTTCCTTGTGCTATACAGTAGGTCCTTATTAGTTATCTATTTTATATATAGTAGTGTGAATATGTCAATCCCAGTCTCCCAATTTATCCCTCCCCCATTTTCCCCCTTGGTAACCATAAGTTTGTTTTCTACATCTGTAACTCTATTTCTGTTTTGTAGAGAAGTTCATTCATACCCTTTTTTTAGATTCCCATATAAGCGATATCATATGATATTTGTCTTTCTTCTTCTGACTTACTTCACTCTGCATGAGAATCTCTAGGTCCATCCATGTTGAGGAAATGGCATTATTTCATTCTTTTTTATGGCTGAGCAATATTCCATTGCATATATGTACCACATCTTCTTTATCCATTCCTCTGCTGATGGACACTTATGTTGCTTCCATGCCTTAGCTATTTGTAAATAGAGCTGCTATGAACATTGGGGTGAATGTATCTTTTTTTTTTTTTTAACATCTTTATTGGAGTATAATTGCTTTACAATAGTGTGTTAGTTTCTGCTTTATAACAAAGTGAATCAGTTATACATATACATATATCCCCAGTGAATGTATCTTTTTGAATTATGGTTTTCTCCAGATATATGACCAGGAGTGGGATTGCAGGATCATATGGTAGCTCTATTTTTAGTCTTTTAAGGAACCTACATACTGTTCTCCATAGTGGGTGTACCAATTTACATTCCCACCAATAGAGTAAGAGGGTTCCCTTTTCTCCACACCCTCTCCAGCATTTATTGTTTGTAGATTTTTTGATGATGGCCATTCTGACTGGTGTGAGGTGAAACCTCACTGTAGTTTTAATTTGCATTTCTCTAATAATTCGTGATGTTGAGCATCCTTTCATGTGTTTTTTTGGCCATCTGTTTGTCTTCTTTGGAGAAATGTCTATTTAGATTTTCTGCCCATTTTTTGATTGGGTTTTTTCTTTTTTTTGATATTGAGCTGTATGAGTTGTTTCTATATTTGGGAGATTCTTAATATTTGACATTAATTGAACTTAAAGAATGTTGTATAAATTTTTCCCCATCTGGGTACTTTACACCATTAAGAATGAAGGGGAAAATAAAGGGAAAGCAAAAGACTGTGAAGTCGTTACTTAATCTGGATAAACTCAGTATCATGTCAAATGTCATTCTCATATGACCTTTCTTATTGAACGATAAACCAATTAAAGTTTTACCAGATATGATTGACATTTGATTTCATATTAACTATGAACCATTGGTTTCTGGGTGCTGGGTTCTTTAGCACTTAGGTTTCACACTGTTTTTCTGATCATGAATCAGTTGATTTTCACACTATATCATAACATATGTAGACCCCATGGTCAAATATCAGAATTTGTGTTTGCTGAGCAGAGCAGCATTAAGTTCCACAGCTCCACATAATTTATAGTCTTCAGACTCAGCTGAACACTTAGGACTATTTATCAATTATGGCGACTGGGCAGAATATTTGAAATCTGGATGAAGATTACTTCCTAGAATATCTGGGAGGAAGGTCAAGGTTCAGTGTAAGGTGTGAAGAAGAGACAGCTGTCAAGAATTCTGGGCTGAGTAACTGAGAGGCCGCCAGAGATCAGGTCTTTTCAGAGAGAGGGTGATGAGACAATTTGAAAGACATCGAATGAGAACGGCTTATGGACACTTACATGGAGATGACCCGTTGAGAGTTAAATATATAAATGTGAAACTCAGAGGAGGGTCTGGGCAACCCTCAGAGAATGAACTTGCCTGCTGCCACCTGAGGAAGATAATGGTCACAATCCAGCAGATACACTGAACATGATTTGTCTGTGGGGATAAAATTAGACCCAAAATCACACGAAATTATTCCCTATCTGGCACAACCTACAATTAGAGCCTGTTTTCTGCATTCTCTCTTTTACTCTGGACCCTGAATGGAACAGGAGCTCGGGGAGGGGGCAGGTCTGCTCATCTCGCCTCGGGCTGGAGGGGGCAGAGTTACATCATTCTAGAACCAAGCAGTAGCTTCCTTACTGTCAAGAAAATTCTGAGTTTCTGGTTGCTCATGTAAAGAATGGATTTAAGTGCTCTGAAAACAATAACAACAATGCTTTGGCATGAAAAAGAAGTAAAACTCTCCAAAATTAGAGCGCTTTTTATATAGATCTTGCGAAGCAGAGAAAAACCATAGCACAGACAGTAGTGATGATTTATATTTTTGAGCGTTACCAGGTCCGGGTCCTATTCTAAGTGTTTAACATATATTAACTCATTTAATCCTCACTACAGCTCGGAGGAGTAGGTACATCATCACTTTATGGAAAGCAAAACAGAGCCAGAAAATCTAAATATTTTACCCAGAGTTAAACAGCTGGTAACTGATCAAGAAAGACTTGAATTTACTCTGTCTGGGTTCACAGATTACGCTCATATTAAGTATTTGCTGTATTAATAAAAAAACAAACAACTTTGACTTCAACATACCATATGGAAGTTACATATTAGCACAATGTATATAATAAATAGAGTGATAAAATACCACAGAAAAGGCTAATGGAATAAAGAAATACTTAGTGTCTTTTCCTCATTTAATCTAGGTTTTTACTCCACACTCTCTGAGGACAAATCTTGCAATGCTCATAGAGAATTCCCATCAGTGTTTTGTTTTGTTTTATTCTGTTTCAGCTGTTTCTTCACCAGAACTCTGTGCTAGTGATAGAATTGCAGTGGGACTCACTATTAACACACACACACACACACACACACACACACCTGTTGAAAATGACCTGGTACAGAGATGTCTTGTTTGTACATTAAGGATAGTTGTCACCAAGAAAGCTGGATTCTTGTGAGAAATCTACTCACAAGAGGTAGTTGAATAAAGAAGAGCTGTGACGCAGTTATTGCATAGAGTCAGGGAAAGTTCTTTGAAAATAGGGTTAAAATATATATACATTCATTATGAGCACATTTATCAAAAACTTCTAGGAAAAAACAGGGGGAAAGCTTCATGATCTTGGGAATGACTTCATGGATATGACACCAGAAACACAGGTAACAAAAGCATAATAGACCAATGGGACTATATAAAATAAAAGAAAACACTTCTGCACAGCAAAGGAAATATTTCCAAACAATATACCTGATAAAGGATTAATCTTCAAAATATATAAGGAACTTCTACAACTCAACAGTTAAAAGAAAACTAATAAAAAACCAAATATTCTCATTTTTTAAATGGGCAAAGGACTTGTATGGACATTTCTCCCAAGTAGTCGTAAAAATGGCCAATAGGTATATGAAAGATGCTTAACATCATTAATCATCAAAAAATTTAACTTAAAAGCACGAGGGCTTCCCTGGTGGCGCAGTGGTTGAGAATCTGCCTGCCGATGCAGGGGACACAGGTTAGAGCCCTGGTCTGGGAGGATCCCACATGCCGCGGAGCAACTAGGCCCGTGCGCCACGACTACTGAGCCTGCGCGTCTGGAGCCTGCGCTCCGCAACAAGAGAGGCCGCGACAGTGAGAGGCCCGCGCACCGCGATGAAGAGTGGCCCCCGCTCACCGCAACTAGAGAAAGCCCTCGCACAGAAACGAAGACCCAACACAGCCATAAATAAATAAATAAATAAACCCAAAGTTTAAAAAAAAAAAAAAAAGCACAATGAAATATAATTTCACATTTGTTAGAATGGCCATTACAAAAAAATCCGAAACCAAACAAAAAAACCCACAAAAAACAAATCTAACAAGTGATGGTGAGCACGTGGAGAAATTGGAACACGTGCACTGTTGTTGGGATGTAAGATGGTGCAGCTGCTTTTGAAAACAGTACAAAGGTTTCTCAAAAAATTAAAAATAAAACTGCCATATAATCAAGCAATTCCATTTCTGGATTTTTATCCAGAAGAATTGAAATAAGGATCTTGGAGAGATACATGCACTGCTATGTTCCTTGCTATTCAAGATAGCCAAGATGCGGGTTTGCAAAGTTATTAGTATATCAAGCAAATTCTACAAAAGCACCTTTGCTAGGTAAAGACCTAATGAAAGGAAGTTGTGTTTCTCAAGCTATGTCAACCAATTTTACTAGTATACAAGTTTTAGAATTTCTCCAATGTAAACATATTAAACAGAAGTATGACAGCAAACTAGTTTGGCTGGGATTTAACCAACTTTAACTTCAAAGCATCATTTTCAGTTGCATTCTTCAGTGTTCTTTCTATTGAGCTAGATGTTTGATTATATTATACAAAGAGGTCCTTTAGTACGAAAAAACGACAAACTATTCAAATAGCTCTTGTTTACTTAAAAGTCAGGCTTCAAAATCATAACTTTTCAAATTAAATGTCAGTGTCCTAAATCATACTCCAGTTCTGTTCAAAAATGAGAGAAGGACTAACCATGTAATGGAGAAAACTACTGGTCCTGTCTAGATGGTCAAAGGAAATTGAAGATGGAGGCTGTATCACAAGCAGTATGCTAAAGAGATGAAAGCAATTTGGGCAGAGACTTCCTGTTGCTTCCCCAGTATCTATGGTCCCCCTCTTCCTCCCTAGTTTGAGAAATCAATTTCCAACTGGGCTTATTTTCAGCGAGTAATCATATGACTAAGTTCTGGCCAGTGAGACATGAATAGACATAAATGAGATTTCTGGAAATCCTGCTTATAGAGATTCTACTTCCAGAAGGGATACTTCTCTAGTTCTCTTAGCTTTCCCATTCCATCTGATCTGCAACCCAGACATGGAAGCTCAAGTTCCAGCAACCCTCCTGGATCATGAGGGGGGTTTAGAGGGTGCGAACTATGTGGTAGGACAGGAGTAGACAATGATTGGCACTAACGTTCTGGCCAACCTACCTCCAGGCTTACTGTGCTGTTATCTGCCACCTTTACCTGCACAGCAGTGTTCATGCAATTATTTCAACATTTTATTGCTTTCTACTCTCCTTACATATACAAACAGCTCATGCAGCTCAATATCAAAAAAACAAACAACCCAATCAAAAAATGGGCAGAAGATCTAAATAGGCATTTCTCCAAAGAAAACATGATGGCCAACAGGCACAGGAAAAGATGCTCAATATTGCTAATTATTAGAGAAATGCAAACCAAACTACAATGAGGCATCATCTCACACTGGTCAGAATGGCCATCATCAAAAAGTCTACAAATAATAAATGCAGAGAGGGTGTGGAGAAAAGGGAACCCTCTTGCACTGTTGGTGAGAATGTAAATTGATACAGCCACTATGGAGAACAGTATGGAGGTTCCTTAAAAAATTAAAAATAGAGCTACCATATGATCCAGCAATCTCACTGCTGGGCCTATATCTGGAGAAAATTATAATTCAAAAAGATGCATGCACCCCTATGTTCACAGCACAATTTGCAATAGCCAAGACATGGAAGCAACCTAAGTGTCCATCAACAGATGAATGGATAAAGAAGATGTGGTGTATATATACAGTGGCATATTACTCAGCCATAAAAAACAATGAAATAATGCCTTTTGCAGCAACATGGATGGACCTGGTGATTACCATACTGGTTTGTTTTCAAACCAGCTTATAAGGGACTGTTTATTCTTTGACTTTTGTGTATTACAGTTTTCAAATGAATTTTCAAAAATTCATTATAGATGAAAGCAAAAAATGTTCTGTAGTTGCTTTGGAATCCCATGCTTTATAACAGTGTCATGCTCAAAACAAGTTTGAAAATGCCTTCAAACTTAAAAGAACATTTTTGTTGATATTGAGCTGCATGAGCTGTTTGTATATTTTGGACATTAATCCCTTGTCAGTTGTTTCGTTTGCAAATATTTTCTCCCATTCTGTGGGTTGTCTTTTCATTTTGTTTATGGTTTCCTTTGCTGCACAAAAGCTTTTAAGTTCATTTAGGTCCCACTTGTTTATTTTTGTTTTTATTTTCATTATTCTAGGAGGTGGATCAAAAAATATCTTACTGCGATTTATGTCAGAGAGTGTTCTGCTTATGTTTTCCTCTAAGAGTTTTATAGTATCCGGACTTATATTTAGGTCTTTAATCCATTTTGAGTTTATTTCTGTGTATGGTGTTAAGGAGTGTTCTAATTTCATTCTCTTACATGTAGCTGTCTAGTTTTCCCAGCACCACTTATTGAAGAGGCTGTCCTTTCTCCATTGTATATTCTTGCCTCCTTTATCAAAAATAAGGTGACCATATGTGCATGGGTTTATCTCTGGGCTTTCTATCCTGTTCCATTGATCTATATTTCTGTTTTTGTGCTGGTACCATACTGTCTTGATCACTGTAGCTTTGCAGTATAGTCTGATGTCAGGGAGCCTGATTCCTCTGGCTCTGTTTTTCTTTCTTGAGAAAAATGGGCAGAAGATCTAAATAGACATTTCTCCAAAGAAGACATGCAGATGACCAAGAGACACATGGAAAGATACTCAACATCACTAATTATTAGAGAAATGCAAATCAAAACTACAATGAGGTATCACCTCACACCAGTCAGGATGCCCATTATCAAAAAAATCTACAAACGATAAATGCTGGAGAGGGCATGAAGAAAAGGGAACCCTCCTACAATGTTGGTGGGAATGTAAATTGGTGCAGCCACTATGGAGAACAGTATGGAGGTTCCTTAAAAATCTAAAAATAAAGCTACCATATGATCCTGCAATGCCACTCCTGGGCATATATCCAGAGAAAACCATAATTCAAAAAGACACATGTACCCCAATGTTCATTGCAGCACTATTTACAAATAGCCAAACATGGAAGCAAACTAAATGTCCATTGATGGAGAAGTGGATAAAGAAGATGTGGTACATATATACAATGGAATATTACTCAGCCATAAAAACGAACAAAATAATGCCATTTGCAGCAACATGGATGGACCTAGAGATTCTCATGCTGAGCGAAGTAAGTCAGACAGAGAAAGACAAATATCATATGATATGTGGAATCTAAAAAAATGGTACAAATGAACCTATTTACAAAACAGAAATAGAGTCACAGGTGTAGAAAACAAACCTATGGTTACCTAGAGGGAAAGGAGGGGTGAAGGTAAACTGGGACATTGGGATTGACATATACAAACTACTATATATAAAATAGATAACTAATAAGGACCTACTGTATAGCACAGGGAACTCTACTCAATACTCTGTAATGACCTACATGGGAATAGAATCTGAAAAAGAAGGGATATATGTATATGTATAACTGATTCACTTTCCTGTATACCTGAAACTAACACAACATTGTAAATCAACTATACTCCAATAAAAATTAATTTTAAAAAACTGGAAAAAATAAAATCTTCCAATTGCAAAGAGAAAAAAGAAACTTTTTTTTGAAAAATCATAAGTGGTATCAAATATTTATTCTTTTGAGTAGGTTTGGCTTGAGAACCAGCCTTCAGTCATAGATCAAAGACAGAGAAATATTACTCAGGAAATCAGACAGGTCTGTTCATGTAGGTATGTACATGGATGTGTCTTGTAAAAGAGCTCTGAAGTTGCCACGAGGAATGAAGGCATTTCTAGAATTAGTGTCTGGCTCCTAAGATTATTCTTTTGAAGAAATATTCATTTGGTTGTACAATTTACAAATATGGTAGCTGAGTACATTTCATTTACTTTAAAAAATGCTATATAGTGCAGCCTTTTTGTCTGCTCTACTTCAATGTCTGATTACAGGTCCCCAAGCCTCAAAGACTTTCCTACCTGTGGCCTTCATTCCTTCCCAGTTACATAAGAACAGTCAGCATCACAAATTTGTGAAGCCTTCAAAATACCATTGGTTAGTCTACGTTTCCTCTCTTCACCTTTTGTCTTTCAGAATCAATCTGACCCAGGATCCTGGATTTCAGAGTTAGCCACCAAAGAGCATATTGTCTGCATTTACGGCTCAGTCTTCCCTCCCAAATGTTGACTTGTTCAAGGGATTACACATCATCTTAGTCCCTATTTCTAAAATCTACAACTTTTCATGCACTCCTCTGTATCTGAAGTTCTTCCTTGACTTCTCTGTGAATAAAAGTTCACTGCCCCATTGTATTCATGGCCCTCCTGAAGCCCAGAGACCTGTTCCCACAGCCAAGATGAATGCTGATCATGTGATTCAAAACCCTATTGTCATTTATTCCTAGAAATGATTGAAGCTCTTGTTTCAACTTCCTTGTCTCTCTCGCTCTCTCTGTTTCCATGATGGTTTGAGGTAAAGAGTGTGTGTCTCATACCATCTGTACTGTCTTCTCCTCACTGCTAGTTGCTTAGGCCAAAAAGTCTGTGGCTTCCTTTAGAAACAAAATAAGATCCAAGTTCCTTACTAAACTCTACAATCCCTACATAAGGGTTCCTCCTTTCTCTTCAACCTGTCTCCCTCCATCCTTCCCCTTATTCACTTCGCTCCAGCCACTGGGACCTTCTCTCCTGCTGCAGGAACACACCAAGCTTGTTCTCAATTTCAGGATTCTCCATTCGCATGTCTTCTTTTGGAAATGCTTGATTTTCAGGTTTCCACACGGTTGCCTCTTCTCAACATTCCAATCCCAACTCTTGCCTTCTCTAACCACTGTGGGTAAAGTGGTCCCCATCCTGCCCCTCATCGCTGGTTTTCCTTTTTCACATAAATCAGAGGCAAGCCAGATACTTGCCTTAACATTTTTTTGGAGTTTTTGTGGCCTCTTCCTTTCTTAGAATTCTGAAAATGACAACCTAGCTTGTTTTCTTCCTGTATTTGGAGTTGCCTTGGTTTTTAAAATCTTTCTTGGCTTCGTAAGTTGAGCTGAAGTGTCTGGTTCATAGAATTTAGACAATTTTGTTGAATTCTGAACTTCTTTGCTTATAAACACTATGTGGGTTTGTTTACTTGGTTGGTGTGAGCAATCAGGCTATACCACAGCTTCAGGAGCCATGCCTCTTTCCCTCCATCCCACACTAGGCCCTGGCATCTAGCTCCTCAGCTAGGAAGCATGATGAGTCAAAGCCTTAGGTGTCATCCACAACCTTCTTACTCAGTGCAGGAAATGTCTCTGCCACTTCCTGCTAAGGGGCCATCCAGCTTCTTTGAGCATAACTCTGGTGATCTGAAATTCTCTGTTTCACCAGCCAAGCCACAATTTCATAAAACTCTATGACTTCCTAGAGACTCCATTCTTGTAGTTATCTCCGTTTCCTGGAAACCTCTACAGAATGATTCTAATTCTGCATCTTAGATCACATAGAATAAATTCTTGTCACATGCTGGCCATCTGGCTCTGTGGTTAAGTATGAACAGGATAAATTTATAACAGGGATAAGATCATAAGGAGATAAAGGCATGGAATTGAGAGGGAAGGGGTAAACTTAGATAAACAAGAACAAGCAACTATGACGAGGTCACAAGTGTAATGGTGCAGAGATCCAGGGGCCCCAGTCTCTTTCCTCACCCTGTCTGCTGCTGCCATGTATTCCCCCCTGAAAGGAGACAGGATTCCAAGAAGCATTGAAGGGTGAAGTGAGGAAGACAAAACTTTAAATCTTTCTACAGGTAATTTGTGATAGCCTGAACACCTGCTCTCTTGTTCAGAAAACCAACTACAGTTTAATTTTTCTGTTTCCTACAGATGGAGCCATACCACCTTGAGCCTCAGTTGTCTCTGATCACCGTCCCCAAAGATTCCCCAACAAATTTCCTCTGTGAGTTCTCACAACACAGCTTTTGAATATCTTTCGAAAAATCACATCTGTACCTCTCTACCCTCATTCCACTGCTGTGATATTTATTGAGACTAAAATGTCAAGTTTATGTCTGTCCCTTGTGGTGTTAGGGCCCAGATGTTTGTCGTCTCTTTCCTTCTCTTCCCTGATGGTGTCCCTCCTCATATGCAGGACTATTTTTCCCTCAGACAGAGGGGGTCTCGGTATACAATTTACCCAAGAGATAAATGCTAGCACACAGCCTCTGGTCACTCGCTCAGTTTAAAGGGTTTGCATGCAGGAGAGACTCTCTTCTAGGCTAACTCTTCTTCCCCCTCCAATGGTTGGTTCCCTGACATCATTGTCTTGATAGTTAATCTGTACTTTCACCCTGTAGCACAAGACTCAATTTTCTTTTTTGGTTTCTTGAAGTCCCTGGAAGAACAAAGTTCTGTCAGGGGGCTTGAAACCCAGGGCAGCTCCTTGAGGTCAAAATGACCTGCTCTCCACAGTCACCTAAATAGTGACGGAGGATAGAACGCCTGAGAGCGTGCCATTGGCAGTTTTGCTATTGATCTTCTCTCTGCTTTAAGAACAACAGTCTAATCACTCCAATTTGTAAAATATTTCTAATCTCAGTCATCACATCCTGGATATCTTCTGTCTCATATTTTATTTCCATTCTTCTTCCCACCTTTCTTCACCACAAAACTGCTAGCTCCTTGGAGCAGTGATTTTGCTGTATTGTTTTTGAGTTCCAATGTGCATCCCGGGGAGAAGGTGAATGAATGCACTTCTCAAAGCTCTCAATTGCTTGTACGTCAGTCCCTTCCCGCATCAGCATATTCTTCCAACATCCCCCTGGGATCTTTCAGCCTCCTTTTCTGTAAAGCACTTGCATTTTATCAAGCTATAAGCACACGTATCAATAGTCAGTAGACTCTGTTTTGTCTGGTTTGATGAGATCCACTTACACCTACACACATCTACCTCGTTATAATTCCGCTCACGTGGATCCAGCCAGAAGGAAGAGCCTCCCCTTCCGTCTCTTCCTCCTATACATCTCGCCTTCACCGTGCACACAGTTCCAAAGTCAAGAACACTGAAAGACTAGGGAACAAATTCCATGTAAGTAATGTTTTCCTTCAAGAATCTAAAGAACTGGAGCAATGTCCTAAGAAACTCACAAAAGATTAGGCCCAGGATGTCCTAACAAAGCTCTTTATCCTCCGGGAATTACAAATCAGTGGTTGAATTTATGATACACCTAAGGCCTGCATCTTGTCACATGAGACATTTCACAAGGAGAAGAGAAATTTTAAAGAAGAAAATCTCTGAAGCCAGACGACTTCCGCCAGGTGTGAACATGTTACCCCGTCTGTCAGTCCCCCGCTCAGGGTCCCTTAGTTTGCATCCACTCCATCTTTTCACACTCCCCTTCTTCAGTCACCAAGACAAAACTCAACACAGTTTTTTTGCAACTGTGTTGCAACTTTTATTTTGACAGCTTATTATTTCATGATTATGCCTTCGTTTCAATGGAAAAATGTCCTCCACGCCCTTAACTGAAGACGCCTTTCTCATTAAGCTAAAGTGTTTGCCTCTTCTTACATAACACACGTGTACACATCCCACCTGCTTCTGTGTTGCTGTCCATCTGTTCTCCAAGAAGAACCCTGCTGCATGTAAAAACAACTTTTTTTTTTCTTTTTATGGACACTATGTCTCCGTGTGAATGGAATTTGTAATCAACTTGGATCGTCTTTTTAGACAAAAAAAGAGCTTCAGGAACTTCATGACAACTGATTTACAGAATATCCTTGTTATAAAAGGATAATTATTCTATTTATTTATAAGGAAGTATTTCCAATGGACAATAGACAATTTAGATTTTACGATATATAATCACTTGGACTGTAAGCTCAATAAAAAAGGGAGTTTTTCCCTTAATCAGAACTCAAGTGGAGTTGGAAGTCATACAGCCCATAGGTTGTCAGAGCAACGGGGACTTTGGGAGCATATGGCATGTTCCTAGCCTCGGGGCCCTTTGACGGTCCAAAAAGGAAGCCGTGGACCTATTCCTAGCAAATGCACACGCATGCAGAATTCCTCATTCTCTGTCAGGGGCTCTTGTTTCCTCTGAGATCGTAAATCATAACCCAGGTAAAGAACACTTGATTTAGTCCAACTCTTTTCATTTTCGATGACAAGGAAACTGAAGCTCATAGAAGCTCACTGATTTACTTAGGATTCTAGTTGTTTAAGCCACACTGTTGGTGCTTCCTACCCAGGTTTAAAAGCCTAGAAATCATGTTGGCTATTAACAGAACAACTGTTCTTTACTCTAATAGATTGTGTTTTCTTATTTAAAGAATATGTTTGGCTATTACTTCTGTTTCTTTTTTTGATGCATACATTTATGACATTAAATTCAATTACTTTTATAGTAAAGGAAACCGTATCCCCAGGGGTTAACTGGTCTTCTAAAAGTCAGTTACCTATGGAGAAATATTCAGAATAGTTTTCAAATAGTCTCCTTTATTATCTTTCCCTTCGTGTTTCAATGATCTTGGAACTTAAGCAGGTGTTCATCATTATTATAATTTTTTTTATTTTTTTTATTTTTTAGATTTTGGCTGCACCCTGAGGCGTGTGGGATCCCAGCTCCCGGCCCAGGGATCAAACCCGTGGCCACCACATTGGAAGGCAGAGTCTTAACCACTGGACCGCCAGGGAAGTCCTATAACTATTATTATCATTGTTACATTTATAATTTTGTCATTTTTTTTAATTTTACTTTTTTTTAATTTAAATGTAGTTGATTTACAATGTTGTGTTAGTTACAGGTGTACAGCACAGTGGTTCAGTTATATCTATTCTTTTTCAGATTCTTTTCCCTTATAGGTTATTATAAAATATTGAGTATAGTGTATTACTCAGCCATAAAAAGAATGAAATAATGCCATTTGCAGCAACATGGATGGACCTAGAGATTATCATACGAAGTGAAGTAAGTCAGACAGAGAAAGACAAATATAGTATGATGTCACTTATATGTGGAATCTAAAAAAAATACAAATGAACTTACTTACAAAACAGAAATAGACCCACAGACATAAAAAACAAACTTACGGTTACCAAAGGGGAAAGGGGGGAAGGACATAATTTTATTTTATAATAATGAATTTAGAGAGACCACGAGGCCTTCAGATTGATTTCTCCAAAGGCAACATTGATTTCAATCATCTCTGAAATTGTCTGCTCTACTTTTCACTATTGGATCACATAAAGTATTAGAGGAAACAATTGTTTGGAAAAGTACTCTAAGAAAAATTAGGTGAAAATTAGAATTTCACAGCCTTTCTCTGTTCCATGATATACATAGTCTAATCCCTGCCTTTCTAACGTGAGGTTGTACAGGGATCTAGGGCCACTTGAATCATTCTAATGCTCTTTCTCAGTTGTAGGGGAAAATGAAAGAGCTGAATTTATGCTAAAAATAAACCTCGCGTATTTGCTGGATTGCACAACGTTCAGTGTAAACAACTGTCCTCCCTCTTGGAAAGCTAATCCTGCCTGGCTTTTGACTTTCCCGAGAGATTGTTCTAATAGATTTTTTTAAGCTGCATGTTGAATAATTGTTTCCACAGCTAGCACAGATTGGTTTTCTCAAAAGAAAAAATGAAAATGAAAGTTCTAGCCAATTAAAAAAGAGCTATTAATACTCTGCTGGGCTGGAAAGGAGAAGTCTGCTCTTCAAAAGCCTGTGCAGTTTATCACAGAAACAAATTTTCACAGCAGCTGAAAGAGATGGGTGAAAACTTAAAAGTTTTATGAAGAACTAGAAAACAGACACTTTAGATATTTTTAGTTGGCACAGAGGAGAATATTAACATCCCTGGCAGAGGGGAGTAGATGCCTTCATAACGGCTCCACCAAGTTTCCACCACAAGGAAGACGGCTCAGCGGGGAATGGCCCAAGTTCACCCTGTCTCTTGGTTATTATACCATATACACACAGTCAGCCGTACGACAGGGTGTCTAGATTTAGAATATTCTTTATGTCCTGATCTGGTAGATCTTCCCTTCATTCAAATAATTTATTGCTTTGTGAACAATATGCTTTGGAATTTCTGATTGTTAGATAATCTAACCATTTAGTATTATTAAGTCCAAATCAAGGAAAATGCCTATGTGAATTTATATTCAAACTTCAAGAGTTGGGGTTGCAGTCAAATGGTTATTGGTGTTCCTGTGAGTCAGTGCACTTCTATACCGCAGCCCACTTCTTATACCCTTCGGTGCAAACAGACCCAGAGTCCAAGAAGGACAAACACATCCGTATCAGTATAAAAATCAGGATGAGTGAGGACATTGTGTCTCAAATGTGGTCCCCCAACCACCCGCATGGGACTCTTCTTGGTCTTTGTTTGTTTTTAATGCTAATTCCTGGACTCCATCAAAATCCAAAGAATCAGAATATATGAAAGCAGGTACCAAGAATATGTAATTTTAACAAACACACTGTGGGAATCTCATAAAGAAAGGGAGGAATACCACCCTCAGGGAAAAGGCAGCAGGGCAAATTTGAGAAAGTACACCAATGTGGACATGCTTCTGTGACCTGCCCTGAGATGGCAGAGGTTTCTGGTGAGTGAGGGTCACAAAATGGACCCTGCAGCTCCTGTGTTGTGGTTCTATCATCAGTAGGAATTTTGAATGTGGTAGAAAATGAAATAAAATTGTTTTACCCATTTGGATCTTTATGAGCATTTCATTTTAAAT
Organism: Eubalaena glacialis; assembly: GCF_028564815.1. Taxonomy (NCBI): domain Eukaryota; kingdom Metazoa; phylum Chordata; class Mammalia; order Artiodactyla; family Balaenidae; genus Eubalaena; species Eubalaena glacialis. Next base: position 156,155,153 of record NC_083720.1, on the reverse strand, counting down.
GTATTAAAAAGAATGGAGTGCCTTTCTGATAACTATATCCTTCAAGGAGTCTAAAATACTTTTCAAATTTGAATATAGGCATTCTTTTCCTTCAAATTTAGACACTATAAATGAAATCTTTAAATAAATAGTCTATTGAAACATAAATAATCATTGTACAAAGTTCAAATGCACAGAGAGTGTTCACCGAGATACGTCAAAGGCTGGACCATGAAACAAGTCGATACTCAAAAAAGGTGGGAGAGAAACAAGATATTTACACAGACTTATCTCCTTGAATGACTTGTTAGTTACGAAGGGAAACTACTGAATGAAAAGTGATGGATCTTGGCAGATACCACGCTAATCAGTCACCAAAGTCAACATGTCCAATTAAAGGGCAAATGATGTGCCTTTTGTTGTGAGGCACAGATAAGGACACAGTCATAGCATGAGTCAGTGAGGGTATGGGGGGAGTGGAATTGTTTGCTGTGGGTATGAAAGTAAATGGTTATGATGACGACCTTGGAAAATTGCATGGTGCTGTCAATTAAAGTTGAACTAGGAATTCTGACACCCCAGCAGCTTCACTCCTCTGGAAATAGCCCAAATGTACAAGTGGATAAATACATTTAGACAACATTAAAACTGTTATACCATGAAGTAGTTAATTACTATTACATAAATCAGCATCAGTGCATCTCACCAACATAATGGTAAGTGATAAAAGACACAAAAAACTGTGTTCTATACAATTCCATTGTCATAAGATCTAAAAATCAGCAAAGCTAAGCTAGAATACCAGAAATAAAATTGGCATCTGCTCTGGGGAGAAGGAAGCTTTCTTGGGGTAGGGGATGAGGGAAGCTTCTGGGGTTCTGGTAATATTCCTATTTTTTTTTAGTCCAGATGGTGATTACATGGATGTGGCCTCTTTGTAATAATATACTGAACTATTCACACAAGATGTGCACACTTCTCTGTTATATGTTACCACAGATAATAAGCAAATAAGTAAGCAAATCCATGTTAAAAATTCTATGAAAAGACAAAAAGTCCTCAAAAACAGTAGAGATAAACACTGTTTATGATTTGCATAATTTAACATTGTGAAGATGTCATTCTTCTCAAACCAGGTTATAAATTCAATGTCTTTCCTGGAAATATTTCAGCAGAATTTTTGAAAGAGCTGAACAAACTGATTAAGAAACCACATGGATAAAAAAGGATCCATGAATAATAAAGATTATGGATAGGAAGAACAAAGGGGGAAGCTTACCCAAAGATGTATGAAGACATTTTGCAATGCCATTGTGGTAAAATAAAATAAAACAAAGCAAAATAAACTAAAATAGTATGTTTTTGGCATAGGAACAAAAAGATCAATGGAATGCAATATAAACACCAGAGTCTCGTTTGTTTAGAAAGTTTTATGGAGGCAATCTCTACTGTCGTCATTAACAACAAAATAGTATTTAGTAGATGAGTTTATGGGATTTCCTTATATGGAGAAAAATAAAATGGCAAAACATATAAACAAAAGTAATCTCCAGATGGATTAAAGTCCTAAATTTGGCAGCTAAAATGAAAGAATACTAGAAGACAATAAAGGAGAATAAATTTATGACATTACAGCAGGGAAATGTTTCATTGAGAAAAAGAGGACACCCAGTAGAAAAATGAGTGAATTCACTACACAGATGGTTGCAAAGGGGACGCTTGGAAGGGTAACCAGTGTATGGGGTGAGGAGCTCAAACACCAGGAATCGAAACAGTGAAAGAAGTCTAGTCGACTAACCAAATGAGACAGATGTGGAAGCTTAAATAATAATGAAATTCGGCAAAAGGACAGAAGAAGATGGGCGTCCTCGTGCTCATCTGGTGGGAGTGCAAACTGGGTTCAGACCCGTTTGTGGATCTCAATCCCGCCTTAGTGGAAAGGGTGGGATCTACCTGGTAACAGGTTCTTCCAGAAAACAACCCCGCATGTCTCTTCAGGGTTGTCTACATCCTAGGACATTCACTAGCACATTGGCAACAGGATGGGAGTGATGCTGGGGGATGAAGAGGAAAATAAAAGACAGAGGCCACCTTATCAGGACCACTGATACCAGTGCACTGTTTACTGAGAAGTATGGGTGACTGAGTCCACTTTCTGCACCTGAGAGCCAGGTGAGGAAGGGGAAAACAGAAAGAACAGTTGTTATTTACAGACTTTCATACTCATCATGTATCTTACTGCAGAGACAAATTACGTTTAGGTAAATCAAAGTAATAATGACTTCATTTAATTGTATGACCTCTGTGTTTCTCTGAGAAAAAATCAACTATTAATATCCCTGTGGCAACTATATGCCAATAAAATGGACAACCTGGAAGAAATGGACAAATTCTTAGAAAAGTACAAACTTCCAAGCCTGAATCAGGAAGAAATAGAAAATATACACAGACCAATCACCAGCACTGAAATTGAGACTGTGATTTAAAAAGTTTCCAACAAACAAAAGCTCAGGACCAGATGGCTTCACAGGCGAATTCTATCAAACATTTAGAGAAGTGCTAACACCCATCCTTCTCAAACTCTTCCAAAATATAGCAGAGAGAGGAACACTCCCAAACTCATTCTATGAGGCCACCATGACCCTGATACCAAAACCAGACAAAGATGTCACAAAGAAAGAAAACTACAGGCCAATATCACTGATGAACATAGATGTAAAAATCCTCAACAAAATACTAGCAAACAGAATCCAACAGAACATTAGAAGTATCATACGCCACGATCAAGTGGGATTTATCCCAGGAATGCAAGGATTCTTCACTATACACAAATCAATCAATGTGATAAACCATATTAACAAATTGAAGGAGAAAAACCATATGATCATCTCAATAGATGCAGAAAAAGCTTTTGACAAAATTCAACACCATTTATGATAAAAAAACCCTCCAGAAAGTAGGCATAGAGGGAACTTACTTCAACATAATAAAGGCCATATGTGACAAACCCACAGCCAACATCGTTCTCAATGGTGAAAAACTGAAACCATTTCCTCTAAGATCAGGAACAAGACAAGGTTGTCCACTCTCACCACTCTTATTCAACATAGTTTTGGAAGTTTTAGCCACAGCAGTCAGAGAAGAAAAAGAAATAAAAGGAACCCAAATCGGAAAAGAAGAAGTAAAGCTGTCACTGTTTGCAGATGACATTATACTATGCATAGAGAATCCTAAAGATGCTACTAGAAAACTACTAGAGCTAATCAACGCATTTGGTAAAGTAGCAGGATACAAAATTAATGCACAGAAATCTTTTGCATTCCCATACACTAATGATGAAAAATCTGAAAGAGAAATTAAGGAAAAACACTCCCATTTACCATTGCAACAAAAAGAATAAAATACCTAGGAATAAACCTACCTAGGGAGACAAAAGACCTGTATGCAGAAAACTATAAGACACTGATGAAAGAAATTAAAGATGATAGAAACGGCTGGAGAGATATACCATGTTCTTGGATTGGAAGAATCAACATTGTGAAAATGACTATACTACTCAAAGCAATCTACAGATTCAATGCAATCCTTATCAAACTACCAATGGCATTTTTCACAGAACTAGAACAACTTGTATTTCACAATTTGTATGCAAACACAAAAGACCTCGAATAGTCAAAGCAATCTTGAGAAAGAAAAATGGAGCTGGAGGAATCAGGCTCCTGTACTTCAGACTATACTACAAAGCTACAGTAATCAAGACAGTATGGTACTGGCAGAAAAACAGAAATATAGATCAATGGAACAGGATAGAAAACCCAGAGATAAACCCAGGCACCTATGGTCACCTTACCTTTGATAAAGGGAGCAAGAATATACAATGGAGAAAAGACAGCCTCTTCAATAAGTGGTGCTGGGAAAACTGGACAGCTACCTGTAAAAGAATGGAATTAGAACACTCCTTAACACCATACACAAAAATAAAATCAAAATGGATTAAAGACCTAAATGTAAGGCCAGACACTATGAAACTCTTAGAGGAAAATATAGGCAGAAGACTCTATGATATAAATCATAGCAAGATCCTTTTTGACCCACCTCCTAGAGAAATGGAAATAAGAACAAAAATAAACAAACGGGACCTAATGAAACTTAAAAACTTTTGCATAGCAAAGGAAACCATAAACAAGATGAAAAGACAACCCTCAGAATGGGAGAAAATATTTGCAAATGAAGCAACTGACAAAAGGTTAATCTCCAAAATTTATGAGCAGCTCATGCAGCTCAATGTCAACAAAACAAACAACCCAATCCAAAAATGGGCAGAAGACCTAAATAGACATTTCTCCAAAGAAGATATACAGATGGCCAACAAACACATGAAAGGATGCTCAACGTCACTAATCATTAGAGAAATGAAAATCAAAACTACAATGAGGTATCACCTCACACCAGTCAGAATGGCCATCATCAAAAAATCTACAAACAGTAAGTGCTGGAGTGGGTGTGGAGAAAAGGGAACCCTCTTGCACTGTTGGTGGGAATGTAAATTGATACAGCCACTATGGAGAACAGTATGGAGGTTCCTTAAAAAACTAAAAATAGAACTACCATACGACCCAACAATCCCACTACTGGGCATATACCCTGAGAAAACCATAATTGAAAAAGAGTCATGTACCACAATGTTCACTGCAGTTCTATTTACAATAGCCAGGACATGGAAGCAACCTAAGTGTCCATCGACAGATGAATGGATAAAGAATATGTGGCACATATATACAATGGAATATTACTCAGCCATAAAAAGAAACGAAACTGAGTTATTTGTAGTGAGGTGGATGGACCTAGAGTCTGTCATACAGAGTGAAGTAAATCAGAAAGAGAAAGACAAATACCGTATGCTAACACATATATATGGAATCCAAAATAAAATAATAATAATAAGGTTCTGAAGAACATAGGGTCAGGACAGGAATAAAGACGCAGATGTAGAGAATGGACTTGAGGACACAGGGAGGGGGGAAGGGTAAGCTGGGACGAAGTGAGAGAGTGGCATGGACATATATACACTACCAAATGTAAAATAGATAGCTAGTGGGAAGCAGCCACACAGCACAGGGAGATCAGCTCAGTGCTTTGTGACCACCTAGAAGGGTGGGATAGGGAGGGTGGGAGGGAGACACAAGAGGGAGGAGATATGGGGATATATGTATATGTATAGCTGATTCACTTTGTTATAAAGCAGAAACTAACACACCATTGTAATGCAATTATACTCCTATAAAGATGTTAAAAAACAAATATCCCTGTGAACTGGTAGTTTTCCCCACACATCCAAAGCTGCAAAAATTTTAAAAGGCGTTAGTTGCAGCTCTTCAGATCTGGCTCTGGACATCCTGTTGCCAGCTGGTCCTGTAGAACGTTGGTTTCCTAAGTCGTGGTCATTTAGGCAAATTACCCTATTCCTTAATTTAATAGCTGTGAAATAAGCACAATAGTAGTGTCCACTTTATAAAACTGGAGGGAGGTTCAATCAAATAACAGGACTTGCCATATAGTAACCTCTCAATAAATATCAGCTGCTATTTGTGGATTCTGTTAAGCATATCCTTATTTACCGCGTTCCTCTTAGTACCCTTCCCGTATCTGAGATGAATTTATTTATGGTTACCTCTGTGAATCATGCAGCCCTCCAAGCTTCTCCCCACACCTGGAACAATCTTTCCTAATCAACTCACCAAAGGCTTTTTTTTTGGCATTCTGTCCCTCATAGTTCTTGGAATTTACTTTTCCCAGGCAGACCTTTTGAAAAGCAAATACAGGGAAACTTTGCAATATTTGGTGAGTCTTTAGGAATAAAACCAGTTTTCTGGTCATAGTCAGTGTATTTTTATTAGTAGTGCAAGAATATGGCCGGGGGTGAATAAAAGCAGCTCTTCCTAGGAAAGGTGACAATTCCCATCAACGCTTTATTACAAAAACTTCCACACATATGCTTTAGTCTGGAAAGTAGCCACATGAAACTGCTGACCAGATTCTTTCTGTCATCTTGTACAGTCACTTAATGTTCCAAAATCAGAGTAGGAAATGAAAAGTCTTAAGTAACCTGAATCAGAAAGAACTCATTCCATGAAGAGCTTTCTTTTATTCATGGAAATAAACTTGATAGGTGTTCTTGTGAGGCAGGAGAAGTGTGCTATTTTCAGAAACAGAGGGAGTTAAGCATTTTTAGAAGAATTTAACGGGGAAAAAGGTGTGTGTGTGTTTTAAGCTTTTAAGACAAGAATTAGAAGATTGATGAGTAACACCAGAGAGAATTGTCGCAACCCACTCACCAAACCAGCGTGGCTTTGCCGAGACTACGCTTTCTGCAGAACAATGTCACGGTGACCCTGAGCTCCTCTGGTGCTGTTGCAATCTCTCTGTTTGCAGTGTGTCATTCGTGCAAGCTTTGTCCTTCTGGGGCATTGTATTTGCGCATGGAAGGACACACTGGAAATACCTGTTCTGGGACAGGGTTTGTGTTGAATGGCCCATTGTGGGTGTTTATGTGGACTCGTTTCCCTGAAAAGGCCGTCTGGATAGGGCGTCTGCTGGAAAAGCAACAATGAGCTACATTTTCAAAATAAACCAACTCCTTGTTCTGAAAAACCGCAAGTAACACTTTGTGTCAGGATATTTAAACAGGGGATAAGCATTCCCTTTAAAAATGGGAAAGATAAAACTGCACTTGTGTACTCTGAGCATATGTACCTCCTGGACTTCAGCTCTGGCCCTTCTGAAGTAGCCAACCGGGAAAGCCTGGTGCCAGAGGCTTGGCACGTGTTCAAGAAGTTCTCTGATTTGGGAGATCTTGACAGTAGGTCCCTGAGACCCAGGCCCTGTCGTGGTGGAGTCACAGGTGAGAAAGCGCAGTGACTGTATTTTGTGCACAGAAGTGTCCGGGGAGGGAGCTGAGAGCAGCGCTCCCGGGTCAGGACAAGGTGACCTGGTCTGAAGCCGGCCGCCCATCAGGAACCAGGGAACTAGGGTTACAGACGCCCACCTCCAGCTCACAGCACTCAAAACCTCTTTATCTGTTCTTCCTTTCTCTTTATGTCTCATTATTTTCTGCAGGTGTGTGATTACCCCACTCCTACAAGCATCACTCTTCGCTAAGTGCTCCATGTCATGGGTTAACTGTGTCCTCCAGGAAGATAAGTTGAGGCCCTAATCCCTCCACCTATGGCCTCATTTGGAAACAGGGTCACTGCTAATGTAGCAGGTTGAGAAGAGGTGATCCTGGAGGAGTGTGGCCCTAACCCAACATGGCTGGTGTCCCTGTGATCAGAGGATGTGAGGACAGGGACACAGAGGGGAACGGAGGCGGAGCCTGGAGCTGTGCTGCCACAACTCAAAGAGCGCCTGGGCCCCCAGGACCTGTCGGGAGAGGAGGGACCCTCGACGGGGTGCTTTGGGGGGGAGCAGGGCCCTGCCAGCCCCTTCTCCAGCCTCTGGCCTCCTGACTGGGAGAGAATGAACACCCACTGCTGTGAGTTGCCCAGGTCGTGGTGCTCTGTTAAGGCAGCTCCAGGAAACAAACACGGTCCATAGGGAGGGGGCCCATTAGGACGTTTGCCCTTGGACCTCACTGCCCAGCCTGAGGATTAGGGCGGAGTGATGCTCTGTGCCTGCCTCTCTTTCGCTTCTACTAGACTGTAAGTTTCACGAGGCCAGAGATTACGCCCGATTCGTCCCAGTCACCCCCGGGGAAGGTGTGCCCCCCAGATGGGCCCTGAAGTTCTGGTTGAATGAGGATATAAAGGGTCTTAAGCTTTATATTTTTCATAATAGTCCATTTTTTTCCAAATAAAGTCCTGGGTAGGTAATGGAAACAGTCATGCCCAGGAAATCCCATTTAAGTCTATTTACACAACTCCCATCGTTCTATCCCCAGACAGTGGAGAACTTCGTGTTTATTACTGTTCCAAGAATACTGAAAAAAACAGGACAGTTCACACCTGGGCTGCGCATATCTGAGGACATGCAGTGTTCTCACGGTCCTCAGCTGGGTCATCACCGGTTAGTGTCTAAACCCTGAAAAGAAACATCCAAGTTTGGTTTATGTTACGAACCCATTGCTTCCCAAGCACCTCTCTTGTCTGCATTCGCCACTTTCCAACAGGAAAGACAACAAACAGCCCTGTTACTGCCGTAATGGCTAGCAATCTCGGTGGCACAAGAAGTTTACTCTGAAGAGCTTACTACTCACTAATAATAATAAGAAGAAGAACAAAAGAAAACCCCCAAGGATGAGGCCATGCAGCCAATGTCTGTATGATCATTATTCAGAGGACAGAAGCCACAGCTATGCCATTACCATAAACACGTCTCCTTCTTACCGGCAGATGTTTCACTTAAATAAACATAATCAGGATTTGGGAAGATTCACCTCGGCAGCAGCTAAAACACATGAATGTTCTCTAATCTCCTTGTGCCCCAGTTGTTACTCCAGCTACTCCGGAAAACGCATTTTGTGGCAGGGGGAGGGGGTGCTGGGGAAGCAAGGCCAGCCCGAGGCTCACGGTGCGTCCAAGCTGTTCACAGCTCCACGCGTAGGAGGAAGACGCTCGGGTTCTTTTCAGTTCCCTCCTAATGCACGTAGCACCTCTTGATCTCCCAGTACTCCACAGTCCCTCCAGAACGTGCTGGTACTAAGGGGTAATGGCAATTTCATGGTCCAGTCACCTTAACTTTGAGCTCCTTGTGCACACATGATGAGTGTAAGGTGATAGCACACTTTAAGTTATCAAAAACTATCATAGGAAGAAAGAGAAGCTCACACATGTTCATTGTGTACAGAGCCAGTGGGGTGCATGCATCCACCCCGATGTTCACTGCAGCTCTATTTACAATAGCCAGGACATGGAAGCCACCTAAATGTCCATCAACAGACGAATGGGTAAAGAAGATGTGGTACATATATACCACGGAATATTACTCAGCCATAAAAAAGAACGAAATAATGCCATTTGCAGCAACATGGATGGACCTAGAGACTGTCATACAGAGTGAAGTAAGTCAGAAAGAGAAAAACAAATATCGTATATTAACGCATATATGTGGAATCTAGAAAAATGGTAGAGCTGAACTTATTTGCAAACCAGAAATAGAGTCACAGATGTAGAGAACAAACTTATGGTTACCAAGGGGAGAAGGGGGGGATGGGATGATTTGGGAGATTGGGATGGACATATACACACTACTATGTATAAAATAGACAACTAATGGGAACCTACTGTAGAGCACAGGGAACTCTACTCAGTGCTCTGTGGTGACCTAAACGGGAAGAAAATCTAAAACAGAGGGGATATAGGTATACGTATAACTGACTCACTTTGCTGTATAGTAGAAACTAACACAACACTGTAAAGCAACTCTACTCCAATAACAATTAATAATAATAATAAAAAAGAGTCAGTGTGTTGTAGGTGAGGGGGGTGAAGCTCCTGACCTCAAGGGCAGGGTCTGGAGATAATCCATAAGGAGCCTAAGCACCTCTTCTCTCTGCCCCTCACCCCTGCCTACCCTCCTCTTCTCTGCAGACCACTCCTCTGTGCTCTCTCATCACGACAGCCCCAAATGACTGCCTTTATTCCCGAGTCTCTGTACTTCCTGTGTCCAAGGACCACCACGGACTGATGCTGAGCTTCTGTGCATCTTCGTCCAGTTCTTGAGTGAACCAATCCCAGCAGCTCAGCTCAAGGACCAGATGGCCGCCCTGGCCAAGCAGTGGAGCCCCAAAGCATTCACTGGCCTGTGGAGGAGAGGCGGGGGGAGGGGAGCAAGGAGGCACCTGGAGAGGACTTCAGAAAGTGCTCTGAAGATGTTTAGCGAGTATAATCCTTTCTGGTTGCAAAGTGTTGTAAACATAAGGTGCACATTGACCTGATCACACCATTTGGTTTATCCAGCAATTCTTCATAATTCTGACATGACGCTTTCTAAAACCTGGAAAAAAAATTACATTTTGTATTGATTTATAAATCAGTGAGTAGAATGCTGTTTCCTTTAGTATTATTTCACTTGGTAATTAGCAGTTATATGCCAGTGGTGAGGTTATCTCTGTAAAAACAGATTAGGCATTTCTCGTGATGCTTGACTACTAGGATTCATCTGGTACAGAATTTTCCTGGTCTTACTTCTATAAAAGTCATAAATTCACATGTTACTTTACAGTTCCTGAGAAAATTGAAGTTATTCCCCTTAGAAAACTGATTTCTTTTATATACTATGTCTTCTCCTATTAATTTTTCTCTCTGCTGGCATTATCCAACTCAATCCTGTGTCTGTAACAACAGGATTTATAACTGCTCCTCTAGAAAAGTGTTTCACTTGATTAAACTCTGTTCTTTCCTGCAATCCTCTAAAGTAATCCACTCATGATTCAGTAATCACCGAATGCTGATTCTCTTTGACCTATATGTTGCACACAGAGACACGAGCAGAGGTACAATACATTTTTATTAATTAACAGAGATCCAGAGTATTCGAGTATGAATATCGAATTGAAAGAGGTCGTCTGTAACCCTAATACCAATCAGAACATAAAGCAACCGGAGTACATCATGTTTATGAAACTAGGACGTATAGACGAACTATGCTTCCTCCAGGGTTTATTAGTGCATAATTCATACTAATAGCTGACACAGAGAAAGAAAGCCTAGACTGTAATCTCAGGTATGTAATGCATGGTTTGTTTGTCACTGTATCTGTCTAATAGGTACCTAATATCTCATCAGTACTTTTAGTGTTTATCGAACGAGTATAGGTGGATTATTTAGGAGCTTGATGGGAACAGCACAAACAGAATAATCCCAGCACAGACTTTCTAGTGACGTCCATCTGCATTGTCACATGACCAGGCAGAGTATGCCATCAAAGTGGGGCTGGAGTTTAAAATAGGATCCAAGGGTTGGCAGAGCCTGCATCAGGGTAGGAAGTGCTCATCCCTGGAACCTGGATGACGGACTCGGGAATAAAGTCTCAGGTCTGCAGAAAGTGCCATCAGATGTTCACATTCACAAAAGGCTGGAGAAGGCAAAGCCAAAAAAAAGGGGGGGTTGATGGTTCTGGGTTCTGCAGACCCTCACCGTGGATCACACAGTCACTGCCCGGAAAGCAGCGGTGTCACCTACTCACGCCCAAAAGGCACCAAGTATCACAAAATAAGGTACTTGAGTCAAACCTTTCATTCTGAGAATATGAGTGCAGCTCCAGAGGTCGGATTCGTGAGCCAAATGAGAAATGACATCAGCAGATGACTTTGTTAAGGCGAATGGGGGGCAGGTGCGAGGAGAGTGATGAGACACAGACCCCCCGAACCAAGTCTGAAGTGAAGCCACTTCACCTGAAGAGCTTTGAAAATAAATCCAGCTTCTAAACCTGAAGATGACTGAAAATCACACAGACACAGAGAGAGAACGTGGAAAGAGCATAAAGCTGGGTCAGGCTTTCCAAAGAGACACATGGAACAGTGACCTGAGTCAGATCTTTGGGATGATACAGTTATTAAAAATAATATACAACGAAACCAAATATGTTTATATTTTTAGGAATTAGTATTAACAAGAGAACGTCTTAGTAATACTTAATAGTTTACAAAGATATATCCAATACTATTTTTAAAATTTATTTTATTGAAGTATAGTTGATTTACAATGGTGTGTTAATTTCTGCTGTGCAGCAAAGTGACTCAGTTATACATATATGTACACATTCTTTTCCATATCCTTTTCCATGATGGTTTATCACAGGGTATTGGATGTAGTTCCCTGTGCTCTACAGTAGGACCTTGTTTACCCATCCTATATGTAATAGTTTGCATCTGCTGACCCCAAACTCCCACTCCATCCTTCCCCCACTGCCCCTCCCCCTTGGCAACCACCAGTCTATTCTCTATGTCTGTGACTCTGTTTCTCTTTCATAGATAAGTTCATTTGTGTCATATTTTAGATTCCACCTATAAGCGATATCAGATGATATTGGCCTTACTCCGTCTGACTTACTCCGTATGACAGTCTCTAGGCCCATCCATGTTGCTGCAAACGACATTATTTCATCCTTTTTTTAATGGCTGACTAGTATTCCATTGTATAGATGTCCCACATCTTCTTTATCCATTCCTCTGTCGATAATCCAATACTATTTATGTTATGATTGACTAACAGATGTTGTTCAGCTGCTATGCCCCAGACTCGCTCACTTATAAACATTTGTCATCCACAGTCGCTGACCTGCCCAGCTGGCCTCTTGTGCTTAGCGGGTGGAAAGTAACAATATCTTTTCGTGTCTTCCTGTCCTTCCAATATCCATCTAGGTAACCCTCAGAAAATACTATTTAACTTAATCAAAACATAATGGGGGAGACAAAGAGTGGCGGCTGTTGGCTTTGGGCTTCGGGAATCTTCCTGCACTTGCTGAGCTTGCCGCAGAAATGACTGCTGTCCACGCAGGCAACATAAACGTCAAATGGGACCCCAAAAGTCTAGAGATCAGGACTCTGGCAGTTGAAAGACTGTTGGAGCCTCTTGTTACCCAGGTTACAACCCTGGTAAATACCAATAGCAAGGGGCCCTCTAATAAGAAGTGAGGTTGTTCTAAGAAGGCCCATGTTTTGCCTGCATCTGTTGAACAAGCAACTGAGAATTTCTTGGAGAACAGGGATAAAATTGCAAAGGAGAGTCAGTTTCTCAAGAAGGAGCTTGTGGCTGCTGTAGAAGATGTTCGAAAACAAGGTGATTTGATGAAGAGTGCTGCTGGAGAGTTTGTAGATGGTCCCTCCTCTTCCGTGAAGCGTGGCAACATGGTTCAGGCAGCTCGAGCTTTGCTCTCTGCTGTTACCTGGCTGCTTATTTTGGCTGACATGACAGATGTCTACACATTACTTGTTCAGCTGAAAGTTGTAGAAGACAGTATCTTGAAACTGAGGAATGCTGGCACTGAACAGGACTTGGGAATACAGTATAAGGCCCTGAAACCTGAAGTGGATAAGCTGAACATCATGGCAGCCAAAAGGCAACAGGAACGGAAAGACGTGGGCCATCGTGATCAGATAGCTGCAGCCAGAGGAATCCTGCAGAAAACATTCCAACCCTCTATACTGCATCCCAGGCCTGCCGACAGCACCCTCATGTCGCAGCCTATAAGGCCAACGGAGACCTGATATACAAGCAGCTGCAGCAGGCGGTCACAGGCATTTCTAATGCAGCCCAGGCTACTGCATCAGATGATGCCTCCCAGCACCAGGGTGGAGGAGGAAGAGAACTGGCATATGCCCTCAATAACTTTGATAAACAAATCATTGTGGACCCCTTGAGCTTCCGCGAGGAGCGCTTTAGGCCTTCCCTGGAGGAGCGCCTGGAAAGCATCATTAGTGGGGCTGCCCTGATGGCTGATTCATCCTGCACACGTGATGACCGGCATGAGAGAATCGTGGCAGAGTGTAATGCTGTCCGCCAGGCCTTGCAGGACCTGCTCTCAGAGTACATGGGCAATGCTGGGCGTAAAGAAAGAAGTGATGCACTCAATTCTGCAATAGATAAAATGACCAAGAAGACCAGGGACTTGCATAGGCAGCTCCGCAAAGCTGTCATGGACCATGTTTCAGATTCATTTCTGGAAACCAGCGTTCCACTTTTAGTATTGATTGAAGCTGCAAAGAATGGAAATGAGAACGAGGTTAAAGAATATGCCCAAGTTTTCCGTGAACATGCCAACAAATTAATTGAGGTTGCCAATTTGGCCTGTTCCATCTCAAACAATGAAGAAGGTGTAAAGCTTGTTTGAATGTCTGCAAGCCAGCTAGAAACCCTCTGTCCTCAGGTTATCAATGCTGCATTGGCTTTAGCAGCCAAACCACAGAGTAAACTGGCCCAAGAGAACATGGACCCTTTTAAAGAACTGTGGGAAAAACAAGGTCGAGTTCTCACAGATTCCGTCAATGACATTACTTCCACTGATGACTTCTTGGCTGTCTCAGAGAATCACATATTGGAAGACGTGAACAAATGCGTCATTGCTCTCCAAGAGAAAGATGTGGATGGGCTGGACCGCAAAGCTGGTGCAATTCGAGGCCGAGCTGCTCGGGTCATTCACGTGGTCACCTCAGAGATGGAAAACTATGAGCCAGGGGTCTACACAGAGAAGGTGCTGGAAGCCACCAAACTCCTCTCCAACACAGTCATGCCACATTCTACTGAGCAAGTGAAGCGGCCGTGGAAGCCCTCAGCTCGGACCCCGCCCAGCCCATGGATGAGAACGAGTTTATCGACGCCTCACGCCTGGTGTACGATGGCATCTGGGACATCAGGAAAGCGGTGTTGATGACAAGGACCCCTGAGGAGCTGGATGACTCGGACTTCGAGATGGAAGACTTCGATGTCAGAAGCAGGACAAGCGTCCAGACGGAAGATGATCAGCTGATAGCTGGCCAGAGTGCCCGGGCGATCATGGCTCTGCTTCCCCAGGAGCAAAAAGCAAAGATTGCGGAACAGGTGGTCAGCTTCCAGGAAGCAAAGAGCAAGCTGGATGCCGAAGTGTCCAAGTGCGACGACAATGGTAATGACATCATCGTGCTGGCGAAGCAGATGTGCATGATCATGATGGAGATGACAGACTTTACCCGAGGTAAAGGACGGCTCAAAAACACAACAGATGTGATCGGTGCCGCCAAGAAAATTGCTGAGGCGGGATCCCGGATGGATAAGCTTGGCCGTACCGTCGCAGACCATTGCCCAGACTCAGCCTGCAAGCAGGACCTGCTGGCCTACCTGCAGTGCATCGCCCTCTACTGCCACCAGCTCAACATCTGCAGCAAAGTCCAGGCTGAGGTGCAGAGCCTCGGCGGGGAGCTGGTCGTCTCCGGGGTGGACAGCGTCATGTTCCTGATCCAAGCCGCTAAGAAATTGATGAACGCTGCGGTGCAGACAGGGAAGGCGTCCTACGCGGCCTCCACCAAATACCAGAAGTCTCAGGGGATGGCTTCCCGTAACCACCCTGCTGTGTCGTGGAAGATGAAGGCGCCTGAGAGAAAGCCCTTGGTGAAGAGAGAGACACAGGATGAGACACAGGCCGAGATTAAGAGGGCATCTCAGAAGAAGCACGTGAACCCTGCGCAGGCCCTCAGTGAGCTCAAAGCCATGTTCAGCATCTAAGGCCGCCCCCGGCCCTCGGGGCTCCTGAAGATCTGTCAGTGTTCTTCCCTCGTGTATTTGCTGAATAGAACACTGACGTTAGATTCCACAGGAAAATAGATTTCAGACCTGGCCAAGCTGGTGAATTTTGCGAAGACATACTTGTATTTAAGTCAGTCAAAATACTTTTAGAATTCAGGAGCATATGTCTAGCTATATTTTTTTATAAGCGTAAAAACTCCATAACCAAAGAGAATCCCACATTAACTTGTTAGTAACACTGTTGACCAACTTGAGATGCCTGTCTTCTAGTGGTGGCAGGTGTAGGGTTTGAGAGAAGGGGGTCTGGTTCAGGGAGAGGGCTTCCACTGGTTCCAGCAGTTTGGCTGGTATTAAATGGCCAAAGATGACCCAGAGTAAGCAACCTGGGAGGCCCTGGAAAAAGGAACATTCCCAGAAAGGTCTTCAGAGGGACAAACCACACGAAACTGAGTAAAACATAATGTATCATGAAGAAAACTGATTACTCTATTTATGACACAAAATAAGAATTTTTTTTTCTTTTTTTAAAATTTATTTATTTGTTTTTGGCTGTGTTGGGTCTTCTTTGCTGTGCGCGGGCTTTCTCTAGTTGTGGCGAGCGGGAGCTACTCTGTTGCAGTGCACGTGCTTCTCATTGCGGTGGCTTCTCTTGTTGTAGAGCATGGGCTCTAGACACGTGGGCTTCAGTAGTTGTGGCACACGGGCTCAGTAGTTGTGGCTCACGGGCTCTAGAGCACAGGCTCAGTAGTTGTGGCGCACGGGATTAGTTGCTCCGCAGCACGTGGGATCTTCCCGGACCAGGGCTCGAACCCGTGTCCCCTGCATTGGCAGATGGATTCTTAACCACTGTGCCACCAGGGAAGTCCCCAAAATAAGAATTTTAATGCATGGTTACAATAACTAATGTACTCTGCTGCAGGACATTAATAAAGTTGCTTTTTTCAGGCTAGAGTGTTGTGATGCTGTAATCAGAACATGCTTTTTTCCCTTTCTTCAGCTTCAAATGCAAATTCATCATTGGGCTCACTTCTAATAATTGCAGTGTTTCCTACCTTGGGCTTATGAGAGAAGCCTGACAAAATAGTGTTCGCTTAGGCAATAATTTAGACTTACCTTATTTGTGATTACTATAGCGATTACTATAGCTACAAGGTATAATTTTACTTTCTTATTTAAATTTTATGAATTTGAATGTTTTTTGCACTAACTTTTCCCAATAAAGTCCACTATGAAACCAAGTAAAAAAAAAAAAAAGCATATTGGATTGTATATTCTCACTGAATACCCCTCGAGTTCTGACAGGAGGAGAGACAGGAAGAGGCGGAGGGCTGGAGCTGAGGAGGAGCGTGAGGGAGGGGCTGGTCTGCTGTCCTTGGAGACGCCCAGCTCTCTGGGTCTCAGTCCACAGAAATGACACACATTAGGTTTGGTCCCTATGCACTCTGAGATCTAGAAATCCACAGTGTTACAGGACACTGCTTTGAAATAAGTCTGGCCATTCAAGACCTGTATGGTGTTGAATCGGAACAAGATGGATTTCTGCTGAAGACGTGGAAGATTAAACTTCAGGTCTCCTTCCTCACATGGACCCCCCCCCCCCCCCTTGAGATCTGGGAGTTGCTGGGAGGCGCAGCATCTTCTAGATGCAGGTGAAGCCAGGCTCTGCCCCCAGGGAACATAGCTAGGAAAACCTTTTTGGTAAACTGACTAAACATATTTCAGAAAAATGGTGGGTCTCTAAGGCTACAAAAATTAGTTGTCTTTTCCTTTGTCATTCTAACTTAGTACTTATATTCATACTTAGTTTTGTGTTTGTAATGTTGTATTCTCTCTTTTTTTTAAGAGAACCATCTGCCCCAAGTGTATAAACTTCAGGCTGCCCACAACATGAATGGGGTCCCGTGAACAAGCGTTTGTGAAGGTTTGGCCCTGACTTTTCCTTGTGTCTAATCACAGATAGTTGGCTTTGTCATCTCCTACACCTGTAGATGCTTCTCATGCCTTTCCAGTTTCCATTCCACTTTTCAGCGAGATCTGAGGATCGAGGACGGTCTGACCTTGCACAGTGCTGAGTCACGCGGGGCCTGAACGTCCTGCCTGAGGTTCCCTCATCCGGAGTCCTGCCCCTGTTCTTGTAGTTCCCTGCCTTTTCTCAGAGAACGGGCCCTGAGTGTGAGAACTGGTCTTCATATAAAATGGAGCACACATGGCGTATTCTAAACCTCCCAGGATGGTCAGTTGAATACCAACAGCCTCCCTTAGAGTACGTGTTTCTCCTCACCACACGCAGACGTGACGTTTGTCTGGCAGTTCATTCCTTAGCAGGAGGGCAACACCCCCTTCGCTGGCCATTTTCCGGTCACTGTCTCATACCGCTCTTGGCGTGTCATCCTTGGCATGGAACGGCCAGCATTTTGACAGTACGTCAATCTCTTGCTTCTTTGAGACCCTCTTCCCACATTTTTCAGTAACTGACCCACCACTCCTATGTTTGAAAAGGTTGCGTGGAACCAAATAAATCCCCGTGACAGTTATTTCAGGAGCAAGATGCACAGACATTGATTGGCAAGTGATGCTTGATGATATTCTTACTTATGAGGCACATTTCTTCCATCACTTGACGTCTAAAACTTCTGAGATATTCTTTATTTTTTGTCTTTATACCTCTTTTTGCTATTATAATGTCTGTTGTTAAATCATTTTGTTCTTTGTACCATTTTAAAGACGATATTTAACCTTAAAAGCAAACTTTTTCTATTTTATTTGCCAAATCATTTCTCTTAACTCACAGCACTTAAAGGTCAATTTGCAGTTTAATTTTCAGATTACAAAGGAACATATGGGGGGGAGAGATGTATTTTACATTTCATTTATATTGTACTGTAATATACTGTATTGTAAACCAGTGTTATGCATAGAAATGTTTATTATTTTAACGAAAAGATAAAATCCATGAAATCTTATTAGAGCAATCAGGAGACTACCATGGGCTTCACTTCTAACTGAAAAGTTCTATTTTCAAAATTCAAGGTATAAAACTTGTAAATTCAGAGCACTGTATTCCTTGAGTGGTTAGGTTAAGATTTTTACAATACTCAAGAAAAGAGAAACAAATCCTGTTTGGGGGACTCAGTGTCCCATGGAATGGCCAGGAAGTGCGTCCATCTAGAATAGCTGGACACCACGACCACCCTAGGAGATGGAGAGGTTTGAGAGTTCCTGAGTTTATGGAATAAAAGACTGTAGCGTCCCCTGATAATGTTTAAGCTGGAGTCCTAAGCAAACCCAGGAAAACCTTCTAAAGGGGATTTGAAATCACTGGTACCATCACTTAAATGATTTCTCTTCTCCTGGAGGTGGATAGGTCCAAATATATTAGGTTGAATTTAGTGCCCCCCCCAAATTCACATGTTGAGGTCCTAATCGCCCAAGACCTCAGAATGTGACCTTGTTTGTAAGCAGAATTGCTGCAGAGGCAATCGGTTTAGAGAAGGTTCTAGTGGCTTAGGGCGGGCACCTAACCCGGTGGGAATAGCGTCCTTCTGAAAAGGGGAGGTTGGAATGCAGAGGCGCACCGGAGAGAACAGCCTGTGCAGGCGGACGCAGAGATCAGGGAATGCAGCAGGGGGAAGGGAGATCAAAGATTGCCAGCAAGCCCCCGGGTGCTAAGAGAGAGGACCTGGACAGATTTCCTCACAGCCTCAGAGGGACTCCGACCTCCTCAGCTGTGACACAGTACCTTCCTCTTGGGGAAGCCACAGAGCCTGTGGTCCTCTTACGGCAGCCCTCCAAGCTAATGCAGTTAGGGTCACAGTTCTTAAGAAACCTCTGCTAAGGTTGTTACAAGCTTTTCTGAAAAATAAAGTGCATGTACGCCTTCCGAAAAAGATGAGTGCCACCCAGGTGGCACCCAGGTGAAAACGGGGCAGTTAGCTGGCTGAAGAGCTAGGTACTGTTTGCTCCATGTCATTCCCTCGGTGCAGCTGTAGGGAGGGGACGTGTCCCTGGGAGCCTGGGAATCTTAGGTGCAGTTGCTCGGAAGGAAAAAGCACGGCATAGCAGCCAGCAGCCTCGGGATTTTATTTCGGTCTGTGGTGAAGAGAACCAGGGAACAGGGGTTGGATGCCTGGGACTCAGGACACAGACTCCAGTGCCCTCCATCTGCAGACAAAAATCTCAGGAACCGAGAGCTGGAGGACCCCAACCTGCATAGGCTGTGTGTGTCTGGGCTGGAGGTGTCCTTATTTCTAGCAGCTGCAGCCGAGTAACAAAGGTGAGAGGACACCGCCAAGCTGCAGGGCTGGGCGCCAACGTCAGGGCTCAGGCAGTGACGGAAGCTCCAGGTCTGTCTCATCTGGGGGACAATGTCAGCCACAGGGCGGGTGACCAGAGCTGGCGCCCAAGGCCCACACCCAGAAGTAGTCCCTCCCTTGGGATATAATGCCTTGCTGTTGCATTCCTCAGATTCTCAGCAATTTACCTTTGAATTTGTGTTTTGAAAGTGACCACTGACGGGCAGCACTTGCCAGGGGCTTCAGACCTCAGCTCAGGCCTCACCCCTCACCCCACTCCCACCCGCCTTCCTGCCTCTGTGTCCCTAGCACCTCAGCCCAGCGAGGGTCTGAGTCCAGGCACAGCAAAGGTGAAGGTCAGATGTGCAAGGGCCCAAGAACGGAGCAATCTGCACTCACCCAGTGAGTGTCCCCACGCCCAGGGGAGTGTGACATTAAAAAAAAACAGGTGGAGAGAGACCTGGGGGCCACAGAAGAAAGGGAAACGCTTCTTTCCTGGTTTTTGAGCAAAGAGCCCCACACTTTCACCTTGCATCAATAATTCCGAGTCCTGAAACACGTCACTCACAGGCACCATCTCTGTGATCAAGCTTCGACGTGAGACCTGTTGTCTGCATCCCAGACGAGGTGATGGCGGGGCCAGCTTGTCTCTCGTACAGAGAGTTCTAATCACTGATGCTCTTTGTGGAATTAGGAATATTAACAGTGATCAGGCAGCAACCAGTTGGGTCTACAGAGGGTTCACATCACAGGAAAGAAAAAGCACTTACTTTAATTATACCTAGCTCTCAGCTTGGCGAACTTCCTCTATTGTTCCAAAGGCAATTATAAATGAAATTGCAGGGGAATACACATTCTAAAAAGAAATGCTCATTTTCCTTACTGGGTCCAGTTTCTCAATATGTTTTCCTTAATATGTATTGTTATTCTATTATATTTAAAAAATGATGTACTATATGCATTTCTGTACATGTGTGTTCCATGTTATATGCATTTATTTATATAGATTTGTACACATCTACACGAGGCCCCTATAAGAAATGTCACATCTGGATAGTATCTAAGTTTGTATCTTTATTTCTCTAATTAAAATGAATGCCACTTAAGTCAAGACAATTATTCACATTTTCTTAGGAAATTGATTTCTAACCCTTTTCAACCATTTTTCTTCTATTTCCACTTCTTTCAGTTTCTGTGTATATTTAAAATTTAAAACTTCCAAGCCCATTGTGAAGTCTGATAATACCCCCCAGGGAAGATTCTTTAATGAGTTTTCCTGTTTCATCTTATGTTTATATTTTATTATTTTTTTATTGAAGTATAGTTGATTTACAATGTTGTGTTAGTTTCAGGTGTACAGCAAATTGATTCAGTTATACACACACACACAAACACACACACATATACACATGTATTTTTTTTCAGATTCTTTTCCCTTATAGGTTATTACAAAATATTGAGTATATTACTTTATGTTTAACTTACATTTTTAAGAAATCATGTATCCTATCTGTATCCCATGCTTACCCTCAGGACAATGTTAGGTCTTGTTCAAGTAGTGGTCAAATACAATCAATATTTTTATTTATGAAGCAGTGGAACCTCTTGCCCTGCGCTGTGACCAGCCGTGTGAACTTTTTTTGGCTAATAAAATATGGCAGAGGTGACATTGCACCAGTGCAGAGACCTGAATTCGGGGGCTTCCTGGGTGCGTCCACTCCTTTCTCCGAAGGCTGCTGTGTGTCCAGCTGCCCAGCTGCCCTGCTGGCAGAGAAGAGCCCGCATGAAGAGGGATGAGTCATTTGGCTCAGGCCATCCTAGACCAGCCAGCTGACCCCAGATGAAGGCACAAGCAAGGCCTCTGAGATCAGCTCAGCTCTGCCCAGGTCAGCAGGACCACCCACTCAACTTACACAATTACGGGCTAACACAGGCTCATTGTTTTAAGTCACCGTAGTTTGGGGTAGTTAATTACAAAGTGACTGTTAACTGATAGTCTGCTATCTGATCAATCATGCCTCTATGTCACCCCTGTGCACTAGTCAACAGGCTATAAAGACAAAGGAAAAATGGGTTTGACTCCTGCTCACAATCAGTTCACAATTTAACTGGTTTGTGGACACCTACACATTGCAGCATCTATGCCACAAATATGCTCAGATAGTCTAATCCAAAATTGTCAGGTGGATTCCCAGAACAAGCACATGCTTGCCTAGCAGCTGCGAGGACAGCATTGTCCTCGGGACAGAGAGTAAGAGATGGAAACACAGATAGAGACAGAAAAACAGAGATACAAATGACTAATTGCACTAAGGGATCTGGACACAGGTCCGCACAGTTGGACACAGACACGGAAGGGAAGTGGGAGCTCATTGAGAAGCAGACTGGAGAGCGTGGACACAAAGTCACGGAAGGCCTTTTATGTGCCTTACTAAGCGGTTATTCCTTAAGACAGTTCTTTCTTTCTTTTCTTTTTTTTTTCTTTTTTTGGTTGTGTTGGGTCTTCATTGCTGCATGTAGGGGCTACTCCTCGTTGAGGTGCGCGGGCTTCTCATTGCGGTGGCTTCCCTTGTTGTGGATCACAGGCTCCAGTGCGTGGGCTTCAGTAGTTTTGGCATGAGGGTTCAGCAGTTGCGGCTCACGGGCTCTAGAGGGCAGGCTCAGTAGTTGTGGCGCACGGGCCTAGGTGCTCCATGGCATGAGGGATCTTCCCGGACCAGGGCTCGAACCCGTGTCCCCTGCATTGGCAGGGGGATTCCTAACCACTGTGCCACCAGGGAAGTCCAAGACAGTTATTTCTAAACCACCTTCTGTGGCACCTTGGGGTCTGCAGCGATGCTTCAAAGGAAAGGGATGTACAAGGAGGTGGAGCTTGTAACACTGGTCATCCCACTTACACTCCCTTCCACGTTTG
Organism: Eubalaena glacialis; assembly: GCF_028564815.1. Taxonomy (NCBI): domain Eukaryota; kingdom Metazoa; phylum Chordata; class Mammalia; order Artiodactyla; family Balaenidae; genus Eubalaena; species Eubalaena glacialis. The sequence goes on along the minus strand of NC_083720.1, from coordinate 156,132,753 downwards.
CCAATAATCCCAAGCCCCAGACAGTCCCCATTCAAAGTTGCTTTTTCCTGTTTCAGATATGGTGGTGAAATATTTGCGGGGTGGGGTGGGGAAGAAGGATGTCTTTCCATCTCCCCGGAGTTATCTCCGTGGCATCTATTGCCCCTTCTAACTTCTGTATAAGCTGCTCTGAGTACCATCCTCTTAAAGGGTCCTGATCCCTTGGCCACACATCACTGGATTGTTGAAAGTCTGTCATGCCACACTGTCCTTCTTGACATCCCTTTTTCTACTTTGTAACACAATCACAGAGGCTATTTGAGATCCACTTTTCCTGAAAAGATGGGGTAAAGGACTCCTACAGTTTGCCTGGAGTACTGGAGTCCTCTTTGATCACTTTTGCCCTTCTTTCATCCATTCTTTAGAGCAAAATTACATTTCTCAAAATGAATATCATATCATTTCACTTTCCTAATAAAAACCTTTCCATGACATTTTGTTACACTTAGAACAAGGTCTACATTCATTTACTGTCATATAGCAATCTCCTTCTCATCCCTTAAAGCTCACAGCAGCTTTCCTGCCTACCCTGTTCAAAGTAAATCACCACATGGTGTGATTCATCTCAGCTTTTGTTTGTTTTCTTGTTGAGACTTATCATTCGAAATTATTTTGTTTCCATTTCCTTTTGGTTTAACCTCACACCTCCAGATGATATAAGTACCACGACATCTTCTTTGCTATTGTAGCCTTAGAACCTCTCATCACTATAGCATAGAATAGGTGCTTAATAGATATTAGTTCAAGGAATGAATGGAGAAATTCACAACAAAGTCTTTGAAGGAGGTACTTGTATTCATTAGCTATTCCTACTGTCATGCTGTGTAACAAACGATCCCCAAACTCAATGGTATAAAGCAGGCATTCATTCTCATAATCTGTAGGTTGGCAGGTGCAGCTCAGCTCCATGCTGCAGTGGCAGGGGCTCCACTTACACTGAGCCTTCTTAGATCAGGGGCTCCTGGGGCATATCCAAGATGGTGACAGAGGCCTCTGACATAAAACCCATCGCCGAGGCACCTGGCAAATTATGTTTATATCATGTCAAAGAAATGAGTCACACCACACAACCAAAAGTCAAGGGGTGAAGAATCACAGCTCACCTATTCTCCAACATAATGTCAAAGCTAGGATAAAAATCCATGTTATTCTCATTTTGAAACCCCATTCTCTTTACTATATTACACTTTGTTTTGATTGGAGCAATGTTTTGAGGTAACATTGCCTTCACCATATTGATAACTATTATTATTATCATTATCATTGTCATATTCATTAAACCCAAGAAGTTGATAATAATGTCTTCTACTAAAATTATGCATTACTGTTGATATGGAAGTTCCACTTGATCTAGTAAAATAAGAAAAATAAAACAAAAGGTTTAAAACCAGAGGTAAAGAAAAATCTTTCAAATCAGTCAGAGAGAAAAGACACATAAGCACAGAAGAACAAAGATAAGGATGACAGGATACTTGCTGCTGGAAACGTTGCAACCAAGAAAACAGTAGAACAGCATTTAAAGTACTGAAAGATGATGAAGAAACAAAATTGCCAATCTGGAATTCTATGCACAGAAGGATAAAAAAACCAACAACTCAATAATTGAAGGTGAAATAAGGACTTTTTAAGCCATAAAAAAAACAGAACAAATTTTAACCAGTGGACTTACCAGACATGTTAAGGAAGTCCTTCAGGCAGAAGGAAAACAGTACCAGATGGAAATCTGGATGTGCACAAAGGACTAAAGAGCTAGGGAAATGGTAAATGTGTGTGTAGATATAAAATACGTATTTTTAGATCTCTTTAAAGAGTAATTGTTTAAAGCAAAAATAATAACGATATATTTTGAGGTTGTTTTAAACATATGTAGAAGAAAATACATGACAACAGAAGCCAAAGACTTGGTGGGAATCAGTGGAAGTGTCCTGATATAAAGTCCCTTTACTGTTGATGTGGTGGGAAAATATTACATAAATTAAGCAAGAAGACACGCCCCATCAGAGATTCAGATATATTATCAATATAAAAATTTTAATAACAGTATGGCAATGATACAATATTAAATTAAATAAATGGAATGAAAGTAGAAAGAAATAGATCAAAGTACCTACAAGAATTTAGTATATAATAAATAGTTCATTCTAAGTTAGTGGGGAAAGAATGCATTATCCAACAAATGTGTTTATAACTAAATAATAATTTTGGAATAAAATGATATTTCTGCTTCTTTTCTAAAGTTGTTATTCCAGATAAGGAGTAATGATTAAACGTTAAAAAATTAAATCATGTATGGGGTAAAGAAAAATATGGACAAGATTTATATGATTGTATTATGGGCAATATCTTACTGAAGCATCCCACTAAAGAAAGAATCTGTAAAGAAAATTATTTTTAATGTAAATTTTATAAATGAACAAACTTGAAAGACCAATTTTAAGCTGAGAATTGTTTGAGTCATGAATGTCTGACAGTTAAATTCTTAACATTTTGATTCCTTAGAAAATAATGAGAAAGAGAAACATACCATTGGAAAAATAGGCAAATAATAATTTGCATACACATGTACACACACACACACACACACACACACACACACACACATATATATAGATCATCCTAACTTATTATGCGGTTACATCCCAATAAACCCATTGTAAATTGAAAATACTATAAGTCAAAAATGCATTTAATCCCTAAACTGAAAACAATGCAAACATCCGTAACAGGAGAATGGGTACATAAATGATGATGTATCTATACAATGGAGGCTTACTCAGCAATTAAAAAAAAAAAAAAACTACTGTTACATGCAACATGAGTGAATCTCACAGATATTAAGTTGTGTGAATGAAGAGAGATTAAAAAAATAAAGCTCATAGTAAAAAAAATGCCTTTCATACACTTCACCTGCAAAACATCATACCTTATCTCAGCCTAAATTGGGGACTGGCTGTGTGTGTGTGTGTGTGTGTGTGTGTGTGTGTTTTATATGTGTATTTGTGTATATATATATGTATGTAAAACAGATGAAATACTTATAAAAATATTTCACCATATGTTTATTGAAATACATCTTGGAAATAAATGTAAATAAATATTTAATGATGTGACAATATGTTTAAAGTGGATTAATAAATGACAAAAATCAGATTACAAAGCAATACATATAATATTATCTTGTTAACAAATACATGTATATTCATGTGCAAGGAAAAAAACATCGAATAACATTTTAAGAGTTATCTGTGTATGGTGGAATTGTGGATGATTTTTTTCTTCTTTTTATTTACTTTATAAAGTTCTATCATTAATGTAATTTTATTTTATATTTATAAAAATAAAAAAACACAAAGTAAGTACAAATTTTTTCTCAGTAGCCCTAGGACAAAGGAACTGAGGTTTTGGTAGCAAGAAGAATCTGCTATAATTCATGTGGTGGGGATGTGTTCATTTTTGATGTGATAGGTCCAACAGATGTCGCTACTTACAAGATTCCTCTTCATGACACTAAGCAGATTGGTTTCAACATAACTACTTTCCCAGCATGATTTTCCCCTAAGAAAACTCGACCTACAGCTGTATACACTACTCTGACAAAATATTAACCTTGAACAAAATATTAACAAAATATTAACCTCACTTGGACATTTTAAAATTACTCAATACTAATGTCACCAAAAGAATTGTGTAAAAGATCAGTTCACTAGATATACAAATAAAATGGCAACATTGTTATTGCTAAGGCATTTAATATCAAAAAATGAGACCACTGAATATTTAGTATTATATTCTCTGCTGACTTAAGATTCTCTTCTAAAGATTTTTTTAGATTAACACCATGTTTGCATGTCTAAATAATTCCATTTTTGTTGTTCTGAGAAGTAGAAGGGAGAGTTCTTTTTTTTAAAAATTTTATTGAAGTATAGTTGATTTACAATGTTGTGTTAATTTCTGCCGTACAACAAAGTGATTCAGCTACACATATATATATAAATTGTTTTTTTAATATTCTTTTCCATGATGGTTTATCACAGGTTACTGAATATAGTTCCCTGCGCTATACAGTAGGACCTGGTTGTTTAGGGGGAGAGTTCTTCAGATTCTCCCCTTTTCTTAGCGACATACACACTCCAGAAAATTCATATGAGCCTGAAGACATAATCTATGAACTTGAATCCTACTTGTCAGGAGGAGAGGACAGAGCGGCTCCGTCTTGCTTTCAGGACAGCTCGTGATGTGTCAGCTCGACAACTTCCATCTTTCCATCTGTACAGTGGCAGCCCCCGTAGCTGCTTCAAGATGAGTTTCATCTGCAGATGTTTAGAAACGCCATGAAGAAATGAAGACTCCACTTGCAATAGCATAGATGAACCTGGAAAACATTACACTAAGTGAAACAAGCCAGACACAAAGAGACAAGTAGTTCATGATCTCACTCACTGATATGTGGAATTTAAAAAGTCAAACTCATAGAGCCAGAAAGTAGAGGGGTGGTTGCCAGGGGCTGGGGGTGGGCACTGTGGGGAATTGCTGGTCCCAGGGCACAAAGCTTCAGTTACAAGATGAATAATTTCTGGGCAGTGAACAGCGTGCTGACTAGAGTAAAGAATACTGCACGGTACACTTGACGTTGGTGAAGAGAGTAGATCCTAAGTATTCTCAACACCCACACACACACACACACACACACACACAAAGGTAACTATGTGAGGCAACAGATGCATTAATTAACTTGACAGCATCCTCATTTCACAGTGCATACGTATATTACATCATCACAACATACACCTAAAAAGAATCACGTTGTACAACTTAAATATTCACAATTTTTATTTGCCAATTATACCTCAATAAAGCTGGAAGAAATAATAAAACAAAAAAATGAAGAATCACTTCGCAGGACTTCCCTGGTGGTGCAGTGGTTAGGAATCTGCCTGCCAATGCAGGGGACACGGGTTCGAGCCCTGGTCCGGGAAGATCCCACATGCCGCGGAGCAACTAAGCCCGTGCGCCACAACTACTGAGCCTGCGCTCTGGAGCCCGCGAGCCACAACTACTGAGCCCACGTGCCACAACTACTGAAGCCCGCGCGCCTAGAGCCCTGTGCTCTGCAACAAGAGAAACCACCGCAATGAGGAGCCCACGCACTGCAACGAAGAGTAGCCCCTGCTCGTTGTAACTAGAGAAAGCTACAGCGTGCAGCAATGAAGAGGCAAAGCAGCCAAAAATAAATGAATGAAATAAATTTATTTTTAAAAAAAATAATCACTTCGCTAAGAGTAATGAGGACCCCGGAGGCGGGAGGGGAGCTGTGTGTGGCACTGTAGTGACAGAAGGTACTGGAATGCCAGGGCAGCGTCTGTTAGCTCTGCTTCTTTGTCTGGATGTCAGTTACACAGGTGTGTTATGTTAGTTTATAAAAATTCAGCAAGCTGTACACTTCTGATAGGTGCCACAAGTTTTACACAGTGATAGTCACATTAATATTTCAGGAGCTATGAAAACTAACCATTTGCTCAGTTTGCAGCCTAATGTTTTCTTAAAAATGACTTTTGTTAAAACCCATGGAAAAAAACACATTCACTTTACCCGTTGAGTTTACCCCATTTTTATCATTGTAAAGCCAAAATGTTTTGAGGTATATCGATACAACTTTGTTAGCTACAAGCTTTATTTATTTGGGAAAAAAATCCTACAAACACTAAAAGAATGCCTAGATCATGCTGGCAATTAATTAGAATAGATTTCAAAATATCTTATTTAAATGTCTCTGAAGTTGGCATCGTTCATCTGACTAGGTTTGCCATAATCTTGAGACTCATAATTTTTCCTTTCCTGTGTGAAATAACTAAATGCAAATAAAATAATCATACCATGAAACATCAAAGTGACAGAAGCTATTGGCAAAATATCTGCAAAATGGCTTGAGCTGTGTTAAATTTGTACACCCAAACTGCTTTAGATGAGGCTGAATGAACATGAATCAGAGACAGCTGATGAATCAGGAGTAGGGAAGGCAGATGTAAGGAAACGGTCCCAGAGGTGTTAAGGTACCTGCGGGTCCCTGTGCTGAGCTCCTGGAACACAGAAGGTCAAGTCGCTGCTGGGTCTTTGGCATCATCAGGGAAGATGCTGCGTGATTAGAGTCTTAAATCAACTGAGTAAGCGCGGGCAAAACTCCTAATATTCCCTGAGCCCCAGTCTTCTTGTCTGTTGAATGGTAACCCTAATGCTAACCTTTTGGTTTGTCTGGGGTTAAAGAAAGAGTATATAACGCACTTGGTGGAGAGCTTTCCCGTAAACCAGCCAAGGACAAGAGCACTGGGCAGCGAAAGAAGAGCTCTTTACAAAGTACGACTGCTGTTCAAATGTTATTTATTACCCTCATTTTATTTAAACGGATAAGCAAGAAACCATTCTAAGCAGATGCATCATTTTCACACGTATTCATGAGTTATGTCTTATTTCCTGTCGTGAAATTTCTTATCACATACTAATTTGTGTGGTCAATTCAAAACGTTGTTGACATTGTTTCTAATCACTAGTCTTAATGTGCAAATTATTTATTCAATATATCATTATAATGTAGCCCCATTTCTTATGTCTTCAAATGATCACAGTTCCTTTAAAAGTAAATATCACCCCAGCCCTGCAAGTGGTTTGACCTTTTATGCCATTGTCTATAATTCATTCATTCAACAAATATTTTTTGAGTAATAATTGTGTGCCAGATTGTTCTAGGTGCCCAGAATATAGTAGTGACCAACTCAAAGACCCCATTCCTCAGAAAGCTGACATTACAGTAGGGAGACTGAGTTAACAATAACAGTAATGAACAGATAGTTTAGTAAGTAGTTGGTGACGTGCTATAAGAAAACACAATGGAGCAGGGTAAGGGAGATTCCAGGGGGATGGGTAGTTCTCATTGAGAAGGTGACAGTTGACACTTGAAGCAGGTTAGAGATTCAGCCCTGCCGTTATCAGGGGAAGAGCATCCCAGGCCGAGGAACAGCCAGTGCAAAGCTCAAAAGTTGCAGGAGGCTGTGTGACTCTGTAGCAGACAGAGCCAGGCTGTGGGTCGCTGGGAGGACCTCAGCTTCGCTTCCAGTGAAATGCAGTGTTTAAGCCCAGGAGAAGCATGATGGAATTTGCTGCTTTTTAAAAAATGTACTTTAGATTTTAAAAGAATCAGAGGATCAGCTAAGGAGGCACCTGGGGAAGACCCGAGGGTAAAAGCAGAGAGAACAGTTGGGAGGTGAGTATCCAGGTGAGAGATTCTGGGGGCTCCAGCAAGACTGAAACAGTGGGGTCGGTCGGAAGTGGCTGGATTTGGGATGTATTCTGAAGGAAGAACCCACAGGAATTTCTGACAGATTGGCACGGGATGTAACAGGACATAAACATGTGCTTCTGGTTCACAGAAAACTGTTATGAAGGAAAATATTTCATTTTTAAATTAAAAATCTTATATACATTCGTTTGCTCAAAGTGTATGCTTTCTCTCGAATTGTACACAATGAAGCTACATGTGAAACAAATGAGAGCGTTGTTAACCTATTTTTCAAAACGTTACACTGAGTCTTAGGAAGAGAGGTCTCTGCAAGGGAGTCCTGGGTGCCTGGTGGGCTTGCCCCCCGCGCCCCTCTGCTTCGGAGGATGCCACGTGGTGGAAGCTGTCAATCTATTTCATTTCCGTCAACCAGAGTCCAAGTGGCATTTCATAATTTCATTCATTGAGCTCTGCTGGCTTTTGACCTTGCGATTTCCAGACTTGTGACCCCGTATTCTTTCTCCCTTGCACTCTGCCAGTCTGTCTTCAGAAGAATTTCACATGACTGTCAAAGGAAAATTACCTCTAGTTCCTTCATCTGTCAAAATCCTGTCATCGCTGCGGGTGTGTCTCAGCTTGACTCAGGCTATGAGGTGAGGCTCTGATTTTATTGTCACTTTCTTTTCTTCTGACAGTCTGAGCGCACACGCCCTCCACTTCATTGTGCACGTGTGTGCCGCGCTGCGTATTGTTACATAATTGCTGTTATGCAGAATGTGAGCCCTTTCATTCTCTCATCAAAAAGATAATTCTGCAGCAAAACCTTTTCAGTCCCTAAAGGTTTTATTTGACATTCTCCTAAACAGTGGAATATTTGAAATACTTATTAAAAATAAATAAACGTTAAATGATTGATTGATTGATTGACTAATTGATTAGGGAGAAGCTCAGAAGCCTGGTCTCTTTTTCTTAGGGACTCCCAGGACGGTTAAAAAAAAAGCAACAACGATTGGTTAAGGGGGAAATTTATGAATCTTCCAGCCTTCAGTGCATATAAGGTTATCTCTTACTCATTTGCAGTGTTTATTTTTAACACTTTTTACTTGTTCTTCATAAAGACAATGCATCGTGCCTCCTTTGAGCACCGTGGAAATCATTCCTAAATACTGCAGGGAATAAATGATGTGTTAGTTATTTAATTATATGTGTTAAAATGTTGTTTGGGTTTGGACAAATGTATAATGAAATGTATCCATCATTATAATTACCATACAGGATATTTTCACTGCCCTAAAAATCCTCTGTGCTCTGCCCTATTTATCTCTCCTCTCCACCACCCTGGCAACCACCTATCTTTTTACTTTCTCCATAGTTTTGCCTTTTCCAGAACGTCATATAGTTAGAATCATTAATTATGTAGCCTTTACAGATGGCTTCTTTGCTTTGCAATGCGTGTTTAGGATTTGTCCCTTTCCGTCCGTGGCTTGACAGCTCGTTTCTTTTTTAGTGCTGAGTAATATTCTTCATTGCTCCAAGTTTTGACAGTTATGAATAAATGTTTATTCTATAAAAATGTTAAATGTTTACACTATGAACGTCTGTGTACAGGTTTTTGTGTGGACGTCAGTTTTCAACTGTTTTGGGTAAATACCAAGAAGTTCAGTTGCTGGGTCATATGTTAAAGAATGTCTGGCTGTGTAAGAAACTACCAAACCATCTTCCAAAGTGGCTGCACCCTTTTGTGTTCCCACCAGCAATGAATGAGAGTTCCAGTTGCTCCACATCCTTGTCACCATTTGTGGCTGTCAGGGTTCCAGACTGTGGCCATTCTAATAGGTGTGTCGTGGTGTCTCATCGTTGTTTGAATTTGCATTTCCCTGATGACATCTGAGGCAGAGCACCTTTCCATGTGCATTTTTGCCATCTGCATATCTTTTTTTGTGGAGTGTCTTTTAAAAATTTTGGCCCATTTACAAATTGCATTGCTTGTTTTCAATAAATAAAGTGTTCATAAATAAACTGATTTATCCAATGTGTCTTTTGCAAATATTTTCTCCCAGTCGTATCTTCTAATTCTTGATGTTGTCTTTCACAGAACAGAGTTTTTAATTTTAATGAAGTCCAGCTTATGGACAATTTCTTTCATGAATCACGTCTTCAGTGTTGTATGGCATTAACATATTTTTACCTTCCCTCCCAGACTGGATTGACCATTCAGAGATTTGTGTCTCCTTTTCACTGGCAAGACTCACAGGTGTGGCTGGCATGCTCTATGAACATGGGCATTGTGATGTCACAGTGACCAGACTCACTGGGTGTGCAAGAAACACTATACAAGACTAACAATCTTACATTCAGAAAAAATAACTGCAGCCCAAGCTTTAGATTTCCTGACTCCCTTTATACTCAGAAAGTCAAAGAAACATTGGCATCTGCAGCAAAAAAATTACATTCATCCAGAAAAAGAAGTCAATGTAATGACAACGGCAACAATTACATCCTTGTAAAAAACAAAACATAGAAAAGAAATTGCAGACTAAAATAAAGACAATCAGTCTATTTATCTCTTGTAAAAATAAAATACAGTGTGTGTGTGTGAAAAAAATAATAATAAAAAAATAAAATAAAGACAATGGAAGCAAAGTTCATTATTGCCAGAATAACAAGGAAGACATTCCCTGGAGGAGGGAGGGGAGACCTTATATAACTGGGATTTTCCTAAATAATATGGTGAAACTATGGAGGGATAAACCTTCAAATTATCGTTCTCAGAGATTCTCTAGTTTCGGGGTGGAAAGATAACAAATGTGGTTTTGGTTCTGACCTTTTCTTTCTACAAGGCAGATCTTGCTAGGGTTCTTTTTGGGCAGGATAAGAACAGTCATTTTTCCTTCTAAGCGTTGTGCCGCTGACCCAGTGTTGTACCGGAGCTGGACAGCAATTCCAGGTGGCCCACTAAGCTCATGCTCTACAAAATCCCTTTTCAGTTCCATTACGTTGGTGGCTTAAGATCAGCCACGGTGGAGGAGCATTTACACAGCAGAAACTGGCAAACACCTAAACCAGCCCTGCCTGCCAGAGTCCACTGTCGAAGACTCACCAGCATCCATCGGCCTGATCCTGTGAGCTCTGACCGCCAGGTACCACTACTCACTCCATCTTCACACAGAGACGCCATCTCCTTAGCAATGCTGCATGCACAGTGGATAAGCCACTAACCTTTTATAGGATCAGAATTGTAAGATCTTTCCTACAGTACAAGTACATTCCTTCCACAGAGTGAACTAGTTTGCACATTCTTTTACAGTTTACAAAATACATTAACCTCTACAGTCTCATTTCCATTTTATTTTCACAGCATTCCCAGGTAATTATTATTCCACATAATGTATGAAGAAAATACAGATGAGAGAGATTGTCAGTTGCTCAGAATAACAGAGCTTAGTTAATTAATTGGCTTTTGATGTCTTCTTTTTTCCTGCATTGTCATTGCATAGAAGGACGGAAATATTATTCATATATGGATATTTTAGTTTTAATATGTTAAATATAATCTTAATCTTTATAACACTTTATCTTTTTTTTAACATCTTTATTGGAGTATAATTGCTTTACAATGGTGTGTTAGTTTCTGCTTTATAACAAAGTGAATCAGCTATACATGTACATATATCCCCATATCTCTTCCCTCTTGCGTCTCCCTCCCTCCCACCTTCCCTATCCCACCCCTCTAGGTGGTCACAAAGCACCAAGCTGATCTCCCTGTGCTATGTGGCTGCTTCCCACTAGCTATCTATTTTACATTTGGTAGTGTATATATGTCCATGCCACTCTCTCACTTTGCCCCAACTTACCCTTCCCCATCCCAGTGTCCTCAAGTCCATTCTCTAGTAGGTCTGTGTCTTTATTCCTGTCCTGCCCCTAGGTTCTTCATGACCTTTTTTTTTTTTTTTTAGATTCCATATATATGTGTTAGCATACGGTATTTGTCTTTCTCTTTCTGATTTACTTCACTCTGTATGACAGACTCTAGGTCCATCCACCTCACTACAAATAACTCAATTTCATTTCTTTTTATGGCTGAGTAATATTCCATTGTATATATGTGCCACATCTTCTTTATCCATGCATCTGTCGATGGACACTTAGGTTGCTTCCATGTCCTGCCTATTGTAAATAGAGCTGCAATGAACATTGTGGTACATGACTCTTTTTGAATTATGGTTTTCTCAGGGCATATGCCCAGTAGTGGGATCGCTGGGTCGTAGGGTAGTTCTATTTTTAGTTTTCTAAGGAACCTCCATACTGTTCTCCATAGTAGCTGTATCACGTTACATTCCCACCAACAGTGCAAGAGGGTTCCCTTTTCTCAACACCCTCTCCAGCATTTATTGTTTGTAGATATTTTGATGATGGCCATTCTGACTGGTGTGAGATGATATCTCATTGTAGTTTTGATTTGCATTTCTCTAATGATTAGTGATGTTGAGCATCCTTTCATGTGTTTGTTGGCAATCTGTATATCTTCTCTGGAGAAATGTCTATTTAGGTCTTCTGCCCATTTTTGGATTGGGTTGTTTGTTTATTTGATATTGAGCTGCATGAGCTGCTTGTAAATTTTAGAGATTAACCCTTTGTCAGTTGCTTCATTTGCAAATATTTTCTCCCATTCTGAGGGTTGTCTTTTCGTCTTGTTTATGGTTTCCTTTGTTGTGCAAAAACTTTTAAGTTTCATTAGATCCCATTTGTTTATTTTTGTCTCCATTTCCATTTCTCTAGGAGGTGGGTCAAAAAGGATCTTGCTGTGATTTATGTCATAGAGTGTTCTGCCTATGTTTTCCTCTAAGAGTTTGATACTGTCTGGTCTTACATTTAGGTCTTTAATCCATTTTGAGTTTGTTTTTGTATAACACTTTATCTTGATAATGTTTTGAAATGCAAACTATTTGCTATTATTGCTTATAGCATTTTTTAAAGTTTGTGACATAATGATGATAATAACTACCTTTGGATGCTTATTATGTAGTTTTGCTGTGCTAAGCCCTTTACCTATAATCTCATTGCACACCCCCAGGGTAGCATATACACCCATATTTATATAAAGGAATGGAAGTGTACATCAGTAGAGAATCTGCCCCAGATCGCATAGTGGGAGGCTGGGATGTGAAGAGTAGCTTTGACGCTCCAGTCTGCAGGTTTCATCACAGTGTAAATATTGTGGCACCCGCCACTTGGTGCTTGCCCTTCTCCTTCTTCATTTAAAGAGTTTTTTTCTTACACAAATTAACTTAAATGCATTTTAATTTACAACCAAATATCTTTAAAACAATCTGTATGTCATTGTTTTAACTTTAATAATCTTCCTTTCTTCATGGATTTTGTCATTTATATATTAGTTCAATATTTATACAGTGAAAAAAAGGCAATGTCCAGTTTTTAAGTGCCGTGGCTCTGAAGTCAGACTTTATAAAGTGGGGCTATTCATATTTAGTTCAAAGAATTGCCTAGAGGACTCCTTCTCGGCCTTTTACAAGTCGGGACAAGGGCAGAAAACAATCCCATGTGAGCAGCTCGCTGGGGTGCAGAGGCAAGGCTGCCTCAACCTCAGAGCCGTCTGGCTCTCAGTGCCTAGACACACCTGTCCCCACTCCTACCCCCCAGGGAGAAGTGCCGGCCTCGGGAATCACAGGCAGCATCGATGGATGCCAGGGAACCTGGCACACAGAAGACACTGCGTTAGTTCCACTTGGTTAGCTCTAACTAATGAGACTTTTCTGCATTTGATGCAAACTCATGAACGTTAGGGAGCCTGAATGGTGTCTGCTGTGGGTCACTTTGTCACTGTTTCATTCCAGCATGACTCTTCATCCCACTTCACACCATCTACCTTTCATTGCTGGGGGCCCGGAAATTCAATTACCAAGTGTTTGAAATGATGTCAACAATCTTAGTCAAGCTAAGCGTGGTGCCCTCCCAGTAGGAAAATGCAGGAGACCAGGGGCGTGAGGAAGCGGGAATCACAGGAAACAAAGAAAGCCGTTGTGTCACGTCCTCTCCTTGTGCTGGATGCGCCTCCGGTGGTCCTTCTCTCACACACTCCAAGACAGGCTCCATCCTTCTCTGGACGCTCTCACTGTGAAAAGGCCTGCAGCTTCTCTGATCCCCAAAGCTGACTCTGTTTAGAAATCAAAACTCTACTGCGGCGGGACCACCTCAGCTTGAGAGCTGATGCGCGGATAAAGGTCTCGTGTCAGCCTGGCGCTGCTCCAGCTGGACACCCACAGGGGCAGGGGCTGCGGTCCCCCTTCTCCCTCTGGGTTCAGCTGGGTGCTGGCCCTTTCTCTCTTGGAGCCCGTACAGAAACCCTCCACCTCCCAAGACCAAGAACTACAGTCTCTCAGGCCCCGCCAGGCGTGCTGCTGAACGCGTCTGGCACCCTTATGGGGCGCCTTCCTGCCCCTTCAGGGGACCCTTTAACACAAGATGCCAGACAACCCCTCCCATCCTCCGCACGCATGGCCCACAGGTCCCCGGGAAACACACACCTCAGAACTGTCATCGTGCCAGTGGGTTTCTTTCCAAAACATAGGACTCCGCTATAAAAGGTCTCTTCAGGCAGCTTCTGATAGCTGAGGTTTCTCAGCTCTAAGCCATTTGTTGCCTTTGCCCTTCAAGTGCACGGAGCCCCTAGTGAGTTCTCTAGGCGGTGGTCTGGAAGTGAGTAAACAGCTCTCATCCTTCACTGTGGCTACAGGACGTGGTTTCACCTTTCCCACCCACTTCAATTCCAAACCTTGTGCATTTTCAGTGAGTGCCCTAGGGTCACGCAATAGGTCCTGGGACCCCTCTTGGTAGGTTCTGCATGGCTGGCTTAGGACCTTACTTGGGAATCCCAGACTGGTTTAATGGTTATCATCATAAATCAACTACTAAACCAAATCAGAATTACTAGTTATATCTGAATAATTTAATTTTCTAGATATGTGACTTCGTGCAGGTGAAATAAAACTGTCTTAAAACCAGGAAAACTTCCTTTTTAAAAGTCATGGTTCAAAAAAAAAAAAAAAAAAAGTCATGGTTCATGTAGAAACTCTCCCAGGGCTGATATGATAATTGGGAGTAAATTCATCAATAGATTAAATCATTAGCACAGATTTGTAAATTATCCTGAAGAACATAGTTACATTTTAGATGATGTGAAATTAGAAATAATGTTTACAATTTCAGTATGTGAGCCTGGAATTCAAGACAACCCTGAAAGGATATTAGAGGACAGGAAAATAATTATTCCTGTTACTCTAATCCTGGGAGGTTTGCCAGATTCCAGCCGATTATGCTGCCATCAGGACCTCCTGGTGCCTTGGTTGCCCAGCAGCCATGCTCCTCCCACTTTTTTCCTTCCAGACGTACAGAACCCCATGCCATCTGGGATTGAAGTCGGCGGATGAGAAACTCAATCTCATCACGTCACCCAGGGTGCGTTTGCTGTGGACACAGACTGGGCTTTAATGGCAGACAAATCCGAATTCAAATACTGACCTTGGAGAAGGTAATGAAGCTCTTTCGAATTTGCTTTGAAACTGAATACAGGTTTCCCTTGCTCTCCTAAAGTCAATAAGCCCCGCGAAAGCTTTCGAGACCGAAAAGATGTAAAGCGAAGAAGCAGTTACCTTGGGGCACCTCTTGCTGACGGAGGCACGAATGGATCTGGATGAAGCACGGGTGCTGCCAGACACAGGTCAAGGTTGTGGAGGCTTGATGCTGAGGCGCTGGGTGTGCTTCTAGGGAAGGGGCCCGGCGGGGGTTGTGCGCTGTGTCTGGGGCAGCTCTACCCCCTGCAAAACGAATGTTGGATGCCATTTTCACTTCCCGCCTTTTTTTCGTAAAAGTGAAAATCCTTTCCAGATTTCTTTCCGTGTGAAAACAGGTACTAATGCAGATATTTTCTGAAAGCAAAGTGGCATAAAGCAAACTTTCGAAAAGCGGAGAGTATCCATAGTTAGCCAATTAATGGATTCATTTTTTCATTCCAAAAATAGTTACAGAAGAAAAACAAAAATAAAAATAAAAAAACTAGAGACTTCCCTGGCGGGCCAGTGGTTCAGACTCCGTGCTTCCACGGCAGGGGGCGTGGGTTCGATCCCTGGTTGGGGAACTAAGATCCCGCATGCCGCGTAATAGTTCCAGAGCGCCTCTCCTACGTTCTGTAAATTGTGCTGGGCAGTAGGGACTTGACAGTGAAGGGGAACGTGACCTCTGCCCTCATGCAGCTTAGAGTCTAAAGGGTGTGATGACGATACATGAGTAACTAGGCATAAACAAGAAGCTTACAGGCTGTGACTGTTGCCCGGGGGAGGAACAAACAGGGCTGCAGGTGGTTAGGTAGAAAATAACAAGAGGAGGCCTACCCCAGGTAGTGAAATTAGAGCAGCTCTCTTGAAGAAGGGACATTTGAGATGAGAACCCCAAGGAGCCTGCCAAGAAGAGGCCCTGAGTTGGGAAGAAGTCCGAATGGATCTGGCTACACACGGCGAGGCAGGAGTGGGTTATGCTGAAGGGAGTTTTCTACTGGGCGGATTCAGCTGGCTGAGGAGTTCCAGAAGACCCAGTCCCGGAGAGGCCCCTCGGGGAGTGGCAGCTCAGGTCTCCAAAGCCCTGGTCTGCAGACGGGCTTGGTGGGGCACTGGCAACCTGGGAAAATCCTGTCCTGTTCTAGTTCTTTGCAAAGCAAGCCGTGTAAAACCCCATGGGAGTGTGCTAGGAGCCAAGGGTGTCAGCTTACAGTGAAAAACAGTTTAATGCAAACTGGAATCCTCAGCTCCTTAAGAACATAGCTTAAGAGAGATTGTTCTCTGCTAAAGCTCAGCACAGCTCTGGGAACATACAGCAGGCGCTCAAGAAGTACGTGTAAAAGTCTGTGGGACATAGAAAAATGAGTGGTCCAGGCACTAAAGAATGACCTAACACTAAGCTGTTTATTACATCCACAGTAAGTCTTAATTATTGTTTAAAATGATTGCATGAAGCCAGGAATAAAGATTCTCTGACGACAATAACTATTGTTGTTATAAAGTCCACAGACTCCATAACCACTTATTCGGTCTCCTCCCCTGAATGCTTGAAGTCTCCTTGTTGAACTATTCATTTTTTCATTGTTATTTCAAACTTATTTATAATAAGCAAAATATGACGGTTTATCATTGTTTGTAAAAAGGAAGAAAAAACTGCCTGTAAACCGTGCCCCATCGTTAACTCCGTGACCTGTACGCACAGAAGGGAATTCTCATGATAAATTAGCAATCATTTCGTCTGGGGGCAGCAAATAAACTTGTGCAGACTGCAGCACAGATTACTGCACAGCGCGTCCCTTAGCTTCTAGGAAAGGATGGACTTTTTCCAGGGGACGCAGGTAGAGAGTATTTTTCAAACCTTGGTAACCCTTTTCTTTCTTATGACCTAGAGCTCTTTTACCACAAAAGCCCCGTGTCACCTCCGTGTCACCTCCCCCCACCCAGAGTTATTGAACCTTCAGAACCATAATTAAACATATCGACTGTATAGATCTTTTTCAAATTCTCCTGATAATAACATACCTTAATACTTATGTTTTAAATTTTAAATTATTTCCAAAGCCACCCAAGCTAACCAAAATAACTATAGGATAATACTAATTGAATAAAAGAAAAACAATCAGCCCCCTCACTAAGAGATAAATACAGTCTTACCTTTGTGTAAGTTTGTCTTAGACAAACTTCTTCCATTTTGTTTGTGTGTTTACATATTTCATATTTTTAATGTGATATGCCATCCATGGTTTTCGTCAGCAATTTTTTAGCGTAACTTATCCACATGTAGATAAAATTAGTTTACATTATCTCACTAATTACATATGTTTATACACAACACACATAATACATATATCGGAATTTAATTTTATCAATCTCTATTTCTTGACATAGAACTAGTTTTCAACTTTCAATTCTTCTAAAAAATGTCAAGATAACCCCCTTAAATAAATTTTGCACACACTTCTATTTCTTTTGTATACGGAAATGGAACTTATTAACCAAGATTTTATACATTTTTAGGTATGTGATACCATTGCAAGTTGCCCCCCAAAAATGTAAAAATTTATGCTCTCACTTAGACTGTATCACATAACCATATTCTGAAACTAAACCAAGGAGAAAGTATAATGTAATGTTCAAAATTAAACTGAGATGAAATTATGTGCTAATTTTAATTAATGTGCGAATAATAATAACTGAAGTATGTGCTAATTTTGAATCCTATGTCCAATCCTGTGTCTCAGAATTGCCTTAGAAAAACAGCTACCTCCGCTTGGGCAAAGGCACGCACTGTGGCAGGCGCTCAACTCTGACTTATTTGGAGGATGTCTGATTACAATGCAGCAGGACTCGGAGGCGTGAATTGCTGTGAAGGGCGTCCAGTGGCCATTAGAGAGCAGAGCACAGGCAGGAAATGACCCAGCACAGGAGGCCCTGTTTACTTACCACAGTCAGAGACGCAGGAGCTGCTATGATCAACTCAGAGCTCGTCCAGGCGTGAGAGGGAATAGGAAAAGTGTAGGCGTGTTTCTTATCCTCCAGAATCGTTTTCATTTAAGGGGAAAGATGTGGACAATGGAAGAATTCCACAGCCATACAAGGCAGTATTTGAAAAATAACAGTTGAATTGCACAAGTCAGTATAAGTTATGGTAGTCTGGGGTAAATGAAACTCTGGCATAGTTTAATTAGGAATTTATGGGAAAAGGTGAAATTGGAACTGGATATTGAAGGACAGGCAGGGGTGGGGTAGGGAGAAAAGCAACGTAATCCAAATAATCAGCCATGGACATGAACACGGCGTAACGAGCTCTAACCAGGCCCTTTGGTTGCAAAGGGAGAAGGCTGGTGCCAACGGTACAGCGGGACGTGGAAAGATTTGTTAGATCAGGTGTGAAAGCGCTGGATTCTAGAGTAAGAAAATTCCGCTCTAACCTATGAATTAGAGTGAGTCATCTGAAGGCTTCTGTGCAGGGGCGTAAAACGAAGTCACGACTCTTCTGTTCGTGCAGGCATGCGTAACAAATATTTACTGAAGACCTACTATGAACCGCACAGTAGGAAAGAGAATTAGATTCTTTTTGAAAGCTGCTGTAAGTATACAGCCTACAGTTTGGGCAGAACTATTCATGGAAATATTAACTTTACTTTGGCTTTGCTGCCATAGACGAATCAGGGGAAAAGAGCTCATGCTGGGAAGATACTTTTCCCTTGTCATATGTTCCTGTATTCAGGGACTTGGGCTATAGAAACACTTCTGCTTCCCCATGTAGACTGCAACTCACCAGGAGAGGCGAAGTTGTTGATCTGCAGCGTGGGATCGAGCCCCTCTTGGCTCTGTCCTGTGGAAACAGCCTGTCACACCTCTGCTCATACACACGGTGACCTTTCTGAGTGGGCTCTGCCCCTGCCGAGGGGACCCAGAATGGCCCAACTCCATCAGTGACCGAGTGGGTAAGTGATCCCAGTAGGTGAAGTATTTATGAGCCCACTTGGCCATACATCTGAAACCCCTCCCTCCGTCAGCTTTGCCAGTAATGAAGCTGGCCCTTTGATGTCTCTCGGTAATCTCTGATACCTACTTCTCAAAGGGTCCTGAAAATACACAAGAAAGAAAGGAACCATTTGCCCCTCCCCCCAGTGGAGCTAAATTGTGATATGGGGCAAGAAGTAAGAAATATCTAAAGTCGTTTTCTTTCAGGCTTTTGTTTTCTGAAAGCCTGAATTCCGGAGGATATTTTGTAAGTAAGGTTGAAAGAATCCCACACTTTGAAGAGAGTGGGGCTCAAGCTCAGTGGGAAATGATTGAGGGCCCTAAGTCTGAGGTGGGGATGGGTCCCCGGGACTTTCGGTTTTGCAGGTCTGTGTCCAGAACCCTGGTAGATTAGAACGACCTGAGGGGTGCATCTCACAAGTCTGGACACTCAGCCCAGAGTTCCCAGCTTCAGGGGACTCCAGTGAATGGGGCTGAGCTCCTGCATGTAAAGTGGGATGACCATGTACGTGAGTTTTCCTGGAACAGCCCTGGCTTATTTCTTGTTATCCTGGAGTAATTTTACGTGCTCCCCTTTCACTCTTCAGTGGGCCCCATTTTGGATGATAAATTTTAAAGTCACCCTTAACCTTTTTAAGAGACCAGGCGAGGTTGTGCAGTAAGGATTCTAGTGGTGAACAATGCGGGCAACAGTGAATTAATAAGAAATCCTCAACCAACGATTACACGGGTGGAAGCACCTCCTGTGTAACCTAAGCATGGCCTTTCCCAGGGGCTGGGGTTGGATCCCATCTTCTTCCTTCTCTGGCTTCCAAATCTTCACCTTCCCAGTCTGTGACATAGGGCATGCTTCAGATGCTTCCAGAACATCATGGGCAGATTTCTCACCAGGACCCACACATTCAATAAAACCTAGAAGTGCCTGGTATCAGAGACTGAATGTTTGTTTCCCCACCAAATTCATACGTTGAAATCCTATGTCCAAAAGTGATGGTGTTAGGAGATGGGGCCCTTGAGGGATGCTCAGGCCGTAAGGGCGGAGCCCTGACAGATGGGGTTAGTGGCCTTACAAGAGGAGACACAGAGGCTCGCGGCCTCTCTCTGCTCTCTGCCGTGTGAGGGAGTCTGTAAACTAGGAGAAGGGCTTCCACCGGAGCCCTGACCTTGGACCACCAGCCAACCGTGGGCAGTGTTTGTGCTGAAGCCACCCAGTTTGTGGTATTTTGTTACAGCGGCCCGGACTGATTAAGATACCCAGGAATTTACTTTCAGTGAATAACACGTAACTCCTTTATCACAGCGTGTCTTCTGCTATTGCTGTCCCATCCACCTCCCTTTAGCCGCGCTGGTCTCCTCAGTGCCCCTTCCGCTCCTCAGCCAGGCCCCCAGATCAGGGCTTCAGCGTCTGATGTCTCCCCTTCCTGGGATGCTCTTCTCCCGGGTTTACTGGTATGTTCTGCTCCCTCACCTGAAATCAGTCCTCTGCTCCCACGTCCCCTCCCCACGCACTCTTCCACAGCAGCTCTAGGCACAAGAGTGCATCCAGCCCCTTCCCTGTCCTCTGCACTGTCTAGTTCCTTCCTGTGTTTTAGTTTTCCCCTTAGCCTTTTTCTTTTCTTTCTTTTTAATGTGAGCGTCATGGTATCTTAACTCTGGGGAAAAGTTTCTATCTTTTTTTCTAACAGATACGACTTTTCCCATAGTTCTTAATAATTTGTGGCATACAGTATCTTTACTTGCATATCTCATTATTAACTGTCTTCTCCTCCTATAAGATAAGCTCCAAGGGGTCAGGGCCTCGTGTTCCTGCCTGTATCCCCAGCTCCTTGAACAGCGCTTGGCACTCAATAAATACACACTCAGTTGAAGAAAAAAATGGCTATAAGAGAGTCATGGACACTCGATCACTGAATCGAATGACAGAGAGTTATTGGTCTCATTCATAAAAAACATACTTTGCATCTTATTTATACTTTAGCTTTTTAACTTTGCAATAACTTGAAAATATTCTTTAGTGGTGCTGGGAATGATGTTTTTATTTACTTTATCTTTGAGAATCCTATTCACATGTCATCCATTTTGTAAATATCATCTTTCTAAAGGAAGAAAGTAATCAAGTATCCAGAGTTAACACTTTTTACCTGATTTCATAGGCACCAGTCATTTGGGACATGGTTTGGCCAGATCTTGAATAAATACTAGGCCACCTTAGAGGCTTTTGGATGGAATTGAGCTCTTGAGTGACTATTAAAATCCGTCCTCCAGACAACAGCAAAAGGGAGTCCTTGGTAATTTCAAGTCATGTCAGGGTGAGTTGGGGTATCTCCACTGAACCCAGACTTTGTGCTTTAGCCTGAGTCTATAGAGGCCCAGAGAGTCTGATCCTAATTGACATATTCTGCACAAAATAGAGTTTCCTAAAGCCCACTCCTAACTGCCAGGATTTGAGACTTTTGCGTGGAGCATATCAAGATTGTGACATGAAGCATTGTCAGCCTATAGCCCACAGGTCTTGGCAATTTCTTAAAGATTTACGTGTATTTACGTTTTTTTTGCTTTTGTCCCTGGGGAAGATTGTCTCAGTCAAATCATCTTTAACTTGCTTGCTAGATAAATCTGGTAGCATAGGCAATGCATCTTCCTGCTTTAAATGGCCTACTTTGTTGAAATGCAACCATCAACTAAGTCTGGGGATTGGGGGGTAGCCTAGATGCCAGAGACCACACTGCACACTGCCTGACTATCCATTGGACATAAAAGCATCATGCAGGGTTTTCTGCCCTGGCTGGTCTTACGTGGTAGGCTACCAACTGTACGTTAGAGATGATTAATGAGATAAAAGTGTCAATTCCACTGATGTAACATAAGTAAGTAGTTCATACAGTCTGGGTCAAGAAAAGCTGCCATTTATAAGCACTATTTTAATCTTTTTTTTCACATCTTCTTGCAAAGGTTTAATATTTTATTTTGGTATTGGCAAAGTAAAAACAAGAAGCAAAACTTTATCACAGCTAGATCAAAATTCCTGTGCCAAATAAGATATAACAATGATCAACGTTACCTTACCTTTAACTTGACTATGCTCACATATTTTTAGAGGTTTTTTTGTAAGCGATCATCCCCAAGGCCATCTGGTAGGGAATCTCCCTGGGTGTTACTGCACGGCAGTCATCAGAATGCGACGCTCTGGTCTCCTCCTACAGGGAGCATCGCTGAGTGGCCACCCAGCTGCAGCCCCGGCAGCTGCTGCCTGGCTGCTCCCAGCTCGTGACTGACACGCTGGGGATACTCAGCAGACCCATTCCAGGGAGCGCTGAGACCCTTCCAGTGGGCACCTGTGGTCAGGGACTCCCCACTGGCCGCCTCAAATGGCCTTTGGAACCGCATCACAACACGATGGCTCGCCCTGCTTTCTCTCACTCCCTTCACAGGTAAATCTCCTGTGTGACTGATCCCGTCTTGTGTCTGCCTCTCACCAAACCTAAATGATACGCCACTGAAACTTACAGAGCCCTCTCGCCGGACTTCTCTGCTGGTCACTCAGCAAGCATTTATCATGGGCACACATGCGCACCGGGCACTCTCTTCGTCTCTGGAGGTGCAGGTGTTACACGAACAGTGAGCATACACATTAGGCAGAGATTTTACTTTGTTGAAGAAAATATACATTAAACAAATAATTACGAGTGCAGCGAAAAAAAGAGTTCTATGGGAGCACCATTTGGAGTATCAGATGAATTCTAAGAGCTGAGGATGGTCACTCTGAAGTAGAGGGTTTTTTTTTTTAATAAACTTTAAAATTTTATTTATTTATCTTTGGCTGCGTTGGGTCTTCATTGCTGCACGCCGGCTTTCTCTAGTTGCGACAAGCGGGGGCTACTCTTCGTTGCGGTGCGCGGGCTTCTCACTGCGGTAGAAGCCACTGCGGTGGCTTCTCTTGTAGCGGAGCACGGGCTCTAGGCACGTGGGCTTCAGTAGTTGTGGCTCGTGGGCTCTAGAGCGCAGGCTCAGTAGTTGTGGCGCACGGGCTTAGTTGCTCCGCGACACATGGGATCTTCCTGGACCCGGGCTCGAACCTGTGTCCCCTGCATTGGCAGGCGGATTCTTAACCACTGCACCACCAGGTAAGTCCCAAGAAGAGAGTTTAAAACTGAGACCTGAGGGGGTGTGGGAGCTAGTTGAGCAAGCAGGAGACGAGGAAAGGACTTGCTAAGCAAACACTGAGAAAAGAAAGAGCAAGCTTGGTCTCGCAACTGATGAGAGTGGAGCGCGGATGGAAAGAGCCCACAGGGTGCCTGCAGGCTCAATACAGGCATGTCCGGAGGAACTCCTGGAAGGTGCACCTACGTCGGATGCCCCCTGCATCCGCATCTTCTTCCCAGTTGAAGTCAGGGGAGAAATGTCTCATCTGAGCCTCCCCTTTTTGGTCTGATCTTCCTTGTACACACCTCACAATCCTACCATGTTGGACTCCGTGGCTGACAGTGTGGTGGTGTGTCCCTAGTCCCTCAACTTTGCAACATCCATCAATAATGACAGACGGTGCTGGAGCAGATAAGGCAGCAGTGCTCATATTTTTCAGCAGCTATTTTCTGACATTGGTAGGTGCTAAATAAATATTTGTTGTGAATCAAATGTGCATGCATACCCTTTAATATTGTAATGACATGAAGAATGGTATTTAAGGTGGTAGGACAACAATCCTGCTAGGTTTAATTGCCCTGCAAATATGTTTTCTTTAGCCCATGTTTACAGAGTTCCAAATGAATCAGTCAGTTGTCTGATAGGATGTTTCAAATAAAAAGTTTAGCTGGATAATTCAGGTCTAACACCAAAACTGTAATGTCACTATTACCCAATTTGGCTATTTCCATGCATTCTATTAATAAGAATTTTCTAAATTCTTCTCAACTTCTGATATTTATTGGTGAGAAATAAAAGAATGTACAGGGAAAGAACAATAATAGTTATTGAATGCCTTTCTATAGGCCAACCTCCAGGCAAACACTCTATTCTTCCTACATATTTATCTGTCTATCTGTCTATCCATCCATCTATCTATCTATCTATCTATCCATCCATCCATCTATCTATCTATCTATCTATCCATCCATCCATCTATCATCTATCTACCTATCTATCCATCTATCTATCCATCCATCCTTCCATATATCTATCTACCTATCTATCCATCTATCTATCCATCCATCCATCCATCCTCCCATGTATCATCTATCTATCTACCTACCTACCTACCTATCCATCCATCCATCTATCCATCCATCCACCCATCTATCCATCCATCCATCTAATCATCTATCTATCTATCTTAACACACACATTCACACATGACACATGTAAAATATCATTTAAAAGTATCTAGAGAATTAAGGAAAGATAATTTTTCTCTTGAATTATCTGGAGACTTGCCTCAGGTTGACTCTAATTTCTGCTAAGAGAAGCTCTTTGAATATATTCAATTAAGTGTTATTTAAAATAGCACCTAAATCAATCCCCTTAAAAGTACTAGCATCCTATGTTTTGTGAAGCATAATGATAAATCTGTCATCTTAATCTGCCTTTCTCTATCATTAGTTATAATGCAGCTATTAGGGTAACAATGCTGCTGCTGTATAGGGTACACTAATTTTACATTAGGATTAAATGTTAAGGAAAATTATATCTTCCTTCAAGAAAATTATTGAAGTGTAAATATAGTATAATAGTGTCTGAATACCTTTCAGAGAACATCAAGGGAGCTGCTTTTTAAAGGGAAAGAGATCACTGAGGACACAGGCACTGAAAAATCCAGGTTATTATGATATGTTAAAGATGCCCAATAATAGTATGGAAAATAGACAATTCTGAGTAATAAAACAACCCTGATGGGACTTCAAGGAGTTGTTTACTTTAGAATTCTGGCAGATTTCAATTTCAACTGAAGGTCAGAGATCACTGGAGAATTCAAGCCCTTAAGGTACTTTGGAGTGAGTGGGATGGAGAGACAGCTGCAGTGCAGAAGCAAAGACGCTTCCGACAGTCTCCCGCCCTTAGATTCCTTCTACGCTCCTAACATATAAGTGAAAACATTTCTTTAGGTAACTGCTGGAATGCATGCCTGTAACTTTGATCTAAGTCAGTGTCAGCAAACTAAGGTTTGCTCAACTCTGCTCTTGCCTATGAGAAGCTGCCTTGGACAATAGAAGCGAATGGGAGGGGCTGGGTTCCAATAACACTCTGATTCAAAACAAAACCAAAAAACTAACTAGCCACATTCAGCCCAGGCCATAGTTTGCTGATCACTACTCTGAATAGCAAGTAGTATACTTTAAAGACTTACGGCGAATTCTTTAAGTGCTACTGTCTACTTCCTAGTAGAACTCATGTGTTTGAGATATTTTTAGGTTTTAGATTTTTTTTTAATGCATTTTGAATAAGTTGTTCTTGTTTACACATGCAGTTATCAAAATTAGGCAAATATTTATCTGCCCCTGAGTACAAGCCAGCCACTGCTCTAAGTGCTAATGATGTCCTAGTGAATAACAGGATCAAAGACCTTTGCCTCATGCTACCTACATCCCAGTGGGAGAGAGGAGGATGAGAAAAATAAACATATAAATAAATTATAGCATTTTCAAAGGTGACATGTGCTTTGGAAGCAGAATAAAAGTGGGACAGAGTAAAGGGGATGAAGATGGTGAAGCGGGAGATGGCTGCAGTTTGCTTCAGCAAGTAGCGTGGGCAGGGCGGAGCTCATGCAAGTGAATTCCAGCCAACTGGAAGATGCCGCGCAGATGCCCGGGGAGAGCGGCCCTGCGGAGGAGAGGCCAGAGCAAAGGCTGTGAACGGACAGGGGCAACGTGGTGAGAGCAGAGTGAACACTGAGTGAGGACAGACAGAGGCCATGGAATGGAACTAAGTCAGAGGCGAACGCCGGGGCTAGGGCCTTGAGACCCACTGGAAGTGCTTTACTTTTGCTTTGAAAGAAACACGGGACCTCGTCGAGATTTTCAGCAGAAGAGTGACATAAGATGTTTATATCACTGGAGGGACTTTACGACTTTAGTCCCTAAACTGGTAGTAAAATGTGATGAAGGCTAAAGGTTGAGAGTGGGGCTCTAGTGACCCCAGGTATCAAAATATACCCATATTCTTCTCCTTGGATTTTGGAAGCCCACACTAGCTTTTTCCCAGAAACAGAATTGTCCATCTCTCAGAAAGCTCTGGGAAAGAACTCGCCACCATTTCATGGGATACACTTTTGCTGCAGGGACGTAAAATGTTTCCTCCTTATCTCTTCTCGGCGGACCTAAGCGTGACCTGCCCACATCCCCACTGAGTAATGCGGGGCAGACCTTCGTGAGTCTTACACAAGGCTGTCTCTGTGACACGTGTTCACCAGCAGATCCCAGCCTTCACGCCTTCATTTCCGCAGATCACTTTGTTGAGATGATGCTTACTGGTAATATTACGTAATCCGAGTTCCTATTCTTGTGAATATTCTCCCCCGAAGGCCAATTCATTTATAATGAAAACCACATTTTGAGCGGGGGAAAAGTCCAGCTGATTACCCTGGTAAGACCTTCTCATCTTCTTGAGCTCACTTCAGCGTTCGAAGTATTGCATATGCACATGAGGCTTTGATTTCCGAGTTCAAGCTGAATGAAACATGAAGTCAATGACATGCAAACGTCTCTCTCCTCTGCTACCTGAGAAGCTGCTGTCAAGAAAATGCTCTGCTCACTGGAAAAGTGATCAGAGGCTCTGCTTAGCTATTAATACAGTCTCGGATCAGATGAAGCTGCTCAACAGGAAGAAGATGGCAAAACTAACAGATGAGAAGAACTCAACCAGAGCAATACTACTCCAGAAGTGAGACACCCTGAGATACAGTGAGCTGACTCCAAGCCGGCCCACCTACATGGCCACTGTTACCTTTCACCCCACCCAAGCTCCTGCTTGTGGACATAGGTCATTTGGTGCTGCCATATAAGAACCTTCACTCTGTAATTCCCCTAAGACACATGGTCTTCATGGTTTATGGACAATCTACACTTTTACTATTTCTGTTTATCCCCTCAGTAAAAGTACACTGGGACAGAGCTAAATTGGTTCCTATATAAAATCTTCAAAAAAGACATTTGGTTAAGGCTTTGTTTCTGTTGGAAGTTTTAGCAAAATCATGTTCAGTAAGAAAGCTATAACAATTTATATCTGGCTTCCCTGGTGGCGCAGTGGTTAGGAATCTGCGTGCCAATGCAGGGGACACAGATTCGAACCCTGGTCCAGTGAGATCCCACATGCCGCAGAGCAAAGAAGCCCGTGCGCCACAACTACTGAGCCTGCGCTCTAGAGCCTGTGAGCCACAACTACTGAAGCCCGTTCGCCTAAAGCCCGTGCTCCACAGCAAGAGAAGCCACCGCAATGAGAAGCCCGCGCACCACAGTGAAAAGTAGCCCCCGCTCGCCGCAGCCAGACAAAGCCCATGCACAGCAACGAAAAGCCAACACAGCCAAAAATAAATAAATAAAAATAAATAAATTTTTAAAAAAAGAAAGCTATAACAATTAATAACTTCATGACTAATTCAATGTTAGCCTTTTATTCCCGGCTCCTCTTCTTTTCCATATTTATCTACTTTCTCACTATCTTTTTCTGCTAATTCTTCATCCATTATTATATTGGATAATATACATGAAGAAGCACTTTAAACTGAAGAAAATCTTTAAGTTTCACTAAGACTATCTTAGTAATCAAATTAAGCTGTACATCACCATGTGATTTTAACTAAATTTAACTAAAAGTTTCAGAGAGTTATTAGGACTCTTTTTAAAGCAGTTTTTCTTTTTGGTAATGTGTACCCTCAACTGCACACACTCTTGTGCTACATGTCAGATTACTTAGATCAATGCACTAAATGGCTTGTCCACATCATCAGGCCAACTCTCTCCCTGCTCATGTACCAAACGCTTCTTACCCTCACTCTGTACGTGGATTAGACCCCCAGCAGGAAATAGATGGCAACCTCAAGCTGGTTAATTGAGGAATAAACAGTAAATAGGGACTATTTTAAAAGACGTGGGCAGCCCTTAGGAAAAGCAACAGGGATGCTCCAGGATGGTAACCGTGGAGCCATAACTATTCTAATTTTCCAAGGGGCAAGGAGAGGGGGCCATTACCGGGATCCAGAGAGTGAGAGAGTTGTGTGGAGAAGGAAGGTCCCCGAGGGGAGTTGTGTCTTTGGTTGAAGGAAGGTCCCCGAGGGGAGTTGTGTCTGTGGTTGAAGGAAGGCCCCCGAGGGGAGTTGTGTCTTTGGTTGAAGGAAGGTCCCCGAGGGGAGTTGTGTCTTTGGTTGAAGGAAGGTCCCTGAGGGGAGTTGTGTCTTTGGCTGAAGGAAGGTCCCCGAGGGGAGTTGTGTCTTTGGTTGAAGGAAGGTCCCTGAGGGGAGTTGTGTCTTTGGTTGAAGTAAGGCCCCTGAGGGGAGTTCTGTCTTTGGTTGAAGGAAGGTCCCCGAGGGGAGTTGTGTCTTTGGTTGAAGGAAGGTCCCCGAGGGGAGTTGTGTCTTTGGTTGAAGGAAGGTCCCCGAGGGGAGTTGTGTCTGTGGTTGAAGGAAGGCCCCCGAGGGGAGTTGTGTCTTTGGTTGAAGGAAGGTCCCCGAGGGGAGTTGTGTCTTTGGTTGAAGGAAGGTCCCCGAGGGGAGTTGTGTCTTTGGTTGAAGGAAGGTCCCCGAGGGGAGTTGTGTCTTTGGTTGAAGGAAGGTCCCCGAGGGGAGTTGTGTCTTTGGTTGAAGGAAGGTCCCCGAGGGGAGTTGTGTCTTTGGTTGAAGGAAGGTCCCCGAGGGGAGTTGTGTCTTTTGTTGAAGGAAGGTCCCCGAGGGGAGTTGTGTCTTTGGTTGAAGGAAGGTCCCCGAGGGGAGTTGTGTCTTTGGTTGAAGGAAGGTCCCCGAGGGGAGTTGTGACTTTGGTTGAGGGAAGGTCCCCGAGGGGAGTTGTGTCTGTGGTTGAAGGAAGGTCCCCGAGGGGAGTTGTGTCTTTGGTTGAAGGAAGGTCCCCGAGGGGAGTTGTGTCTTTGGTTGAAGGAAGGTCCCCGAGGGGAGTTGTGTCTTTGGTTGAAGGAAGGTCCCCGAGGGGAGTTGTGTCTTTGGTTGAAGGAAGGTCCCCGAGGGGAGTTGTGTCTTTGGTTGAAGGAAGGTCCCCGAGGGGAGTTGTGTCTTTTGTTGAAGGAAGGTCCCCGAGGGGAGTTGTGTCTTTGGTTGAAGGAAGGTCCCCGAGGGGAGTTGTGTCTTTGGTTGAAGGAAGGTCCCCGAGGGGAGTTGTGACTTTGGTTGAGGGAAGGTCCCCGAGGGGAGTTGTGTCTGTGGTTGAAGGAAGGTCCCCGAGGGGAGTTGTGTCTTTGGTTGAAGGAAGGTCCCCGAGGGGAGTTGTGTCTTTGGTTGAAGGAAGGTCTCCGAGGGGAGTTGTGTCTTTGGTTGAAGGAAGGTCCCCGAGGGGAGTTGTGTCTTTGGTTGAAGGAAGGTCCCTGAGGGGAGTTGTGTCTTTGGTTGAAGGAAGGTCCCCGAGGGGAGTTGTGTCTTTGGTTGAAGGAAGGTCTCCGAGGGGAGTTGTGTCTTTGGTTGAAGTAAGGCCCCTGAGGGGAGCTGTGTCTTTGGTTGAGGGAAGGTCCCTGAGGGGAGCTGTGTCTTTGGTTGAAGGAAGGTCCCCGAGGGGAGTTGTGTCTTTGGTTGAAGGAAGGTTCCCGAGGGGAGTTGTGTCTTTGGTTGAAGTAAGGCCCCTGAGGGGAGTTGTGTCTTTGGTTGAAGGAAGGTCCCCGAGGGGAGTTGTGTCTTTGGTTGAAGGAAGGTCCCCGAGGGGAGTTGTGTCTTTGGTTGAAGGAAGGTCTCCGAGGGGAGTTGTGTCTTTGGTTGAAGTAAGGCCCCTGAGGGGAGCTGTGTCTTTGGTTGAGGGAAGGTCCCTGAGGGGAGCTGTGTCTTTGGTTGAAGGAAGGTCCCCGAGGGGAGTTGTGTCTTTGGTTGAAGGAAGGTTCCCGAGGGGAGTTGTGTCTTTGGTTGAAGTAAGGCCCCTGAGGGGAGTTGTGTCTTTGGTTGAAGGAAGGTCCCCGAGGGGAGTTGTGTCTTTGGTTGAAGGAAGGTCCCCGAGGGGAGTTGTGTCTTTGGTTGAAGGAAGGTCCCCGAGGGGAGTTGTGTCTTTGGTTGAAGGAAGGTCCCCGAGGGGAGTTGTGTCTTTTGTTGAAGGAAGGTCCCCGAGGGGAGTTGTGTCTTTGGTTGAAGGAAGGTCCCCGAGGGGAGTTGTGTCTTTGGTTGAGGGAAGGTCTCCTGAGGGGAGTTGTGTCTCTGAGGGGTGTTGAGGGATGTGAGGGATGTGACCTTGAAGGATGTGACCCACTCATGGCCACCATTACAAGAGGATCCAAGGAAACAATGCCAGGACTTCATGCTTCTCCATCCTCTGATCTCTTTTCAATATCCTTCACTGGATGATCCAACCAGACACCAGAAAGCAAGGGAGACCTTTGGTGTTTTCTCACAGGCTAGGCTCCCAGGACGCAGAGCAACGTGGAAATGGTAGAGAGTGGATCTCAAGAGGCCAATGGGGCATTTCCAGCACAGCTTCCAAATCAAGTTCACTGTCTACCTGGACAGGGGACCAAGCATTCGGGTAAGCTGGATGGACCACTGAGGGTGGCTAGTAAGCATTCTTAATCCCCATCATAGCTGAATTTACTCATGTTCCTTCAGAAGGGCCTCTTGAGAGGCTTATGTAAGATTCATGGCATGTGTAATCAACTTGTATAGGCAGCCCTTCCGATACATCTGTGATTAGCATGCTGTTGTCAGTATTTTTTTATTTTAAGTGGTTAATTGGCACCTATCCTTAATTTAGTAGAACTGCTTAGGCATTGGCAGGGGTTCAAAACATGAACCCAAAGGGAATCAACACAAACAAGGAAGATTTCGATGATGAGTGCTGGCTCTATTCAGACTTCATCTTCTTCAGTAAGAGAATAGACCTCAGAATGTCATTAAATGTTAAAATCACTTTGAGGTATATTCTTAATTCTCTGTGGACCGAAGTGCAATTCCTGCTCTCTAGAAATTAAGCTGTTGCAGGAAGCTCCAGCATGTTGGGTGGTTCACCAGCGGGGAGCTGACTGTCCACACCAAATACGCACCTCGTGCCATTCTGAGCCAGATACAGCTGTAGGCACAGAGGTGCCCACTGTTTGTAGGGTGGGCACGTGTTTGGTTTGATTGCACAGTATTTTTGGCTTGTTTTTGTTTGTCTGTTTTTAATTAAAGTGTCTGCAGATGCGTTATATCCTCTCATGTTAGTACTTTCTTAGCTAACTAACATTTCCTGGAATTTGAGTTTATGACCCCTAGTCTATGCTCAGAGGCAAAGCTCTGGCTTGTGTACAAATAAAGCTGAAAAGGAAAGCATCCTTGGCCAAACAGCATTAACGATCCTCTTCTGCTCAAAGTTTTAATGTTGGATCTAGAGCGATCTGATCTGGGATCCATTCCTAAAAACTGCCTCAGCCATAAGAACTAGTATAGTTCAATTTATTGATTAGTTTTGCTGTATTAACATGTTAGGGTTTTTTTAAATAAATTTATTTATTATTTAATTTATTTATTTTTGGTTGCGTTGGGTCTTCGTTGCTGCGCACGAGCTTTCTCTAGTTGCAGCGAGTAGGGACTTATCTTCGTTGCGGTGCGCGGGCTTCTCATTGTGGTGGCTTCTCTTGTTGCGGAGCATGGGCTCTAGGCGTGCGGGCTTCAGTAGTTGTGGTGCGTGGGATCAGTAGTTGTGGCTCACGGACTCTAGAGCGCAGGCTCAGTATTTGTGGCACATGGGCTTAGTTGCTCCGCGGCATGTGAGATCTTCCTGGACCAGGGCTCAAACCTGTGTCCCCTGCATTGGCAGGCGGATTCGTAACCACTGCACCACCAGGAAAGCCCTAGGGTTGTTTTCTTTTTTTTCATTTTATTATGTGATATAGCTTAGTGGACTATATATTTAATGATCATTGTATGAGATCTCTAAAATGGCATACCCACCGGATACCCACTTCTTAACTGAATTGCCTGGGGTGGGTTTGGGACATCTCATCTAACCAAGTTTCCTGACGCTTCAAAGGAAATATTCATTCTTATTTAGAATTGGTTTCCCTCCTAACAACGTTAAATTGTCAGAATTTTCTTGGCTTTTTCTTGCCAATGCTGTGTATGATATTCTGATTGCATTCTCAGAATATTTGTTTGTTTGTTAATGTTTGCTGGCCTTTTTCAATTCCTTAGGTCTCTGCTATGAATCTCTTCTCCACTGCTGGCTGTACTTCTGTATTTTCCAGGGAAAAGATGTCTAGGATTTCTGTTTCCACGGAGCAGTAGTTCCTTTTTGAGGAACTACAGACTGCCCTTACTTGAATAAACTGAATAAAGATTCTTTTCCATTGTAGTGTTCTAGCAAACTTAGAAAAGGAAAATTGATTGAACATTTGCTGCTGTGATGAAATATCTCTTTCCAGTAAGTCCTAAATAGAGATTTTCTCTTTCCCCCAGAATTAAGTCAGTTTGCGGGGGCGGGGAGCATCTTTCCACTGGGCATCAACCTCTCTGTTATTCTCCCAGACGGGAGGGGAGGCCACTTTTAGGCATAAGGAGGTGGGTCTGCGTCTCTGCACTGAGGAGTTGATGGAGGAGGGGAGCTTCTGCTGTAATCTCCTGTGCGCCGTTAAGGTAGAACCAACGCAAGACGGAATGAGTTTCTCCACTGAAGAACTGTTTAATTTGCAGCAAAAAAGCCAAAATTTCTTTCTAAAACTTCAGGCTTGGACTGCTATTAAGGATCTGTTGTTTGGCCTTGCAACCCAGGTAACAGGCAGCCAGGCCTTGTGAAAGAGCTAGTCACGTGTATTGAGTGGAATAGTTCCATGGAAGGAGACGCAGGTTCCTTGGAAGAAGATATGGAACTTTTAAAACTAGCCTTACATTTAGGTTGCGTCCATGTCTTGGCTATTGTAAACAGGGCTGCAGTGAACATTGGGGTGCACAACTGAAACTAACACAACGTTGGAAATCAATTATACTCCAGTAAAATAAACAAACAAACGAACGAACAAAACAGAAAATAAAACTAGCCTTATATCGAATGGTTGAAATGAAGGGAAAGGTTTCCTGACAGCTGCCCCATAGAGATTCTTGTACCTTATTTATGGATTTTTTTCCCCCTCACATTATAGAAGCAAATAATTGTTTGCAAACCAGGGAACTTAATCAGTTTTTCCTCATAACAAAGGTCCATGTAAAAGAATGGTATCATTTTCCCCTTACAGCAGTATTTCCAATAGTAGTCTTGAGTATAAAAATGAAGTTCAGGCTTAAGATTCGTACTTTTCTGAGGCCCTATTGTCAAGATTTGTTTCACCTAAATGAATTGTTTGTGAATTTATGTAGTTCAGAAAATGCAAACCCACAATACCTAGTCCAAGTGTGATCTGCAGTAGAAAATACGGCAAATGGTTATCAGGAAATGCAAAGTATCAGCACCTGCAGAGCCACAGGCAACCACTGAAGGACAGACATCTGATGCCTTTTCCAACGATGCACAAAAGGAATCACAGAGATACTTACACTTTACGTTCCACTGCGATCTCCTGAGAGTCAAATAGCTAAAAGTTAATTTGTTATTTAACAAATAAGCATTTAGTTTGTACTGTGTGGCGAGCATTTTGTCAATAGTAAGTGAAAACTGAGGAAGGGAGGAGATTGGAGATGTAGGTGAGCTGCAGAAAGATGATACCCAGGCAACACAATAATAAGTGATTCATGAATTCTTGAAGATACTCTCAAAAGGGAAAAGTGCAGGACTTCCCACTTATATGTGGAAGGGAGGCTCCAACCCCCTTCCTTTTTCTGTGCGGACGCTATCTAAAAGACACCAGGAATTTGGAAGCATCAGGGTTGCAGTATCATTGTTGCTGCTCTTTATTTATTTGTTTGTTTTAACATCTTTATTGGAGTATAATTGCTTTACAATGGTGTGTTAGTTTCTGCTGTATAACAAAGTGAATCAGCTATACGTATACATATATCCCCATATCCCCGCCCTCTTGCGTCTCCCTCCCTCCCTCCCTTCCCCACCCCTCTAGGTGGTCACAAAGCAGGGATAGAATATGTTATCACACATTTAGACCAATGCCTGACAATTCCTATGGTGCCAGAGTCCCAGAGAAAGTAAAGCAGGGGAAGTCTTAATTTTCTGAAATTCAGTTTCTTTTGTCACAGTAGAATGAGAAACTCAAAGGAGAAATTCAATTAACTTATAGAAATATCAGTAAAATTGAATCTCTTGAAAACCAGCATCCAGGACTAAGATTTATGTCTTCTTCACAATGTTTACGGGTCATTTATTTCATCTGATTACAGGTTAGATAGCTTTTACCAGTGGACTCGGGTTATATCACTGACACCAGGAATAGATGCATTTGTATATGAGCCTTCAAGAGTCACTGATTTCTGAACTTTAATATTTTAAAGCTTTTGAACACCAACCTGCTCCAATTTTTTAGTCTGGATAAATGTGTAGGGTTAAAAAAGTATGAAAAAGAACTGTGGGTCACAGATATACAGGTTTTCATTTCCTTTTAAAAAAGCATGGTCTGTTATTCATGTCTTTTACATAAGATTCCACCTGGTAAATCTGGCAAATCTGTTTTTACAGCTTGAAAAGGAGGTAAGCAACAACCATTAAGTAATACTTTGTGTTTCCATTTCCCCTGGATTTAGGACTGTGTTAAATGATTCGTTATGTCCAGGGTGGTCTTGATTACCATTTTGGGAATCTTCGCCTCATCTGAAGGGAGA
Organism: Eubalaena glacialis; assembly: GCF_028564815.1. Taxonomy (NCBI): domain Eukaryota; kingdom Metazoa; phylum Chordata; class Mammalia; order Artiodactyla; family Balaenidae; genus Eubalaena; species Eubalaena glacialis. Next base: position 156,098,018 of record NC_083720.1, on the reverse strand, counting down.
GAGGTAATAATCCCGTCTGCAGAGCTTTGCCGCTGCAAGAACTTGGTGTCTGTAAGATTCATCCCAAAGTGGCTCCTGGTGCAGAATCATGTTTAGACCAACTTTTCTCTTTGTTCCGGATTCACCTCCTGCTTCTTATTATTGGTTCCTGCTCTTTCTGGCATCTTGAAGGAACGATATTTCAAGATCATCCTCTTCTACTCTGTTCCTCATTGTACAACTTTTCTTTCAGTCCTTGACATGGGATTTATTTCAAGACTGTGCCCCTCGTAGCAGGGCTCCTCTGAGACCTGCCTCAGAGAGCTGGCCTGATGGGCCCACCTTCTTGGGGTCTGCCTCCCAGCCCCTGACTCTGGGCTGTGCACGAAAGGCCCCAGAGGATGGTGGTGCAGTGTTTGAGAATCCGCCTGCCCGTGCAGGGGACACGGGTTCGAGCCCTGGTCCAGGAAGATCCCACATGCCGTGGAGCAACTAAGCCTGTGCACCACAACTACTGAGCCTGCTCTCTAGAGCCCGCGAGCCACAACTACTGAGCCTGTGAGCCACAACTACGGAAGCCTGCATGCTCTAAGACCTGTGCTCCACAGCAAGAGAAGCCCCTCAATGTGAAGCCCATGCACCACAAGGAAGAGAAGCCCCTGCTCACCACAACTAGAGAAAGCAGGAACCAAGACCCAACGCAGGCAAAAGAAAAAAAACAGATTTAAAAAAAATAAATAAGGAGCTGGAAAATGCACAATAGTTGACTGAAAATAAAAATTTAACATTAACTTTCAAAAAAAAAAATGATCTGATGAACCTCACAGACAGAAGGGTAAGCAAAATAAGCCAGATACAATAAAGTACATGTTTATGATTCCACTCATATGGCATTCAAGTTTAAGCAAAACTAATCTATGATGATAGAAGTCAGAACAATGGTTGCCTCTGGGGGTGGGGATTGACTGGGGGTGGGACGTCAAGATCTGAGTGGTGATTATAGGGGTGTATACATTTGTCAAACTCATGGAGCTGTACATTTAAGACTAAAAATGCATCTTAGTGTATGTAAGTTAACTCTCAATAAAAAAAGAGAACATTAAAAAAAAAAAAAGGCCCCAGAGGAATGCCTGTCACTGTTTTAGCAGAGATTTCAACATCATATTCTTCTGAGATAATAGAGATAGGGATAACTTTAAGAAAAAGTGTAGAAGAATGAAACACGAAAACTAAAAAAATATGGCTGAAGATTATCTCTATTATCGTAGTCTCACTATGTATATATCCCACATCCCTTATAAAAAAGAAAACATGGGTGTTATGAATTATAATAATGATTATGATAGGAGTTTATTTCATAAAATTTAATTCTATAATTTCTCTGAGGATTCCAAATTGCTTATTTAAAGAGCTATAAACATAACTATGGAAATTCAGCTTATCTGCTAAGACCACTAAACTATGCTGGTAAAGATATGTATGTGTTGGTGTGTACGTGTGCATTTTTTAAGACTTTAATTTTTAGAGCCCTTTTAGATTCCCAGCAAAACTGAGTAAAGTACGGAGATTTTCCATCTACCCCTCCCCCCACCATCAACATCCCCACCAGATAGTACATTTGTTATAACAGATGCATCTACATGGACACATCAGCATCACCCAAACTCCCTAGTTGACATCAGGGTCACTTTTGCTGTTGTACAATCTATGCATCTGGACAAATGTCGAACGACGTGTATCCCTCATTATTTTTTTTTTCGACAACTGTTTTTCAAGCTTGTTCCAGTTACTTTAGGTCCTTGCGTATCTGTCTGCAACTCTATCTCTCAGTCTACACACGTATATTGAAAACGATTCTCAAAGTTTACAACTTGCTCGAGCTTACCAAAATTGAAAAAGTAGTCACACTAATGATCTCTAATAGTCATTAAGAAACTCACATAATAAAGGGACTTAGTCTCTCTGGTTGCCTGGCAGAAAGTCTAACAGGAGCAAAGGAAGTGCGGACACAGTTAGGAGACAGCGTAGTGAATAGGATAATGTGGATTCAGCCTTGTTGGTGTTGGCTTCAAATCTCAGATTTGCTTTATAATAGCTTTATTATTTAAAGCAAGTCGTTTTTCAAAATTTATTTTCAGTTCTTCATTTATAAAATGTAAGTATTTCACCTAGCCCTTGTAAGTATAAACCAGTTTATATATTGATACTTGGCTTTTTGGTTATGTAGATCACAAAATATGTAATGATAGTTCATATCTTTGTATGGGAATATTGCACAGTAGCATTCCATTCTGTGGATAAGCTACAATTTGTTTTTCTGTTCACTACTTGATGGATATTTGAGTTGGTTCTATTTGGGGGCTATTCCAAACAAAGACCTAAAAGTCTTTGTGAGAACATGGGCTTCATTTCTAGGAGTTGAGTGATATTTTACTTTTTACGAAATGTCTAAATTATGTGTGAAAGTAATCATACCATTCTGTGTTACCACCAGCAATTTATGACAGTTCTAATTACTCCACACCCTCACCAGTACTTGGTATGGTAAGTCTTCCTAATTTTAGACATTGTATCTTACATGCAGTGGTCTAATCAGTGTGATTTTAATTTGCATTTACTAACAACTTTGAGAATCTTATTTTTTTTCTTGTATCTTTTGTGTGTTTCTAAAGAGATTATTGTTAAACCAAGGCCCATATATTTTTCCTCATGTAGTATTCTAGAAATGTTATAGTTTTAAACTCTTACATTTAGGTCTATTTCTTTTTTAAAAAAATTTATTGAGATATAGTTGATTTACAATGCTGTGTTAGTTTCAGGTGTACAGCAAAGTGATTCAGTTATATATAAATATATATATATATTCTTTTTTTTTTTTTTTTAAATGGTACCTCATTTTTTTTTTTTAATTAATTAATTAATTTATTTATTTTTGGCTGGGTTGGGTCTTCGTTTCTGTGCGAGGGCTTCCTCCAGTTGTGGCGAGCGGGGGACACTCTTCATCGCGGTGCGCGGGCCTCTCACTATCGCGGCCTCTCTTGCTGCAGAGCACAGGCTCCAGACGCGCAGGCTCAGTAGTTGTGGCTCACGGGCCTAGCCGCTCCGCGGCATGTGGGATCTTCCCGGACCGGGGCACGAACCCGTGTCCCCTGCATTGGCAGGTGGACTCTCAACCACTGTGCCACCGGGGAAGCCCGAAATATATATATATTCTTGTTAACATTCTCTTCCATTTTAGGTTATTATAAGATATTGAGTCTATTTCCCTGTGATATATGGTAAGTCCTTGTTGGTTACCTATTTTATGTATAGTAGTGTGTATATTTTAATCCCAAACTCCTAATTTAGCCCTCCCCCTCTTCCCCTTTGGTAACCATAAGTTCATAGTTTGAAAATATACATAAACCCCTATGTTCATTGCAGCTCTATTTGCAATAGCCAAGACATGGAAGCACCCTAAGTGTCCACTGACAGATGAATGGATAAAGAAGATGTGATACCTATACACAGTGGAATATTACTCAGCCATGAAAAAGAATGAAATAATGCCATTTGCAGCAACATGGATGGACCTAGAGATTATCATACTAAGTGAAGTAAGTCAGACAGAGAAAGACAAATACCATGTGATATCACTTATATGTGGAATCTAAAAAAAATGATACAAACAAACTTATTTAGATCTATTTCTTGTCCTCTCTTCTGTTCCACTGACCTGCTTATCTATTCTTGCACCAACACGACACTGTTTTGATCCCTGTATGCTTATAAGCCTTGCAATCACACAGTTTATATCCAATAATTTGCTCTTTATTTAAAAATTGTTTCATACATTCTAGATACATTACATATTTGTATAAATTTTAGACTCAGATTATAAATTTCTATTAAAAACCCTGCTACAATTTCAATTGGGATTCATGATGAACCTACAGATAAATTTGGGGGAAATGGACATCTTAACAATATTGATTCTTCTGGCTCATGTACACAGTATATCTCTCCATTAGTTTAGACCATTAATTTTCTTCAGCCATATTTTTTTAGTTTTCGTGTTTCATTCTTCTACACTTTTTCTTAAAGTTATCCCTAAATAGTTTATATTTTGGAGGCTACTGTAAATAGTATTGCTGTTTTTTAAATTTAATTTTAATGAATGATTATCATTGTTACTATGCACTAATGCAGTTGACTCTTACATATTGACTTGTAACCAACAAACTTCTTAACTCATTTTTTTTTTTTTAAGTAGGTACTTTAGTGCCTGTATCAGGGGTCAGCAAACTATAGCACACAGGCCTAATTCTCTGTCTTTGTGAGTAAAGTTTTGGTGGAGCACAGTCACAACTTCCTCAGTGTCATCTTTGCTGCAACGGCAGAGATGAGCCCTTGCCGCAGATGCTGGTCAGAAAGCCTGAGAGATGTGCTGTGTGGTCCTTTACAGAAGAGGACTGTCAAACTCTGGTCTATGTTATACATCCTTCTCACAGTCTACCTTGAAGTAATGACCTAACACTTCACTTAGAGTACAGTCTTGTAACAAAATGCTTCTGTCTCTCCTCCCAACTTGGGCTAATATTGTCATACGTTTTATTTCTACGTGTGTTATAAAGCTCCCAATGATGCATAACTATTATTTTTGCTTTAAACAGTCAATTATATTTTAAAGAGATTTAGAAATAGAAAAAATATTTGATTTTCATCCACATATTTACCATTTCCTCTGCTCTTTATTCCATTGTGTAGATCAAGATTCCATCTGATATCATTTTCCTTTTGCCTGAAGGACTTCTTTTAACATTTTAATTTATTATAGTTCATGTCTACTGGTGACAAATTTGTTCAACTTTTATATATCTGGAAAAGTCAGTTTTGGGGCATTAATTTCCTAAAGATATTTTTGCTGGATATCGAATTCTAGTTTGACAGTTTGGGTTTTGTTTTTGGTTTTTGGGTTTTTTTTTTTCCCCTTTAAGAACTTTAATGACTCTGTGCTACTTTTTCTGACTTACGTGGATTCCAGTGGAAAGTTCTGCCATTCTTTGCTCTTCTGTACCTAATTTTCTTTTTTCACTGAAGGCTTTTAAGTTTTTCTTTTAATCACTGTTTTAAGCCAGTTAATTATGATGTTACTTGAGATAGTTTTCTTCATGTTTCTTGTACTTAGTACTTTGAACTTCTTAGATCTGCATTTTTATAGTTTTCATTAAATTTGGAAAATGATCTGTCCTTATTTCTGCTCCCCACCTATCTCCATTCCTCTGGGGACTCCAATTAAATATATTTTAGACCAAGTGTATTTTCATCTCTCATATTGTTTTTTCCTCTCTAGAAGTTTTATATGGGTGTTTTTTTGTGGGTTTTAAAAATGTTTTTGGTTCCTCTTCAACATGTTTCCTCTACCTTCCTGAATATATGAAATAGAATTATAAGTTTACATCTACTAATTCCATCATCTGGGCATTTGTCGGTTTATTTATTTATTTATTTATTTTTGAAATGTCTCTTTTTTTTTTTTCTTAGTGATACAAATGAGCTTATTTATTTATTTATTTATTTATGACTGTGTTGGGTCTTCGTTTCTGTGCGAGGGCTTCCTCTAGTTGCGGCAAGCGGGGGCCACTCTTCATCGCGGTGCGCGGGCCTCTCACTGTCGCGGCCTCTCTTTTTGCGGAGCACAGGCTCCAGACGCGCAGGCTCAGTATTTGTGGCTCACGGGCCTAGTTGCTCCGCGGCATGTGGGATCTTCCCAGACCAGGGCTCGAACCCGTGTCCCCTGCATTGGCAGGCGGATTCTCAACCGCTGCGCCACCAGGGAAGCCCTGTCGGTTTATTTTTACTGATAGATTTTTGTCTTAGCTATGGATCTTATTTTTCTGTTACTTTGTATGTCTCTCACTTTTTTGGTGCCAAAAATTATTATTGATACTATTTTCTGTGCTAGTTTTTTGTATTTCTATCAATATTCTGGAGATGTGTTCTGCAGTGCAGATAAGGTCCTCCAAAACAATTTTAAACTTTCAGTTTTTTAGGTGGGCCCAGAGTAGCCTATAGTCTAAGGCTAATTTATTTTAGTATTGAGGCAATCCTCTCCTAAGTAACATACCCTGTGGATGAAAAAGCCTCTCTGCTCTGGCAGCTGAGAACACAAGCTCTTCTCAGCAATTTGGGAGCTCTGAGGGTCAGAAATGGTTATTTCCCCGTATCCAGTAAAGCCCTCACGTGCATGACCTGATGAGTACTCAGCCGAGCCTCTGTAATTCTCACTCCTTCCAAGGCATCCCCAGATGCCCGCCTGTCTGCCCAGCCCGGGGAGACCACAGGACCCTCTCCTTCTTCCAGAAATCACTCCCTGGGCTGCCTGATCTCAGCCTCTGATTGCCGGTATTTCATATATTCTCTTCTGTGTATTGGTCATTTCTGGTGGGAGAGTAAATCTGGACCATCTTACATCAATTTGGCTGGACCATGTATGGTTTTCAGAGTGTGTTTTTAACACTTCGAAGTAATCTCTCCATATTTCACTTTATCCAACCTCTATAAGGTGTTTAAAGGGAGCATAATTATATTCACATTTAACCTTTGAGGAAATCCATACTATCTATGATCACCCCACTCCTTTGGTGGAAATTCCTGCTCTAGAACCCAGCTCCTTGCATCCAACCACATGTTTTCTCTAGACGACCATGTCAAAAAATAGCACTTGTACTTTGAAAGTAAATAGCTTCAGATTTTTTTTAAAAAATCACTTATATATGAGGTGATTATATGCATAACCTTTTCCTTAATGCTTTTGTTAAATTATTTCTTCTAAACCATTTTCTTTTCACATCAAAGATTGAATCGTATTCATCTGGAGCTAAAAATTTCCAAATGAGTTGGAAGATATATGAATATAGAATTGACAGTATGTTATTAATGTCATCTTATCAAACACACCTTTCACTCTGAACTTTCTGCTGCTATTTTTTGGATTTTTGGTGTATAAATTTACTGCTACAGTTGATGTACAAAAGTCAGACAAAATTTCCAAGGTCAATTTTAAAGGAGGAATTGAAAAGTAAGTTTGCCAAAATATTATCCTCAGTAATGTTTCAAGAAAAGCAAGTGATTTTTTCAACAAAATAAAAAAAAATATTATTATGAATACAATGCATCTTGTTTAAAAGATTTAAAATACAAAACAAAAAGGAGAAAAGACTAAAATTACCCATAATTTCAGAATCAGAAAACTATCACTAACATTTTGGTGTATTTCCTTCCAGTCTTTATTTTTCTCTCTCATATAGGTCTTTGTATGTGTACTTTTATTATAAAATAATGTAATTAAATTGTTCATATTTTGTAAACTTGCTTTTTCTTTTTTTGTTTTAACTCAGCTAACAGGCTTCTAATAGCTTCAATTCTCCCTTTTTATAATTTAATATCAAAGTTATGCTTGCATAAACATCTTTTCTGTTTAAAAGCTAGATGTTTATCACTGGCAAATATTACTAAGCCTAACACTGAAAGGAACAAGTCAAAAGTTTATAAAGAGAAAAGTAATTTTTATTTATATAGAAAGAAACAGACACACTCAATATCCAAAATTTTAGTCTGCATTCCAAATAAAACATTCAGGATGAATATTTACCTTTGGTTAGTTATTTCTGGAACCTCTTTGTGGTGGACAATTTTTCTAAAGCTTTGTTCCAGGAACTTGCCCTTTTGGGTTTTTCACAAGGGGCTGGTAAATGTGTTAGGCCTGCCAGGGCCCTAGGAGATGTCACTCGTAATGACAGCTCTCACTGTGAGTGCCAAGTGTCACACAGACTGAGGCAGGATCCAGGTGGCAGCAAAGCCTGTCAGAGCCCATAAGTGTCCCGACTTTACAAGAGTGAAGAAAACTCCTGTTACTCGGTAATGTGTGAAAGAAGACAGTATTCACGACATGCTTTCCAGCACAGATGGAGAATGAGGTATTCTCATAAAGAGAAATACACGTTTTTTTGCTTCTGTGTTTTCCAATCAGGCTGACCTAAGCAGTCAGCTGGGGCCCTTGTTAAAAATCCAGATCCCTCTCTGTAATCCAGAACCACTGAATCAAAGTCTCCAGGGAAGATTCTACCTTTAACAAATTCTTCCCCAGGCAATTCTAAAGATGTGGTCAGTTTGGGGGGGGGGGGGGGAAACAGCTCTCTATATGAATTTGCTTTTCTCAAAGTATTAAACTTCAGCAAATAATGTCGTCCTAGAGCTGTATTGAATGCATTCATCTCTGCTGATCCAGAAAAGGCGTTTCACAATCCTGCTGGATTCCTAGGAGCAGCATTAAGAACACACATTACAAAACTGTTGCAAGAATGTGTTTTATGTTACGTGTCTTTTGGCCACAATAAAAAAAAGAACATACATTATGATGGAATTATGTAGGTTATAAGAGATAGAGTGTGCTGTTCACCAGATAATTTTTAATAGAAATTCCATGTACAAATGCTGTTCAGGTGACTTCAGGGTGTCCTGTAGCTGTCACACTTGACTTGATGGTGAGCAAAGCACAGTTGTTATCAAACTCTAAGTTAGCTTGTGTAAATTTATTGGCAGCAGTGATGTGAATCATGCATTTTGTTTTACCATCTCAATTATTCCTGCCATTTCTTATGAAATAACTCATTACTTTCTTGCTGACTGGAGTCAGAACTCCTTCAGGGAAAAGCCAGTTTCTCTATCAAATCAGGAAGCCCCTGAAGAAAGCACCATAATCAGATTTACCAAGCGATGGAGACAGTGGGAGTACAAGTCAAAAGGGTTTGCCCAGCAGGGTAAGGGAAAGGCACAGAAATACCTGTTGTGAGATAAACACCTCACAAGAGTGAATATGTACAATAAGAACACAGGAAAAAAGCTCTCTCTCAGGAGAAATGTGTCTTCTTCTAAGGCTCCCAAATGGTGGCCTTGGAATATCGTACACTGGCAGCCCAGAAATCTGGACCAGCTTGTTGCTAGGTTGCCTGGTTACTAACAATTCAGGCAAGTCCAGTAATTCCCAATTGCAATTCACTACTTTTCCTGTTTGAGGATTTTTTGGGTTTTTTTGACCCTTTGATAATCTTACCTATTCCTACATTTTCGTCCTTACATAAGATGGTTTTCCATTCCAGCCCTTTTAATAATTATATGTCGATAGACAATATAGTAATTAATAAGTAATTAGTGATAAGTGACTGGTAATGTTTTTGTTAAAATTTGCTCCCGTTTATTTTTTAAAGTGCATTTTACTTCATGATACAAAGAGAGAAGAGCATAGCCGATTTTTCTTCCAGCAAGGAAGTAGCCGTGTGGATAACAGCAGTGGTGCAGAGCAGGGCAGAGTCTAATCTGTGTAATGTGAAATGAGTTGCCAAATTTGGGGACACACGCTTTGAGCTTTCCTTCCTTTAATCAGTAAATTGACTAAAAGCAAGCTGCATATATGGTCCTTGAGATAAGGCTTTGAAACACCGCAAAAGAACAAGGAAGACAAATGCATTAAATGACATTTCTTTCAGTCAGGCAGACAGATGATCAGATTTCTGTTTTCATGAATTATAGAGCATGTGTCCTGCTCTCGGTTTTGGGAGCCTGAAACAGTCAAAGCTTCCTCGCCATGAAACTTTATCCTCATCCTTAAATATCCATAGTTATTTTCATTACCTGTTTACTTTCTTTTATCAGTTCTTTCAGTGCAATAGCATCAATGACCTCAGCAGCTGTTTTATGTATATGCTACATCAGTACTTGTTACATTGTTACATTGGCACTTAGTATATACACTGGTACATGGTCCATTCTCTCCCATTGCTTCCGGGGTATATATTTGTGATATTGTGACTTATAAGAGGAAATGTATATTTAGTATTTTGTCACAAGACCTTTGGGATTTCCTAAGTGATAAGAGCAACACAGTTGTCTTCTATTTGTTGATGAGGTGGGTTTTGGACCGACCTTAGGTACCTAAGTGTGAGGACTGGTGGCTAAGAGAGCACCCCTTGTGTGTCGAGGACTGGGAATTTCAGTCCCACAACCTGGCCTTCGGGGAGGAGGGAGGGCCCGGAGGGGGAGGGCACCGCCAGCCAATGATCTAATCAATCATATCTATCTGAAAAAGCCTCCATAAAAACTCGGAAGGACGGAGTTCAGAGAGCTTCCAGGCCAGTGAACCTGTAAGTCCGTGCACCTGTCAGTAAAAGGATTTGAAGGGAAATGATTTTTGGAAGATTTGTAAGTCTTGGTAAACACCATATAGTTTAGGAGACACAAACAAAATTCATCTTAATATGCGTTGTCCGTGAAATCCGGACGTCTCTGCTTACGTGGGTGGTCGGCAATGTCTCGCTGAAGCTTGAACACGGGCACAGACCAAAGTCAACAGCTGCCACGCATATGAGCCGTTACCTTTTTTCTTTTTTTCAATGTTATTTAATTTTATTTTCTTATTGACGTAGAGTTGATTTGCAATGTTGTGTTAGTTTCAGGTGTACAGCACAGTGATTCTGTTTTTTATATATATATATATTATATATACATATATATATTTTTTAGTTCAGATTCCTTAAAACTGTACATGTTGTTTACTTTTCCACATATTATTTGCTTAAAATTTATTAATTTAAAAAAGGCCCCATGTAATGACTATAATATAATGTCATTAAAAAATTTTTTTCCGGGCTTCCCTGGTGGCACAGTGGTTGAGAATCTGCCTGCCAATGCTGGGGACACGGGTTCGAGCCCTGGTCTGGGAGGATCCCACATGCCGCGGAGCAACTGGGCCCGTGAGCCACAACTACTGAGCCTGCGCGTCTGGAGCCTGTGCTCCGCAACAAGAGAGGCCGCGACAGTGAAAGGTCCACGCACCGCGATGAATAGTGGGCCCCGCCCGCCGCAACTAGAGAAAGCCCTCACACAGAAACAAAGAACCAACACAGCCATAAATTAATTAATTAATTAATTAATTAATTAATTTTTAAAAAAAGTTACAATCTAAAAAAAAAAATTTTTTTTCCTTGCAAAACTAATTACTGTGAGAAACTTTTGTTAATGCTTATCAGTAAATCAGACTAGAAGAGAATGTCATTTTTTTGCTCGCCAGTGCCAAAATTCCGGATCGTAGATACATGACAACTGTTATGTTCTTATGCCAGAGTTTGAAAATATTCTGTTTATTTTGTTTTCTCAGACTGATCAAGGCCAAGTTCTTCACACAAGAATAAAGGCAACTTGCCGATGATGAGTTTTGGATCTAATGTGTTTTCCTCAATTTGGAAAGACCTTTTATGGACACTGCAATGCCTACAGCATAGAAGTATAGATTATGGATATCCATAAGTGTGTTTTTAGTTCTTTACTGTTAAATCTTTTTAAGATGATTATGAATATTACGCAAACCACAGTAAAAATGAGATACCTTTGCCGCTCGTTTGCAATTGCCTTCGCCTCTCCTTTTTTCCGGAAAGGGACACCCGATGTGTGAGGGCAGACGGGAGGGCTCAGGTCTCAGCTCACGCTCTCCTTGGCCGTACGAGAGGTTTCCTTCTCGGTCCAGCAAGGTTCCTGGCGACGGAGCACAATGTTTCTGCAGCGCTACAGCTTATCTGTTCAGCCTGAAATCTGCCTGCGAGGTAGGCGTCCAGGCCTCGGGGCCCAGGACAGGAGGTCCCTGGGGAGCCAGCCCAGGCACAGACACCCAGAGGACCAGTGAGCGGCCGTGTCATCGCAGGAGAGGACCGGCCCCCGGGGGAGAGAGCACAGCTTCAGCCCACAGACAGCTAACCGCTGGCGTCTAACCGCTGCCTTTTTATCCTTCTTCTTCCTTTCCTTTCCTTTTCTCCTTTCCTTTCTTCTTCTATGCATTCTCTTCTTTCGTTTTCCTTCCCTTTCTCCTGAGCACCCTTCCCTTTTCTCTTGCACATCTCCTGAGCTCTGCTTCTCTTTTTCTACTGCTGCTCCAGCTTATTTTTCTTCCTCACAACCAATTTTCTTTTTCCTTTCCTTCTCTTCTCACTTCACCCACTGTGGAGAAGCTTACGCCTTTCCAGAGACCTGTGGTTCCTCCCAGCAGGCGCAACATGCCCAAAAAGCATGCTTAGGGTGTCCTAATGGTTCAGTGTGGTTACTGAAAATTAAAGGTATATGTCAGAGGACGTAAAGGGTAGGGTTCTAACTGCTACGTTCTGCTAGGAATTTGCTTAGTCCTTTTTTTTTTTTAACATCTTTATTGGAGTATAATTGCTTTACAATGGTGTGTTAGTTTCTGCTGTATAACAAAGTGAATCAGCTATACATATACATATATCCCCATATCCCCTCCCTCCTGCGTCTCCCTCCCACCCTCCCTATCCCACCCCTCTAGGTGGTCACAAAGCACCGAGCTGATCTCCCCGTGCTTTGTCCTTCTTACTCCGCTAGGATACTAAAGTTTTCTCCACCCGATGCTATGGAACCTTCACCTTAGAAGCAAACCTGAAGGACATGGGCCATGACTGTTTCTGAGGAACTCGAGGCTTTCCACCAATAGACAAGTCCTAGAGACCCATCCGTCAGAAGAAGAACTGACGAGGTCGGTTAACTTTAAATTGCACATTGTCACTGATACCTTTGCTTAACAAGTCAAGGTATTTCCAACAACAATGCACTGAAAAATTAAACTACAGTTCACCCTTGAGCAGCATGGGCTTGAACTGCAGGAGCCCACTCATATGTGGATTTTTTCAATAACACAGATCTTTAGATTAACAAAGTGGTGGGTGGGGGGGAGTTTGCGTCTGATGAGAGATCACAGTGTGTGGAATCAAAAGAACTAGGGTTTGAGTCCTGACTCTATCCAGACCGTTTCGGCTTCTTGCCCTGGGGCGAGTCCTTTATCTATTCCTTTGCTTTTGAGGCAGACATAGAAGTTTGCACATTTGCACCTGTGAGGGGTCAGAGCCCCTAATCCCCGGTGTGTTCAAGGGGCAGCTGTATGGTAGTTCCATCTGGCACTGACATTGGAAGAGGATCGGTGTGTATGGTCAGAAATGAGATTCAGAGACTGCAAGTTCAAAGCTACTAAGTGAATAGTTTCCTTCACTTGCTTCTGTGTATTCAAGAAGGACAAGATAACAGCTTCATGTTTGTCTAAAATTTTCCATTTAAGGAATATCCTGTTTTAGCACTGTCACCTGCCTCAATATAACACCTACTCTGTGTTGTTATAAAGTTTTTTGGTTAAAGTTAATGTTTTTTAACTCTTTCTTGGCAAAGATTTTAATGAGGAATAGATATTACTCAGGTGGCAAAGAGTTGCTTATACTTCCTTCTAAAGAAATTATATTTTTCACAGGAACGAAGTAAGAATGCAAACCATATAGACTAATTTAATTTTCTTTGACTATCATTCAAAGTACACTTTGCCTTCTGAGGCTTAAATTCCTATACTGACTGAGGATTATTATTTCTTTCTATCTTTACAAAAATGACAAAATTAGAAGTCAATTATCTTTTAAACCCTATGTATGAAGTGTATATAAATGAATTGTACAAAATCAACACACAAAAAGGAAATTGTCAGTCAGATTCTCTTATGAGTTTCACACCTGCTAGAATAAGCAGCATTCTCCTTTTAGAATGAAAACAGTCCCACCTTCTGTACTTTTCTACTTGATAAGAGAAAAACAGATTCCAGACAGTTAACTATAGAATTCACCACATTACTTTTCTTCTCTCCACCTAACTAAAAATTTGTTTCTTCCATTTCTCTTAACTGAAGTTATTAATTTCATCTAAAAACATCTTTATACCATAGTCAATGAGTCCAACCTGAAATTGCATTATATGTATTTGAGGCTAATACATATTATAAAAAGTCTGATCTTTTTGCACCTTTTCCAGAGCAGTGACATGTGAAGCCAAAATTAAACATACTGAAGGAAGATTTTTAGTACGAAAGTGCCTGGCCTGTTCATTTGCATTAAATTGTTGACCTAGGGTCTAGTCGCAGCTCCACACTCACTGATATTTCTGTTTCCTAACTCATGGAGAACAAATGACAGGCACCCGTGCTTAGCAAGGAAAGAAAACATATCCAATCCTTTCCAGAAACATCCTGAACTTCCTAAAGTAGGCTGAATGGTCCGTGGGGAAAATTTATTTGCTCTTGGTCACAGGAACAATTAATCCAAAACAGATTTAAATCAGGGCAGCTGTAAGGCATTGGTTTCGAAAGAGGAAAAGGAAAAGAAAAAATTGTTTTATGTTTCAAGAGAGTTTAGGAGATTTCTTTCAAGTCTAAAAATCACAACCCAAAGAACACAAAGCTTAACCAAAAATAACAGCACTACAACTCTTGGCAAAGAATCAAGACTTTTTTCAATAAAATAATCAGTACATCTGAGCAATCTACTATACGAACAATCCAATAATATCTATATTGATGTTGCAATATGGAACAGTGTATATACTGGACCAAAGTTGTGCTAAAATAAGGCAACATAGCACATGTCTGACCACAGAGGAGTTATTTTACAGTGTAAGCTTCCATTAATAACAACATACATGCATATCATCAAACTGACCCTCGACGTAGATGGAGCAATCGTTCCCACAGTTTGGTTTCAATAATTTCATATTAAGTGGTTCCATTTTAAGTCAATTTCCTACTACACAAGACTATCAAATTAATGTAATTTCATATTTCAAATAGAGAACATATTACATATTTTATTTTATTTTTGAATCGTCTCTAAAGATTCAATGAAACCATGATATCGTGCATGTATAAAAATGCATTAGGGGACTTCCCTGGTGGTCCAGTGGTTAGGACTTTGCCTTCCAATGCTGGGGGTGAGGGTTCAACCCCTGGTGGGGGAGCTAAGATCCTACATGCCTCCAGGCCAAAAAAACCAAAACATAAAACAGAAGCAATATTGTAACAAATTCAGTAAAGACTTTAAAAATGGTCCATGTCAAAAAAAGAATCTTAAAAAAAATGCATTAGGGGCTCTTTGTGTAATGGATATCTTTACATTTTATCTGAAAAATATGATGTCTATAAAAACCATATAAATGTTTGCAAAAATATCTTCTAATATTAACTTTTTTTACTTTGTAAATATCTAAACCATTTGTAAGAAAGAAAAAACTTCTTTGTGTTTTGATAATTATCTATATCAGAATTTCCAAATTAATAGAACAAAATAGGAAAAAAGAACTTGAAGCCATAAGTTATATTTAGTTATTCGTCAAGAAGCCAGATTCCATGGGTTTTGAATATCTGACCCTTTGGCATCTTCCCACATAATCAACCCTTTAACCCAGACTTGGAGTAAAGGGAATAACAGTATTTTTTTCCCTTCTCTGTTTAACTTGGCTTAACTTTCTGTAGAAACTCCTCTTTCCCACAGCCTAATTCCAAACAAATTGTAATGTTAACAATACCCTTACCGTGGTTAATTCTGTCATTTTGCCAGTTAACCTGATGAAAGGCCAACATTACATCATTTCCTTTTTAGGTGAGAAATTAATTAGTAATTTCAACCTATGATTGACTTGTATTCTTATTACTGAATTTCCTTTTTTTTCTTTCATTGCTTTTGAGCAAAAATTTCCAGTCATGGAGAGATCTTAACAAAAAAACATGAGGGAGATAATATCAAATGATCTAGAAAAATATACCTTTCCCTTCTCGAGTAACCAATAAGTAATAGAATGCTAGAAAATGGGCCACAGACAAACCTTTGAAATGGTCATTTTTCCAGGGTAAATTTGAGAGGGTCAAATGTCATGTTGCTTTTTTTGTAGGCTTTAGAGAGAAAATATACAGATTTGAGAAATAATTGTTTTCTAAATCAGGAGAGAACAAAGTAAAAAAAAAAAAATCTGTGATGCTTTTGATAGAAATTAAATAGCTGGGGGCTGAAGAGTAAGCCAGTTTCACCCTATGTGAGGGGGTGGACGTGACTATAGGGACAGATTATTTCAGCTTTGTTCATTTGACAGAAAAGCAGAAACCAGGACATATGAAGAAAGTCTCCCTTCACGGGGCAAAGGGGGGCCCATGGGCTGCAGAGCTGCTCCACACGACACTGGGCCAGCAGCTGGCTGCTCTGTGTCCACGTTTTCTAGGCCGGGGGTCAGTGGGGCACTACAGCCCCGCCAAGCATTTACGTGATGGCCACAGTGGTGGGGATGGAAGGTTGGGGTAGCAGCGTTAGTGATTACATATGATTTAGAAATGCGACTAATGCATTCATGGTTTGAACATTTAGTGTTAAATAAATGCTTTAACTTTGTCTTATCCAGTGCTGCCCACACTGATTTCAGCAAAGAACTTTCCCTTCCGTCCCTCGCGACACACACACACACACACACACACACACACACACATGCACACACACATCATCTTTCACAAACCAGAAGACATAGGTGTCCTAAAAAAATGCGTTTTAGTCAACGATGGTCTTCAGCGTTACCAGTTGTCTGAACAGAGGGTTGGGCATATTGGTGAAGGATGTTGGAAAATACCAAGGACTTTGGAACTCCCAGGACATATATTCAGCCCTCCTTATCCACGGATTCCTTGTCCTCAGATTCAACCAACCGCGGATCAGAAATATTTGGGGGAAAAAAATTTCAGAAAGTTCCAAAAAGCAAAACTTGAATTTACCTTGCACCTGGCAACTATTTACGTAGCATTTACATTGTATTTGGTATTACAGGTAATTAGAGATGATTTAAAGTGTACGGAGGTTCTGTGTAGGTCACATGCAAATACTACACTGTTTTATAGGAGGGACTTGAGCATCCATGGATTTGGGTATTTGATGGGGGTCCTGGAGTCAATTCCCTGTGTACACCGAGGGAAGACTGTATTCAGTGGTCTAACACTTGATGAAGGCTAAGCTCAAAGGACTGAAAAATGAATCACCTAGGAGCTTCACATTAAATCATTTAGAGTAGTCTGTGCTGACCAGCAGGAAAATG
Organism: Eubalaena glacialis; assembly: GCF_028564815.1. Taxonomy (NCBI): domain Eukaryota; kingdom Metazoa; phylum Chordata; class Mammalia; order Artiodactyla; family Balaenidae; genus Eubalaena; species Eubalaena glacialis. The sequence continues at coordinate 156,081,065 of NC_083720.1, read as the reverse complement.
GAATCGTTTTCTTCGTTCTGTGTATCTAAAACAGGCATCTAACATTCTTACTCAAGGTTGAGTAGACATGGGGACCAGTCTTTAAGGACTTTTCTTTCTACCTTTGTTTTTATAGTTAATTGACTTTAAGATCTCCTCAGGCAATAGATACTTGCTAGAACTGTAGTTCCTCTCCTTTCCCACAGAAAATTAATTTTTCTCATTTAGATAGGATCATAAGAGCCAAACCTAACCCTTATTTCAGTCATGAATATTCTTGAATGCAATTGATGTAAGTGGCATTTTTTGTTTAATAGAGGACATAAAAATGAACACCCGGCCCTAGAAAGATTTACTGGATGAACCTTGCCTCTACCTACACACTGTAGGAGGAATAAATGTCTGAAGAAGGACAAATTGGAAAGACGTGGAAGATATTATGATGTAAGGAGAAGTGTAACCCATGAAACCTTTCGAAGGACTCCTCTGACTTGGAATTAAAATATTTATTGCTCAATCCTGTACCTTCCAACAGTTATGAAATAACACACTCATAAGCTATTGTTTGGGGTTATTTTATTTTTTATGTGATCCCTATGCTCTGAAGATCTGCAGTGTGTCTGGGAAATAGACGACCCTTTTACTAGTAACAAAAATATCCACTCTCTATTGGTGTTGGGGGAAACCAGGGGAGACAGACTTAATGTCTTTCTGCACTTAATATGATGACCTGAATACAGCAGTCACTTAATGATACTGTTACGATTGTATTCATGCCAAATTTAGGAGCATCCTCACCCCCATTACTGGAAGGTGCTAGGAGGCTACACAGTGTAAAAGAAGACAATAAGGTGCATACAACGAACAGTTATTTAGTAGGACTCTGAGTATTAGCCCCTGATTTGTTTCTCTACTAATTCTGCAACTGATATCAGGTCAGTTAATCCTTATGACATTCTGACATTTTCTTTCTGGACTAGAGATAATATCTCCCATCTTAGGACATGTGGTGTGTGGAAATTTCATCATGATGAAACATATTTTGAAAAATGCAAGTTTCTATATTTCTTAAGATAGTATTAAATCATGGCTCTTCCACAAGTTTAGAACCACACAAAACGGCACTTTGTCCTTTTCCTCCATTTTTCTCCACTATATCTCTTGACTTAGTTCGGTCAAATGATAGCACAATTTTAAAAATATTCAGTTCTCAGAAAATAAAAGATTTTAAAGTATGTAAAGAAATGTGTTCAGTCTCAAAATCTGCAAAGTCACACATTCCTTTAGGTATAGTGTCCTGGGTCATTAAATGGTAATTGTCATGTACAAAAACAAGTTGCTATTATAAAAATTAGGCTTATTCTAAGATAAGCCTTTCTTATTCTAAAAAAAAAGCATGGGTAATTTCATTAAGAGCCTACAAGACCCTTAAGCAAGTTTTTTTAGCTTCAAATATATTTACAATTATGTGTGTGTGATACTATATATATATACATATATATATATATATATATATATATATATGTACACTAATGCCCAAAGCATCCTGCTAAAAGATTAGCATTCCATGCTAGATGCAGAGATTCTTAATGTTAGTCTGTTTGGTAAACAAATTTCACAGTTTTGTAGAGATAAAGAGATCATACTTATTCCATCCCTGGAATTTTTGCATAATGAGTTGAAATTATAGAAAAGGGGGCTTCCCTGGTGGTGCAGTGGTTAAGAATCCGCCAACCAATGCAGGGGAGATGGGTTCAAGCCCTTGTCCGAGAACATCCCACATGCCACGGAGCAACTAAGCCTGTGCACCTCAACTACTGAGCCCACGTGCCACAACTACTGAAGCCCGCGCGCCTAGAGCCTGTGCTCCGCAACAAGAGAAGCTACCGCAGTGAGAAGCCCAGGCACTGCAACAAAGAGTAGCCCCTGCTCGCCGCAACTAGAGAAAGCCCACGTGCAGCAACGAAGACCCAACGCAGCCAAAAATAAATAAATAAAATAAATCTTAAAAAATAAAAAAATACATTAAAAAAAGAAATTATAGATACTAATTACATATAAGTCATATAATGAAGCTATTTTCTAAAGCTACCATCCACCCATTCATTTATTCACTTACTCACCGATATCTATTGAGAATTTCACGTGTGCTGAGGACAGAATGGTGAGCCTGTCAGACAGACTAGGGCTCCACAAAGCCATGGAATCCGCTCTGTGTCTACGTCCACGCATGTTAACCTTTCTTGTCCAGAAATTAGCTGAAAGAATTAATGTTCCCTTTTAGGGTTTGCTTTCTTGTAGACTCTACATTTGATAACTTAATTTTTTATATTCCCTGGACTTTAGAGTGTTCTTACTTCAAATTAATTCAAACTATATTTGAAACATAAAAGCGAGCAAGGCTCTTCATGGAATTGCTAACAGCAATGTTTCACAGATTTGTTGAAAACTGAAGTTTGCTCAAGATCCCACACACAATATGGCTGATTTATCTGTGGTAACAGCAAAGGAAGAAGATTAAAGCTATTCTATATGTAATCATATTGCCTCGAATGCTATATGTGACCAAAATATGATTTCTGATGGAAAAATAAATGAGGTCTGCTAAAATGTCAAGAAACCTAATCATTGCATTAAATAATGATTTTCATACACTAGATGGGCATATTTTCCTAATCCCAGACAGGGGGGTTTCAGATGTCAAAAGTGTTTCACAATTTAGGTATCTGGAAGAACTGGTGAAAATTACCCTCTTAAACAATAATTATCCTGCTTTCATTGATGTTTGGGTTATATCAAAAATAGGTTAATGGGAGCAATTAGTTGATTTTTTTTCCTGGTGTAATGTAATTTATCTCAGTTGTGGTATTGGTACAAATGAGGAAGATGATAGTAAAAACCCATCACATTAAAATTTAATGTGTGTAATTTATTCTACTTGTTTCAGTGGCTATAATGCTTCTCTCTCCACCTTCGGTCACCCCACTCCCACCAACACACTTTGTTACGTGTTTGGTTGATTTACCCCAACTCTGCCGTGTTTGATTTTCTCACAGTGATGTTTGAACCCCACCATTCATACATGCACACCCTCTTCATAACCAAATTTGAAGACAATAATAATTTCAGATTTCTCAAACTCGTCTGTATTATGGCCTCCTTTAATTCACCAGCTACTCATTCCCTGACCCCTACAATGTAACATCTAACCTTCCACAGACCATTGAGTCTGACCCCCTTAAGATCTTCAAAGACCTCTTCATCTTTAAATATATCCCCTCCTCCATCCTTGCCACCCCCAGTGCTACTGGCAGAAACCATACCTCTCTAGGCTCCCGGAAATAACAGGAAGTCACCCTGTGTGTCAGACAGGGTGCTTTGTTGCAACAGAAACTGGTTCCGGCCATCTTCCATAGGACAGAGAGGTCGTGCACCACGATCAAGTGGGATTCATCCCAGAGATGCTGGGGTGGGTTGACATCTGCAAAGTAGCCCATGTGATGCACCACATTAACAAAACAGAGTGTAAAAATCACACGATCATCACAAGAGATGCAGAAAAAGCATTTAACAAAATTGAGCATATATTGATGATAAAAACTCTTAATAAAGCAGGTGTAGAGAGCAGGTACCTCCACATCACAGAGGCCATGGCATGGCCAGGCCACTCACGAGGGCTGCTCTCTTGTTCTCTGCGCATCCCCTGTCCGACCCGTCCCTGCCTGATCCACACCCACTCACATGCCCGACCCTCCCTCTTAATCATAGAGCCCGATCAGTAACTGCCTGTGTGCTCCCCCCACCCTTCCTCCCAGCTAGTTATTGATCCACTGTGATAGTCTATCAAAGGGAAAACATCTGCCTGTGTTGGTCCTTAGCGTGAGGGCTATGAGGGACATTTCCCTCTGCTGGTTTCCCGGGAAACCCATGAGCCAACCTGATGTCAATTTCCCTTATAACTGGTAACCTCCCTCCGCACCCCCCCCAGTAGCAAAGACTGCTGCCATGTCCTGTCCTGCCAGCCCGTCCACAGCACACTGGGGGGTGTCGCTCCAGGACCTTGCTTCATATGTGTAAGATCCCCTGTCCAATAAACCATTGATGTTTCTGCCACTGACTCTGGACTCTTTCATTGGTCTCAAAGCTGCACTTGCAGGCCTGCGGGGTGCAACCCAACTGTCATAAGTGACAAGTCCGCTGTTAACATCATTGAAAACAAAGTATCAGAGAAAAAAAGAAAACAATCCTCTTTACATTTACATCCAAAAAACAAAGCAAAATACCTATGAATAATTTTAACCAAGGAGGTGAAATACATTTATATTGAAAACTAAAAGACATTAATAAAAGAAATTGAAGAAGACACAAATAAATGGAAAGATACTTCATGCTCATGGGTTGGAAGAATTAACATTGTTAAAATGTCCATACCACCCAAAGCAATCTACAGATTCAATACAATCTTTATCAAAATTCCAATGGCATTTTTAATGGAAAAAGAACAAATAATTGTAAAATTTGTAAGAAACCCCCCCAAAAAAACCCCAAATATCCAAATATCTAGTAACTAACATAGTATGTTATTGGCATAAAAAAAGGCACATAGATCAATGGAACAGAAAGAGATCCCAGAAATAAACCCACTCATATGCGGTCAATTAATTTACGACAAAGGAGGCAAGAATATACACTGGAGAAAGGACAGTCTCTTCAATAAACGTTATTGGGAAAACTGGACAGCCACATGCAAAAGTATGAAACTCGACCACTATCTTATGCTATATACAAAAATTAACTCAAAATAGATTAAAGACTTGAATATAAGCCCTGAAACCATAAAACTCCTAGAAGAAAACATAGGTGATAAGTTGCTTGACATAGGTCTTGAAATAATTATTTTAATCTGATATCAAAAGCAAAAGCAATAAGAGCAAAAATAAACAAATGGGGCTACATCAAACTAAAAAGCTTCTGCACAGCAAAGGAAACAATAAAAAAAATGAAAAGGCAACCTATTGAATGGAGAAGATATATAAAGAACCCATACAACTCAATAGCAAAAAAACAAACAATTTGATTTTAAAATGGGCAGGAGATATGAATAGACCTTTTTCCAAAGACCAACATACAGATGGCCAACAGGTACATGAAAACATGCTCAACATCATCAATCATCAGAGAAATGCAAATCAAAACCACAATGAGACATAACCTCACACCTGTTAGAATGGCTCTTGTCAAAAGACAAAAAATAACAAGTGTTGGCCAGGATGCGGAGAAAAGCGAACCCTCATGCACTGATGGTGGGAATGTAAATTGGTGCAGCAACTGTGGAAAACAGTATGGAGGCTCCTCAAACAATTACAAATAGAACTGCCATGTGATTCAGCAAATCCACTTCTGGGTATTTATCTGAAGAAGATGAAAATACTAATTTGAAAAGATCTATGCACCCAATGTTCACTATAACACTATTTACAATATCCAAGATATGGAAACAACCTAAGTGCCATTCGATGGATAAATGGATGAAGAAGATGAGGTGTATATAGATATAATGGAATATTATTCAGACATAAAAAAGAATGAAAGCTTGCCATCTGTGACAACATGGATGAACACGGAGAGCATTATGCTAGGTGAAATAAACCAGACAGAGAGAGACAAACACCAATATCATTAAGATCTCTCTTACATGTGGAATTTAAACCAAACAACAACAAAAAACCCAGGGCTTGTTGTTGTAGATACAGAGGACAGATTGGCGGCTGCCAGAGGCTGGGATGGGGATGGGAGAAATAAGTGAAGGGGGTCAAAAGGTAAAAAAAAGTAATAATGATAAGATCAGATAAAATAAATATATAAGGCATTCATATACATTACTTGTAATCTGCCTTAGAAGTTACGGAGACACACCAGCATATTAAGTCCCACAGAAGTAAATAGAGAACTATTTAATACAAAACTCAGATTATTATTAATCTTATCCTAAGGAAAAAAAGTCAATTTTTAGCAGACGGGGGCCTCGTAGGCAATGGGAAGCTGACGAGCATGGGTCCCTGTGGCTGGAGCTGCTCTCTTAACTGCAGACACTGTGCAGAGTTCCACCTCCAAGCTTCTGCAGGAAGACAGCAAAGGCTTCCTTCTTCAAATAAGAGCGAACCTCTCCCAGTCTACATCTTTTATCAACCCGGACATTTCTTCTTCTTCTCATCTTTTTTTTTTTTTAATCTCCACTGCCTGACAGATATTTCCACTTGGATGAATTACTGTCATCCCAAATTCAATATCTTTAAACAGAAATGCATACTCTTCCCTCTCCTCTTTCCTAAAAATCCTTAATGCCACATTATCCCAGGCACATCTGTACTGTCAGCCTTTTACCAGGCTGAAATTCTTGAGTTATTTTTAATTCTCAGGAAACTCCTGCTCTGGTTCCTATGTTCCCATCCAACTTGGCCATCTGAGATATCAGTTTATTTATTTATTCTCCACTAGCGACCCCGTGGGCAGAAAGCCCGGGCTTTGCAACAGGTCCCCTGCTAGGCTTCACATAAAATGTCAACAGCAGTAAGTCCAATGAGGCTCAGAAGCTATTTGAGAAATAGTCACTGTTAATAGAAAGAAAGGAAGGAGGAGGGAAGGAAGGAAGGAAGGAAAGGAAGAAAAGAAAAGATGAGATGATATAAATAATAGAGCACTCAATAAAAACTTAGGAGATCTGGGTTCTACTTGCACACTTTCCACTAATTAGCTCCAGTAAACCAGTAAACCATTAAACATGCCTTGGTTTTCAGAGTCTTCATCTATGAGATGAGGTATTTGTCTGTGTGGCATGAGATCTTTCCTAGTCCTGACACTTTATGACTTTTCTTCGGAAATCCCTGTTTTCCAGGTTGCAACATTCAAGTTAAACTATCAGAGAGCCCTGGAGTCAAGTAGAGATCCCAGCAGGACTCCAGAGGTGCTCAAGGCTCCTGGAGGGGAGCCATGAGCATGTGATCCTCCAATTTCCCCTCCTAAGAAATCAGGACCTGCAATGTTGAGCCAGGGCCAGGTGCAGTATTTGGGAGCCTGGGTCAACTATGGTAGAGGGCATCTCTCACTTGTGGAGTACAAGGTGTGGTGCAGAAGGGTAACCCAAGACATCATCTTAGGAAGACTGAGTCAAAGCCAACTAGACCACCCAACAAATCAACAATCTAAAGGGCTTAGGCACCAAGACATTGAAACAGCCTAAGTGTCTATGAATGGACAAAGAAGATGTGGTACATATATACAATGGAATACTACTCAGCCATAAAAAAGAATGAAATAATGTCATTTGCAGCAACATGGATGGACTTAGAGATTATCATACTAAGTGAAGTTAGTCCGACAGAGAAAGACAAATATCATATGATATCACTTATATGTGGAATCTAAAAAAATGATACAAATGAACTTATTTACAAAACAAACTCTCAGACATAGAAAACAAACTTATGGTTACCAAAGGTGGTGGGGAAGGGTTGGGCTGGGAGTTTGGTGTTAACAGATGCAAACTATTATATACAGGATAGATAAACAACAAGGTCTTACTCTATAGCACAGGGAACCATATTCAATATCTTGTGATAAACCATGATAGAAAAAAATATAAAAAAGAATGTACATATATATATATGTATGGCTGAATCACTTTGCTGTACAGCAGAAGTTAACACTACATTGTAAATCAACTATACTTCAATTAAAAAAAATAAAGGGCTTAGGCAGACAAGAGAAATATATATATGAGGCAGAGAGAGATTCCAGGAAATTTCTCTTAATAGAATTTTGTCATGGGATGATCATGACCTCAGGTTAAAACTGTGACCTGGCTGTGTGTGTGTGTGTATCTGTCTCTGTGTGCCTGTGTGTGAATGTCAGTTTGCATGGAGTATGAAAGGTAAAAGATAAAAAAAGCAATGGGCTAAAATGTGAATGAGATATTAGAGAATGAATGTGAACATATGTAAATTATTCTGTTAATGCTTTCAAGACATTTGATAGTGAAGGGAAAATATAAGCAATAGCCAGATGAGAGTATACACTGAAAATAAATATTTGTTGTGAACCTACTGCATGTATGTCACTAAAGAGTCAGCAACATATAACACAAATATGGACCTCAAGCTATGCAGTGATTTTAATGTAAAACTAAAATTATCACAATTCTAGACTAAAATTATACTGTCTAACATCTTGGATAAAAACACACATGATGAAGAAGGAAGTGTGTACGTCAGCCGAGGTAAGGAAGACTGATTTGCTGAGCCTCCTTGCGAAGCTCCTGCAGGTCTGCCTTGGCATTTGTGATGGAGGATAAACTGCCCTCCGAGGCCGTGGGGTCATCACGGGGCGTGACTGCAACAATGACATCGAGCACATTCAGGGGATTCATGGGACAAAAGCGTAGCTGAGGCTATAATCTATGAATAAAACTTTCCTCCCAGCTCTGTACTCAGCAGATGTGTGAGAACAGAGACTGAGGCTAGTGCAGGTGAGAGGTCCGCGATGACAGGCTTTCTTCTAGCGTGGCTAGTGCAGGTGAGAGGTCCGCGATGACAGGTTTTCTTCTAGCGTGGCTAGTGCAGGTGAGAGGTCCACGATGACAGGTTTTCTTCTAGCGTGGCTAGTGCAGGTGAGAGGTCCACGATGACAGACTTTCTTCTAGCGTGGCTAGTGCAGGTGAGAGGTCCACGATGACAGGCTTTCTTCTAGCGTGGCTAGTGCAGGTGAGAGGTCCGCGATGACAGGCTTTCTTCTAGCGTGGCTAGTGCAGGTGAGAGGTCCGCGATGACAGGTTTTCTTCTAGCGTGGCTAGTGCAGGTGAGAGGTCCGCGATGACAGGTTTTCTTCTAGCGTGGCTAGTGCAGGTGAGAGGTCCGCGATGACAGGTTTTCTTCTAGCGTGGCTAGTGCAGGTGAGAGGTCCGCGATGACAGGTTTTCTTCTAGCGTGGCTAGTGCAGGTGAGAGGTCCGCGATGACAGGCTTTCTTCTAGCGTGGCTAGTGCAGTTGAGAGGTCAGCGATGACAGGTTTTCTTCTAGCGTGGCTAGTGCAGGTGAGAGGTCAGCGATGACAGGTTTTCTTCTAGCGTGGCTAGTGCAGGTGAGAGGTCCGCGATGACAGGCTTTCTTCTAGCGTGGCTAGTGCAGGTGAGAGGTCCGCGATGACAGGTTTTTTTCTAGCGTGGCTAGTGCAGGTGAGAGGTCAGCGATGACAGGCTTTCTTCTAGCGTGGCTAGTGCAGGTGAGAGGTCAGCGATGACAGGTTTTCTTCTAGCGTGGCTAGTGCAGGTGAGAGGTCCGCGATGACAGGCTTTCTTCTAGCGTGGCTAGTGCAGGTGAGAGGTCAGCGATGACAGGTTTTCTTCTAGCGTGGCTAGTGCAGGTGAGAGGTCCGCGATGACAGGTTTTCTTCTAGCGTGGCTAGTGCAGGTGAGAGGTCCGCGATGACAGGCTTTCTTCTAGCGTGGCTAGTGCAGGTGAGAGGTCCGCGATGACAGGTTTTCTTCTAGCGTGGCTAGTGCAGGTGAGAGGTCCGCGATGACAGGCTTTCTTCTAGCGTGGCTAGTGCAGGTGAGAGGTCAGCGATGACAGGTTTTCTTCTAGCGTGGCTAGTGCAGGTGAGAGGTCAGCGATGACAGGTTTTCTTCTAGCGTGGCTAGTGCAGGTGAGAGGTCCGCGATGACAGGTTTTCTTCTAGCGTGGCTAGTGCAGGTGAGAGGTCCGCGATGACAGGCTTTCTTCTAGCGTGGCTAGTGCAGGTGAGAGGTCCGCGATGACAGGTTTTCTTCTAGCGTGGCTAGTGCAGGTGAGAGGTCAGCGATGACAGGCTTTCTTCTAGCGTGGCTAGTGCAGGTGAGAGGTCCGCGATGACAGGTTTTCTTCTAGCGTGGCTAGTGCAGGTGAGAGGTCCGCGATGACAGGCTTTCTTCTAGCGTGGCTAGTGCAGGTGAGAGGTCAGCGATGACAGGTTTTCTTCTAGCGTGGCTAGTGCAGGTGAGAGGTCCGCGATGACAGGTTTTCTTCTAGCGTGGCTAGTGCAGGTGAGAGGTCCGCGATGACAGGTTTTCTTCTAGCGTGGCTAGTGCAGGTGAGAGGTCCGCGATGACAGGTTTTCTTCTAGCGTGGCTAGTGCAGGTGAGAGGTCCGCGATGACAGGCTTTCTTCTAGCGTGGCTAGTGCAGGTGAGAGGTCAGCGATGACAGGTTTTCTTCTAGCGTGGCTAGTGCAGGTGAGAGGTCAGCGATGACAGGCTTTCTTCTAGCGTGGCTTGTGCAGGTGAGAGGTCAGCGATGACAGGTTTTCTTCTAGCGTGGCTAGTGCAGGTGAGAGGTCCGCGATGACAGGCTTTCTTCTAGCGTGGCTAGTGCAGGTGAGAGGTCAGCGATGACAGGTTTTCTTCTAGCGTGGCTAGTGCAGGTGAGAGGTCAGCGATGACAGGCTTTCTTCTAGCGTGGCTTGTGCAGGTGAGAGGTCAGCGATGACAGGTTTTCTTCTAGCGTGGCTAGTGCAGGTGAGAGGTCCGCGATGACAGGCTTTCTTCTAGCGTGGCTAGTGCAGGTGAGAGGTCAGCGATGACAGGTTTTCTTCTAGCGTGGCTAGTGCAGGTGAGAGGTCCGCGATGACAGGTTTTCTTCTAGCGTGGCTAGTGCAGGTGAGAGGTCCGCGATGACAGGCTTTCTTCTAGCGTGGCTAGTGCAGGTGAGAGGTCAGCGATGACAGGTTTTCTTCTAGCGTGGCTAGTGCAGGTGAGAGGTCAGCGATGACAGGCTTTCTTCTAGCGTGGCTTGTGCAGGTGAGAGGTCAGCGATGACAGGTTTTCTTCTAGCGTGGCTAGTGCAGGTGAGAGGTCCGCGATGACAGGCTTTCTTCTAGCGTGGCTAGTGCAGGTGAGAGGTCAGCGATGACAGGTTTTCTTCTAGCGTGGCTAGTGCAGGTGAGAGGTCAGCGATGACAGGCTTTCTTCTAGCGTGGCTTGTGCAGGTGAGAGGTCAGCGATGACAGGTTTTCTTCTAGCGTGGCTAGTGCAGGTGAGAGGTCCGCGATGACAGGCTTTCTTCTAGCGTGGCTAGTGCAGGTGAGAGGTCAGCGATGACAGGTTTTCTTCTAGCGTGGCTAGTGCAGGTGAGAGGTCCGCGATGACAGGTTTTCTTCTAGCGTGGCTAGTGCAGGTGAGAGGTCCGCGATGACAGGCTTTCTTCTAGCGTGGCTAGTGCAGGTGAGAGGTCCGCGATGACAGGTTTTCTTCTAGCGTGGCTAGTGCAGGTGAGAGGTCCGCGATGACAGGCTTTCTTCTAGCGTGGCTAGTGCAGGTGAGAGGTCAGCGATGACAGGTTTTCTTCTAGCGTGGCTAGTGCAGGTGAGAGGTCAGCGATGACAGGCTTTCTTCTAGCGTGGCTAGTGCAGGTGAGAGGTCAGCGATGACAGGTTTTCTTCTAGCGTGGCTAGTGCAGGTGAGAGGTCCGCGATGACAGGCTTTCTTCTAGCGTGGCTAGTGCAGGTGAGAGGTCCGCGATGACAGGCTTTCTTCTAGCGTGGCTAGTGCAGGTGAGAGGTCAGCGATGACAGGTTTTCTTCTAGCGTGGCTAGTGCAGGTGAGAGGTCAGCGATGACAGGCTTTCTTCTAGCGTGGCTTGTGCAGGTGAGAGGTCAGCGATGACAGGTTTTCTTCTAGCGTGGCTAGTGCAGGTGAGAGGTCCGCGATGACAGGCTTTCTTCTAGCGTGGCTAGTGCAGGTGAGAGGTCAGCGATGACAGGTTTTCTTCTAGCGTGGCTAGTGCAGGTGAGAGGTCCGCGATGACAGGTTTTCTTCTAGCGTGGCTAGTGCAGGTGAGAGGTCCGCGATGACAGGCTTTCTTCTAGCGTGGCTAGTGCAGGTGAGAGGTCAGCGATGACAGGTTTTCTTCTAGCGTGGCTAGTGCAGGTGAGAGGTCAGCGATGACAGGCTTTCTTCTAGCGTGGCTTGTGCAGGTGAGAGGTCAGCGATGACAGGTTTTCTTCTAGCGTGGCTAGTGCAGGTGAGAGGTCCGCGATGACAGGCTTTCTTCTAGCGTGGCTAGTGCAGGTGAGAGGTCAGCGATGACAGGTTTTCTTCTAGCGTGGCTAGTGCAGGTGAGAGGTCAGCGATGACAGGCTTTCTTCTAGCGTGGCTTGTGCAGGTGAGAGGTCAGCGATGACAGGTTTTCTTCTAGCGTGGCTAGTGCAGGTGAGAGGTCCGCGATGACAGGCTTTCTTCTAGCGTGGCTAGTGCAGGTGAGAGGTCAGCGATGACAGGTTTTCTTCTAGCGTGGCTAGTGCAGGTGAGAGGTCCGCGATGACAGGTTTTCTTCTAGCGTGGCTAGTGCAGGTGAGAGGTCCGCGATGACAGGCTTTCTTCTAGCGTGGCTAGTGCAGGTGAGAGGTCCGCGATGACAGGTTTTCTTCTAGCGTGGCTAGTGCAGGTGAGAGGTCCGCGATGACAGGCTTTCTTCTAGCGTGGCTAGTGCAGGTGAGAGGTCAGCGATGACAGGTTTTCTTCTAGCGTGGCTAGTGCAGGTGAGAGGTCCGCGATGACAGGTTTTCTTCTAGCGTGGCTAGTGCAGGTGAGAGGTCCGCGATGACAGGTTTTCTTCTAGCGTGGCTAGTGCAGGTGAGAGGTCCGCGATGACAGGCTTTCTTCTAGCGTGGCTAGTGCAGGTGAGAGGTCCGCGATGACAGGTTTTCTTCTAGCGTGGCTAGTGCAGGTGAGAGGTCAGCGTTGACAGGTTTTCTTCTAGCGTGGCTAGTGCAGGTGAGAGGTCAGCAATGACAGGTTTTCTTCTAGCGTGGCTAGTGCAGGTGAGAGGTCCGCGATGACAGGTTTTCTTCTAGCGTGGCTAGTGCAGGTGAGAGGTCAGCGATGACAGGTTTTCTTCTAGCGTCCCATCTGTCACTGCAGCGAAAATCCCCAAGCATCATTGCTGCTCAGGCAGCTCTGAAGCTGAAAACCTTCCACAAGATTTGCATGTGAGAACCAGTTTACTCTTTTTTGTTGTTTTGGGTTTTTTGGTTTTTTTGAAGTATAGTCGATTTACAATATTGTGTTAGTTTCAGGTGTACAGCAAAGTGATTCAGTTATACATACATATATATATATATTTTTCAGATTCTTTTCTTTCATAGGTTATTACAAGATATTAAGCAGAGTTCCCTTGGCTACACAGTAGGTCCTTGTTGGTTATCTATTTTATATTTAGTAGTGTGTATGTGTTAAACCCAAACTCCTAATTTATACCTCCCCCCTTTCCCTTTGGTAACCATAATGATACAAATGAACTTATATACAAAAGAGAAATAGACCCACAGAACTGGTTTACTCTTGACTACTTTTCCTCCATTTATTTATTTCTCATTCATTCATACAACATAGCTATTGTGGAACACTTATGCACTAGGTACTAAGAGGTAGAAATAAAGTGGTGAAGAACAAGAAAGGAGCTGTTCCCACAAAGAGGCTAGTGGGAAGCAGCCGCAGAGCACAGGGAGATCAGCTCGGTGCTTTGTGACCACCTAGAGGGGTGGGATAGGGAGGGTGGGAGGGAGATGCAAGAGGGAGGAGATATGGGGATATATGCATATGTATAGCTGATTCACTTTGTTATAAAGCAGAAACTAACACAACATTGTAAAGCAACTATACTCCAATAAAGATGTGAAAAAAAGAAGAGTCCACCATCTAGGAGGGGATACAAACAACGACCGAATAACTGCAACGCAGTGAGTGTTATTGTTATGGGGAGTACGGAGTGCTATGGAAACACAAAAGCTGCACCCAGTGGAGGACTTAGAAGTAGATGTGTAGAGAATGACATTTCACATGAGACAGTGAATGGGAGGGGTTAGCTGAGCCGAAAGGAAGAAGCTTCTTGCAGACACATGCAGCAGTCAAGGAGGCTAAATCATGCTGAATTAACAGAAAAGACCTCCAGGTCTCTGGGGTTTATGTGTCCAGCATGGTTGGCTGCAGCTCTGAGACAGGCTGGGACCTGAGGCTTGGGACCCTTTGCTGCAGTGCTGGCGCCTGGACACACCTCTCCTGGAGAAACAAAACACAAAGAAACCGTAAGGGACTAAAAGTAACTGTGCGCATGTGCACATGGGGCAGATTATGGACAACAAGATACAAAAAGACCAAAAACCCAGCCGCCACTTCTGAAGAGCCAGGAGCAAAAGCAGGTCCTGCAAATGTCCCCTGCACTCAGCACCACCTAAGGGGCGGGCGGACCACCCCAGCCAGCCCTCCGGCCCGACCTCTGCACGCGCCCCTGCCCTCACCCCGTGTAAGGAAGCAGCTCGCCCCGCCTCGGGGAGTGAGCAAGGGCCCCTGTTGCTTGACCTCGCTCCCCCCTCCTGCAGCAGGGGCCCCAATTAAGCCTTGCCTGAATTTCTTCTCTGGCCTCTAGTCAATTTCCTTCTTTCTTTCTTTTTTTTTTGCTTAATTGGAGTATAATTATTTTACAATGTTGTGTTAGTTTCCGCTGTTCGGTGAAGTGAATCAGCTATACATATACCTATATCCCCTTCCTCTTGTGCCTCCCTCCCGCCCCTCATCCCACCCCCCATCCCACCCATCTAGGTCGCCACAGAGCACAGAGCTGAGCCCCCCACACTATACGGCAGGTGCCCACTAGCTGTCTGGTTTACACGTGGCAGTGCACATCTCGTCCATTTCTATTGATTAAGGAGGCCAAGTACCCCGTTGGGCATCAGCTCTGCTGTGCTCCCTGCCTTCTTTTCTCCAGGACACAAGTTGACAGGTCATTCTGCATCCGGGACATCGCCTGTCTTGTGGCAGAAGGCAAACATCGCGTTGAAGCACAGAGCTGTCATCCCAAAGTGACACGTGCCACTTCTGCTTACATCTCACCAGGCAAAGTAAATCATGCGGCCAAGTCCACCAGGCAAGGGTGTGTAATTTCCGAAGGGCAGGCAGGGACACCACATTGTGAACTGGAGTTGGTAGCGGAAGAGTGAGACCACCCATCAATGCTGTAAACAAAGCAATAGAACAAGGATAGAAGTTGGAACAGCCTCAGACTTACACTGATTGCAGTGTTGCGTGATCTCAGACGGTCAAACAGAAAGTGACAAGGATGAAGCCGGGTCACGCAGGCTCTACAGCCACCTTAAGGAGGGAGAATTTCATCACAGATGCGCCGGGTAAGATTTGCTGAGTGATTGCAGTGTGGAAACTGGATTGGGGAGAAGCCAGATTGAAGGACGTGTGGACCTTAATCCAGGTGAAAACTTATGAGACCTGAATAAAGGCAGGAGGAAAAAGACAATAGAATTTAAGAGGTGTCTGGAAAATTGAATCAGCAGTGGTTGGAGAATTCTTGTATATGAGGGATTAACAGGGAAAGATGGAAAGATGCAGCCAAGTTTTTGGGGTTTTTTTAAATTTTTATTTATTTGGCTGCACTGGGTCTTTGTTGCTGCATGTGGGATTTTTCGTTACAGTACGGGCTTCTCTCTAGTTGTGGCGTGTGGGTTTTCTCTTCTCTAGTTGTGGCTTGGGCTCCACAGTGTGTAGGCTCAGTATTTTGCAGCACGCGGGCTCTCTAGTTGAGGCGCATGAGCTCAGTAGTTGTGGCACACGGGCTTAGTTTCCCCGAGGCATGAGCTACCTTAGTTCCCCGACCAGGGATTGAACCCACATCCCCTGCATTGGAAAGCGGATTCTTTACCACTGGACCACCAGGGAAGTCCCCCAAGTTTTGGTTAGTTCCGAGAACAGAGGTGTCCATCCCAACATAGAAATACAGAACGGGGTCAGGTTGGGGAACAAGATGGTAAATTCCATCTGGGGAATTTTGAGTCTGGCTCTCCTGGAAGCCATTCCAGCAGAGGCATCCAGTAGGTGAGTATATACTTAGGTCTAAAGTTATGAAGGAAGGGAAATCTGAGCTAAAGTTGTACATCCAGGACTTATCAGGATGTGGGTGCAAACTGAGCTGAACGATTGAGGTCAACTAGGCGATGTGTGAAAGGAGAAGAGGGGAAAGGATGGAAAGATAAGGCAGCACAACAGAACCATTTTTCCTGCCGAGATTTTCTTCGGCCTTTATTAAGCGCATACCTCCCCATATTTTTATTACTCTGCCCTAGAGGAAGGGCAATCGTTCCCGAGGAAGAATCACAGGTTTTCCCACCGCCCTCAACATAACATGGTCAGAAGAACAATTAAATCATGAGTCAGGCAGCTTGGGTTTCAATTTCCACCTTCACTCCTAGCAACGATGTGTCTGTGGAAAACTCCTTAATCAGCCGTGTCTTAACTTTCTCACCCTGAATCAGGGGTGCTAACACCTTGACTCCCTCCCTTAGGAGATTGTCAGGGCTGGGAAAGCTGCATGCTATGGGTGAAAACTCTTTGAAAACTGAAAGTATCTTTTAAACACAAGTTGGTATTACAGTGTTCACCCTAGGAGGGGAAATTCCAAAATCTATTTTGAGATCTCATAAAATATGAAGAAAATAGAAAGCCCTTTGCCAAATCTCATAAAAGCAAAATTGACAACATTTTTGACATGACTCATTCTTCCTTTGAAAACCAGCTATCAGATAAGGGTCAGCTCCTTTCAAAAAGAAACTTAAGGAAAATAGAACTTGTTGGAGTGAGACTGTTGTTTTTCACATTGATCATTTTCAAGGTGTCTATCATTATTAACATATGAGTTAGCCCGTGGCCTTAACTCTAACCCTAATATATGTATTTTTCCCTTCAGGCAGATATATTTAAATGGTGGCAAAATAGTTAAATTTTCCAATTGGATTTCAGTGACCTTTTTTATGGAGCTCTCGGTACTAACCAAAAGTTCTGAACACCCACATACTTACAAGAACATTAATTCTAGAAGATTTGTCTAGAGATGAGAAGCCAGGAATCAGAGCATTTACACTGCCACTGGTCCAGTGACTCTGTTTTCTATACCTTACAATTTCAGACAGTAATTATGATCCCCTTTCAAACAGTTTTTACTTATTTAAGATTAGAGCCGACCTTCATCCTCATTGCTTATGTGTCTTGTTCTTGTAAACTCCAATTTAGAATCACTCTAGTGCCCTCTATCCCAGCAGCTTATGGGAAATTTTGGATTATTGGTTGTATGTCAAGTGTTATTGTAAATACTTTGTCAAGAGTGGGGCTTGTGCTTTCAGCTTTACTACATTTGTTTCATTTTATCTTCCCAACCAAAAGGTGCCCCAAACACGAAAACGTTATAAAAGTCATCATATACCACAGAAAGTACCAACTACGATTTAGAGATTAAAAGAACTTAAACCTTCACTGCACATTTAATTAAACGTCTTTAAGTTTAAATGTTGAATATATGTTCAGGGATATATAAGTAATAGAATTAGTTTTGTCCTTGAATTAATTTCTAAGCTATACTACCTCTAGGGGTAATAAACATTAGGTATATGGGCCATCAATCACCACCCTCACCCCAAACATCACTATCATTATATACTTTCTCAGTCAGTCCTCAGAATCTTTCTCAACACAACGCCCCAGGAAGCCCCTTCAAATCACTTACCTGTTTGCCACCCTGAGGCCAGCAGTCTACATAGGTGATAAATACCAATAATCAAATGTATTTCATCCTACTTTATCTAAAGTAGATGTATCTTGTCCATAAATTTTATCTCTGAATGTAAAAAATCTTCCTCAGAACTTAATTTATGCTATAAGCACTAAAGCTATAGGCAACAACCTATTTTTTACAGGTATTAACACTGCTTATGGAATGATAAATTATTATTGTCCTACCAGTACTCTGTCACACTTCACTACCATCCAAGAATAATGAAGTGTTTGCTAATTGTTAATCACTAAATGCTTATTTAGCAATTATTCCTACACTCATTTCAAATAAACTGTTAATTTAGGAAGGAAAAAGTAAGCTGATTTTAAATCTTATGCAAACTTTGTTTTATCACTTCTATGACTACAGACTATTTTCTCATATCTCAGCTAATCTTTTCAGCACTGTTTGTAAAGCAGTAATAAAATGGACATTTATTGTGCACTAATGTGGAAAGTTATCATTATTCTTCTAGAACACATCCTTTGCCTCTTACTGAAAGGCATTTTCCTCTTTTTACATTCTTTTGGACTCTTCCAAATGAAACTTCACTAATTGTATCGTAAAATCGCGCCATGTAGCTTTTGAGATCATGCAGATGTGTGTTGACAAAATAGCTATTTCAAACTTTGTACATGGCCTTGAAAAAAGTGTTTTAATGACTAGGAAAGGAGATTTGTTCAAGTCAACAGGTTGACAGTAAGCAGCTGTTTCTGTTTTATACATTCCATCTGTTGGACCACACTTTATATCTGTCCCCTTTTCAAGTCAAATTTTCAACAGATGCATCTTAGTTATCGTTTAATAGTCAGTGTCTGGCCGGCTACAGTTCTGATACTTGTCATAAGCTGGTTGGTGAGTATTACACTGAATCCCCTGGCTGGGAGCCTTTGGCAGTTTTACTGTAGTGCACAGTTCTTAACGAACAGCATGAAATCGATTTCCAACTGCCGTGGAAAAATGCAGTAATGTCTCATTGTCTATAGCACTACAATGTGAGATCTTAAAACTACAGCTCCGTTAAAAACACATCTGAAGGACTTCCCTGGTGGTGCAGTGGTTAAGAATCCGCCTGCCAATGCAGGGGACACAGATTCGAGCCCTGGTCTGGGAAGATCCCACATGCCGCAGAGCAACTGAGCCCGTGCGCCACGACTACTGAGCCTGCGCTCTGGAGCCCACGAGCCACAACTACTGAGCCCACGTGCCACAACTACTGAAGCCTGCGCACCTAGAGCCCGTGCTCCGCAACAAGAGAAGCCACTGCAATGAGAAGCCCACGCACCGTAACGAAGAGTAGCCCCCGCTCGCCGCAACTAGAGAAAGCCCGTGCGCAGCAATTAAGACCCAAAGCAGCCAAGTAAAATAAATAAATAAATAAACAAACAAATAAATTTATTTATTAAAAAAAAAAAACACATCTGAAAATATTGGCTTCAGAAGTGTGTTTGGTACCAGCACATATGTCTCTTTGCAGAGAGTCCACACTTAAAACTCACTTTGAATCAAGTTCATAAGTCTTTGATGGCTAATTATAAAAGGCTCTTCATGTTAAAAAAAAAAACTAGCCTAAATTGCTATTTGTTGATTTTTTATTGTACATGTGGTATAATTGTGACTGTATAGTCATTAAAATATATTTAGACTACACAAATCACTGCTTACACACCTTGAATAACCTTGTAGTTTCTACCATAGAAAATATTCTGCTGGCCCAGAAAGGCTCCCAGTTCACGGGCTAGATCATGGCACTGTCAATCTCTCCTGAATAACCACATATTTCACATGAGAATTAAAATGACTTATGCTATAATTGTGTGGCCTTGCTGACCACCAGAGAGCTTAAGAGGTCTAGCTTCTGTGATTGAAGCATACTGGTCGGGGAGAATGAGAGTTCCTGACCCTGGAACCAGAAATCAATGATTTGAGGTTTTCTAAATTAATTATATGACATGCTGTTAAGATTTTACTAGATAACAATAGAACTAGTAAAATGTCAGTCCACAGCAATCATTTAAACAAAGAACTATTTAAAATTTTAAAGTTTTAATATGTTCACAGATATATATGGGTAGACAATAGCTGACAATTTGATTTCCTCTCAAATAATATTGTCATCAAAAAACCATAGAAAACTAATCTAATGAATGGACTTAGAAGCATCTGGAATGCACTGTTGGTAAAGCAGTGATCAGTAACTTGGTATTGGCACATCACATACTCCCCTAGGAAGAAGCCACAGAGACTCTGCAACCCTGAGCTAAACCATACAATTGAAGGCTATGTGTGACTGGGGTTCTGGAGCTGTGCAGGGTGCAACTCTCACGACACTTGGAGCCCTGAGAGCCTGTAAAGGGCTTAATATCAATGTTTGGATCAGTAGTTTTGAAGATAGAAAATGGGATAGTACGGCTATGATATCACTCTCAATTTTATGTCAAGATTATCCCTCAGTTTGTTAAGAGAAGATTTACTCAGTCTCATTCAGAGAACTTCTAAGTCACCGTTTGTCAAGATCAGCTTTTTATTTTTTTAAAAATTTAAAAACATTTATTTTATTGAAGTATAGTTGATTGACAATGTTGTGTTAATTTCTTCTGTACAGCAAAGTGATTCAGTTATACACATACATACACATTCCTTTTCCTATTCTTTCCCATGATGGTTTATCACAGGATATTGATGATAGTTCCCTGTACTCTACGGTAGGACCTTGCTGTTTATCCATCCTATAGGTAATAGTTAGTTTGCATGTGAAGATCAGTCTTGAAGTGCGTTCAAAATTTTACTTTTTAGCAAAGCACTCAAGTATGTGCAAGATTTGCTTGAAAAATAAGTGACAGTAGATCCAAGAGTCAAGATTCTCCGTACAGCGGTGTCCCTTAATCCGCATGGCAGTGTTTCCCCGAGCGGGAGATGAGGAATGACGGCAGCCTGAGCGCCAAAAGGCTCTGTGAACCGGCGCCCTGTCCGGTCTGAACCTCACCCCGACTAGACCACGAGCGTGTGGCTCGGGGCACGTCACTCTCCGTGTGGGGCAGACAAGGAAAAGCATCTCTACTCCGGAGAATAAATCCGACGCTCAAATTCAGACCAGTCAAGGGAGCTCAGACCTCAAAGAACTTGTAGCCAAGTAGTGCAGACAGGGGTAAACAAAATGCTGCAATAAAGCATTTAAGTCCTAAAAACTCATACGAGCAAAACAGACAAGACGCAGGCTCAACTTGTGTTCAGGTCTTGGGCATCGAAAGGGAAGACCTCACACATGAGAGGAAGTGAGAGCGGGCAAGGGGGCTGGGATCCAGGACGGCGTCAACACCACTCTTGGCCTGTCTGATCTCTGGAGGGTGAGAAGAAACCTCCATGGAAGGGTCTGCAAGGCGCTGTGACTGGGGCTGCTCACAACACATCCAGGAGGTGGAGATGCCTTCTGGGGAGACATACAGACGTATAAGAGAACGGGGTACAAGCAGGGTCCAAAACGGGTGTGGGGACAACAGAACGTGGTCTCTGACTTCTCCCTGGACCACAGATCAAAGTCAGAGGCTGTTGTTCTCGTGCCTTGCCGAGGCCACCATTTCTCCACTCGGTCTTCTGTCTCTATTCTTTACTCCGTTCCAGTCTCGGTTCTTTATTCCTTGCAGCCTCCACACCAGCTCCACTCATCTGCTTTCAGTTCTCCCGACATGCTGCATGTCCTGTCCTCAGGGTGCTCGCATATACTGTTCCCTCTGTCAGAAACACGCTTCCTTCCCCGACACTCTGTTCGGTTCCCACACGCCCTCCATATCTCAGCTCCAGCTTCACCCCCTCTGACCACGTCTCCACCTCCCACCTGCACCTGCAAAGATCAGGTTCTCCTTTTCTCATACTTCTCTGCACTTCTTTTTCATAGCACTTGGGCTGTTTTTAATTGTATGGCTGTTGCTTCCCATCTCACTAACTCTGGAGCAATCGGCAAAGTATTAAACTGTTTTGCACACCACTGTATTTTGTTAATGTGTATCTATTTTGTTAATGTGTATTTATTTAATAAATAAAAATGATAACCGACTCAATCTGAAAAAGTTGTCTTTGACCACACTCCTCCCCTGTGTCTCCTTCTGTGATATTCCCCCTTTCTGAATCTCAGCATGGAATGCTCAGACCAGACGTTTCAGTCCTTTTCCATTGCACCCTCTGTTCTAGAATCTCAAATACCCAAAGGGAAACGATCTTGGCTTCTTCAAGAGCAAGACTTAAGGGAAGAATCCTTAGTGTCCACTTTTTCATCTTTGCTGTTCTTCTGATGTATCTAACTTGACAGTGATAAAAATTTTCTTCTGAGAAAGAAAAGCGCTCTGGACCGCAGGCCTTTCTAATGTGGGGCATAGGAAATCTCTGTCATAAACAGAGGAAGTCAGATGTTTCCTTTTCCGTAACTTCTAAGAAAATTATTATTGTTAACATCTATTCTCACCTAGGAATAAAAGTAATTTAATACAAATCCAAGAAAATTCCTCATCACAGAAATTGGTTAGCTCCATCTAGAGAAGCAGATGTTAAACCACAGTCTTATCAGCTTGATGGGGATATTTGCAGTTTGCACACAAGATAGACAAGCATAATTTACTTATTGACAAGACTATGCCATTTTCTGATAACCCAAGGACATGATTTTATATTTATCAAATATTTGGATCTTGTAATAATAATAGACAGTGAGTCTCTGTAGATGAAATGAAGGCATTAAAGTCAAACACTTTTCCAGGGCTTTGTAACTGTAGGTGCTTCTCATATAACTTATAGTCCAAACCAGGCACTTTTGAGAGTCCAAGAGGATACCAAAAATAACTGAAACTATATAACTTTTGAAATGTTCATTTTTTTCTAATAAGACAGCTTTTGTATATTATGGAGATATGTATTTTTTTCAAAATATGTCTATTTTCAAAAGCATTTTCTTCTTAAATTAAAAGTAACATATCTGCACAAACTAAATAAGAATGGTATTTTTTTCTTCTGTCTATTGACTATCTTGACTATAACATAAGCAGAACTTTCAGTCTCAGTTCTGACAGCTCTAAAGAACTTAGAAGTTATCACTCCCATCTTTTCAAGAAGAAAAAGCTGAACTGGACCAGGGTGAGTCCATGGTCTTCAAAGGATCCCCACGCTTTTGTGGATTTCACATCTAGGAATCCTGTGAAGTTCCAAGGAAAATGCCCTCCCAGCTGTGGTTGTGAAACATGCCCAGTGTCTTCTCCAGGGAAAAGGGTTCACCTGACCCTTATCTTATCCGGAGGAAGGGCATTCCTCTGACTTCAACCTTCCTGCATAACCCAAGGGAGCAAACAAAAGCTGTGCTACTGGAGACGCACTTGTGCAAGTCCCATCCCACTACACGGCTGAGATTTCACCCTGAGATTATAGAACACTTCTCCTCTCCCCCACTTCACCACCACACCAACAGGGCTCTTGTACAGCAAGAGTGGATGACAGCTGAAATTTGCTGCAAAATGCAGCCCAGAATCAAGAGGAGATAAAAACAAGAACGCTCAAGGAATTTGAAGCCTCTGGCACCTACAGCTAAAGCAAACATCAAGAAAACCCCAGTGCTTCTCATAACATAAATCCTCACACTAAATGCCTATTTTCCTCTGTTTCTATTACTCAGTACAACATGTCCAGCTTTCTCCAAAAAATTACAAGGCACGCCAAAGTCAAGAAAAAAGTCTGAAGAAACAAATGAAGTATCAGAAGCAGACTCAGATATGACACAGATGTTGGAATCATCAGAGCAGGAATTTAAAATAACCAAAATTAGTACGTTTAGGTGTCTAATGAAGAGGGGACAACATGTAAGAACAGGAGGGTAATGTAAGCAGAGAAGTGGGAACTCTAAGAAAGAGTCAAACAGGGTAGAAATGAACTTATCTATAAAACAGAAATAGAGTCACAGATGAAGCAAACAAACTTACGGTTACCAAGGGGGAAAGGTGGTGGGGAGGGATAAACTGGGAGATTGGGATGGACACATACACACTACTACATATAAAATAGAGAACTAATAAGGACCTGCTGTAGAGCACAGGGAACTCCACTCAATACTCTGCGATAACCTATATGGGTAAAGAATCTAAAAAAGAGTGGATCTATATGTATGTATAACTGATTCATTTTGCTGTACACCTGAATCTAACACAACATTGTAAATCAACTATGCTGCAATAAAAAACTTAATAAAAGGATATTATAGAAATCAAAAACAGTGTAACAGAAATGAAGAATGCTTTTGACTGATTTATTAGTAGAATGTGACTCAGCCAAGGAAAGAATCAGGGAATGTGAAAATTAGGTCAATGGGATCTTTACAAGCCAAAATGTAAAGACAAAGAAAGAATGGACAAAAAGAATAGAACTTTTAAGAACTGTGGGGAAATTTCAAAATGTATAACGTATATATAATTGGAACGCCAGAAGGAGAAGAAAGAGAGAACAGAGCAGAAGAAATATATGAAGTCATAATGGTGAAGAACATTCCAAAATTAATGACAGACACCAAATCACTGATACAGGAAGTTTGGAGAGCACCAAGCAGAATAAATTTCAAAAAACTGACACCCCACCATGTAATATTCAAGTTGCAAAAACACAAAGATGAAGAGAAAATTTTCAAAGAAGCTGGAGGGAGAGGGGGTGGCAACACTATCTGTAGAAGAATAAGGGTAAGAGTTACAGTGGACGTCTCATCAGAAACTGTGCAAGAAGAAAGCAGAGTAAAATACTGAATGCATTAAAAGAAAAAAAATCCACCAACCTAGTATTATATATCCAGCAAAATGAACCTTCATAAGTGAAGGAAAAATAAAGACTTTCTCGGACAAACAAAAGCTGAATACATCCACTCCCAACAGACATGTCCAGTAAGAAATGTGAAAAGAAAGAAACAACGAATATATGCAATGAAGAGAAAACAGTTACAGATATGGTGGATATTAATCCCAATATATCAATAAACACCTTAAATGTGAATTGTACAGATACACTAACTAAGAGAAAGAGATTGTATGAGAGGATAAAAAAAGACCCAATTATATGTTGTCTACAAGAAACCCACTTTAAATATAAAGAAACAGATGTTAAAAGCAAAGCAATGGAGAAAGATATATGGTGGCAACACCAATCAAAAGAAAGCTGTAGCAGCTGAATAAATCTCAGACCAAGCTGACTTCAGCACAAGGAAAACTATCAGGGATCTAGAGTGGCTTTTGATGAGCAGAAGAAAAGAAATATCAAAAATTATTGCATATTGCAATGAACTTGAAGGTAGGAAAAGTAGAGAAAATCAAACCAAAACCTGGTCATTTAAAAAGATAAATAAAATTGATAAATCTCTCAGCCAGTCTAATGAGGAAAAAAAATTGAGAAAACACAAATTACTAATATCAGAAATGAGAGAAGGGCTATCATTGCTGATCTCTTGGACATTAAAGAATGATAAAAGAATATTATGAACAACTCTAGGCCCATAAATTTGATAACTTAGATGAAATGGACCAATTTCTTGAAAGACACAAATTACCAAAACTCATGTGAGGAAAAAGAGATAATATGAATAGACTTATATCTATTAAAGAAATTGAATAAAAAATGAATAACCTTCCAGAAAATAAATCACCAGGTTTCACTGGTGAACTCCACCAAACATTTAAGGAATAAATGATAACAATTCTCCAAATTCTTTCAGAAAATCAAAACAGAAGGAATACCTCCTAACTCATTCGAGGCCAACATTATCCTGATATTAAAACCAGGTAGACATTACAAGAAAGGAGAACTACAGACCAAAGTGTATAGTATGGAAAGGGAGATGCTGAATGATGGGATTCTGGGGGGAAAAATAGGATATCTTGTAAAAACTAAGTGAATATGAATACACTTTGGAATTTAGTTAATAATTTATTAATATTAGCTTATTAATTATACCAAATGTAGATATTAATGTAAGATGTTAATAATAGGAGAAACTGAATGTGGGGTATGTGGGAACTCTGTGTACTAATTTCTGAATTTTTCTATAAATATAAAACTGTTTTTAAAAATAAAATGTATTTAAAAACAAAGTTTTGCCCTACAAAAGAGACTATTAAGAGAATAAACAGGTGAGTAAATTTACTTCTTATGACAAACATGGTTTATAACTATAAGTGAACAGGTAAACTTTTCTAAAAAAGTTATATTCACCACAGAGAGTCAAGGAAAATGAAGAAACAGAGGAATATATTCCAGATGAAAGAACAAAATAAAACCTCAGAAAGAGACATAACTGAAGTGGAGATAAGTGATTTACCTGATAAATTGTTCAAAAGGAGCAAACATCTGGTAGTTGCAAAATAAATAAATCACAACGTACAGCATGGTGGCTATAGTTAATAATGCCGTATTTTATATTTGCAAGGTGCTGAGAGAGCGGAATGTAAAAGTTCTTATCACAAGAAAAAAACTGTGTAACCGTGTGGTGATGGATGTCAACCAGAGTTGTTGTGGGGATCATCTCACAATACATACACGTATCAGAACATTATGTTGTGCACCTGAAACTCATATACTGCTGTGTGTCAACTGAAAAATAAAAGAGCTCAATATAAAGGTTATAAAGATTCGCACCAAGTTCAGGAGAACAATGGAAGAACAAAAGTGAGAATTTCAACGAAGAGGTAGAAAATATAAGAAAATACCAAACTGAAGTCCCAGAGCTGAAGAATACAATATCTGAACTGAAAAACACAGTAGAGGGCTCAACAGCACACTAGATAAAACAGAAGGAAGGGCCAGTGAGCTGGAAGGCGGGACAGTGGAACTTATCCAATTAGAGCGGCAAAAAGAAAAAAGCACAAAAGAGTGAGGATAGCTTAAAGGACTTGCGGGACAAGGTCGAGTGGTACAGCTCAAAGCCCTTGAAAATATTGGAAAAAATAGGAATGTTCTTTGCCTGTTTTAGAAAATACAATTAAAATAAAATCGCTTTTTGACATAAAATACAGAATAAATATAAATTAAACTTGTTATATGCACACAGATATAGAAATATTTTCTAGCCTGAACAAAAGGCAATGTTTATCCAGTGCTTTCTTTACCTGTTCTCAAAGAACTAGCATCAATAACTGTGTTTTTCTTCTGTTAAAGGTGTCTGTTTTTGAAGTTTTACCCTCTTTTCTCAACCTAACTTTAATCAGGGTTAAGTTACAGGTATTTGAGTTTAGAATTTTAATTTCTACTTAATAGATGACTCCTTCTTTTGGTTTATGCAAGCATATTTCTAGTACATATGGGAGAAAGGAAAGAGAAGATTGTTTTCTGAATTTTATCCCACACCCTAACCTCCCCACGATGCTTATATGGTTACAGATTGTAACAGGAAGAGCTGCAGAGATGACGCAGGCCCACCCTCGCCCCATGTGAAAAGGAAGCTAAGACACGGGGTGTTAGAGAGCTTATAATCTGCTAACAGTGGGTGTCCTTGACAAATTGGTGTGACTGCTGTATGTCGAGCCGCTAACCATAAAATAGGTGTAAAGAAGGGCTCACAGGGAAGATGTAAAAGTTTTGGAAAAGTAACTGAGCAGCTCAAAGTAAAGTGCAAACGATTTATTGGAAATTAATGAGTATCTGAGGAGGGTACAGTCTGCAGCGTTCCAAATTAGAGCGGTCTTAATATTGAGGCCACAAGAGGTAAAAGTCACAATCAAATAGAATATGTAAACTAGAAACAGTGGTCATATATTAACAGTTAACCGATTGCACTGTGATTCACCAGGGTCGTGCCTGCTGTTGCATTTATACAACCACGCCGTCCTGCCAGCTGTTCACATGCTCTGTTATTGTTTCTCTGGTATCTATAGAAATGACTCGTTTTGATACCTTTCCTTCCTTAACCTTAGGGAAAGTCCAATCTGCTCTCAATTTCTCTCTGTCTTTTCACTGACCCACAGTTGTGGCTTCAAACACAGAAAACCCTGCTCCCCAGAGACCACTGCCCCTGTCCACCGCCTTCCCTTTGCTCCGGCCGAGGCACCCCCAGCCCCAAATCTCCACGCTGCACATTCAGGGAACAAGAATATGACTAACTGTACATCATGACTCTGACCTCGTAAAGATGGGGGAGAGGCCCCTGCAGGAGAAGACTGGAGAGAGAACAAACTGAGAAAAGAGTCCAGATTCGCAGCATCCCGCAGCATAGAAGAGGCTGTGAGCGAGGTGAGCAGAGGCTCTGCGGTCAGTAAAGTGTGTCCCCTTTACTGAGACACACGTGTGTGTGCGGGAGAGTGGCGCGTGCAGGAGGGGCTACTGATGGGGAAGGGGAGAGTCAGGGACAGCTTGCCGGGAGAAATTCTCCATGTCTGCTCTTCCAGCATCATTCTTATCGCACGCTCTCCGTTCTCGTACATGACTGCAGTTTAGACAACAAACCATGCTGTCAACCTAGGATCAGTCACCCGCTCCGAGCTTTTGAGGAACTTAAGACAGCCAAGATTTTCACCTACTAAACAATAACTACCTTGTTTTCCTCCTTTTCCATATAAAAGTACAAGTTAGAGTTCATTATTAAATATGTTATCTTATTTTTCATTGTAAATTATTTCCATATTTCAGCTGACAGTTTTTAAAGTCCCGAAGGGAAAACTAAGACATAGCAACTTTACCACTATTACAATGTTTTTTCTTCTAGCGACAATTCTCTAACATAGCACATTTCTAGTTACTTTAATTTACCCGTCTTAACTCCCAAAAGAATATACACATTATTTATAGAAGGAAAGAGGGGAAGCACATAGGTGACCATAACAAGGTCCCTGCTGCTCTGCTATAATGAAAATAATCGACTTTACTTGATAACTTATTAAAAGTGCCTGCCTGGATATTGGCTTTTTACTTTCCATGGTGTCTAGGCTAAAATCATTGTTATGCAAAAGCCATCAGTCTCAGACGATTCTTACATCTTTCGGTCTCTGAGTTAGATTACAAGCATATGAGAAAAGCAGATATAAAGTACTTGGGTATTCGTAATAGTATTTGTTGAATTATTGAAGATAATATAAAACCATGATTAAAGTGTATGAATATAGCTGTGAATTTTCTTATAAGCTTTTCCCTTGCCCTCTTCATTCAGTTTGTCATAATTATCTAACAATTATGTGTGGCCCTTTAGGCAATTTCTGTGTGTGTGTGTGTGTGTGTTTTCACTGTTGGTATTGTCTGGTAGGTTATTATCACAGTAAGAATTTTACTTCTTTTTCTTTTAAAATACATCATAAATCAAGAAAGGAACCTGAACCAACCACTAAGCAGTTTATTTCCTGAGATTTGAAAATATGTACCTTAGAAAACTCCAGTAAATACAGTAATATCTTCATCTCCATTTCTCTGGACACCAAATCACCCCTCACCCATCCACCTGTTCAACAAACATTGGCACTAGGAGCTGTGCTCTGTATCAGGCACCGTGCTGGGCATCTCAAGACTTCACAAGTTTGCTCAACCTCTCTGAGCTGCAATTTCCTGGTCCATAATATTGGAATAATAATTTACACTTCCACAGAAAATTATGAGACAACCCTGAATTCCCAAATCAAACATCATCAACTCTCTGAAATGAGTCATGACCATTTGTGGGTTCCTAAAGCATCCTCTGAGCATTTCTATTACATCATGCCTATTGCGGTTTCCTAACTACTTTTTTTTTTTTTTTTTTAAGACATGGTAGCTTTTTATTTTTATTTTTTATTTTTTTAACATCTTTATTGGAGTATAATTACTTTACAATGGTATGTTATTTTCTGCTTTGTAACAAAGTGAATCAGTTATACATATACATATGTTCCCATATCTCTTCCCCCTTGCATCTCCCTCCGTCCCACCCTCCCTATCCCACCCCTCTAGGTGATCACAAAGCACCGAGCTGATCTCCCTGTGCTATGCGGCTGCTTCCCACTAGCTATCTGTTTTACGTTTGGTAGTGCATATATGTCCATGCCACTCTCTCACTTTGTCCCAGCTTACCCTTCCCCCTCCCCGTGTCCTCAAGTCCATTCTCTACATCTGTGTCTTTATTCCTGTCCTGCCCCTAGGTTCTTCAGAACCTTTTTTTTTTTTTTTAGATTCCATATATGTGTGTTAGCATATGGTATTTTTTTTTCTGTTTCTGACTTACTTCACTCTGTATGACAGACTCTAGGTCCATCCACCTCACTACAAATAACTCAATTTTGTTTCTTTTTATGGCTGAGTAATATTCCATTGTATATATGTGCCACATCTTCTTTATCCATTCATCTGTCGATGAACACTTAGGTTGCTTCCATGAGCTGGCTATTGTAAATAAAGCTGCAATGAACATTGTGGTACATGACTCTTTTTTTTTTTTTTTTTTTAACATCTTTATTGGAGTATAATTGCTTTACAATGGTGTGTTAGTTTCTGCTTTATAACAAAGTGAATCACTTATACATATACATATGTTCCCATATCTCTTCCCTCTTGCATCTCTCTCCCTCCCACCCTCCCTATCCCACCCCTCTAGGTGGTCACAAAGCACCGAGCTGATCTCCCTGTGCTATGCGGTTGTTTCCCACTAGCTATCTATTTTACATTTGGTAGTGTATATATGTCCATGCCACTCTCTCATTTTGTCACAGCTTACCCTTCCCCCTCCCTATATTCCCAAGTCCATTCTCTAGTAGGTCTGTGTCTTTATTCCCATCTTACCACTAGGTTCTTCATGACCTTTTTTTTTTTTTTCCTTAGAGTCCATGTGTATGTGTTAGCATACTGTATTTGTTTTTCTCTTTCTGACTTACTTCACTCTGTATGACAGACTCTAACTCCATCCACCTCACTACAAATAACTCCATTTCATTTCTTTTTATGGCTGAGTAATATTCCATTGTATATACGTGCCACATCTTCTTTAACCATTCATCCGATAACGGACACTTAGGTTGCTTCCATGTCCTGGCTATTGTAAATAGAGCTGCAATGAACATTGTGGTACATGACTCTTTTTTTTTTTTTAATTTTATTTATTTATTTATTTATTTATTTATTTATTTATTTATGGCTGTGTTGGGTCTTCGTTCCTGTGTGAGGGCTTTCTCTAGTTGTGGCAAGCGGGGGCCACTCTTCATCACGGTGCGCGGGCCTCTCACTATCGCGGCCTCTCTTGTTGGGGGGCACAGGCTCCAGACGCGCAGGCTCAGTAATTGTGGCTCATGGGCCCAGCTGCTCCGCGGCATTTGGGATCTTCCCAGACCAGGGCTCTAACCCGTGTCCTCTGAATTGGCAGGCAGATTCTCAACCACTGCGCCACCAGGGAAGCCCCATAACTCTTTTTGAATTATGGTTTTCTCAGGGTATATGCCCAGTAGTGGGATTGCTGGGTCATATGGTAGTTCTATTTTTAGTTTTTTAAGGAACCTCCATACTGTTCTCCATAGTGGCTATGTCAATTTACATTCCCACCAACAGTGCAAGAGGGTTCCCTTTTCTCCACACCCTCTCCAGCATTTATTGTTTGTAGATTTTTTGATGACGGCCATTCTGACTGGTGTGAGGTGATACCTCATTGTAGTTTTGATTTGCATTTCTCTAATGATTAGTGATGTTGAGCATCCTTTCATGTGTTTGTTGGCAATCTGTATATCTTCTTTGGAGAAATGTCTATTTAGGTCTTCTGCCCATTTTTGGATTGGGTTGTTTGTTTTTTTCATATTGAGCTGCATAAGCTGCTTGTATATTTTGGAGATTAATACTTTGTCAGTTACTTCATCTGCAAATATTTTCTCCCATTCTAAGGGTTGTCTTTTTGTCTTGTTTACGTTTTCCTTTGCTGTGCAAAAGCTTTTAAGTTTCATTAGGTCCCATTAGTTTATTTTTGTTCTTATTTCCATTTCTCTAGGAGGTGGGTCAAAAAGGATGTTGCTGTGATTTATGTCATAGAGTGTCCTGCCTAGGTTTTCCTCTAAGAGTTTTATAGTGTCTGGCCTTACATTTAGGTCTTTAATCCATTTTGAGTTTATTTTTTGTGTGTGGTGTTAGGGAGTGTTCTAATTTCATTCTTTTACATGTAGCTGTCCACTTTTCCCAGCACCACTTATTGAAGAGGCTGTCTTTTCTCCATTGTATATTCTTGCCTCCTTTATCAAAAATAAGGTGACCATATGTGCGTGGGTTTACCTCTGGGCTTTTTATCCTGTTCCATTGATCTATATTTCTGTTTTTGTGGCAGTGTCTTGATTACTGTAGCTTTGTAGTATAGTCTGAAGTCTGGGAGCCTGATTCCTCCAGCTCCATTTTTCTTTCTCAAGATTGCTTTGTCTTATCAGGGTCTTTTGTGTTTCCATACAAATTGTGAAATTTTTTGCCCTAGTTCTGTGAAAAATGCCATTGGTAGTTTGATAGGGATTGCACTGAATCTGTAGTTTGCTTTGGGTAGTATAGTCATTATCACAGTGTTGATTCTTCCAATCCAAGAACATGTTATATCTCTCCATCTGTTTGTATCATCTTTAATTTCTTTCATCAGTGTCTTATAGTTTTCTGCAAACAGGTCTTTTGTCTCCTTAGGTACATTTATTCTTAGGTATTTTATTCTTTTTGTTGCAGTGGTAAATTGGAGTATTTCCTTAATTTCTCTTTCTGATTTTTCATGATTAGTGTATAGGAATGCAAGAGATTTCTGTGCATTAATTTTGTATCCTGCTACTTTACCAAATTCATTGATGAGCTCTAGTAGTTTTCTGGTGGCATCTTTAGGATTTTCTATGTATAGTATCATGTCATCTGCAAACAGTGACAGTTTTATTTCTTCTCTTCCGATTTGGATTCCTTTTATTTCTTTCTCTTCTCTGATTGCTGTGGCTAAAACTTCCAAAACTATGTTGAATAATAGTGGTGAGAGTGGGCAACCTTGTCTTGTTCCTGATCTTAGAGGAAATGGTTTCAGTTTTTCACCATTGAGAACAATGTTGGCTGTGGGTTTGTCATATATGGCCTTTATTATGTTGAGGTGTGTTCCCTCTATGCCTACTTTCTGGAGAGTTTTTAACATAAATGGGTGTTGAATTTTGTCGAAAGCTTTTTCTGCATCTATTGAGATGATCTTATGGGTTTTCTCCTTCAATTTGTTAATATGGTTTATCACATTGATTGATTTGCATATATTGAAGAATCCTTGTATTCCTGGGATAAACCCCACCTGATCATGGTGTATGATCCTTTTAATGCACTGTTGGATTCTGTTTGCTAGTATTTTGTTGAGGATTTTTGCATCTGTGTTCATCAGTGATATTGGCCTGTAATTTTCTTTCTTTGTGACGTCTTTGTCTGGTTTTGGTATCAGGATGATGGTGGCCTCGTAGAATGAGTTTGGGAGTGTTCCTCCCTCTGCTATATTCTGGAAGAGTTTGAGAAGGATAGGTGTTAGCTCTTCTCTAAATGTTTGATAGAATTCGCCTGTGAAGCCATCTGGTCCTGGGTTTTTGTTTGTTGGAAGATTTTTAATCACAGTCTCAATTTCAGTGCTTGTGATTGGTCTGTTTATATTTTCTATTTCTTCCTGGTTCAGTCTCGGAAGGTTGTGCTTTTCTATGAATTTGTCCATTTCTTCCAGGTTGTCCAATTTATTGGCATATAGTTACTTGTAGTAATCTCTCATGATCCTTTGTATTTCTTCAGTGTCAGTTGTTACTTCTCCTTTTTCATTCCGAATTCTATTGATTTGAGTCTTCTCCCTTTTTTTCTTGATGAGTCTGGCTAATGGTTTATCAATTTTGTTTATCTTCTCAAAGAACCAGCTTTTAGTTTTATTGATCTTTGCTATTGTTTCCTTCATTCCTTTTTCAATTATTTCTAATCTGATCTTTATGATTCCTTTCCTTCTGCTAACTTTGGGGTATTTTTGCTCTTCTTTCTCTAATTGCTTTAGGTGTAAGGTTAGGTTGTTTATTTGAGATGTTTCTTGTTTCTTGACGTAGGATTGTATTGCTATAAACTTCCCTCTTAGAACTGCTTTTGCTGCATCCCATAGGTTTTGGGTTGTCGTGTTTTCATTGTCATTTGTTTCTAGGTATTTTTTTGACTTCCCCTT
Organism: Eubalaena glacialis; assembly: GCF_028564815.1. Lineage (NCBI taxonomy): Eukaryota > Metazoa > Chordata > Mammalia > Artiodactyla > Balaenidae > Eubalaena > Eubalaena glacialis. The sequence goes on along the minus strand of NC_083720.1, from coordinate 156,047,322 downwards.
TGATTTCTTCAGTGATGTCTTGGTTATTTAGTAGTGTATTGTTTCGCCTCCATGTGTTTGTATTTTTTACAGATTTTTTCCTGTAATTGATATCTCGTCTCATAGCATTGTGGTCGGAAAAGATACCTGATATGATTTCAATTTTCTTAAATTTACCAAGGCTTGATTTGTGACCCAAGATATGATGTATCCTGGAGAATATTCTATGAGCACTTGAGAAGAAAGTGTATGCTGTTGTTTTTGGATGGAATGTCCTATAAATATCAATTAAGTCCATCTTGTTTAATGTATCATTTAAAGCTTGTGTTTCCTTATTTATTTTCATTTTGGATGATCTGTCCATTGGTGAAAGTGGGGTGTTAAAGTCCCCTACTATAATTGTGTTACTGTCGATTTCCCCTTTTATGGCTGTTAGCATTTGCCTTATGTATTGAGGTGCTCCTATGTTGGGTACATAAATATTTACAATTGTTCTATCTTCTTCTTGGATTGATTCCTTGATCATTAGGTAGTGTCCTTCCTTGTCTCTTGTAATAGTCTTTATTTTAAAGTCTATTTTGTCTGATATGAGAATTGCTACTCCAGCTTTCTTTTGATTTCAATTTGCATGGAATATCTTTTTCCATCCCCACACTTTCAGTCTGTATGTTTCCCTAGATCTGAAATAGGTCTCTTGTAGACAGCATATATGTGGGTCTTGTTTTTGTATCCATTCAGCCAGTCTATGTCTTTTGGTTGGAGCATTTAATCCATTTACATTTGAGGTAATTATCGATATGTACATTCCTATTACCATTTTCTTAATTGTTTTGGGTTTGTTATTGTAGGTCTTTTCCTTCTCTTGTGTTTCCTGCCTAGAGAAGTTCCTTTAGCATTTGTTGTAAAGCTGATTTGGTGGTACTGAATTCTGTTAGCTTTTGCTTGTAAAGTTTTTAATTTCTCCGTCGAATCTGAATGAGATCCTTGCTGGGTAGAGTAATCTTGGTTGTAGGTTTTCCCCTTTCATCACTTTAAATATGTCCTGCCACTCCCTTTTGGCCTGCAGAGTTTCTGCTGAAAGATCAGCTGTTAACCTTATGGGGATTCCCTTGTATGTTATTTGTTGCTTTTCCCTTGCTGCTTGTAATATTTTTTCTTGGTATTTAATTTTTGATAGTTTGATTAATATGTGTCTTGGAGTGTTTCTCCTTGGATTTATCCTGTATGGGACTCTCCGCGCTTCCTGGGCTTGATTGACTATTTCCTTTCCCATATTAGGGAAGTTTTCAACTACAATCTCTTCAAATATTTTCTCAGTCCCTTTCTTTTTCTCTTCTTCTTCTGGGACCCCTATAATTCGAATGTTGGTGTGTTTAATGTTTTCCCAGTGGTCTCTGAGACTGTCCTCAATTCTTTTCATTCTTTATTCTTTATTCTGCTCTGCAGTAGTTATTTCCACTATTTTATCTTCCAGGTCACTTATCCGTTCTTCTGCTTCAGTTATTCTGCTATTGATTCCTTCTAGAGAATTTTTAATTTCATGTATTGTGTTGTTCATCATTGTTTGTTTGCTCTTTAGTTTTTCTAGGTCCGTGTTAAACGTTTCTTGTATTTTCTCCATTCTATTTCCAAGATTTGGGATCATCTTTACTATCATTACTCTGAATTCTTTTTCAGGTAGACTGCCTATTTCCTCTTCATTTGTTTGGTCTGGTGGGTTTTTACCTTGCTGCTTCATCTGCTGTGTGTTTCTCTGTCTTCTCATTTTGCTTAACTTACTGTGTTTAGGGTCTCCTTTTCGCAGGCTGCAGGTTCGTAGTTCCCGTTGTTTTTGGTGTCTGCCCACAGTGGCTAAGGTTGGTTCAGTGGGTTGTGTAGGCTTCCTGGTGGAGGGGACTGGTGCCTGTGTTATGGTGGATGAGGCTGGATATTGTCTTTCCGGTGGGCAGGACCACGTCCAGTGGTGTGTTTTGTGGTCTCTGTGACCTTATTATGATTTCAGGCAGCCTCTCTGCTAATGGGTGTGGTTGTGTTCCTGTCTTTCTAGTTGTTTGGCATAGGGTGTCCAGCATTGGAGCTTTCTGGTTGTTGAGTGGAGCTGGGTCTTAGCGTTGAGATGGAGATCTCTGGGAGAGCTTTTGCTATTTGATATTATGTGGAGCCGGGAGGTCTCTGGTGGACCAATGTCCTGAACTCAGCTCTCCCACCTCAGAGGCTCAGGCCTGACACCCGGCCGGAGCACCAAGACCCTGTCAGCCACACGGAGGTTCTCTTTTTTTCCCAGCTCTCCCAGGAATCATGAAGTCTGAGAAAGCCAATTACGTAGAGCTGTGATGGAAATTAACAACTAAAGCAGTGCCATTCGAATTGAACTCAAGATACAAATGCTGGTCCAGGAACCGTTTTATTCTGGTCTTTAGATGGCTTGCATGAAATAGATTTTTGGTCAGTTACAATAAGGCAGAATGGAGGAGACTCCTTGCCTGACAGCAGTTTTCCAACAGCCAGATGAAGAGACACATAAGGGGTCCTGAACAAAGGATCTCCTGTCCTCATGGAGTTTGGGGATCTGCACAATGGACCCAGATAACACTTCTTAAAATTCACAGCAGTTAGGTTACTAGGCAACTAATAAAATATTATTGAATCAAGTGAAATAAGAATTAATCTGTTAATTAATTGAAGCATTAGTATTAAATGGCATTAGTTGGTCTCATGAAATGGTAGAATAAATGTTTAAATGTGTGAACTTAATTAATTAATATGAAATGTAATCGATTGAACTAATGTTTCTATCACCCTTGATGCCTTGAGATTTCTTCATCTACCACCAGCCCATAAGGGGACACCCCCTGGCAGAGGTGTCTTTCCTCTCAGCCACCTACACACAGTGTTCTTCTCCAACCTGCTCTTTTCCTAATCCCATCTCTCTGTGGCCAAACTTCTATTTAATTAACTCAAAACTGGTGGCTTTATTTACAACTTAGATGAGGAAATTTAATATCCTATAAAAAATATATTGTATTTGGGAATTGGCCAAAAACATACTGTGCAGTACTTGCAATAGTGTTTTCAAGCTTGGCTCTTATGCCAGATGGTCTGTCATCACCTGGGCATCAGCCCCGCCCCTTGCTATGGGCTCTTCCGCAACACAAGCAGGGAGCATGGAAACTACGGTTCCCAGAATCCTTCACCAACAGGGCTGAGACCGGCCTGTGATTTCACTGAGGCTTAGACGGCAGAGAGAAGGAGCAGGCATCTGGCGTCACTGACATCTTCCTTCGATCCCTACACTCTTCGCCAAGGCCTTCCAACAGCTCTGTTTAAAATGCATCAAGGGTCAAGTGATGTCTGTTTTCCTGCAGAAAAACAATCTGACATAGGGGTCATAATAAGACTGAGATATTAAAACAACATCCACGACTTATTGGCTAGAGAGTCGGTTAACTCCCTCCCCTCCCACCTTCCCACTCCCGGCCCATCATCCTTCTCTGCTTTATTTTTCTCACACCCCGTACCACCATCCGATGTCCTATAGTTTTGTTTGTTCATATTTTTAGTTGTCCGTCATAGTGGAAGCACCATGACAACAAAAGTCTTTGTTTTACACACTAAGTCCCCAGTTTCTAGAACAGTGCCTGCTGTGTGATTGGTATTCAATAAAAATAGTTTAATGAATGAGTGATTCTGAGGGAACGTTATTTTTTTCTGGTGAGAATTTGTGTTTGCTTCTGCCAGGCTCCTGCAGTGCTCCCAACACAGGACCACTTTAAACTCAGGGTTCCGGGGCTTCCCTGGTGGCGCAGTGGTTGAGAGTCCGCCTGCCAATGCAGGGGACACGGGTTCGAGCCCTGGTCTGGGAAGATCCCACATGCCGCAGAGCAACTGGGCCCGTGAGCCACAACTGCTGAGCCTGCGCGTCTGGAGCCTATGCTCCACAACAAGAGAGGCCGCGACAGTGAGAGGCCCGCGCACCGCGATGAAGAGTGGCCCCCGCTCGCCGCAACTAGAGAAAGCCCTCGCACAGAAACGAAGACCCAACACAGCCAAAAATAAATAAATTTAAAATCAGGGTTCTGCCTGCGGAGTTTCAAGCCACTGAATGTCAATGCGTTTCTGAGCCAAAACCGCGCATGTGCAGGCTTCAGACCAGGAGTACTTGGGGGAGATTGTGTTCTCCCCATTCTGAGTCAACACTGAGGAGAGAAAACACGCCTGCAGGATTTCTATCGTGGTATCATTTCCTGTCCCTGCTGGTTCTGTCTTGTCCCCTCGTACCTGCTTCCACCAGCCCAGTCCTCCGTCCACCAGCTACAGGTGATGACAGCCGAGGAATTCCAGCTCCTCTGCTTCCTACCAGTGAAGCCTTTTTTTCTCTTTATTCCTTGCTGCAGCTTGTTACCCTTTCTGGGCATCCGGCCTGCTTAAGCCCTAAAATCGTGCTCAAATTGTATCCAGCACTGCCAGGTGTTCTGTACTGGGGAGGGTCTCTCTGTACATCTCCTGAGGTGCTGCAAAGGGAAGCCCCTTTTATCACTTGCATCACTTTTATAATCAGACCAAAGTAGATGCTCTGGAAAAGAAGAAGAGTTTGGTAAGACACTACTTCCCCTAGGTCATATTGTCTACCGTTTAAACACAGTATTTTATAAATATAAGAGAAGCACCCATAACTGTCATTTTCAGAAAGTGAGATTTCAACAAGTCTGCCTCTGCATAATTCGCCTTTCCTTTATGTCAAAGCAGACATCTCTTCACATGGAAACTTGAGTCAGTCTCTTGTCTTGAACCAGGGCTCAGGACGTGCCTTTGGGCCCCGTCTGGCGAGGTGACCCCTTAAGAGAATCTTAGTCTCCTTGGCAGTTTTGAGGTCTACGTGCTTCGTGTTTGCCAGAAGGAGAAGCAAACCTGGAACACTTATGAGGAAGGATCAAAGGAAACGTCTTGTCTTTGGAAGTAAAGGGAAAAACAAAAGCGACAGTGGCACCCATTGGTTAGATGTTTCTGGCACAGATTCATCGGCTCACTAGAACAACACATCACCAGGGCAAGTGAACAGTGGAAATTATCAGGGCTTCCTCCCAGGGGACTGCTCAGTGACAGGCATATTATTGTTCTTATACCATATTTTGCAGCTTTAAATTATGCTATATTATATTGGAAGCAAAAAAATGTTTATCTGTTACAATATTTGAAAGGAAAGAGGGCACTTTATTGACTAGAGTATAGTTTTCGTTCCTTTCACTGGTATCTGAAAAGTTGCAAACATGTCTTTCTACACAGCTGGCTCTTTCCCGTAGGTCAGTAGGTCGTGTGGCTTTGGAATGTTTCTCTTAAAACTTAAGGGCTCATAGATTTTCCCATATTTGTATTCACATATAAAAACTCTCCTCATTTGGATTAAATGCATTCTTCTAAAAGTGATATTCTTTTAAGGCTGTGATTTTTTTTAACTCTGTTTCAATTCAGCTAATGCAGGACCCCCCTGAAATAGAAGACTCACATCCTGGCGAGGAAGATGCTTGGGAGCTTCACCTGCAGGAGCTCTGTGGTTACTTCCAAGTCCACTGACCAGACATGGCAGGTGCTAAGGGATTTTCAGCTCTTTGTAAAAGGCATACACGTAATTGATGCTTATTTTCTAATATGCTTTGCCATGAAGGGAAGCAGGGACCTGTCAAGCTTTATGACATTTGAAGAATTGGGATAAGGTTACCTGAGTGTGATTTCCTTAATATTTTCTTTTATAAGCAGCTTTATGAATATACTTCCAATGCTTTGCCTACCTGCTTCAGGAATCTTCCTTCCCCCCTTCCTTCCTTCCTTCTTTCCTTCCTTCCTTCCTTCCCTCTCTCTCTGCCTCAGTCTCTCCCTCTCTTTCATTCTATAAATGCATAAATAAATGGAAATGCGTTACTACGATTTAGTTAACCTTGCCATTAGGAAATAAAGCTATTGAAACTCATGTTCTCCACTGCTCACATGTAGCTTAAACAAGTCAGACAAGGAACTTAAAGGAGTATTTAAACAGTTTGAAGTGCCAATGTTGAAAATCCTATTGCATAACGGTGTCAGGAATGTGTCCCCGCCCAGGGACTTCTTCACTGAGACAGCTTTACGACCAAGAGATATTTAGTGTTTCTGATTGTGACCCTCAAATATCAGAATGACCTACAGATGCTTGTTAAAATGCAGATTCCTGGGACCTGCCAGTACCCAAAGAATCTGATTTAATCAGCCTGAGCCGGGGCTTTTTGTTTTGCATAATTAGCGAGCTCTTTGCAGAATGACCAGAGGCATTCACACCCAGGGTTCCGAACCAGGCCACCTGAGTTTGAGCCCTGCTTTTGCTGCTTGCTAGCTGTGTGATTTGGGGGAAATTGCTTAATCTCCCTACACCTCCATTTTCTTGCATGTAAAGCAGATATAGTAACAGTGCTCACCTCAAAGGATTACTGGAGGAAAGGAGTGACCCAACACATACAGTGCTTGGAATAGTGTCTGATACATAATTACATCTTGCCGTGCGAACTACTATGGTTCTTTCCTGACAATTAACATTTTAGAACCCCAGAAAAGAATTCATTCATCTTTCTCTGAATAACTTTGCTTCTTGTTGATGTTGTTTTCAGCTCTCGTTTTAAAGCCAACTTTATTGAGATACACGTACATACGATAAAACATACCCATTTTAAGTGTAAAATTCGATGAGTTTCGATAAATGCATACACCCTCAGTGCCCCTACCACAATCGTGATGTGGAACATTCCCAGCACCAAGAAAGTCCCTTCTGTCCCTTTGCCAGCAATTCCCCACCCTGGGTCCAGGCAACCAGGGGTCTGCCCTCTGTCACTACCAGATTGGTCTTACCCTTTCTAGAATTTCATGTAAATGGAAACATGCCATATGCACTCTTTTGTGTCTGGTTTTTTTTCCCTCAGCACAATGTTTCTGAGATTCATCTGTGTTGCTGTGTGGGTTAGTAGTTTCTTCTTTTCCTCTGCTGAGTGCTATTTCATTGTATGGATGTACCATAATTTGCTCAGCCACTCATTTGTTGCTGGATATTTGAGTTGCTTCCAATTTGGAGTTATTATAAATAACTCAGATAACTTCTTTGTTGGCAGCAAGTTTAGTTTTCCTATTTAAGAAAGAGTAAAGTCAAGGACTCAGAAAACAGAATCTGTCTTCATATGATCAATTTTGGAAAGCCTAGAAGTCTTGCAAGAGCAAGATGCAGGGGAAGAAAAAGCAACATTGAAAACTACGTGTATTTTTTAACTAAGTTAGAATGAGCGCTTAACCTTAGCTGTGGACTTTTCTTCTCTCTTTACAGAAAACATATCATTGTGTGGCTGAATTGTTTTTTTTAAACTTGTCAGTTTTGCTCGTGTGAAATATCTTTTACTGAATACAGTAAACATAGTTACACTCAATAAATACGTTTGAACTAGTTTGTCAGATCTTTATTTTGCAGTATCCATTAACCCATTCATCTTTGGAACTTTTCATGTCACTGTTTCTACCTTATGCTTTCCTTTCAATTTCCTCTAGTCAATGCAGTTGTAAGTTATTCCTATGGGGGGAGCACTTTAAAAGCAGCATTAAATATATTGAGATCTATACGATACCATTTTGGCCTCCTTTTTTTAAATTTTTGTTTATTTATTTTTGGCTGCGTTGGGTCTTCGTCGTGGTGCGCGGGCTTCTCATTGCGGTGGCTTCTCTTGTTGTGGAGCAAGGGCTTTAGGCACGCGGGCTCAGTAGTTGTGGACACGGGCTCAGTAGTTGTGGCTCACAGGCTCTAGAGCGCAGGCTCAGTAGTTGTGGTGCACGGGCTTAGTTGCTCCGTGGCATGTGGGATCTTCCCAGACCAGGGCTCGAACCCGTGTCCGCTGCATTGGCAGGCAGATTCTTAACCACTGCGTCACCAGGGAAGCTCCTTGGCCTCCTTGTGAAGCACAAACAATTTATGAATACCAGGGTTATGTAATGATATCAGGGCCAAAAGAGTCACTATAATTATTACTCTAGGACATAAAATTAAAATATGGGGATCTGTTGAGTCAATATATTTAACAGATTTTTCAAATATGAGAATTAACAAAACCTCTCAGGATCGCCAAAGCACAAGGACGTTATGTTTACCCAGAAAAGGGTGGCACGCCATGCTTAAGCATCCAGATAAGCTGAGGATTTCCCAAATCACCAAGTCCTGGCTCCTTTTTGCTTCCTATCTCTTCCTTCAAGCTATCTCTCTCCTTTCACCTTTTACAATAAGCAGCAAGAGGAAACCAGCCTGTGTCTTCAACACATTGCTTAGCACTTGCCTCTGGTAAGTGTCTAAATATTCCTCGTTCCCGCATACCTGCAGACCGCAGTCCTGCTGAGTTTCTGCCACTGCGTAAGGATCTCCTTTCCCCCGTTTTCCAATAACGGGTTCATTTCCAGCTGTGCCTTCACTGGCAGTGCTTTTACCATCCCTGCTTCTGCCAGCTGACCATTTGTGACCTGTTAGGGGTTCTCTGAGATGACGGGGGTTTTCTCTGCCGTGCTTGTGACTCGTTGAGAGCGGAGTGAACGGCCGCACGTTTACTAACAGTACACTCAGAGCAACCTAGGCTTTCTAACAAATCATGCGCCACAAGATTCTTCCAGCCTGCCCCCTCCAAAGCTACTTTCACATTTTAAGGTATTTTTTAGAGCAACACCCCACTTCCCAGGACCAAAATCGGTATTAATTTCCTATCACTGCTGTAACAAATTGCCCAAATCTAGTTACTTAAAACAACGCACGTGTATTGCTTCACATTTCTGGGAGTCAGAGGTCTGAAGCGGGTCTCGCTGGACCAGAAGCGAAGTGCTCACGTGGCTGCCTCTCCTCTGGAGGCTCAGGGAGAAGGGCTTTCCAGCCTCACCTTGTCCAGAGGCTGCGCACATCCCTGGCTACTCACCCCTCTCCACCTTCAAGCCAGCAATCGCTGGGCAAGTCTTCCTTACACTGCATCGCTGTGACTCTCTCTGCCTCGGACCTGGACTTTCTTGCCTCCATCTTTCACTTATAAGGACCCCGTGATTGGGCCCACACGGGTAATCTGGGGTAATCTTCCCACCTCAAGGTCCATCGGTTACAATCCTAATTCTGTGTGCAAACTTAACTGCCCCTCGCCATGTGCCACGAAGCATAAGCTATTCACAGGTTTCAGGGATAGGGACACGGCATCTTGGGGCCGGGGTGGAGGGCGTGAGGGCATTATTCTGCCAACCACCCTACTGAACACTGACAAACACCATCTGTTTTGAGAAAATATAATGAACTCTATTTCCGTCCCCACTGGAATCTCTTAAAGCCCACGTTGCTTCGTGAACGTGTACATCAGGACCAGAAATTTAGGGACTCCGACCTCCTGCGTTCTGCTTTCCTGAATTAAAACCTCACATTCCAAAAGAGACGTGGGATGCTAATGTGGTCCCAATGATTGATCACAGGTTACCAGGGCAAAAGACATCTAACTAGGTGCGTTTCAAACAAATTGAAAGTAAATGACCTTAAGGAGGAAAAAAGAATAATAAAGAGAAAAACAAAGATAATGAAGTTTGACAAGTTACCTCGATGTGATAAACAGTACGGTCAATGGTTTGTTTGCTAAAAAGTAAAGAGAAGTTCTACCTCTGACATATTTTTAAAAAGTACATGTACACTAGCGTACAATTTCCTCACATTTCTTCCCTCCCACCCTCTCCCTTTTCTCTCTAAATTCCTTTGGTTTGTGAACTTGTGGTTTTTGTTTATGAACTAGACCAAGAAGCCAAAAAGACGAATCCATTAGTCCCATTAGTTGATTTGAACTGATATGGTAATAAAATCCCAGAAAAAAAGAAAGAGTCTTGCTCTAAAAATCCCCAGGTTTAAACAGATTCATAAAACCCATTTCCAGGTGGAGCATACTTAATGAGCCGACTGCAGACCAGTGCTTCCAAAACTGTAATATGCGTACAAGTTAACCAGGATTTTGTTAAATAAAAGTTCTGATTCGGTAGGTTTGGGGTGAGGCCTGAGGCCTGTATTTCTGACAAGATCACAGGTCATGGTGTTGCTGCAGATACACAGGCCACCCTCTGAGTAGCAAGGAGTTAGATCGCACCTCTGATTGCCATTGTCATCTGCAAATGTGGAAAGAATACACAGTTGAATGCTTGTGTGCTGTTGCCAATTGTGCATACAGGAAAAACAAAGCATCTTGAGAAGAAAAACTTGAGCTTTTCTGCCTGAGAGACAAAGTTACAGAAAGTCGCTTTAAACTGAATACTTGTCCTTGTTAACATTTTGATGAAGTTGTCATGACAACTTTCCTATTCTCAATAAAGTGAAGGCAAGTAGGTTTTAACCTACACGTCATCTGTAAGACAGAACAGATCTCAAGGATGATGAAATATTCAGGTGTTCATTCATGCATTCAATGATTTTACCGAAACCCTACTGAGATCCATGTTCTTTGCTAAGCACTTAGGCTGGAAAGATTACTTCCCAACATCAAGGAACTCTTAGTAATTTTTCAGGGCATATCAGTCATCCAGATTAGAGAATGTCTCTCACAATCACGCTTTGGTGGTTCCTGTACCCCAGGTTGGTTGCTTTTCCCACACACCCTATAGAGAACGGGGGAGGACCACAGGCAGCCCTCTTTTTAGTACGCTTCCCTTTATTGCGTTTTCTTACAGATTGAAGGTTTGTGACAACCCTGCATCGAACAAGTCTATCTGTGCCATTTTTCCCACAGCATTTGCTCACTTCATGCCTCTGTGTCACATTTTGGTAATTCTCGCAATATTTCAAACGTTTTCATTATTATTGTATTTTGTCATGGTGACCTGTGATCAGTGATCTTTGACTTACTACTAAGACTCGCTGAAGGCTCATTGATGGTTAGGATTTTTTAGCAACAAAGTATTTTTTTAGTCAAGGCAGATACATTGTTTTTTAGACATAATGCTATTGCATACTTCATAGACTACAGTGTAGTGTAAACATAACTTTTATATGCACTAGGAACAAAAAATTTGTGTGACTCGCTTTATTGTGATATGTGCTTTATTTTGGTGGCCTGGAACTGAACCCACTATGTCTCTGAGGAATTGCCTGCACAAGACACTCTCTACCTGAGAGCTACCCTTGGTGAGACTGGGTAGGTCCTGGTAGAAAGTACTGAGGTTAAATGTAGTCCTTACCAAGGAGTCTGTGTGCCTTAGAATTTGAGGCTGGTAAAGGCAAGAATGAATGGGTCAGGCAAGTCATGATCCAGGATGAAGGGTATGTTGACAAGAGTAATGACAGTAGAGGAAAACAAAAAACAAAAAAACAGGTTTTATATGAAGCTGCAATGCATGACAACTAGAAGGCTGGCAAATGAGGCCGTCTGGACTCAACTTACCTTTCTACCTCATCTGCCTATACTTTTTTTGGTGTACTTTGCAAATGACTCCCTTTTAAATTTATTTTATTGAAGTATAGTTGGTTTACAATGTTGTGTTAATTTCTGCTATGTAGAAAAGTGAGTCAGTTATATATATACATATACATTCTTTTTTATATTCTTTTCCATGATGGTTTATCACAGGATATTGAATATAGTTCCCTGTGCTGTACAGTAGGACCTTGTTGTTTATCCATCCTATATATAATAGTTTGCATCTGCTAATCCCAAACTCCCAATTCATCCCTCCCCCACTCTCCTCCCCCTTGGCAGCCACAAGTCTATTCTCTATGTCTGTGAGTCTGTTTCTCTTTCATAGATAAGTTCATCTGTGTCATATTTTAGATTCCATATATAAGTGATATCACATGGTATTTGTCTTTTTCTTTCTGACTTACTCTTAGTATGATAATCTCTAGGTCCATCCACTGTTGCTGCAAATGCCATTATTTAATTCTTTTTGATGGCTGAGTAGTATTCCACTGTGTACATGCACCACATCTTCATTATCCATTCATCCATTGATGGACATTTAAGTTGCTTCAACGTCTTGGCTATTATAAATAGTGCTGCTACGAACATAGGGGAGCATGTATCTTTTCGAATTATAGTTCACTCCGGTTATATGCTCAGGAGTGGAACTGCTGGATCATATGGTAGTTCTATCAATATTTTTAGTTTTTTAAGGAACCTCCGTACTGTTCTCCACAGTGGCTGCACCAGTTTATATTCCCACCAACAGTGGAGGAGTGTCCCCTTCTCTCCGCACCCCCTCCAGCGTGTGTCACTTGCAGACTTGATACTGATGGCCTTTCCGACCCTTGTGCTCGCCGCTCCCTCTATGAACAGCAGGGCCCTGCCTTCCCACCTCCAAGCCTTTGCTCACAAGCAAGTTTGCCTCTGTCGGGAAAGCACAGAAGACAAACACTTCCTCTACTTTATCTTTTCCCAGATATGATCTGTGCTGTAAGGCCTGACTCCACTGCCGTCCTGATATGAAATAGTCTCCTGTCAGAAGGTATCTGTGTTTCCTCTGAGCTTTCAAATCATTGGCTTTATCTTTCTTAAAATACGATGAAATCCTCTTTCAATCATGCGATACTGGGTACTTCTTACTTATTTGTTTCCTCCTAGGACTTAAATTCTCTGAAGACAAAAGCCCTTTTGACCTAAGAGATTATCATGCATCAGGTGTAGAGAAACAGATGGTTTCAGAGATGGCAGAGCCAAAAAATGCACACTTATAGCTCTGGACCAGTTGCCCGATACTAAGGCAAATTTTAGTTAAATGCCCTTTTTTCTTATTTAAATGTCTTTTTTCTTATTTAAATGTATGTTTATTCTGACTGATGTTTGCCTTGAGGACAGCATAGTTGTCAAGGCTGCGAGATGAGTCTAAAATGGAGAGATTATGTGGGTAAGTTTAGGGAGAAATATACAATTGGAGATAACCGCGAACAATGTATCTCAGAGTTCCTGGGTTTGAAGAAAGATCGCATAATAATCATGATTAATTATGAATTCAAAATGAAACAGCATAATGAGCTTTTCTGAGGTCGGAAAGGTGACTCAAAACATTTATATAAGAACTTTTTTTTCTGTTCTGGAATACACACACACACACACCCAACAAACAGAACTAAATGTACCGAACCAAGCAGAATCAGGACCTTACTGGAAAGATGTAAATGCTCTGCAGCCATAGAACTGCATTTGCAAAGGAGCAGATTGGCTTTAACCTGAGAACCAGGGCACGAAAACCATCCATGCAGAGACATCAATTTCCCAGCAGAAATGCTGGAGTTTCTAACTACGGAGAACTGAGGTTTTTCCGGCCCAGTGCATAGTGGAAAACATTGTTTTTTAAGTCGGCCAAATTTTCCTTGCGTTCCCTCCCTCTTTCTCCTTTCTCTTCCTTTGTCCCTGTTCCCTGGCCTCCGTCTCCACACAGGAACTGCTGGGAAGCCGACTGGGCGGCTGGAGGGCTCAGTCTCCCTGCTCTAGAATGGTCGCAGCGGGTGACACTCAGCCCCGAGCTGGCTTTCCAGGAGCAGATTTCGCTGCAGTTTCCCTACACTTTGGCTGCTAGAGTCCACGCGGAAAGCAGGGAGCCGCCGCGGGAGCCCCCCGCCCCCAGGCGACCGACGCTCGCGGGGAGGGCGCGCCGCGAGCGGACAGGGGCCCGGCGTAACCTCACCATGGTGCGTTCCCGCCGCTGCTTTCTTTCTCAGTCTTTTGGTGCAGGGAAGGGGAGGGGTTCCGAAAAGACCGCAGGGAGAGGCGCTGCGAGGGATCCTTGGGGCTGAGCGGGGGGAGGAGAGAGGGAGGGAGAGAGGGAGAGAGAGAGCGGGAGCCCGGGGCCGGGGCTGCCTGAGCGTGGGCGCCGCGCGGGAACCGGGTTTGCTGCGCGCCGCGCCCGCCCCGCCTGTTGAGCGGCAGCCGGGAAGAAGCGCGGCGGCCGCCGGCGGTGGGGACACCGGTGCAGGGACCGGCAGGTGCCGCCGCCGGGCCCCCCTCTGCCGCCCGCCGCCCACTCTCCTCCTGCGCGGGCGGCGCGGAGCTGCGAGGCGCGCCCCGGAGCTGCCGGCGAGCCGGAAACGCAGCCCGAGGTCGGGACGCCCCCAGTAAGTGGTCGCCGCGCGCCCTCGCCGGCCCGGGCTCCGGGGCCGGCCCGCTCCGCGGCCCCCCGTCCGGGCCCTCGCGTGCCCCCCAGGCAGCCCTCCTGCGCTCCCGGGGCCGGGCCCGGTTCCCACGCCGGGGGCAGCTCCGCGCCCCGGGGCCCCGCGGCGGCCGAGGACGGAGGGCCCGCGGGGAGCGAGGCCGCCGCGAACTTCCAGGGGGGCTGCCGGGCTCCGCCGGGGTGTGTGCGCGTGCGTGTGCGCGTGCGCGTGTGCCTGTGCGTGTGTTCGTGTGCGCGCGCTTGTGTGTGCCTGTGCGCGCGTGTGTGCCTGTGCCTGTTTGTGTGTGTGCGCGCGCGTGTGCCTGTGCGTGTGTTCGTGTGCGCGCGCGCGTGCCTGTGCGTCTGTGTGTGTGCGCGCGCGTGTTAATTACTGCTTGGGGATCCGATGCCCACTGTGACCGCGGCGCCCTGGGGAGCGGTGGGCGTCGGGCCGGTGCCCGCAGCCTGTCCTGGGTGGGCCGAGCAGCCTCGCGGCGGCACTTGCGGGCCCTCCGCTGCAAGGGGTCATGTGATTTCAGGGTACGCATCCCGCGCGTCTTTCCTTCGCTCCCTCGCTTCCCAGGGTCGCGCCTTCACTTTGCACCTGGTGGACAGTGTGTATCTTCTGAAGTAAGCCAGAAGGTTGCACGTGTCGCTGAATTGTGACTGGGGCGTCTTGGTTTCCATCACACTGAAACCCCCTGGAATTTTAAGTAGAACAGGTCGTATATACAGTTTTAAATTAGAGCTTGATTTATAGCATACCAGGGTCAGTCCTGTGATAGTAATTTCATCAAATGCTTACCTCCCAACTAGAACTGCTCTTGGGAGGAACATCGTTGACCCTCTGACGACACGTGGATAAGCGTTAGAGCCTTCAGTGATGGATGTAGATTTTTATACCTTGGTTCCTAGTGTGAGTGTGGGACTAATCTGTTGCTTTTCCTAAAACGGCTGTGTTTTTTCGTTTTCTTTGGGAGTTGTCATTTCAGGTACTATATTATGAAGAGTGACAAAAATCAATAATAACAGCAATTAACAGAAATATGATGTCTAAAATTTCGAAGCAAATCTTAATTTGTCAAAAAGCCACGTTAACAGTGTCATGCTTTTGGTGGAGTCTGCCCGTGTAGCCTGCGCTCTCCGTTCAGTTATTGCACAGCTCCGTCTGGGGATTGCTTCCGGGGATCCTGAACTTGTATTTAAACGTTTGAGTCTCTGCCTTTTTAGGGAGATAATCCAGAGTCCTCAGATATCTAAAGGGATCTATGACCCAGCAGAAAAATAAGAAGCACGCAGTTAAAATAAATAAGCTATACTTTTCATGTCAAAACAGTAGGCTCTTTACATAAAGCCTGTAGACATAAAGTAGTAGGAAAAATTCTAGAATAATTATTGGTACAGTAATTAAACATCTCATATAAAACAGACCCACTTGTATGTTTTTAAATGTATCAGCGAGGAAACTTAACTAGCTGAAGTTTATTTAATCGAAATTTGTAATGAATAGATGGGTATTCTGTTTTTTCTTGTGCTGTAGGATCTTTTTTCTAATGTATGACAGAGAAAATAAGAATTTTATTTTTCTCTCTTTGAGACCCAACACAAATAGAAAGTACTTATGCTTGGTGTGGCGTTTCATAGTGTATGAGTATGAAAAGTCCCTTTAAGTCCCCGCTACTAGGTATCCAGGTATAAAATAACATGTCCAAGATACTTTTTTGTCGTTCTTGAGAATGTAGAAGGAGACGTGGCTTCACAAGGTTTGGTCCTCAAATCTCATGTAACTATGGCTTATAAAATGATCTTGTGTTAAGGCATTATTTTAAAAAACTTTTAAAATAATATTGGACTGAAGAATAAAGAAGTAAGTGATCACTCAAATTGTTATTTCCATTATGAATGTTAGATTTTCCAGGAAGTTGCTTAGTTTTCCTTTTATTTGCTAGGATACATAACTTTTGTATCATTGATTTTTATACCACTTAATTATAAATATTTACCCAAGCAACTCTTCTTAAACATTACAGTTTATTACTTTTCTGCATATTTGTAGAAACAGTTGCTTTCCTTTCTAAAATATCAATAATTTCACTGGTTTTTAGTCTCTAGGCCATCTAGATGTTTTCAGTAAATATTCGTTAGGTGCCTGTGCAGCAGTTTTGGTTGGGGCTCTCCGTCTTGATACAAGAAAATCTTTTGGCAAGTTTTAGGTCTTTAGATGAACCAATTTAGCCACCCGTAGATTAGTTGACTCATTTGGCATTGGAGTGATTTTTTGGCTATCCTGACTCACATTTGCTTCTTTGTTTCTCTCAAACAGTTTGGAAGTGTCTGACCTAGTTCATCTCTATCTCTCTCCCCTGAGTGCAGGCCCACAGGCTTGTTCTTCCTGCAGCCTTCAGGCTTACAGGGTATGAACAGAGTTATTTGCCAGGAGTGAGGAGCTTTAGGCCAGTCCCCGCCCAGCAGCGGTAGGGGAGTGAGTACCTTATGAACCCTGAGGGGCTTTGGGCCACGATCCCCCCGTCCCCCGGGTCCAGCCACGAAAATGTGATTATCACCTGTGTGTAGTTGCTTGCCTGGAATCCTTTCTGGCCGTTAATAATCTTTTTATTAAAATAAACTCTCCCTTTCAGAAAATCAAAGGCAACTCAAGTTAATTCACTCAGGTACCACTTCTTCCTTCTCACCACAGTAGGAATTAGCAAAAAGCCAACAGAAGACAGTGGCTTTGGGAGTGAACACCCCAGGAAAGGGGTCTGGGCACCCCCAGGAAAGCTTCTTAATCCTGAATTTTTTCCAGGTCTGACATAACTATGTGTCCCCTTTCACTCTGCTACCTTACATTAAAAATACCTTTTTAGGGACTTCCCTGGTGGTCCAGTGGTTAAGACTCCACGCTCCCAATGCAAGGGGCACGGGTTTGATCCCTGGTCAGGGAACCAAGATGCTAATGCTGCGCCGTGTGGCCAAAAAAATAAATTAATTCAAAATGAAAATAAAAATACCTGTTCAGACAGGGAAGCCAGAGAAAGACAAATATCATACGGTATCACTTGCATGTGGAATTGGAAAAAAAAAGATACAAATGAACTTATTTACAAAACAGAAACAGACTCACAGACATAGAAAACAAACTCATGGTTACCAAGGGGAAAGGGGCGGGGAGGGATAAATTAGGAGTTTGGGATTAGCAGATACACACTGCTGTATATAAAGCAGATCATCATCAAGGACCTACTTTATAGCACAGGGAATATCTTGTAATAACCTATAAGGGAAAAGAATCTGAAAAGGTATATATATATATATGTGTGTGTGTGTGTATATATATATATATGTGTGTGTGTGTGTATATATATATATCTGAATCACTTTGCTGTACACCTGAAGCTAACACAACATTGTAAATCAACATACTTCAGTTGAAAAAGAAACACCTGTTCAGATGTCTGTATTGCTTCCAAACTCAGATCTCCCTCAGGATATTCATCCTTGGATTCCCAGTACCTGGCACATAGTGGGTGTCTTCCTAATTATTGATTTAAGTTTTTTGATGCCTTGGTGCTGTAGGTATTCTGTTCGACAACACCATCTCAGGATTAGTATCTGTTTTGCAAGGAGCCTACATGGACTGTTGTGGTCTTGGTCCTACACACATGCCTGTGCTTTTCTCCCATGGGGCCTGCAGGCTGTTCAGAGCTGCTTCTAACTGTTAATTCTTTCACCATCGCCCAGCTACCCTTGGTCTTTCTAAGTTGACACCCTTCGCGGGTGTTACCCTCTCCCTGTGACCAGTGCTCATTGACTTCCTGAGTATTCCACTTCCCTTGGGAATCTACGCTCACAGAGGATTTGCTTCCTCCACTTTGATCAGCTGTCATTGCTCAGGACTTCATTCAGCATCTGCGCGCTGGATCCACAGGACCTCAGCCTGCGCTGCTTCACCTTGGGAATCCACTGGTGTTCAGCCCCGCCCTCCGGGCCTTCCCATCACGCAGGGCTGCGCAGCTGAAAAAGCCGAGCCTTCCATGTGCTCTTCTGACCCCACCTCCTGCCCTTCCAGGAAGCCCCTCACTCGGCACCGCGCACCCCCTCCTGTCCTGCGACTGCTCCTGGGCCGGTCCCGATTTTCTCCGGTTTTCCTCTTTGCTCAGCGCACTGACGGCGGACAGCCACGTCAGCTCTGCTCCGTGCCTTAATCGCCTGCCACTAGCCCTGCCAGCACCTGATTCACTCCACCTTCAGCTTCAGGGATGGTTAACAGTGCTCGGAAGTTATTCTGTTCTTTCTTGGATAATTCCTATCAAATTCCCCATAAGACATGTTCCAGGGTTCTCCAGGTTTTCCAGTCCAAATTATCTTTATTTTTTCACTTTTAGCAGGTGATCTTATTTCCAAATTCAAGGAGAATATTAAGATCAATTTAGGCGACCTATTGATCGAGATTCATCTTGAATGCGGGAGGCATTCCTTTATTTGACCTGCTCTGAGCGTAAGAACTCTTTCCTTATAGTGAACTGTACTGTTTGACTCTATAATATTCATATCCCAATTTTTACCTCTTAGAGTACTTATACAGAAAGCTTTTCTACATAACAGAGATATAATATGTCTATGATCTCTATGGTAATATTCATTTCCTTCAACTTGTCCTTAATTGGCATAGGTCGAGAATCCCATTATCATCAAGGAATTTCTCCTTTGGATGAATTCCTGTTTTTCTGAAAGTGTGGTCCTGAGAGCTGAGCTGAGGAACGGACTAACATCACTGGACTTGTCTGGCTATCTCCTCTGGGTACCACATGGTAAATCACCCTCAAGTCAAATTTGTCCTCTCCCCTTCTATATTTTTGGCATCCATACTGCACTGTTTAATTAGGCATCTTTTTGCATACTTCTCTGCAAGTATACTTCTTTTCCTCAATTTGTACATTTGGCTACTAGATTTGGGACTTTGAAAAATACTTATTGCAATTAAATGTAACCTTTACCTTTCATTAGCCTGTTGTTCCAGAAGGTCAGGATATTTTTGGATGCTGATTCCATGATACAGATTAGCTGTTCTTCCCCATTTAGAGGCATGAGCAGATGTGGTCAGGATGCAGTTAATATCTTCATCCAACGACTGTGCAGAGTGGAGAACAGGCAGGACGTTTGGTCCTAGACGCCGTCCCTTGCTTTGCAGGAGCCCATGAATTAGTGGTCTTTATAAGGCCATTCGGGCAGCGTTATAGTCAAGTGACTCCTTCCTCAGCGTTTACATTCCTTCATGTGGGCGGGGCGGATGCATTCTGTGACAGACTCAGTCAGGTTCCTTGCTGGACTGCATTTCCACTTTCTGCAGAATAGCTATGAAGCAACCCTGTAAAAACAAAAAGAAATAGCCCTGGGTTCCTTTGTAATGATGGGTTCCTTTGAGCTCTCCCTAGCTGGTAGGTAACAACACTTCACATTTTGGGCGCTTACAGATGATAATGTTAAGAATCTCGTGGGAGTGTGCCTGGAATCAGTGTCAAGCTCTCAAGGCTAAAGTTGGAATCCACCTTCTTTGTTTTGAAAATTGAGACCATGGCTGGCTTCTTTGCTCCCTGTCAACCCTCCCTTCACATAACATTTAAAAAGATGATTGTAACTGTTCCCTTATCACATCCACACGTGCTTTCAGTACTTTGTGATGAAATTTTTCCAAATTAATGGATTTAAACTCATTTAGAATATTGAACATCATACTATGGCTTGGGCCTTAAATTTGTTACTTGATTTCTGTCTCGCTTTTGCCAGTATAATGATATTTTCTCGAGGAACTGAGGTGAAACCAAACCAGAATCGGGTAGTTATGCTGTCCAGTGAGTCAGCTTCATTTGAATTTCTTCACCCCCAGCAGTCAGTGCGCTCCTCCTATAGCTGATAAACGCTCTTAGCACCACTGTGCTAGCAATAATAACAAGAATTAAAAGATTTCTTTTTGAATTTGTAGTTTTTGAAAGCTTCAGCTTACGTTATGTTTTATGACACACTTTTCAGAGGTTAGTCACCTTTTTGTACCTCTCAGGATGAAGTGTATTATGGATTATGCGTGTTACTGAGGAAGATGCAAAGTTTATGACATTCCTGCCTGAAGGGGCTTAAAGTCTGTGTGTGGAGATAACCACCCAGGAACAGCCTTGGAATTACACATGTCAGCACTTTACCAGGAGCTTAATATTTGTGCTGCAGTTTTAGAAACTTCTCAAGAACTTGAAAAGCCAGAGTCCCACAGGAGGGAAATGCTGAAGAAGGCTTTCTAGGGAAGGTCTGGCACTGAGCAGAGATTCTACAACAGGATGAGGATGCCGGACTTTGCAGGACCTGTGGGATTTAAAGAGTGGTGGGAAGAGTGGGGTGTGAGTGTGTGTGAGTGTGTGTGTGAGTAGGTATGAAGGTGTGTGTGAGAGTGTGTGTGTGAGTGTGAGTGTATGAGGGTGTGTGTGTGTGAAGGTGAGCGTGTGAGGGTGTGCGCGAGGGTGTGAGTGTGTGTGTGAGGGTGTGTGAGGTTGTCAGTGCGTGTGTGTGAGTGTGTGTGTGAGGGTGTGAGAGTGACTGTGTGTGAGGGTGTGTGTGTGAGTAACTGTGTGAGGGTGTGAGTGTGTGTGTGAGGGTGAGGGGTGTGTGAGGGTGTGAGTGTGTGTGAGAGTGACTGTGTGAGGGTGTGAGTGTGTGTGTGAGGGTGAGGGGTGTGTGAGGGTGTGAGTGTGTGTGAGAGTGACTGTGTGTGAGGGTGTGAGTGTGTGTGAGTGTTTATGAGGGTGTGAGTGTGAGAGTGACTTGTGTGAGGTGTGTGTGTGTGAAGGTGAGTGTGTGAGGGTGTGTGTGTGTGTGAGAGTGTGAGTGTGAGGTCAGCGTATGTGTGAGTGTGTGTATGAGTGTGTGTGAGACGAACCTGTGGATGGAGAACCGGCAATGCCACTTCTTCTCACCCCACCCTCTGCAGCGTCCCTTTGTGGGAAACACTGCGACCTCCCCTCCTCTTCTGGATTCCCTGGCCCCTTGCTGGGTCTTTGAGGGCCCGTACCTACTCAGCCTTTACATCTCAGACTAGGCTCTGCTTCCCAGAAACTCTCCCTGCTCTTCCAGGTCTGAATCGAGGGCCTTGTTGTTTCCCTGCACCTCCCTGTTTATCCCCTATGCTATTATTTATCCTCGGCTGTAATCTTTTTACTGAAGTAGAGTTGATTTACAGTGTCATGTTGGTTTCAGGTGTCCAGCAAAGTGATTCAGTTATATATATCTATGCATATATATATATATATATATATATATTCTTTTTCAGATTCTTTTCCGTTACAGGTTATTAAAAGATATTGAGTAGAGTTCCCCGTGCTATACAGTGGTCCTTGTTGATTATCTATTTTATATACAGTAGTGTGTATCTGTGAATCCCAAACTCCTAATTTATCCCTCCCCCCCTTCCCCTTTGGTAACCATAAATTTGCTCTCTGTGTCTGTGCGTCTGTTTCTGTTTTGTAGACAAGCTCATTTCTGTCACTTTTCTAGATTCCACTATAAGCGATGTCATACGGTACTTGTCTTTCTCCGTCTTATCCTCCGCTGTAATCACTTGCTGAATTGACTCTTCTCCCCAATGGGAGGAGATGCCATTTCAGTTTAGTTTCCATTCTGTTCACAGACACGTAATAAAAGTGCTCCAGGGATCACGAGCGTTCGGTCAGAGTGGGTGATGTGAAATGGGCGTCTCAGAGCAGTGAGTGCTGGGAAATACCGATAAAAAGAGTTGAGGTTAAAAGGGGTTAGGTTGCAACTAGACCAGGATGTCCACTGAACCTTTCTTTGTTAGGTTATGCGGAACCATTTTGTTGTTTAGAGTTTTGGGGAAAGGATGTGTGGCATATGCATTACTTTTAATTAGACCTTCATAGTCAATTCCAACCCTTCAGAGTTTTAGATGCATCTCTAGACTTAGGGAAATTGTTTGACTCCTCACATTGCATCAGGTGTTTCCATCCATGAGGTTGACAAACCCTAGAACTTTAATAATGCATATTTTTATTAGAGGAGTTTGGTTATGTTACTAGTCTAATTTTATATGAATGCACTGAAATTGCCAGCTGCTTCTCATTCATTTTGCAGCTTCAGATATCCTCTATTACAAGTAGTTAAATGATACATGGCTCATATGATTAACTTAATTAAACATAGGACAAAGAATGTCAACGTTTCACTAGTATAATATGAACTTCTAAGTTGTGTATTGGTTAATATAAAACTGAATCAATATAGGTTAATTCAGAATTTAGAGGATTACAAATGTAACGTGGAAGATACTTGGATAAACACAGTCACAGAGTCGAGACTTGATAGGTCAAGATTTGAGGCAAGAGATTCTTACGCTGGATCAACACAGTACGTTTCCAAACGTGATTAGCAACAGGCCATCCTCCCAGTGAAAACTCTGGGTAAAATTTCATTTTTCAATGTCTTAAAGTATTTGCAGTCACTAATGACTAATGACTAACATTCTTCTTTGTTCGTCTCTACTCCAAGTAACAATATGCCACAGCCTCTATTTGTGGATCTTTTCTGTGGGGACGGTTTAGAGTAATGTTCTTAAGCTCTTGTTGTGTCATCTCATGCTGGAAAATGTTCCTGGCGGTGTGTGAGAGAGCTGTGGTACTTCTTGACAGAGCCTGTCGCATAGCAGGCTGTCCTAAGGGAAGCTGCTGTCCTCTGCTTCTCCTCGTTCCCCGCTCCCTCCGAAGCTGTAAGAGTTTATCCTGACTGAGGCCGGGTTGTCCCCTGCAGCTCACCTGCTGGCTTGGCCAGGAGCAAGAATGTTGTGTATCGCAGGTATCGTGAGGCCACAGCCCACAAAAGTTTCTCTCGCATCGGTCCTGCCCTGTGGCCCGCTCATTTGGACTGATGCGGTCCTGTGGAGTGTATCTCTGGAGGCCACGGGGAACTGTTTGACCCAGAAAAGCAGCACGAGCTTGTTTGTCCAAGAGCAGAAGTCACTGTTATTATGTTGCCTTCTGCCTTCAGTCAAGACCATGGTTTCTTGAATATAGACTTTCAAAGTCAAGAGAAAAAGGGAAGTGGTAGACGTCGCCGGTGGGACTTAAGAAAGGCAGGAGAGTCGGGTGCCTTGGGCACCAGGGCGCTTAAGCAGCACGGAGGAGGCCCCGGGAAGTCCTGGGAAGAGCTGTGTGCTCACACGTTTTCTTCCCTGTTAGTCTTCTTCGTCGCTGATGAAGAAACGTCTTAACTGGGGGTGGTTAGAACATTTTTGCTCACCAGCCCTGATCATCTGTCCAAATCCAACTGGAGTAAAATCTGTTTAGTTATTCTTGTCTTAATATTGGCTGTGTTTCGGTGCACAGTGGATGCTGGGAGCTGTGTGCCGTCAGTCTGTTTTACACGCAGTAAAATGGTGTTGGGCTGTGGTTGTCTGCATTAGCTGTCTTTGACAAATAAGCGTCGGTCACTGCTTGAGTACCGAGAAGAAGTGGTGCCGCGTGTGCGTGTCACACGCCGTGTACAGTGGTGTAGAAGTGGTGCAGTGCTCACAGCTCCCCCTGGGTGATCTGACGGCCGCACGTCGCCTCTAACTCTGTTCCCGTGTCTCGGTCACCCTCCTACTGGAATACTGTGTCACAGCCACGTTGTCCCAGCTGCAGTTTGTCACCAAACGCTTTCTTGTTTTGTCTTTCTCTTTTGCGCATACTTTTCTGCTCCTTGGAATACATTTTCTTGTTTGTTATGCCTTGTTATTTCTTACTCATTCAACAGGGCTCAGTTTAAGAGTCATTCATTTGAGGAAGCACTTACCAATGTACCGTGTCAGCGTTCGATGCAGATTTTCTGTGTCCCCATCACAACATGTCATGATAGTTCACACTTCACTGAATTTGTGTGCTTTTATCCTGTTCACCCACCAACCCCTACATGAGACACTCCTTTAGGGTTTCATGTTGGCTTCTTTGTATTTGTTTGTTTTTGTTTTTAATTCCTGAAACCTCATCCCTTAGAATGTAGGAATAGGTGCTTAATAAATAATTTGCAGGATGTATGAACAAATGAATAAGCGAATGGTTGGATGGATGGGTAAATTCAGGAATTCAGGTAGACAGAAAGATTAAAGATTTTACATGGGTAGAATAATTATAAAGAAAGGTCTTAAAGAAAGCATCTGTGATGGAGTCCAGAGCAGAATATGAGCTTTAAAGGAGAAAGCTATGGTCTTGTCCGGCATTGGAGAGAAGTGTGCGTTGCCGGATGGAGAGTAGTGTGATGTGAAGGTAAAGCAGGGGTGTGTCCACGGTTAGTGAGATTGAAACTTAAAGTTTAACCTCTGTGAGCAGTAACTATGCATTTGGTAAAAGAACCCACCGTCAATATACAATCGTTTGAAGTGAAAAGCAATGTGTTTTCTATATTTAACACAGGTTGCTTTCTATATTTTCTATATTTAATTCAGGTTGCTCTAGTGGAAGTATGAAAAAACCCAGCCTTACACTGATGCATAGTTGAAAAGGGAGGAGGGGTTTAATATGTTTTAAGACAACTGTAGATATTCTTTTGGTATAAAAAATTCAAAATTTGAGAAGTGATCATTTCATAAAGGTTACTTGCCACATGAGATCTGAAACCATTAAAATCCATTGTTCTGTGAATGGAGCCTTTATTCCTGCATGAATTTGGAACATCGTGGTCACTGGAAAATACTGGTTCCCCTTGTTTTGCAGGTCTTCCAAATGTTGACAAACTTTACATTTTATATTATACAGTATCAAAAGAATCACATTAATTAACACCACCACTGACCTCATCAGTGCTGGGACGCTGTCAGGCTACCATGGTAGATGTACATGGTGCAGCTGTGGGTTGAGGAAGTTGTCCAGTTCCCTCTTTTCAAGCAAAAAATCTGTCTTTAAGTAGAAGAAAAGTATAAGTAAATTTTTCTTTACATTAGAATAAGTATTGTTGAATTCTAAAATAATAACTGTTAAAATGAAAATTTTAAATTTAGAAAAGTTAATATAATTTAATATCATTGCAAAACAAAACCCCAAAGTGTAGTTACTTCTTGTGTTTACATGTAGATGTAAGAAGAACTTGGGAATTTCAAAATAATGATTTATTGGACAATAATGAGGTTACAGAGATCAGAGCAAGTGTAACGAGTGAAAGGTAGAAAGAGCACAGTAGAAGTTCGGAGAACAAACGGAGTTAACACCTGAATATACACATTCATACCCTAAACCTACTACGGTAGAGAAGTCTACAGGGGCATGCATTTCATTAGCTGCATAATGATGACCTTGTAGATGTCATGTAACTTCCAGAAAGCTGCACTGTGTACTTGTGAGAGAATGAGAATGGAAAGGACACATGGTATCCGAGTGCTGTTATGAAAGCAGTCTGACCTTGCACCTTCTAGGAGAGGCTCTCAGGGCACCCCAGGGTGTGCAGAACTTGGAACCCTTTGACAACTACTGCTTTGTTAACCAAGCCTTGAACAAAGTAGCATCAAGGGGCTAGAATAATGTAAACCTAATTTCAGGTCATAATAGTCAACATTCATTAAGTACCTACTATATTCCAAGCATTGTTAAAACGCAATTACCTTTCTTGAAACCCTTGAGAATGTTCTACCCTTATCATTTAATTTAAGATGAGGAAACAAAGTCAAGAGTAGAAAAATAATTTGCCTAAATGTCATACATTGAATTAGTGGTGGAACCAGTCTTTTTAGCCAGGCAGGGTCCATCCTCTAAAAACTATGCTTTAGGACTTCCCTGGTGGCTCAGTGGTTAAGAATCCGCCTGCCAATGCAGGGGACACGGGTTCAAGCCCTGGTCCGGAAAGATCCCACATGCCGCGGAGCAACTAAGCCCATGCGCCACAGATGCTGAGCCTGGACTGTAGAGCCCGCAAGCCACAACTACTGAGCCTGCACTCTAGAGCCCACGAGCCACAACTACTGAGCCCACGTGCCACAACTACTGAAGCCCACGTGCCTAGAGCCCGTGCTCCGCAACAAGAGAAGCCACTGCAATGAGAAGCCCACACACCACAACGAAGAGTAGCCCCCGCTCGCCGCAACTAGAGAAAGCCGGCGTGCAGCAATGAAGACCCAATGCAGCAAAAATAAATAAATAAAAATTAATTAATTAATTGTAAAAAAACTATGCTTTACCACCTTAATGGCTTACATATAAGTTTTTCTGTTGGTTTGTATATGATTTTGCATATAATCAGTAGCATTTGTTTTTAAAATAGTCAGATTAGACTCTGTAGCATTATGAGCTTTAGAGTTAGGTTTTGATGATCTATGAACTTCCAAATAAAACACATAAAACCAGAAAAAAATTAATACATTTAATACAAATGATAGAAATTCAGTTAAATTAATGTATCTTTAAATTCTCCACCAAAGTTATGACTGTAATGTTTAGGAAACTTCTTTTTTTTCATATTAACTCTTGAAGAATATTTTGTTGGATTTGTAATTTAAGGTAAAGAGGGTTTTTTTCTTCTTTCAGCCCATACATTTTTTTGCATTATCTGCTATTCTCTATTGTTTTGGTGAAAAGTAAGTAAAAATCATTTACTCCCTCTTTATTATATTTCTTTTTTTCACCTCTGGATGTTTTTTAAAAGTTTTCTTTTTATCTTTGAATTTCAGAGGTTTGATAACATTATGCCTAGGTGTAGTTTTCTTTGTATTTATCATGTGTGGGGTTTAATGAACTTCTTGGATCTGTGTTTGATGCTATCATCAAATATGGAATATTCCCAGACATTATTTGTTCAAGTATTTTTCTGCTTCCATTTCCTCTCTTTTTCTCCCTGGACTCTAGATACGTGTATGTTAGACCTTTAGATATTGTTCTACAGATTTCAGATGCTTTTCTATTTTATCACTCTTTATTCTCTTTGTGTTTTTGTTGGGGTTATTTCTGTTAACCTGACTTCATGTTCACTGATCCTTTCCTCTGATGTTAAATGGAATTCTTTATTTCCCTTGCTGTGATTTTTCATTTTTAGCATTTCCGATTGTTTCTTTTTCTTTATGTTCTGTTTCTTAATGGAAACTCCCTATTTATGCCGGCTATTCAACTAGGCCACTGGATTCTTTAATATATTTATCACGGGTGTTTTAAAGTTCCTGTCTGATAACAACATTGGGGCCATTTCTTGGTCTCTTTCTGTTGACTGTTTTCTCTTGACCGTGGGTCACTTTTTTCTTCCTCTTCTCGTGTCATCTATCAGGTGTGTGTGTCATGTACCACATACACATATTAGGCTGCGAGTGTGGAGGACCAGCCCATCTTAGCTTCGGGGTCCTTGGTGATCTAATCTCTCCTCCAGCAGCTAAAAGTCTGATAGACATTTAACCAGCCACTCTTGACCCCAGCCTGTGGGAGATTCTGCCACCTTCCACCACTTGATCTGGGATGAAAATAGCCCAGGTCTCATCTCTTCCACGGCTTCTTATTTATTTATTTTGGAATTTAGTTCATTTAGGTTCTTTTAGTCCTCCACTGAGTTGTTTTGTTGTTTTTTTTAATGACCTGGCTAAGGTATGACACTTAAAATAAACCTCAAATACAAAAAATATACAGTTGGATAAGATATGACAGGTGTATACACCCGTGAACCCGTCACCACAATCAAGATAGAAGTCGTTTCCGTCACCCTCAAACAAATTCTTTTGTCCTTTTCCAACCAGCACCCCTCCTCTGTCTCCAGGCAATCGCTGATCTGCTGTCTGTAAGTCCGGGTTTGCTTGCAGTGTCTCAATTTTCTACAAAGTACTATTACAGTGTGGACTCTTGTATGTGCAGTCCCATCGCTCAGATAATGATTTTGAGATTTATCTTCTTTGTTTCTGCTGGATAATAGTCCTTTGCACATATGGCTGTACAACATCTTTTTCATTCATTCACGTGATTGAAGACGTTTCAATTGTTTCCAGTTTTTGATTGTTACAAGTAAACCTGCTTCATGAATGTCTGTGTTCAAGTCTTTGTTTGTATATGTATTTACCTTTCTCATGAGTAAATACCTAGAAATGGAATAGCTGGGTGGTATGATAGGGTGTGTTCAACCTTTTAAGAAACCACCAAACTGCTTTCCAAAGTGGTTTGCTCCTTTTTACTTTCCCACCAGCAGTTTACGAAAAATTCCCGTTATGCCGCATCAGCATCAAGTCTTGGCATTGTCAGACTTCTAAATTTTAGACATTCTAATGGGTTTTTGTCTCATGACTAATATTATTGAGCATAAGGAGATGTTTATTGGCCAGCATTAGGGTTAGGTGAGGGTGGGAGTGTTGCCGAGTCCAAGCTCGCTCCGCTTGCCGCACAACCGGACAATACGTCGAAAGACGCGGCGTTGACGCAGGCGATAGGGACTTTATTCGGAAAGCCGGCAGACCCAGAAGATGGTGGACTAGGGTCCCGAAGAAGCATCTTAACCAGGTTTGGATGCTAGTTTCTTTTATAGAACAAGGAGAGGGAGGTGAGGAGGTAAAGTACAATGAAAAAGGTAATAAGTTGTTGCAGATATTTCCGATTCCGCCCAGACTCGGGAGGGGATGTATGAATTTCTTCCTTCCTGCGGCCGTTCACAGGTGGGCCTGGTCAGGGTGTTCCCTGTGAGCTGAACAAAGTTATTTTAGCTTAATGCTCATGACCTGGGAGGCCGGGTTCCCAGAGATGGGCCATTATGGATAATTTAAGCTTATAGGCAACTTGATTATAGTGATTAACTTGTAGCAAAAAGCAACAGAACACAAAGGTTAAAGTAAAAGAAGCAGCTCCAACGCGGAGTCAGATTTGTTCTTTCCTGTTACAGAACCTCATGATGGGATTAAGTGCCCTTTTAAGATGAGATACCTGAGAACTATCGCGTCTCTCTCTCTCTCTCTCTCTCTCTCTCTCTATGTCTCTCTCTGTCTTCTCTCTTGCCCCCCTCCATGTGACAAGGTAGGCATCTGCAAGCCACAAAGCCAGCTTTCACCAAAACTCGTCCATGCTAACACCCTGCCATTGACTTCCAGCCTGAAGAACCTGAGAAGATGTGTTAATGTTGTCGCGGGCACCCAGTTACCCAGTTCGTGTTGCTGAGTGGCCTGGCTGACAACCACACCCCCTGACCCTCTTCGGTCTCCCAACAAGCCCCTGTGTTGGAACATGTGTCCTCTTCTTTTCATTCCCAGCGTACTTTCCTGATCTCTGCTTCTCCACCTGAGTCATAACATCCTTCTTCAGTTCCTACGTAGGAATATTCCCCAGAGTCATCCGTTTGGCCATCTTCTCTCTCTTTTGCGGCCCTTTGACATTGAACAGTTTGACTTAAAGTCCTGATTTAAATGGCTTCCTCTATCTAGAGGACCACAGATTCATATCTCTAATCTGTTTTACGCTCCTTAATGAAAGACTTCAATTTTCAGATGCATCTCTACCCAGATGTACTGCTAAGAGTTCAAGATCCACGTGCACAAAACACAGCTGACCATCCCTTTGTCAAACTGGCTTCTGGGAACTCTTTCTATTAATGGCCCAACATCCTTCCAGACAGAACCTGAGTCATCCCGCTCTTCAGACCTATTCATTTGCCACTGATGCCAACTTTAATTTTGTAGTATCTCTAGCACCACCCTTTCCTGCCTTTCCCACAACTTCCTGCATTCCCCCCGCCCCGTTCACCTCGCTGTACTTTCTCCATGGCATGCCCTTTTGCTCATGACTTCATGTCCAATCTCCTGTCATTTTCAAATGAGCTTAGTGAACTTCATGCATTTCTATGTGTAGTGAGATTCTTCCTTTCCAAAAAAGGTAAACATTAAATAATAAAATAATGAAAGTGATAAAAAGAAAAGGAAAATAATGGGACAAAAATAGTAAAAACGAATAGGACAGCTCATACAAAATAATAAAGATAGAAAAGGAAAATACGTAGGAAAACTTTTTGAAAATGATTTCTTCTCCAGTTGTGTGTTGCTTACATATGTGTATTTGTGCTGCACGGACAGAAGGATCCAGGGAAAATAAAGGGAAAAGACTGAGTGAACCGTATAATAAGGACTTAATATATCTGTATCCCATCCATGTTTATACCAGATGACTCCAAGCTGGTAGTCCTGTCTTTTAATTTCAGCATAAAATTAACTTACTAGGAGCCTAAAGTTAGATAAATTGTGATCTACATTGGCTAGTTAGATTAAGGCTGGAAACATACTTAACTTTCAATTAAGTGGCAAAGACAGGGTAATGAGTAAGTCAGGCTATTTAGAAAATATGTTTAGAGAATTAAAAAAGGACTAAAGATAACTTCTTGAGAAAGTGCAAAAGGTGATGAGAAAATCGTGAAAAAGAGCCTGGGGAAATGTTTTAGAAACTGTGGACAGCCAAGCCAGTTTCGCAGCGTGTATTGATGCTGGTGCGAGGTGAAGAGGAAGGGTGACCCTCCGACCGGACTAAAATGGAGCATGTGTGGTCACTCTCAGATCAACAGGTGTGGGACTGGAACTCAGAGGACGGAGCGGGGAAGTTTTCTCGAAGCATCACAGCCACTGCGGGGCCGCCACAGACGGAGGGGGCTTCTCTGCCTTTCAGTTGAGGAGGCCAGAGTGTGTGGAGTGCTCACGTGGCCTCAGCTTCTGGGCGACCTCTGTCCCTCAGGAGCTTTGGGGTTTGGGCCAAGTCACGAGAATCTGGATTTCTGTTCCGCCACCTGCGAGTGGGAAGGACTGCAGTAAACAGCCTCTAAGGTCTCCTCAGGTTCTGAACTTGTATCATGTAAGTGCCTGTGTCCTTATGTTGACTTTTGCGTAAAAGATACTGAAACGCAGGAGACACATTGTTTGTGTTCGCTGTGAACAGGAAAGTTCCTTCGGACCCTCCCTGTTTTCAGTTGGTCAGAGATGAGGAGGCCTTAAAACAATGTAGTTGTGGTTTGGGGTTTAATGGGAGAGAACTTGCTCTCTCAACATGCCCCTTGGGGTGTCCAGACACACACCTGCAAATCCGTGTTCAGAAGCCAGGTGTCATTTCTGGTAATGATTTCTTCTGAACTGATCCTAATGTAGAAACTCAGAAAGAAGTGAATTTCTGTTGGAATTTGCTGCATTTCTTTGGCTGGCCTGGTTCCAGCATAAGCTTCAAGGACCGTGTCTCAGTGTCAGTGACAGAAGACCATTTTCTGTCTCAAGAATCAGAAAGAGCTGAACAGAAAACTCTAGAAGGCCCGTGACTGCCCGGCAGCCTCTAACCAGTCAGTGGCCTGTGTACCCCACTCTCCCGGAGCTGCCAGAGAAACCTCTCTCCCCCCGCCCGTGGTCTCCAGGACGGGAGCCTTGGGTGAATCACAGAAGAGGGAAGATCTAACTCAAAAATCTCACTCTCTTCTGTGTCAACATTACTCTAATCCAGCTCTTTTTTTTTTTTCACCTTTATTAGCCTTTTCCCTAGGATTTTAAAGGAAAATTTCTCAGAAAAATATACTTTCCCATAATTTATTCCTCTCCTTTACAATAAAGATGCTTTAAGTGTGTCAGAGACAACCACAGCCTTTCTAGTTGTCTTTCTTTTTTTTTATAAATTTATTTTTGGCCGTGTTGGGTCTTCGTTGCGGTGCGCGGGCTTCTCATTGCGGTGGCTTCTCTTGTGGAGCACGGGCTCTAGGCGCACGGGCTCAGTAGTTGTGACACATAGGCTGAGTAGTTGTGGCACGTGGGCTCAGTAGTTGTGGCTCGCAGGCTCTAAGCGCAGGCTGAGTAGCTGTGGCGCACGGGCTTAGTTGCTCCGTGGCATGTGGGATCTTCCCTGACCAGGGCTCGAACCCATGTCCCCTGCATTGTCAGGCAGATTCTTAACTACTGCGCCACCAGGGAAGCCCCTCTAGTTGTCTTCTGATTCTACTTTGATTCCTAAAACCAAAGAGGCTCAAAGTGAAATTTTG
The DNA here is from genome assembly GCF_028564815.1 of Eubalaena glacialis. Classification (NCBI taxonomy): domain Eukaryota; kingdom Metazoa; phylum Chordata; class Mammalia; order Artiodactyla; family Balaenidae; genus Eubalaena; species Eubalaena glacialis. The sequence continues at coordinate 156,015,240 of NC_083720.1, read as the reverse complement.
TGCAACGGGGTCTCCTTAGAGTTCACGGGGGTCCCGAGAGGGCCCCTCCCACCTGCGTTTCTGGGATGTCTTCATTCCCTCGGTCCCAGGCCCAAAAGTCTGACCTTCCGTTTTAGCAGATGAATGTAACCTTTGTTTTCCCCGACTGTATGTACTGCCAGAACAGTTTGAGTAGTAATCACTGTGGTCTATAAAGTCCCCCATTTTTCAAAGTCACCCCAGAGCATCGGCTTTACAACCAGATGGGCCTGGGCTCACCTTCCGTTTCTGCCACGCACTAGCAATGACCACGGACAAGTTCCTTAATCTACGGTTTAGATTCTTCTCGCGTAACATATACACACACGCTCCCCATCAGATGGTTGTGAAGATTCGATGAGATAATGTATATGATGTCTTATAAGGTCAGCAAACTGAATCTATAAAGGACCAGACAGTAAATATTTTAGGCTTTGCTGGCCTTGGGGTCTCTGTCGCAATTACTCAGCTCTGCCACTGTGGTTCCAAAGCAGCAGCCTTGGGCCACAGGTAAATGGGTGAGCTTGTAAACATTGAAAAGCCCTGTTTTCCTTCATTCATCAGTACTTCACTTCCGACACCAACTGTGTGTGTTTCTTCCCCAAGAAATTCCCGACACCAGCTGGGTGTCCTACAGTTTCATTCAGTTCTGAGACCGCATCCCATAGATGAAGGGCTCAGCCCCACAAGGCCGCCCCGACTTCAGAGCCTAATCACAAATTCATGCCACAACCAGCTCTAAATGGAAGCTTCCCACGACCCACCCCTTGGGTTCCATATTATGCTAGAGGAGCTCCCAGAATTCAGGAAACAGCTTGCTTACTATATTACCCGTTGATTATAAACGGATACAATTCAAGAGCGGCCAGATGGAAGAGACGCACAGGGGAGGCGTGGGGAAGGACCCGGAGCTTCCATGAGCTCTGGGTGCATCATCCTTCTACACCTCCACGTGTTCCCCAGCCCTGAGCTCGTCCCTGCGCTTGGGGTTTTCTGTGGAGGCTTCGTTATGTAGGCATGATTGATTAACTCATTGCCCATTAGTGATTAAGTCAACCTCCAACCCCCCCCGCCCGCCCCCGAGAGATCTGGGAGGGATGCAAAGTTCCAACCTTCTAATCTCAGGTTGGCTTCCCTAGCAAGGAGGCCCCGTCCTAGGCTGCCCAGGGGCCTCCAGCCACCAGCTACCTCATTTGCTTAAAAAGCACCGTCACTCTGGAGATTCCAAGGGTTTGGGGAGCTGGGTGCCAGGAAACAGAAAAGGGCGAGAGTGGGCAGAGACCAACTATATGTTTCTTATTATGGCACAACATGGCCGTGTTCCAGTGAAGCTGTATTTGTGGACACTGCAATTTGAATTTCATTTCGTGCTCGTTTATCATGAGACATTCTTTTGGCTTGCCTCCATTACGTAATGTGAAGACCATTCTTAGCACAAAGCCTGGACAGAACCGGGCAGTAGGCTGGACCTGACCCACGGGCCGACCCCGTGAGTGCCCAGTGCCCTGCTCAGGGCTGGTTTAGCTTCGTCTGACCCTCCCGTTGGCTCACCGCCCGCGCCTCCATTGCCATGCATTTCTTCGGGTCTCCTTGGTTTTCTCTTTGTTGGTGCCTGTGTGGCCAGGCGTACGCATCTTGATTGATTTGTTCTTGGTGAGGCTGGGAAGGTTCTGTCTCCAGCAATGCTCACAGATCTTAAGTTTTTATGACTCTGTTAGTTTGTGGTCTTTTTTCTCAAGGATCTTGGGAAAAGTTCCAAGGGCTGGATTAGAAGAATCCAGAGTCATTGTTGTGTCTTCTTCTTCCATAATCTTCCTTCCAAATATGACAGGTTAGAGCCCAGATGATTTGACTTTCTTCCACCATAGAGTGAATTCTGTGCTTGTAAGGTCACCCTTCCTTCCCATCAAGGAGAAGCCACCTTAATGCCCCCTCGTTGTTCAGAATGTTAAATCAGATGCTCCACAGATATGACAGTCAATCCCAGAATGTACTATACTCTTGTCACAAACCCTGTTTTAGTCAGTCGCTGGGTGAGGTACCTTGATTTCACAAATATCTTAAAATTAACATTCCAATAAGTGTCTCAGCTCTCCCTCCTCATCACCTAAACCTTTCTACAAAGTAAGTCAACTTTGAGAAGGTAAGTAGATAAAAGGGTTAACACTGAATCAATTTTGAGAACAGGTAACTTATCAAAGTAGTGATAGGAGAAAAAATATTTTGTATAACAAATACTAATCATTTGTCAATCTAGTGTTCTAGGAAAAGAAAATCAGATACCATGGAATTTCTATTTTACCTTGGTTGTTATGAGTTTATTTTGTTTAAAAAATTTCCACATTAGGAATAATGTGTATTTATTGAAAATAGTATGCACTCCAATGACATAATATTTGCTTGATTGATATAACGAGTTTGGTTTAATGAGTGGAAAAAGAGATTTAAAATCTAGCGTAGTTCTTCAATGTTTATTCTAATATTTTATTAAAGAAACTTGGCATGCAACTTATTAGCTAATAGAATTACATAAGATGGAACCAAAATAGTATCTTAGTGCACTGGGCTGTGCTGTAAACTCAGCCAGGGATTGAACCTGGGCCCTGGGCAGTGAAAGTGCCAAGTTCTAACCCCTGGACCACCAGGGAATTCCCGCCTTACTTGTAAATTTAAATCAAACATTGTTGAGAATACAAGCACTTCTTATACAACATAACTGTTCCTAAAAAACTGTGTGTTGCAAAACTGCGCACTAAAAATAAAAGGATTTATGGGAAGAAAATATGTTGGGGTGAAACCAGTCAGCGCTTATGGACACTAACAAAAGCTATACCAATCCTAACAAATATACAAGCTTAGTTAAAAAGACAAGCTGAATTCTGATGAAAACCGCGCTACAGTAATTATAGGACTGATTTAAGGGAAAAAAGGTAGCTTGATTGGAAGGGACTATATTATAGGAAAGCACAGAGCCTGCTGAGCTGTAGAGACAAGGAACCAATAAAGGAAACTCTGTAACAGGTTTTTCCAAGACAGGGCACGTGTTCAGACTGAGCTGAGGGGACCTGCAGGGGCGGGCGGGCGTCTTCAAATGTGACCGCTACTTTACGCCGACATTATTCCCCTATTTATTAGTGTGAGCCAAGCCGCAATACAGAAATACACAGCGTTTATCTGCAAATAGATGAAAACAAAATGGCTTTTTATAGAGTAAAAAGGCCTTACTCGTCTCCCTTAACCCTTTTCATAATAATCACTATATTTTCTGTAAATGTTTTTTTTTTAATTTAATTTAATTAATTTATTTATTTATTTTTGGCTGCATTGGGTCTTCGTTGCTATGCACGGGCTTTCTCTAGTTGCGGAGAGAGGGGGCTACTCTTCATTGCCGTGCGTGCGCTTCTCATTGCGGTGGCTTCTCTTGTTGCTCTAGAGCGCAGGCTCAGTAGTTGTGGCGCACGGGCTTAGTTGCTCCGCGGCACGTGGGATCTTCCCGGACCAGGGCTCGAACCCGTGTCCCCTGCATTGGCAGGCGGATTCTCAACCACTGCGCCACCAGGGAAGCCCCTGTAGATGTGTTTTGAAATGACTATGTCTTTGTAAGGAACTGTTTGAGCAGTGTAACTAAGATGGGGATTAGAGGACTAGCTGGAGATTATTTCATGTGTTTGAGGAACAAAATATCGAAACGTTTATCTGATTTCCTCATGACCTGCCATAAGTGGGAATGATATTTAATTTGAAGAGATAGTCACTGTACGCATTCAGATTTCAGTGGTGATCGTTAAAAGCACAGATATTTAGGATTTATAGTCCCAAAGGTTTTACTCTTTAATTAGTTATAAAGCATCCTGTAGACATTTTGCTGTAACAATTGAGAATCAAAAAATGATCATTCTTAGAGTTAAAAACCTCCCTACTCTAGAGTGCACTAAACTTCGCTCTTACTTCAAACTTGTCACCGAATTGCCTGCTGAATGCAATAAGAAAGGTGTGGATCACAGCCACCTTATTTTCAAGAAAGGATTAATGTAGTGTGTTAAACGTAAGTTACGTCCCGTAGCGTAGCTTTAGTGAGGCAGCTGTTTCCAGCAGGGGATGCTGGTATGTTGGGCCCCCAGAGCTGAGGTTGCCGTGGCCTTTAGAGTTGACCTCTTAGTTTTGGGGAGGGTGACCAGTACTGGCTCTTAGGAACAAAAGTATTTAAGAAACGCACCCTCCACTCTTGCAGAGAGCTAGAGACGCCTTGCACTGGGAGGGTGAGTCCCTGGCCTGGAATCTGAACGGCAGTCAGCTTGCCCACGTCTGGGCTTTTGAAGAAGGAAGAATTGCTTCCCTAAAGGGGGTTTCAGTAGGAGAGTTGAAGCATCCAGCTCCCACGAGGGGTTATGCAATATTGAAAACCGCACATCTGGACTTAGTGATGGCCTAATGGCCAAATCCTGGGAAGTGAACTGTGGACCGTTTTGGTGGCCGTCCCTGGACCCTGGTCTCCCCTCCGCGGGGCTGGGGTATTGAGAAGGTGAGTCCGGGGGCTGTGGGCTGCCTTTCCTTCATCGCCACGTCCCCCCAGGAGACACAGCCTGTGGGTTCTCTCTCTGAAACGCCGCAGGGGTTGATCCACTTTTTATCCTCAGGGTGTCTCCGTAATCCCACCCAGATCGGCCGCCTGTCCAACTCTGACCCAGCCCTCATCCTGCATCTCAGATAATCTTTTAAAAATACAATCCCGGTCTCACCTCTTAGTCACTCGGCTGCTTGCCCTCGGAAGAGAGCGGTGGCTTACGCAGCGTGGATCACACGCTCGCGTCTGGACCGTCCTGGCCTCCCCGGGAGCTCCCCGGCCGCTTGCTCCCCCCGGGCCGGGATTGGTTCAGCTCCTGGAACGTGACTGGGTCCGTCCTGGCCTCCAAGCGTGCTGTTCTCTCTGGGGCTCTCTTCACCTGGCTCGTGGCCACTGTTCAGCTCGCTGTCTCCTCCTGCTGGGACTGGGTTTGGATCCCTCGTGTCCCTCCTGGATCGCAGTGTGCCTGTCCTTGAAGAGCACACATCACACTGGGAACTGTCGTGTCAGGAGGAGTTTTCCTAAAGGAAGCCCTCCTACGCTGCTGGTGGGAGGGTAAATCGGTGCAGCCACTGTGGAGAACGGTATGGAGGTGCCTTTAAAGCTAAAAATAGAGTTGCTGTTATTACCCAGCAATCCCACTCCTGGGCATCTATCCGGAGAAAACCATAAATCAAAAAGACACATGCACCCCAGTGTTCGCAGCAGCACTATTTACGGTAACCAGGACATGGAAGCAACCTAATTATCCATCGACAGAGGAATGGATAAAGAAGATGTGGTACGAATATGCAATGGAATACTGCTCAGCCATAAAAAAGAATGGAATGATGCCATTTGCAGCAACATGGATGGACCTAGAGATTATCATACTGAGTGAAGTAAGTCGGAGAAAGACAAATGCCATGTGATATTGCTAATATGTGGAATCGAAAATATGGTACAAATGAACTTATTTACAAAGCAGATACAGACTCACAGACATAGAGAACAGACTTGGATTACCAAAGGAGAAAAGGGGTGGGGGAGGGATAAATTAGGAGTTACAAAAAAAAAAAAAGCAATAGTTTTTCTGCTGGATTGTAAGCTCCATGTGTCTGTGATGACTTTTGTGTGTGGCTCTGCCCTTGCGTCTGGAAGAAGGTCCCACACAGTTAGGCCATCCATAAACGCTCGTTGAACAGAATGAAAGTGAACAAATGAAGGAATGAAGGAATGAAGCAGGAAGCAATCCAGTGCATCAAAGAATCCATGGGAGTGGAGGTTATGAAAAGCAAAATGCCAGCGGCAGGGGGAAGTCAGGTGTGTGCAGAGCTTTAACTTTCAGGAGCTCATGGTTGAATTTAGCAAAAGCAGGTTTGGGTGACGCGGTGGAAGCAAAGCCAGGGCCTTGTAGGCACCGGAGTAAATCTCGTCTGCGGCGGTGAGCGCAGCCCAGGGGCCGTGACCAGAAGGGGAAGCAGAGGAGACTGTGGAGCTGGGAGCAGGGGCCTTCGCTGGCCCTCCCTCCGCCCAGCACTGCACAGACTTGGAAGTTCTCACCAGCTTTTCTACTACTTTGTCCTGCTGTCCTGGTCGATCGCAGGGGAAAGTTCTATAAATATTGCTTACTGCCAGGTGAAAAGAAACACATATTAAAGGCCTGATTTTGGGATTTTTGTCTAATAATTTTTCAGCTTTTGAGGAATGAAAACGTTCGATTTTCTGAACATGAAGCTGTCTTCTTGACGTTTATTTATGAAAATGGTTGCTACAGCTTGGGCCGGGGTTGGCACACTTTATCCTTATCGAGGCAGTTTGTTTTGAAGTTCTCTCTTCTTTCAGCTACTCTTCAAAATCTGGACTTTGGAATTTAATCTTAAAACACTTATATTACTTGAATCACAGGTTTCGGCATGGCTGGGCGCTAAGTCTGGCATATGACCTGCTGTTGGAAAACAGGCTTTCTGTGTGAGAGAGTATGCATAGGGTGCTTTCTGCAGGTTTTTTTTACATGTGGAAACAAGGGGTTTGTGCTTAATTCTCTGCTAGAGGTTCATGATGGAGAATCCCATTACCTGCACAGCAAGGCATCCTCATTACTTTTCTAAACTTTTATTGGAGTCTAGTTGCTTTACCATGCTGTGTTAGTTTCAGGTGCACAGCACAGTGAATCAGTTATACACACACATAGAGCCACTCTTTCTGCCTCCTGGTTATTAATATGAGGCCAATACATGGGTCTTTATTCTCACCCTAGCGGAGTTAATCACTCACCAGTAAAGGGAGAGAGCAGTCAGTGGATTTGGAGGCCGTTTAATCATCAACCCTGGGGATGGCAAATACCTCTCCGAGCTTCTGAGAATCTCTCTCCCACTGCTTGCCAAGGCCTTGTCACCACATTTATCACTTTGATTCACTTGTTTTTTCCTTCCCCTGTCACTACCATCTCTACACCCAGCTCTGTACTGGATTCAGGGACTGACCCAACCGTTTCTGAAGTTGCTGCTAATGTTACACGTAAAAATCATCATTCGTTCTGTTGAAGAACGTAGTCTGTCTTCCTGGCGAATGCAAGGCAAACACGGGTTTCCAAGGTATCAGCAGTGGGTGCGTCTGTTCATAGTGTAATCTCATCAGCTGAACAGACTAAGGATGCTAATTAGTTTGTTGATACATATGTGATTTAATGAGACTAAACACTTAACTGATGTTGAAGTATGCACAGCTTGTTTCCTGTTGCTGTTTTTACTTTAATTAAAAAAACCATGTTAGGCACAATGGCTGGAAATTAGAGCATTGTGCCATCTCGGAGAAGAAAGAATTTCCAGGAACGTTGACTGGTCAGTTGTATCCTGCTCTAGTGAGGTTGAAGAGAAGATGAGGGTAAAATATCGGGTTTGGGGACAGGGGTTGAAATCCAATTTAAATGAGAAGATTAAGCATAATGGAAGAATTTTCATAAACTACATTATGTCAAACTCCTAGGTCCAATACTAAAATTATAATAGATACCAGAATAACTTATTTTAGGAAGAAATTCCAGACCTGCATCAGCTCCAACATATAATCTTGTATTTTTTGTGGCCTTCTTTTTTTTTTTGAGTGCCCTCTTTTCTAGTTATTGTGTTATATGTTTACATAACTGAAACCATGGCATTCAATTAATATGGTTCTTCTTCCTAAAAATTCATATAAAATAATGGTATTATAATTTTTATGAATGAATATTTATTTAATATTATCTACTATACTCTCCTTTATTATCTTCAAGTTGGACAGAACTGGATCCACAGAGGTTCTCTATTTTAGGGGCGGGATGGGGAGAAGATGTGAGGAAGTAATCTGACCCTATTGTCAAAGTTATATTTGGATTAAAATGCTTCAGTTAATTTGCTCAGCTTTTTGCAAACAGCAGTCAGCACACTATGGCCTGTGGGCCCAGTGCAGCCTGTTTTTATGGGAACACGTCCATGCCCGGCCCTCTGTGTATCTGCTGTGGCTGCTTTCCTGCCAGCAATGGCAGAGTGGAGCCACTGACTGCAGAGCTGAAGTGACCTATGGCCCTTTACAGGAAGGTTTGACCCTGATCTACAGTGTGTGTTAGGACAGGAATTAGTAAACAGTAACAGTGATGTTGAGATGCATCAAAGACTGAGAAACAGACACTTGTAGAATTGAATCTTAAACGAAGCCTGGTTGAGAGCCCTAGATCTGCAGGTTTTTCGGAATCCAAGTAACCGTTCCTGCATCACCAGATTCCCTTTGGGCCACTCAGCAGCCCGTGGACAGAGGCAGTGCCCTCTTCTCTGCCCGCACAGTAAGGTTTCTGCTCCTGAATGCGGAGGATCTTCCTCTGAACCTTCTGAAGATTAGTAAGTGACGTGTGATCACAGATGTGGGGTTTGACTTTAAGAAACAGAGAGTCACTTACACGTGGAATCTTAAAAAATGATACAAATGAGCTTATTTACAAAACAGAAACAGACTCACAGACATAGAGAACAAACTTATGGTCACCAAAGGGCAAAGGGGGGCAGGGATAAATTAGGAGTTTGGGATTAACCTACACACACTACTATATAGATAACCAACAAGGACCTACTGTATAGCACAGAGAACTCTACTCAATATTTTGTAACAACCTATAAGGGGAAATAATCTGAAAAAATGATATATATGTGTATAACTGAGTCACTTTGCTGAAACTAACACAACATTGTAAATCAGCTATAGTCCAATATAACATAAAAATTAAAGAAAAAAGAAAAAGAAACAGAGAGTCCCGGCAGCTTCTTCTGGCCAGTCAGCATCCATCATCTTCCTCAAACCTGATAACCCAGCGACACCCCAGGGGCTGTCAGATGTGAATTTAGCTTCCTTATTTGTCCCAGTTTAGGAAGTGAATTGTCCATTGTTATAAGCTTGTTAGTAACGTATCTGTGACAAATTACAAGCCGATGCTTATATATATTAGGAACATATTGAGAGCACTGAGGGGCATAGAAAAGACAAAAAAATAATCGAACTCCAGTTCCAAAGACTGAAACATAAGATTTTTTTTTTTTTAACATCTTTCTTGGAGTATAACTGCTTCACAATGGTGTGCTAGTTTCTGCTCTATGCAAAGTGAACCAGCTACACATACACATGACGTAAGATTTTATCCCGGATGATTCAAGCACCACCAGCCAGTGAGCAGGAGAATTATGCTCTTGTTTGCTTTCTAATGTAAACTTGAAAACCATATCTTTAAGATAAACTAATCCTACTGTATAAACTAAGCCTGATTATTTAGAAGCTAGTCTCACTTGGTAAAATATGAGTTTGGGTTCATCGAAAGGCACTGGCTGTGGAGTCAGATGGACCTACATTTGAACCCTAGTTCTGGCACTTTCTAGCATTTCAAATGGAATGACCTAAACTTTGAGCCTCTGGCCCATTGGAGCTAAGAATACCTACTCCCAATGGTTGCTGTGTGGCTTAAGTGTAAATACAGAGTTCCCAGCCCTGTACCAGGCACTTAGTAGGGGTTAAGTAACCATGGGTTCTTTTTCACTCTTTTTTTGTGCTTTTTGATTTTCCAAGTATGGAAATAGTTGGTGGACCCAAGTTAATCAAGATCATTGTATTTTTTTGTTTGTTTTTGTTTTTAATAAATTTATTTTCTTTATTTTTATTTTTGGCTGCGTCGGGTCTTCGTTGCTGCTCACGGGCTTTCTCTAGTTGCGGCGAGCGGGGGCTACTCTTCGTTGCGGTGTGCGGGCTTCTCATTGCAGTGGCTTCTCTTGTTGCAGAGCACGGGCTGTAGGCGTGCGGGCTCAGTAGTTGTGGCACGCGAGCTCAGTAGTTGAGGTTCACAGGCTCAGTAGTTGTGGCTCGCGGGCTCTAGAGCGCAGGTTCAGTAGTTGTGGTGCACAGGCTTAGTTGCTCCGCAGCATGTGGGATCTTCCTGGACCAGGGCTTGAACCCGTGTCCCCTGCATCGGCAGGCAGATTCTTAACCACTGCGCCACCAGGGAAGCCCAAGATCTTTGTACTGTTGATAAGCTGAATTTACAACCACACGGTTCCACTGAAAAGTAACTAATGAGACGTGGGTTGTGAATTGTGTGGAGACTCAGTCAGAACATCAAAAACAAAAGTAAGAGGGAAAGTCGGCCAGAAGGGCCGTGCGTGTGACTTCAGGGACCCCTAGGAAGAGAGGCTTTCTTGGTTTACCCTGGTGTTGTGTGGATTCGGATCCTGAGACCCTTGCAAATCCAATGGCATGGTCTTAGGAATCAGGAGTTCTTTGAAAAAATATTACGTGTTTTTCATTTTGATGATATATATTTTTTTTTTTTTTTAAAGGAATTCCTTTATTTATTTATTTATTTTTGGCTGTGTTGGGTCTTCGTTTCTGTGCGAGGGCTTTCTCTAGTTGCGGCAAGCGGGGGCCACTCTTCATCACGGTGCGCGGGCCTCTTACTATCGCAGCGTCTCTTGTTGCGGAGCACAGGCTCCAGACGCACAGGCTCAGTAGTTGTGGCTCACGGGCCTAGTTGCTCCACGGCATGTGGGATCTTCCCAGACCAGGGCTCGAACCCGCGTCCCCTGCATTGGCAGGCAGATTCTCAACCACTGCGCCACCAGGGAAGCCCAATTTTGGTGATATTTTTAAGTTATTTTACTATTTATAGAGACAAGTATCTTCTTTGCCAGTAATCATTTCAATTAATTTTTTTCATGTAATTCTTTTCATGTAAAAGTCAGTGTTTCGGATCTAATCACATATACTTGGGCCTCATTATATACATTTTTTTTCTTTAGGTATGTTTAGGAGACATTAGACATGCTATTCTGATTTTTCAGAAAAGACAGCACAATGAGAATGTAGCAGTACCAACAGTGATATGACATAGATTGAGACTCAGCCTCTGCCATAAAACCGTAGTGTTTCACTCTTGTGGAATCACACAGGACCACATGGGCTATAAAAATGAGAATCAGTAGTTTGTGCTAAAGACATTTTGGAGAAAATTGCATTCCGTTTGAAAAATATTAAAATACTAAAAGGAAGTACTAGTATACTAGGATGCATACGTATGAAATAAAGATCTTTACCAGATGTTCCATCCATGAATTGACATTTGCACCAGAATGTTTTCTTTACTTGAAAATGACATAGCACTATACGGTCTTTGCTTTTGCACACCTGCCTTTCTCTGTTTCCCTAGGAATCCAGAGTCGCTCCTCTTTCTGTCCTGACCTTCTGCTGCCCCTGGACGCTCCAGTTACCAGTGTCCCTGGTCCCGTAAGAACAGCCGCCAGGAGGTGGTCACCATGTTTTGCGCGAAGCTGAAGGACCTGCAGATCACGGGGGACTGCCCCTTCTCGCTGCTGGCCCCGGGGCAGGCCCCCAAAGAGCCCGCGGGCGAGGCGGCGGGGGGCGGGCCCGCAGCTCCGCCCGGACGGCAGGGCGTCTGTCCCGGCGACCCCGGGGAGAAGCCACCCGCGGGGCTTCCCCAGAGGAAGAGCAGCCGCAGCCGCGTCTACCTGCACACTTTGGCAGAGAGTATTTGCAAACTGATCTTCCCGGAGGTGAGTGCCTGGCCTTTCGAGATTTTACTGATAATCTGAAAACGGCAAAAGGATGTTTTCCTAAGGAAAATGTGAACACTTGCTTTCTCACTTTCAAGGCTACAGTCGATGTAGACTGTTTTCTGCAAACATTTTTTTTAAAGCAGTCATTTTCTTAAATTGTGTTTAATCTGAAAATGTTTAAAATCGTGCATGCTTTTCCAGAGCATCCTGCACTCTGACAGGCTTTGTGACTTTGAGCCGCTGCCTCACCCTTTGGCCCCAGCGGCCGTACCTGAAAGTGGAAATGCTCACAGCCCCTGCTCCCTAGGGTCTGCACGGGCATCAGGTGAAACAATCCACAGCTCTCGCCACCCACAAGGACCCGTTTTCTACTTATGGATGCCAAGCTATTTTTTATGGATTCGTTCGCTGTATTTTTAGAGCTAAATTCCTTGAAGGATAACTTATTCCCTGCTGGGTTTTCCTAAGAGTGTCATTGTTCCCTGGCAACTTGCTGAGGTGGGAAGACCGCCTCACCCTGCTGGTTCAGAGTCTGAAGTCTCCACTCACGCCGGGCCTGCCCGTGACACCCACCTGCCCTCAGCTCAGACACATCTCGATGTAGCGCTGTGGGCTGGGCTGCACAGCCTGATGCCGTTTTGAGGTGTGGAGCGCAGCCCTTAAGGGGATCCTGGAAAGACTGATGCTGTCAGGTCTCCCTTATATGTGGAACCTTAAGAACAACGACAGCAACTCGTAGAAAGTACAGACCGGCAGCTAGAAGGTGAATGAGTGCTCGGGGGTAGCGTGCAGCACGGTCACTGGACCTGGCACTGCGGGATGATGTGTAGGAAAGTCGTTAGGCAAATCCTGTGAGTTCTCAGCACAAGGAGACTTTGGTTTTCTTTTTTCTTTCTGTTCTTTTTACTGTATCTATATGAGAAGGTGGATGTTAGCTGAACCTATTGTGGTAATTATTTCACACTCTATGTAAATCAAGCCGTCATGCTGTGCCCTGTAAACTTAGACAGTGATGTATGTCAATTATTTCTCAATAAAACGGGTGGCGGGGGGGGGAAGGGGGGGAAAAGAACTCTGGGGACAGAGCATAGACCAGGTAAAATATCTTTGGAATGGATGGGGCATGTGGCGGGTTCCTTGTCCCTTGGGGTCAAAGAGAAGAGCTACTGAAAGGCTTCATGGAGTGTCTTCCTCCCTCTGTCAGTGTTCACGGTTTTATATAAATTCTCATCAACTGGGAGACTGGGGATTGATGTGATCAAGCTCCAGCTCTCGTCATCCACGGATGATTTTTAATTGACTCCACACCAGCCCTGTGCCTGTGTGAAGCACTGAAGAACCACAGACTGGTGACTTTTGGGAGTGGAAGGGACGTCAGAGATAAACTTGTTTCACTCCCGAGAAGGACTAGAGAGGCTAAGTGACTTGACCAAAGTCACACAGCTTTGGAAGGATAGAGCAATTACTGCTGTCAACAATATGGACTCGAGTGACAAAGAAGAGACTTGAATTGAAGCTTGAAGGATGGATAAATTAGAATTAGCAGGAAGTTGAGGGAACTTAGCATCAAATTTAAAAAAACACAGTAGTACTTTGGTTCGTGGCCTTTGAGATGGAAATATTTAATTATTCTCGCCCTGCTCCAGTCACTAGCCAGCCGGCTTTGGCTGGGGTGAGGGATGTAGCCCTTCTCGGGCGGGTGGTTGGCATCACAGTCTGGGAAGCGGTTGGTAATCTCATTTCCAAGCGCAGAGCGGGATGCACAGGGATGGACAGATGGTGAGGACGGACGGCTGGAGACCTTCCATGCTTTCCCTGGGTCTTGTCATTACCATGGTGGCTTCATTATTCTGTTTGGTAAATTTTGAGTTCCTACAGTAGAAGTCGTGCACATGTTGGAACCTCTTTTAAAAACATTCTGAACACCAAACATATATGTTCCTGTTTTCCTTTACTTTATTTAGAAGGATCTGTGTTGTTTGTTCATGAGCTCACAGGAATAATCATCAAGGTTTGACTGCGCTGTCATGTAGCAGGGAAGGCGAGGATGTAGGCCTTCCAAGAGGCAGGAGGTGACCCTTGGCATCAAGGACCAGGACCCTTTTCCCACAACTGAGGCCATTTTCATTAAAACAGGGAACGTCCCAGGGCCGTGTAGTAAACAACCTAGATTACTTCATCCCCTGTCCGAACATCTACGTGTCTTTGATTAAGTAGGACTTTTCTTTTTAACCGATTCTTTCTAAGTGGACAGATTTAATGCTTAGCCTACTGTTCAATTTCAGTTCTACCAGTAACCCAAAGGACGAGACTCCAAATACTATCTGATGGCACCCTAGTTCTTGCTTTCGATAATCAGATTTAACTCCCCAATTATGTTTTATGGGGTGACAAGTATATCCTTAGCAGATTTAGAGTGGGAGATGGCTTTCCAGAGTTGTGGAATCATAGGTTACAGAAGTCTTTTTGCTCATCTAATGCAAACTTTTCATTAGTTTGAAGAAATTGACACATAAAAGGCCACTTGCTTTAAGTAAAAGATAACTGAGGAGACCAGGTAAAATATCTTTGGACTGGATGGGGCATGTGGAGGGTTCTCTGCAGTTCATTCGTAATCTGTTGCTCTTTCTGTTACATTGTTAGCTGATTTTTCTTGAATATTCTCCCCAGTAATCCTGTAAGCTCCTCAGGCAGAATGTCTTTAAAGAAATTATGATATGGTATTAGCCACAGTTGTAGCGAATCAGAACCCACTTCCTGAATTGAATCAATTGAGTCAGATATGCTTATATAAAGGATATCATCCCAAATCCAAGACCTTGTGAGATTAAGAGGGTCTGAGGGGACTCCTGAAGTCTCTAAATGTGCTGCAAAATATTGGGTTGCAAGAAGAAAAAAGAGAAACAGTTTTACAGCCTCCTTATGCGGGAAATATCCTTGGTCTAGAAAATCATTAAAAACTGTAGAAAACACCCCATCCCAGCTCCTGCCATACTTAAAACCTTTCAATGACTTTTCATTGCTCTAACATAAAAATAAACTTTCTTAATATAGCCTCCAGGCCAAAAAAAAAAAAAAAAAACTGTAGAAAAGTTAAAAATCAACTGAAATAGCAACATATCCATAAACCAGACCAATGAAATTCCATTCAGAGTGTTCCCAACAATATTGCTTCAAACAGCAGTTGTACCTGAAGTATTAATACACGAGTATCCTCTAGGGCTGTCCTGCAGTGATTGATTCCGTGTCATGAGGCCTGAGGTCTCAGGAAAGTTGAGTCCTTCTCGTGGATTTCTTGTGAACTGCGTCATCTCAGGGTCTAGGCTCAGGTTGTCTTGTAGAAGCCCTAGCACCAAGGTAGGAAACTATGCACCAGCAGCCTTTACCAATGCATGTTTTGTCTGAAAAGCTTGTTGGTTTTGTTTTGTCTTGTTTTGAATTTATAACAATTTTCCAGAGGTGCAATGGTGGGTGATGAAAGTAGACAGAAAAGCCTGGTAAGCCACAATATCACCACCTTATGCTACTACAGCTTGGCTAGGACTTTGGAACTTTCTTCTTTAGAAAAACAAATTCTTTTTTTAATTTTATTGAAGTACAGTTGATTTACAATGTTGTGTTAGTTTCAGGTGTACAGCATAGTGATTCAGTCATCCATATGCATGTATCCATTCTTTTTCAGATTCTTTTCCCGTATAGGTCATTACAGAGCATTGAGTAGAGTTCCCTGTGCTATACGGCAGGTCCTAAGTTCTGATTCAACATGGAAAGTCAGGAAGACACCTGCTCCACAAACCCCAGCAATGAGAGCGGGACCATTTCTCCTTTCTTACAATGGCAACATATACGCTAGGAGGAAAGGACTAGAAAAAGAAGTTCCTGGTGGCAGTGGGAAGGAAATGAAAGACCAGGAAGAATACAGACTGGCAAGGATAAAACCATGTACCTGTTGTTTTAACCGAAAGGTCAAGAGGAGGAGAGAGAAGGGTGGTGTCTCAACTAGCGCTCGGGGCGAGGAAGGAAAAAGTCTTTGGTGCCAGAATTGGATGGATTCTCTTTTCTCATTGCTCATCCGAAGTTCCTGGTCAGAGCAGCAATTCATATATAAACAAATGTAATCAAATTATTTTAAATTGGAAACAATCTAAATCCATTTTTGAACAAGCTGAAAGAGTAACACCTCTGTACTGGCTTATATCTCCTCACTGATAGAAATGTTATAGACCAAGCCTTCAAGACTGAACAGCTGATGGGGCGCGGGGATGATGGTCATTCATTCATTCATTCATTCCATCACTGTGTAGCGAGCATCTCCTGTGGCCAGGTACTATCTAGGTGCTGGACATGCAGTAGTGAGCAAAACAGATGCTCCCTGCCCTTTTGGAGTCTCTATTCTAGTGGAGAAGACAGAAAATGCGAAACAAATGTCAGGTAGCAGATGCTTGAAAGACAGGCTCGTGCAGAGGCAGTGACCCTCATTTCACTGCTGACGCCTCTTCCCGTATGAACAGGTTTTGCGGAAAGATGGATGGGGCGGAGCTGAAACTGGCAGTCTCATATACAACTGATAAGAGTGCCAACTGCTACAAACTTTTATGAAATTAATTTGGAAAGAGCTCCTGAAAATTAAAAATGCACAGACTTTAAGGATTTCACTGAAAAAAATATAGCTTATGGACATAAAAAGCAATATATGAGAGGGAAAAAAAGGCCCTTGAGAAACTGAAGATTCTTGCGCACCCCCGGCTGATCTGCCTCGTTTACGGTCTTGGGTTTAATGTTCCCTTCCTCCTTCCCCGATCCAAGGACTCTGAGGAACAGGCCCCCATTTCTCTTCCTAAACCCGTTCCCCACCTGCCAGGCATCCGGCCCTTGGTCGGAATCTGCCCACTGTTCCAGCCCTTCTTTCCTCCTGAGGCAGATGTGTCCTCTCTCTCCTTACCGGAACCGTCAGAAAAATGGTTCTACGTGGTAGATCTAAGTTCTCCTTTATTTCTTTTCAGTACTTGCATTTTCTTTCAAGAAATTTCACATTTCTTTTCTAAGCTCTATATGCTCTTTAAAAACCAAAAGTTTTGGGGCTTCCCTGGTGGCGCAGTGGTTGAGAATCTGCCTGCCCATGCAGGGGACACGGGTTCGAGCCCTGGTCCGGGAAGATCCCACATGCCGCGGAGCAACTAAGCCCGTGCGCCACAACTACTGAGCCTGCGCTCTAGAGCCCGTGAGCCACAACTACTGAGCCCGAGTGCCACAACTACTGAAGCCCACGAGCCTAGAGCCCATGTTCTGCAACAAGAGAAGCCACCGCAATGAGAAGCCCACGCACCGCAACAAAGAGTAGCCCCTGCTCGCCGCAACTAGAGAAAGCCCGCGTGCAGCAACGAAGACCCAACACAGCCAAAAATAAATAAATAAATTTTTTAAAAACACCAAAATTTATTTTAATAACTCATTTCATTAAAACAGAAGCTTGGTCTATTTTGCTTAACTTTACTGTCTCACTTGACCAGTGGAAATTCCAAGAGAAATATAAATAGTTCTCAAGGAAAAAGGAATTTCACAACTTGGGATATAGCCAGAGAATTCTCCACTGTCCTCTGGGTAAACTACACAAAGAACTGGTGGCTATATACACACATAGATACATATGATTTTTTTACGGAATGCAAAGAAATTACCAGTGCTTTACTTCCCACTTATCAACAAGCTGTTAAGAGAGGTTAATAGTATTGAAACCAGTGTTTAAAACTATGCAGGCTTATGTACAACTATTTTGCAATCTAGGAAGATTCATGAGATACTCAGAAATCAATAGAAGAGAAGAACACTGCAAGTATTTGGTGAAGGTTATTCGTTCAAAGAAAGGAAATGAGTGCAAGTTCGGGGAAATCCGAGATTTGTTTCAATCAGTGATCAACTGACCTTGGTGACAGATTGGATTTAAGGGATAAAAGAAAGGGGAGAGCCATACTCGGGAGTTTTCTAGAGCAGGACACGTAAACCGTACATGAGACAGAAATGTGTGTTTGTGGGAAGGGTGGCGGTCACTGGGGTGGCTGGTGTGGGGCTGTGGAAGGAGTGGGAGTCTCTTGGCTTGAGCGCCCCTGAGACTGAAGTCCTGGCCACACACCCAAGGGGTTTCCAGCCCCCGAGGAAAGGGTGCCCGCGATTCCTCCACGAAGGCTTGACTTCACCAAGCCAGGTCTCCTGTTTGATTCCAGCTCAGTGACTGTCAGTGAGCCGCCCACCAAGGGCAAAGCCCACATCCAGACTCAAGTGAGTCTGAGAGCTTTGCTTCTGCCCAAGTGTGAAAAGCCCATAGAAAATCTATCCCCTTTTCCACAGCGTCAACTCACTACACTTATTAAAGTAACTGCTTCTGCTTCTTCATAAGGAGCTTTCAGCACCAATTTTCTGTAAAGTATGTATCTTCAAGAATATGATTGTTTAAGGGAATGTTTAAAACTTTTCCTTTCAATTTTCAGTTTGAGCGGCTGAACCTTGCCCTTCAGAGAACACTGGCAAAACACAAAATAAAGGAAAGCAGGTAAGTTGAATCACTTTAGTTGCATGAATCTCCTGTTGCAATCGCTGACACAGCTACTAATAGCCAACACTGAGTGACGTATGCGTGTGTTTTGAATCATTTTGGTATGCCGGGAACTGGGCTAAACGTTTTAGCTACCACTCATATGAAAGCAAGTGTATTCATTTTTCACATTTTATGTATCACTAAGCTCAGGTTCCTGTAAAATATCTGGGATCATATAGCTGTTTAGGCAAAGGCAGAACTGAGTTTCAAGCCTGGGTTTTTCAGAGCCCATGATGTTAACCATGTTGCCCTGTGCTGTTGCTTTTAATAAGCTCCCAGAAGGCCTGTTCTTTCCTAGCAAGGGATAGCTTCTGAAATGTTTTACAAAGGTAAGGCATGGGTCAGAGCAGAGTCCTTGCCTGAAGAACACAGCCGAGAGGCTGGGGCCTGCCTGGCTCTCCCCCATAGCCTCGACCACAGGTTAAACTTTCCGCTCCTGCATCAGGAGGACGGGAAAGGATACAGGAGCCAGAGGAGGGCCACTCAGGGGTCTGGGGCAGCTGGGGCGGTCCTCAGGGAGGTGTTTCGGCATTTTCCTAACTGGTTCGGCTATACTGGTGTGTGAATACCTGTTCCGTTTATACTTTTTTTTTTAAAAAAACAACCTGACTTTTAGAGTTCATTTTAAAAATACATCTCGGCTCATTTACTGCTGGTGGATAACTTGATTTGGCCTTGTTTTGGTTTTCCTGAAATCAAAGGATTATTTCATGTGCAAATAATACAATAAACACTTGAGTTCCAATTTTCAGAATTGAACTTGGAAGTTTTGCAAACCAGTATCATTGTCGGGAATATCTGATAAGGTCATTCATCTGTCTGCTGCTCAGGAGTGGATAATCTGCTCTGCGGATTATCTGGGCTGAATTTCCCTTGCTGACTAACTGGTCCCAGACTGTGGGCAGCAGGCAAAGCCAAGAAGGGGTCAGAGACAGGTCCAAAAAGAGAGAGTGTGAATCTATGTGTCTGACAGAAGCTGTGTTTACAGAGTGATATGGAAAGCATTCCAGAACGCCTCTGACCTTAATTCTCAGTCAGGCTGATAAGATAGCCAACAAGTCCTGTAGCTGTGCTACTGTGTCTGTCTGCCTAGGGCTTCGGCAGACAGTTTACTCAGAATTTATTCTCAGGGCCTTGTGTCCTGAAATGTGCCTAAGCTAGATGCAGATATTCAGTTAGGATGTGTTCCCAGAGATGTATCTCTTTAAAAAAAAAATTCTCAAAACTTAAAAAAATTATTTTATTTGGAAATTAAAAAAAATCTTTTACCACTTCCCTGACTTCTTAAAGAGTTGATCACACTTTTAAATTGCCCTAATCACTATTCCACTGTTGAAATAGGATGAAGGACCTTTTTTCTTATGAGACTGCCTGCTGATATGCTAAATGGCTTCTCTCTGCTTTCTTTCTTTAGTTCTTTGGGACATTGGGCCTTTCTCCCCATCTTTCTGGCAGGTCAGCTGCTGTTTCTACTGCAGTCAGTTTGCTGCCTGCTGAGGGTACCTTAACTGCCCCGTCTGCCACCTTTGTTAAGTAAATGAGTTTTAGTACAGCCGTTATGATACCTCTTTGGGTTGGTTGCACAGAGAGCTTTTGGTTTGTTTCTTTTTCTAGGACCTTTTGATCACATCACAGCATCATGTGTGAACTTGTGGCTGGTGTGTGTGTCTCTGTGTACAACATATGCACATTTGCTGGTGTCCATGCAGGCTTACACCTTCTCGTTTTTTAATTTTTTTGAGGGTAAAGAGAGGGAGCTTATTTTGTTTTTTGGGTTTTTTTAAAATAAATTTATTTATTTATTTATTTTTGGCCGCATTGGGTCTTCGTTTCTGCGCTTGGACTTTCTCTAGTTGTGGCGAGCGGGGGCTGCTCTTCGTTGCGGTGGGCGGGCTTCTCATTGCAGTGGCTTCTCTTGTTGCGGAGCACGGGCTCAAGGTGCACCGGCTTCAGTAGCTGTGGCGCGCGGGCTCAGTAGTTGTGGCTCGCGGGCTCTAGAGCGCAGGCTCAGTAGTTGCGGCGCACGGGCTTAGTTGCTCCGCGGCATGTGGGCTCTTCCCGGACCAGGGCTCGAACCCGTGTCCCCTGCATTGGCAGGCGGATTCTTAACCACTGCGCCACCAGGGAAGTCCCAGGGAGCTTATTTTGAATCGCACTATGTGTTGTTTGGATTAGCTAAGCGTTGCTGGGAGCTAGCAGAAGAGGTCTCTGAGCAGCTTTGCTCTCATTCTTTAGAAACAAAACCAGAAGTTGCTTAAGGGAGGAGACGGAGCAAATCTAAAGACTGAAAATGTAACATAATATGTAACAAAGGGTTGGGGGGCCTCTAGATCCAAACTAGATGAAATTCAAATTATTTAGATAAGAACATATAGAAATATATATTTCTAGTAACCTAGTATTTTAAATAATTATAAGCAGTATACCTTTATGCGATCAAGTAGCCAACAGAGCAATTTTCCTTCTCAAAAATGTTTCCTTTTGAAACTTCTCTACATGTATCATGCTGTACTGAAATCTGTTTAACATTTTAAATTCATGCCTGTTTCCTCTTGGCTTGTCTAATGGCAAGCTGAACCACAAGTAGAACTTGGGTGTCTTATAATACACTTCAGTAGTTTGGCAAATTTGGTCATAATCAGTCATCACTATCAGAAATCATCAATTAGGCAAACATGAATCAACAAGTTGTCCAGCTGAAATTACAAAAACCTTCTATCAGTCAAAATGTATGCTATTATATTATCAACTTTTGTGCTACATAAAGCAGTGCAGAAATTGAATAAGGAATAGATTTCTTTAGTTACTAATTTTTATGTAAGATCAAGGATAAAAGTTTAATGTGATGATGTCTGAGAGTTAAATATATAGAACCAAAATCTCAAAAGCAGGATGTACTCTGTATTTGCTTTAGAAAATAATTAAGAACTTACTTAAAAGTGAAATCCCTCAGTAGAGAGATTTTTCTTCTTGGTTGGTTGGGTTATCAGAAAACCCCATGCTGATTTATTATCATCTGGTTGGGTTATCAGAAATCCCCATGCTGATTTATTATCATCGTTTCCTGGCCATTTCATACCACTGGTTTTCTGCCAGTACAGCCTCTATACTATTAGCCAATGTGAAGTTAGCTTCAAAGGTAAATATACTTTATAAGAAATGATGCAACACTCTAAATCAGGTATATTCGGGGGTTTTCCAACATTGTTTTGGGTTTGTACATGTCACTGCTCCTTTCCTGTAAACTTGACAGTCAAGATTTGCGTCTACAGAAAAGGTAATTTAAATTATTTTCTGTCATCATTTCTGTATGTTATAATGTGAAATTTTAGCATTCACTTGTCAGTTTATAATTTAAGATATTGAAATAATTTCAGGAAATCCTTGGAAAGAGAAGACTTTGAAAAAATAATGGCAGACCAAGCGATTGCAGCAGGTAATAGAATTAAGTATATGCAATTAGGAAATAATTATACTTGTAGAACTAATGTTTTACCTGTAAACAAAGATTTTCTATTCCTAGAAAATATTTACCTGGAGAACTAATATTTTCTTTAAAATACTCATATTTATTGGTTGGTAGCTTCCAGTGTGAAATGTTAAATATCATGTTTTGTGTTAACACAAAGAATAACTCTTTTTCGTACAATATGTCTTTGTTTGACCTCAAATATTTCCTCTTCTTACAATGTTTATTTGCTGAGAAGTAGATAAAGCTGCGTGGGAGGCTGACTCATAGGCATTCACATGCTTTGGTCTTGAACTTTAAGTGTTCCTCATTTATGCATGAAAAATTCTACTCAGCAAAGTAAAAGAAGTAATTTTTTTAAAGGTTGGAAGCAATCATGGGAAGAAAGGTGAGCAGTGCTCTCATATTAATACCTAGTTTGGAGGAAGCAAGCAGATGAGTGACTTTGTCATACTGTCCTTTTCAAAGTTTGAGTGCACGGACCAACAGGTTAGATGTTTCTCAAAGTACAAGAGATGAAGAACTTGATGATGATGATGACAATGACGATGGCTGACTTGTACTGAGCCCTTCCTCTGGGTCAGGCGCGATTGAAACGTGCCCGCCAACCCTGCCACGGCAGTGCTGTGGACAGGGCACTGGGGTTCCCTAAGTCACAGATGAGAAGAATGTGGTACACAGAGTGTAAAGAACAAAGGACATTAGAGGGAGAAGCTTTGGAAAGTAGATAATATATTCCAAACACCTATTCAGTCAGGTAACATCAAACAAGAATGCTATTTTACTCGGAAAAAAATTACTTCATATCATCTCTAAGGAGAAATGACAAAATTGAGTTTCACCACCAGTGATTTAAATTAATTCCTGTATCTGATGCTTATACTCCAAGGGGGCCGGGACCCCTTCACCAACACGTACCACTGTTTCCGTGGTTAACAAGGTGGGAGAGCTTTTTCTGAAATGGACTTGATCCTGTGATTCCAATTGCTCTTTTATAGTTAAGTTTCAGGGAGATAAAAAGTCATATATTATACTCAGTTGATCATTCTTTCGTAATTAACCGACCTGGGATTCATATTAGGAGTTATCCAAATTTTAGAAACTAAGTTATGTAGATAATTTAAACACGGGTAGTTAATTTTGGTTGGGAATCGTATTAGCAGATACAAAGCAAACTACCTCGTCAGATAGAACAATATTAAAAGTAGTAACAGCACACCTCTGCTAACATGGCGCACTTGATACGGCAGAAAACGTGTTGTATGTGCTTTCAGGGGTCCCAGTGGAGACCATCAGAGAGTCTCTCGGTGAGGAGCTTTTCAAAATATGCTATGAAGAAGATGAATACATCCTAGGTGTGGTCGGAGGAACCCTGAAAGACTTTTTAAATAGCTTCAGCACCCTTCTGAGACAAAGCAGCCACTGCCAGGAAGCAGAAAAGAAGGGCAGGTTTGAGGACGCGTCCATCCTATGCCTGGACAAAGATCCCGATTTCTTAAATGTTTACTATTTCTTCCCCAAGAGGATCACTTCCCTGATTCTCCCCGGCATCGTTAAGGCAGCCGCTCGCCTCTTGTACGAGACCGAAGTGGAGGTGTCCTCGACGCCCCCCTGCTTCCACCAGCACTGCAGCGAGTTCATGGACCAGCCCTGCCTGCTCTACTCCGTCCACGTCAAGACCCCCCGACCGTCCCCACCCCCCGGGAAGCCCCCGTCCTCACTGGTGATCCCCGCCTCGCTCTTCTGCAAGACCTTCCCCTTCCATTTCATGCTGGACAGAGACATGGCCATCCTGCAGCTGGGCAACGGCGTCAGAAGGCTGACGAGCCGGAGAGACGTGCAAGGGAAGCCTCATTTTGACGAGTGCTTCGAGATCCTCACTCCAAAAGTCAGCCAGACGTTCAGCGGAATCCTCACCATGCTGAACATGCAGTTTGTGGTCCGCGTGAGGAGGTGGGACAACGCCGTGAAGAAACCTTCCAGGGTAAGAAGAACGTTACACTGTTGTGAATATGGAATCCATTGTTTCACGTTTAAAGACTAGCAATAAAAAAGGTTGAAATATACGCGTTACTTGAGACGTTTTAATACAGCATTTCTGTTTAAGACAATTCTAAAATACTATGAAGGCTGGAGTAAATTTAAGACAAGATTCTTTCTGCATTCCTTTGCTTGCTTACTTAAGCCATCACTGCACAGATATTTGTTGAATGCAGTCTACCTTTTACAATCTTTATGGAGTATTTTATAACTGAATTAGAAAAATATTGATGTAAAAGTATGGTTTCAACCATCATGAAATAGCTGACTTAATTTGGAATGATAAGAGGAATTCTACAAAAAAGAAACAAAAACTTGTTTCTTACAGGAGGCAACTAAATGGATTTTTTCACTATTTAATAGACATGGAAAAAATCAATAACTTGTTTGATTAACTGTTAGAGAATGTGGGGAGAAATGTTCTGCTCTCATCTCATAATAGAGAACCATGGTAATGATTTAGAAAAATGTTTGGGAAATCACAGCCGATAGTACAAGTGAGCTCAAAGAAAGGCTTATGACGCATCTAACTTCTGGACACACGTAAACCAGCAGACATGCTGTCTGTCCCCCCAAATGAAAACAGCTTTATTACTTTTTATCATAAAAGTAGTATAGCTAAGTGTTTAAAAAATAGGTAATACTTAAAGATGTTCATTGCAAAATCAAAACCACTAATTATACACATTTTTGTTTAAAACAAAATATACTATTTACAACTTTTTTTTAATCACTAAACGATATCTGTGGGCCTCCTGCCATGTCATTAGATACCTGTCTATTTCACTTTTTCAAAGGCCGTGTCGTATCCCATCGTGTGGTTTTCCGTTTAACCGTTCACTATTGAAGGACACCTGGGCTGCCTTCTTCCGCTTTGCTGCCGTGAACACACATGTAAACGTTTGTCTCATTCACACAAGTAATCCTGTCATCCAGGACAAACACGTGAAGTCCCCCTCGCTCAGGGCTCCTTGTGCCATCCTTTCTGCCGCTGTCCACAGAATGTAGTAGCAGAAGCATCAGCGTGCCACATAGTGAGAAAGCCTTGAAGCAAGAATTTTGGGCTCTGTTGATTGAAAATCATGATTTCTGTGTAGCCTGTACTCCAGTATATTCTCCAAATGTCTGCATGCCTTTTAGAATTCATAGTAAATTGCAACGATAAGAAAGCATATTGTTTTTGTTGACAAGTAGAAAAACATCAAGTCTAAAAATAAAAGGAGGGACTTCCCTGGCGGTCCAGTGGTTAGGACTCCACGCTTCCACTGCAGGGGGCGCAGGTTCGATCCCTGGTCGGGGCACTGAGATCCTGCAAGCCTCACGGTCCAGCCACACACACAAAAAAGCAAAAAAACAAAAACCAAAGGGATTATCGCTGTACCCACCTCCTCACCTTTTTGTCTCAAAAAGGTGTTGGGAACTTGAATAAGCCACAGCTGTTGGCGCTCCTCTCTACGCAGGTGATGGACCTCAAAGGCCAGATGATCTACCTGGTGGAGTCCAGCGCCGTCCTGTTCCTGGGCTCGCCCTGCGTGGACAGACTGGAGGACTTCACGGGCCGCGGGCTCTACCTCTCGGACATCCCCATCCACAACGCGCTGCGCGACGTGGTCCTGATCGGAGAGCAGGCCAGGGCGCAGGACGGCCTGAAGAAGCGGCTGGGCAAGCTCAAGGCCACGCTGGAGCAGGCCCACCAGGCCCTGGAGGAGGAGAAGCGGAAGACGGTGGACCTCCTGTGCTCCATCTTCCCCTGCGAGGTGGCGCAGCAGCTGTGGCAGGGCCGGGCCGTGCAGGCCAAGCGGTTCGGCGACGTCACCATGCTCTTCTCGGACATCGTGGGCTTCACGGCCATCTGCGCCCGCTGCTCGCCGCTGCAGGTCATCACCATGCTCAACGCGCTCTATACCCGCTTCGACCGGCAGTGCGGGGAGCTAGACGTCTACAAGGTAGGGGCCGGGCGGGGCGCGGGGCGGGGCCGGGCGGGGCGCGGGGCGGGGCCGGGCAGGGGGCGGGGCGGGGCCGGAGGCCCCGGCCCGGGAGCAGGAGGCGTGCTCGGCCGTGCGCGCGTCTTCCGGCCCGAAACGGTTCTGAATCCGCTCGTTCCAGAAAGGACGAGCTTGCCCCAAAGAACAGGCACAGAGTGCAGGGGGGACAGAGCGAGGGGCCGTCGGACCCTCAGAAAGGGGAAGTTGAAAAGACGGTGAGCCTGAGCCTCGACGGTGAGACCCCAGATGAACCGCCAGGGTGAGATGCACCGTCAGGGTGAGATGCACCGTCGTCAGGGTGAGACGTTTCAAGGTCAGCCTAGCACAGGGAGGACGTATCCTCTCTCTCTGCAGAAGGAAAGAAGCACGAGGACTGCACGAATTGTCTGCGAACGGATTCGTTCAGTACAGGGTAACGGGGTCCTTTTCACAGCCAGGGCGCAGAAACCCAAGTCAGCGGCTTACGGGGTGACTGTACCCAGGCCAAGGGCAGAAGGAGGCCTGTCTTCAAATCTCCTTTTCTGCCTTATTGGCTTTGTGAGCAGAGAAAGTTAAATAACCTTTCTCATTTCTGAAACAGAGAATATAATACCCACCCACAGAGTTTATATGCATGAATCACATGCATTATGTCCCGTAATCTTCATGAACACGACTGTTACAAAGATTACGGTAAAAAAAATAATCTGTCATTCGTCAGCCAGCAGGATTTACTGAGGGCCTGCAGGGCACCAGCCACCATTCTAGGCTCTGAGGAGGCACAGAGATTGTCCCTGAAACATAATAAACTATTTTTTAATTAACTTTTGTTAATAAGAGAACCAATGAAGACATTTTGTGTTCAGCTTATTTCTTTAGAAGTAAAACATATTTTCTTGCTGATTTAAAGTATTTTACATTGTCCTAAATGCTGGCATAAGGAATAAAGCATGCTTCTCATTTATGTGGCTTGAATCATCTTTTAATTTGCCACGTAAAAATCTGCCATATCAGAGCTTAATGCAACATGAGAATAAATAAATGATTAAAGAGGAAACAAAAATTATTTATGGGACTCTGTAAGCCCCTCCTTTGTTCCAATCTAGATGCTCGAAGTAAAACTTTCCTTGTAAAAAATTTCTAACAGGAAATTCCAGACAGAGCTATGATTCCCTTAGGAAAAAAGAGGTCCATGTATAATTACAGATAAAATAATTGGCTTCACTTAGGTTAAGCCTGATGGCCTCTTGTGGAATTCACTGTATTTATTTGTAGACAGTTTAGGTCTTGAGAATATCTCCTCTCGGAGCTGGGAGGAGGTCTCCCTGTCTTCTGCAAACTGCAGTGGCCGCTCGCAGAAGCCGCCCGCTGCTGCGCGGCTCGCCCTGTTGCGACTTTAAAGCACGGGCCGTTCCTCCCGAGTGTTCAGAATCTTGCTGCCCACGATGAGGGTGCGGGCGCAGAGACCCGCGGGGGCCCAGCTGCAGCCCCAGCCGGAGAGCCTGCATCCCCGTTTCACCTGCTCTCCATGCCGACTCTGCGTGGAAGCACCTGGAGATGCTGTGACTAAACGGGGGAGGGTCCTCACCTCGGAATAACCTTAAGATGCAGAGAGTGTTAACCGGGGGCTGACCTGTGCCCGTGGTGGCTTCCAAGGAACCGTCAGGCTTGTTTACTCCAGGACCCGACTGGACCAGGACTTCATTCAGTTACATCTCCTTTCTGTCTTTCAATCTCTTGGCCGTTTTCTGCTTATCGGAGGGAGTATTTGTTGTTTCAGCACATCCTTACTGGTCCTCCAGCGTGGGCCAGCGTGGGAGGGGGTACAGTCCCTGTGACACTGGGGACGCGATACCACTCTCACCTCCGC
Organism: Eubalaena glacialis; assembly: GCF_028564815.1. Classification (NCBI taxonomy): domain Eukaryota; kingdom Metazoa; phylum Chordata; class Mammalia; order Artiodactyla; family Balaenidae; genus Eubalaena; species Eubalaena glacialis. Next base: position 155,987,659 of record NC_083720.1, on the reverse strand, counting down.
AGGGGCTGCAGCAGCGCAGAGGACAGCACCCAACACCCAGCAGGGGCGAGGGTGCCCTTCTCCTGCTTAGTAACACTTCCTGAGCCCTGTGACAGGTTAGCCGTTAGCCTGAGCGCTTCTCTGCCTATGATGCTGAGGAGAGGCTCTCGGGATGCCCGGCCGCCGGGCTGTGTCCTTGGTGAGCAGCCTGGGCCCCAGTGATGGGGGAGTTGATGAGACAGACTCCGAGAGCTTGCGTCCCACTGGGAGAAAAGCCAACACACACAGGCGTAACTCCACAGCATCCCCGTTGGTGTGTTCTCCTGGTAGGAAATGGAGCAGGTACGGGGCCATGGGCGGGATCGGCCTTCCTGGCCAGGTGGGTGTCAGCAGGGCCCGAGGAGACCAGGGACATGCCAGGTGGCCACCTGCAGGAAGACTGTTCCAGACCGTGGAGTAGCAAGTGTTTGGTATGTCTGAGGGGAAAGGGGTGGCCGCTGGCTTGGAACACAGTGAGCAAGAGGGAGAATTCGGAGATGGATCGGGGGCAGCGGAGAGGCAGGGCAAGAACTTGGGGGGCACATTAAGGGCCCCGGCACTTATTCTGCATGAAATAGGGAGTCACTGAAGTTTGCCCCCGTTCTCTTCTCCTCTCTCGTCTCCGTCCCCCTAGATTGGAAGCTCTGGATCAGAACAGTGATATGATCTGATAAGTTACAATTAATATTTAGAGGAGAAAAATGTACCTATTACAAATTGGTGGCTTATTTGTGGATTTAAAGTAACCATTAGCTTTCTGTACTCAGGATCACAGACAGATAAAAATCACTGGTAGCAACAGCAATCATGACAATGATAATAATATACATGAAATTTACAGAAGAGCCTGATTTCCAATGGCTTTCCAGTCACCACTGTCTCTGCCTCTGGGCTTGACGTCTTGGTTTCTACACTTTGTGATTAATATTCATGTGGACAGTTTAGCGTTGCTATGACAACCCCAAATGTCCTTTTGGAAAGCTAAAATGACAGTTTTAACCTGGCACATCCTTATTAAATTCATAGGGCCTTGATTCAGTAGTGACTTTGTTCAGAAAGCTGTATTTTATGCTGAGAGGGTACACAATTACCCAATATCTTAAACAGTTTAGTATAAACCCAAAGTACGTCATTTGCTTCTACAAAGCCCTTTTACGTGGTGGGGAAAGAAGGAGGTGAGTCAGTGGCGATCCTGGGAGTAGAAGCCCCTCCCGACACCGTGTTCGCAGCACGGCACTGCCGCTCACCTTGTGCGTTTCCTGGAAAGGAAAGCCTTTTCCAAGGGTCTGTGATTTGCTCTGATGTTCCGTTGGCCCTGAGCGCTGAGGTGTCTGCAGCATGATTCTTAGTTTCTGCTCTATGATATGCGCTGTGCTGCTTCCTCAGCTTCCGTTTGTAACATGGAAAATCCGTTGTGCGTAGGTGGAGACCATCGGCGATGCATACTGTGTGGCTGGGGGCTTGCACAAAGAGAGTGACACGCACGCTGTTCGGATCGCACTGATGGCCCTGAAGATGATGGAGCTCTCTGATGAAGTGGTGTCTCCCCACGGAGAGCCCATCAAGGTGAGGCGGGTCACGTACTGGCCAGGAGATGTCAGGACAGTAAATGCTGATTAGTTAGCTCCCAACAGAATGGGGCATCCCTCAGGGTTTAGTGGCAGAGAGCAAATCTCCAGCTTGCTTTACTACGCGGTGTTAAGTGGCTTACAGATCACTTAGAGACCAAAGATGCCATCCGTGGCTTGAGCTTTGAAAAAATGGTTCCCAAACCCGCACTTCAGAACCACGGCTTCCTCCGTGACCTGGAAGCTGGTTCCAGAACCACACAGCCACAGCCAGGCAGAGGACCACTGTGCTCGGAAAGCAGCTGTGTCCACTGCTGGCTGCGGAAGAAAGTTGCAGCTACTGTAATTGCATCAGCAACGTGGAAATACTGCATCATGACTCTTCCAAAATGAATGACTGGCAACTGGGCTCCCTGCTAAGCAGGGGAGAGAGAACACAAAGGCTTCCCCAGCCATGCTCACAACGGGAGTGCAGGCAGAAAGGCAGGTTTCCAGAGCTCATGCAAGGGCTTCTGATTCACCACACCTAAGTACATCTAGAACCTTCAAGGGACTTTGGAAAACGGAATGTTTAGGGTTTTTTTTGTTTTTTGTTTTTTTAAACATCTTTATTGGAGTATAATTGCTTTACAATGGTGTGTTACTTTCTGTTTTATAACCAAGTGAATCAGTTATACATATACATATGTTCCCATATCTCTTCCCTCTTGCATCTCCCTCCCTCCCACCCTCCCTATCCCACCCCTCTAGGTGGTCACAAAGCACCGAGCTGATCTCCCTGTGCTATGCGGTTGCTTCCCACTAGCTATCTATTTTACATTTGGTAGTGTATATATGTCTATGCCACTCTCTCACCCTGTCACATCTTACCCCTCCCCCTCCCCATATCCTCAAGTCCATTCTCTAGTAGGTCTGTGTCTTTATTCCCGTCTTGCCACTAGGTTCTTCATGACCTTTATTTTCCCTTAGATTCCATATATATGTGTTAGCATACTGTATTTGTTTTTCTCTTTCTGACTTACTTCACTCTGTATGACAGACTCTAACTCCATCCACCTCACTACAAATACCTCCATTTCATTTCTTTTTATGGTTTTTGAGCCCTGCAGGGGAGGAATTACACGAGCATGAAGTGGGCTACTAATCCACCAATATTTTCCAGGACACATAAAATTCCAAAATTTCTAGATGAGCCAGATCCCAGAAGAATAATGTCTTATAGCAGATGAGAAAATAAAATTAACATGCTAAGCATTGATTTAATAGATAAAACATGAGTGGAATATCCTTATTTGTCCCATTTGAAGTGAATCTGCCATTTAATTTTTACAGAACAGTCCTCAGTTGATGACCTTCAGAAATGGGCCTCTGAAGTAACATGGAATCCTATGTGGCATGATATAAAATATATAGAGAAGGAGGAAAAAAATTGGAAGTTTAGCCAGGGCTCTCTCCACTGTTACTAGAAGCCGTGTGTGTAAGCCTTCACAACTATCTTCTAAGTCAGCTCTCATCCCAGTTATATACTGATGTGTGACACACTTCCCTAAAATTAGTGGTGTAAAACCACAGAGCTTTGATTTTGCACTGATTCTGTGCGTCGGAATTTGGATGAGGCAAAGCAGGAATGCCTTGTCATTTCTCATAGGATCTGGCACCTCAGCTGGGAATCCTCAGCGGCTGAGGGCGCGTAGGGTAGCTGGGATTACAGCACTTGAACCAGAGCACCGATTCCAAGATGCCATGTCACTCACCTGCCTGGTTGCATGTCACTCCCCTGCCTGGTTGCATGGTGGGGCTGGCGGAGGGCGGGGCCCAGCTGGGACTATCAGCCCAGGTGCTCACCTGTCGTGCTCCGGCGGGGCAGCCTCAGGGCCGTCCCACTTCTTACGTCGGGGCCACGTCCCGGTGAACAGGTCTGCATCCACTGCATGGCCTTTATGCCCTGGCCTGAGGAGATACACCGTGACACGTCCATTTTGTCCTACTGGTCACAGCAACCCTAAGCCTGCCCACAGGGGAGAAGACTGAGACCCCAGGTTTCAACAGGAAGAGCGTGAAATAATTTTCAACTGTGCTTTAAAAGCTTCACAGTATCTGACTTTTCCAGATGCTTAATTTCTATAATTTTTTGGAAGAGAATTATGTGTTTTTTTGGGTTTTTTTTTTCGGTGTTGTTTTGTCCTTTTTTGGTGAGGAAACTCATAGCATCAAAGTAAATGCTTAAAATATTCAGATTAATAATAAAACCAGTGATCTCCACATAAATGGATTTTGTAATTAAGATGTGTATGTTTGGGGCAGGGGGATTAGTGGCACGATTTTTGATATTTGCAGAAATACACTTTTAGAGTTTTGCAATTGCAAGAATTATTTATAGCTAGTTTCAAAGATAATTGCCTGGGTGATAATAGTTTAGCTTTACTGACCTGTAAAGTCATATGTGAAACTACCTTTTTCTTTGTATTGACCTGCAGTCCTGGGAAATATCTGACAGCCTTAGGGGCTACTCATGAAATATCACAGACGCAGAAGTGCAGAGTAGTCTTAGTAGAGAGAGAAGCACTAATGTGTATCACAGGGAGCAGATTGTGACTTAAACATCATCTTATTTAAAATCTTTATATCAACATTATGAAAAGGCATCCACAATTCACTGCTAGACAAGAGTAGTCGAGTCTCTCACGGATCCGGATTTGGAGTCACGTGTTTCTCACCCTCCTGCCCCACGGCATGGAATCACAGTGAAAGAATAGGAAATATTTCCTTTTTTTCTCTTCAAACTCTATGTTTTCTCCAGCGTGTCTCATGTACAAACCATCTACACACTTACTCCTACCGACCTCCTCACTAATGTCCACCCGCTGAGGCTTGGAAGACGGTGGGAGGACGCTATCTCGTGATGCAGACCAGGGCCAGGCTGAGTCGGGAGTTGCAGAGTGAACTCGGACACAGGCTCTGGAAGCCTCCCTCCCCGCCCCAGAACCCGTGTGCAGAGGGGCTACATCAAAAGTGGCCCCAAGGGGAGACTCCCCAGCAGGTTCCCACTGGGGGCACTATGGGCCTGTTAAACTTCGGACCATTTTCGTGCTTGTAAATTTGAAAAGTTCCCCGATAAGGAAGCTTTGGGGTTGAGAGTGAGATTCAGGGCTGGGGGAGGGGAGTTGGGGGGCAGGGGAGGAAGCAAAGAGACACTGGCTTTGTCTGTGCTGTTTGGATGTTTACGAGGAGGACGCATTTCCATATTAATTATGCAATAGAAACAGTAAAACGCCATGATAAACTTGTCGTATTAAAAGCTAGAATGACTAGGTACAAAGAGAGAAACTGATTTAACCAGAAGAGTGCCCAAAGACAGTAAAAACTTCTAAAATTCTGCCTGATATTTATAAGCAGAAGATAGCCTTTTGTCACCTTATTTTATGTGTTTACATTGTTCTTTGTCATAGTGTTTACATATAGAACCATATTCTCCTAAGGAAGAAAAAGCCAGATGTAATAGACATTTATGTTTTCCTGCTTAAAGTAAAACTTGGATGAAGAAGGAACTTTTAAAATAATCCAACCCTGCATTTTTTAGGTGAGGAAAGAGTACAAGGGAAATTTGGAGATTTAGAGAAAGTCAGACTACCAGATGCAGAGAAGAAACCAGCAGTCCCAGAGGGAAGGGGGTGGAGGGAGGGGAACGTGGGAGTGAGGGTTAGATGTACAGACAACTGGGTGTGAAATAAATACGTTATGAGGATGTAATGGACCACACAGCAAGTACAGTTATTTTATGACAACTCTGCGGGGAGTGTAATCTATAAAATATTGAATAACTGTGTTGTACGCCTGAAACTAATATAATATTGTAGGTCAGAGTACCAGCTCTTAGCACAATTTTGGTTTCTAATACAAATTTCCTGATTCATGATGTAGGGCTTTTGTTTGAAAATTTTGCAAAATTCATGATTTGACATGTTATAAGCCAATGATTCTCAGAAGTTTCTAGAAGAGATCTGAAATTAGCTGTAAAACTAGGGAGATCTGGAGTCTTCTGGATTCTAAAGTACATCTAAGTCACTGAGTACTTGGCCTCTGTTTACAATATGCACATCTAATAAAACTTGTTTTAAATGGTCAGCTAAACATAGAACTGAAAGTAACGTGCATGGTGTCTGACTGTCATGTAAAACATCCCCCCTTTAACTTGCTTTGTTGCAGCAGTAATTTAAAATCTGTACCTCCTCTAAGATCAGCCAGTCTTTGGAGCCTCCAGAAGATCCCACTTTAAAACATTGTCTTAACTGCGCTCCAGATCATTGATAACTTTCAGGATGCCTCAGCGTTTACCTCAGCATATCCTGATGCGGCAGGACTCTGGTTTTCCTCGGGTCCAGATGGTTTGGACTGAAGTGTGTGTAGCCACTGTGACACAGGCATCAGCGATGCCAGCTTTCCGCTTCCTCCGTCATTTTCTGCTTAAATATTACCATTCTCTTTCTGCACTTGGTCATTTGAGTAGTGAGGTAGTGTTTGGCATAAAGTCCTTTTAAAGCAGAACAGCGAAAAACCCGCCCTCTGCAATCTGAGCACTGGCTTCTTGGCCCCTCTGACCGTGTCGGGAAACAATTTCTGGGCTCCGGAAGTCAGGCCTCTCTCACCGATGGACAGAGCAGGTTCACATCAGCAGTCCACAGGCACTCTGGTCACCATGGTGACTGTGGTCCGTTCGTGGGGGGCTTCGATTCAGATGCGGAGGACAGTTGAGATAACGGATGCTCTGTGTGAGCCGCGTTAAGAGGCGGGGCTGATGCGGCCTAGTGGTTTTTACGTGGAGGTGAGGAGCAGAGGGGAACCGGCTGCGGGCTTGGAGGAAGGAGGGGGTGAGGGGAGAGCAAGGAGCCCAGTGATTTCGACAGGCACGCGGCCGGCGCTGGCTAGCGGCAGTGTTTACCCATGACCGCAACGTTGCGTTACTCTTGCTTTCAGATGCGCATTGGACTGCATTCTGGGTCGGTTTTTGCCGGAGTTGTCGGAGTTAAGATGCCCCGTTACTGCCTTTTTGGAAACAATGTCACCTTGGCTAACAAGTTCGAGTCCTGCAGTGTCCCCCGGAAAATCAACGTCAGCCCTACCACCTACAGGTATGGATCCCGTTCAGTGCCTGAAGTCTATTCTTTTCATTCATACGCAGTCGTCATTTTTGTCTATTGGTTTGTTTCATTCTTCATAACTTGTTCTTGCTTAGATCATCTTAAAGGAAAAGAAAAGCCATAACTTGTATCATCCTCACTTTAACTTTTTTTTTTTAAACTGCTCGTTAGCCTCATGGGAACTTTGATCTCCAGCCCGACCCATGATTCTCCACTGAATTAAACTCGTACGTTCTGACCTGTATTTCTGCTCGGGTGATTAATTGGCCCATTACAACCAACGTGATCCTATTAGAACAGCTGATTCCCACCCCCCCCCCCCGAAGACACCCACTTCCCACCGGCCAAGCTCCGTCCGTCTCCTGACTGGGTGGTAGAGGGCCGCGCACCTGGTTCTTGGGACCAGCACCCTGGGCGTGCCCCCTCCTTCCCCGTGCGTGCCCTGCCCCCCTGCAGATGAGTGCGCTGCACGCAGGGCTCCTCACCCCCCCCCACCCCGTGCCGCTGCACGCAGGGCTCCCCAACCACCCCCCTCGTGCCGCTGCACGCAGGGCTCCCCAACCCCCCCTCGTGCCACTGCACGCAGGGCTCCTCACCCCCCCCCCACCCCGTGCCGCTGCACGCAGGGCTTCTCACCCCACCACCCCGTGCCGCTGCACGTAGGGCTCCCCAACCCCCACCTCGTGCCGCTGCACGCAGGGCTCCTCACCCCCCCCCCACCCCGTGCCGCTGCACGCAGGGCTCCTCACCCCCCCCCCACCCCGTGCCGCTGCACGCAGGGCTTCTCACCCCACCACCCCGTGCCGCTGCACGTAGGGCTCCCCAACCCCCACCTCGTGCCGCTGCACGCAGGGCTCCTCACCCCCCCCCCACCCCGTGCCGCTGCACGCAGGGCTCCTCACCCCCCCCCACCCCGTGCCGCTGCACGCAGGGCTCCTCACCCCCCCCCACCCCGTGCCGCTGCACGCAGGGCTCCCCAACCCCCCCCCCCTCGTGCCGCTGCACGCAGGGCTCCCCAACCCCCCCTCGTGCCACTGCACGCAGGGCTCCTCACCCCCCCCCCACCCCGTGCCGCTGCACGCAGGGCTCCTCACCCCCCCCCCCACCCCGTGCCGCTGCACGCAGGGCTCCCCAACCCCCCCCCCCTCGTGCCGCTGCACGCAGGGCTCCCCAACCCCCCCTCGTGCCACTGCACGCAGGGCTCCTCACCCCCCCCCCCCACCCCGTGCCGCTGCACGCAGGGCTCCTCACCCCCCCCCCCACCCCGTGCCGCTGCACGCAGGGCTCCTCACCCCCCCCCACCCCGTGCCGCTGCACGCAGGGCTCCTCACACCCCCCCCCCCACCCCGTGCCGCTGCACGCAGGGCTCCTCACCCCCCCCCACCCCGTGCCGCTGCACGCAGGGCTCCTCACCCCACCACCCCGTGCCGCTGCACGCAGGGCTCCCCAACCCCCACCTCGTGCCGCTGCACGCAGGGCTCCTCACCCCCCCCCACCCCGTGCCGCTGCACGCAGGGCTCCTCACCCCCCCCCCACCCCGTGCCGCTGCCCGCAGGGCTCCTCACCCCCCCCCCACCCCGTGCCGCTGCACGCAGGGCTCCTCACCCCCCCCCACCCCGTGCCGCTGCACGCAGGGCTCCTCACCCCCCCCCACGCCGTGCCGCTGCACGCAGGGCTCCTCACCCCCCCCCCATGCCGCTGCACGCAGGGCTCCTCACCCCCCCTACCGCTGCACGCAGGGCTCCCCACCTCCCGTGCCGCTGCACGCAGCGCTCCTCACCCCCCCCCCACCCCATGCCGCTGCACGCAGGGCTCCTCACCCCCCCTCGTGCCGCTGCACGCAGGGCTCCTCACCCCCAGGCTCCCCTCCACGTGGTACCCATGTTCTCTTCATGAAGCACAGGCCAGATCCGTCCCCCCGCCTTACAAGCCAGAACAAAATTAAACGAGCCACCACGGACTCACGTGTTCCCCTGACCAGAGTCCCGCCAGACCCTACCACCGCGGTTTCTTCCACTCTCTCCTTATTCCACGGATCTCCTGCAACCCGGCCTCGTTTTTATGCATCACACTCGCCAAACCGATTCCTGAATGGAGGCTGCTTGCTTTGCATTTCTCTCCCGGGTCATCCCCTGCCTTCCTCCTTCTCACGATCAGACCTTAAGTCAGAGGCGCGTCTCCACAGACACATTCCTCACCCGCCCCGGACACACCCTCGGGTGCTCAGCTTAGCTCATCCTGTGTTTCTTAAGTTCAGGACAAGCGGCGATTCTAGGAGAAGTTATACAAATACGAAAGGTAATTACTTCTTTGCAGAGCTTTATTGATAGTACATTGAATTCAGGGATGGTGTTTCCCAATAAAGTAATATTAGGAAGCGTTAACTTCCTTGATATATTTATGAAGCACATGTAACTTTAGGACACAGACTGCATACCCACCACCAAAAATATCCATTTCCTTCAAACTTCCACTTCCAAATTCTGATCAGTAATTTAGAATGTAATGGCAATTAGACATTCCTTTCTTTTAAATGTCATGAGGAGTTTTCTTCTAGGGGACAGTTTCCCGCATTTTTGTTTGTTTTTACTGAAGTGCAGAGAACGCACAGACACTAGGTTCAATACCGTTTGCGTTTGGGGTCAGTGGATTAAAGGGAGGGTTGCGTGCAGTGATGCAGGATCATTAAAGACAAAACTGGCAGGTGCCCCGTGTGGGCAGGAAAGTTGACCAGGAACTCCTGTAGTGACACAGAAGCAGGACTTGAATTCCACCAGGGAACAAGGAGAATAAGGGATTATGGGACGATGACCGAATTAGGAGAGTTGATGCAGCCACTGGCAGGAAACCGTGTCCGGTCAGGAGGGATAAAGAAAACCTCCCTCCACATGTGAGCATCTGCCCTGAGACTGTGGCTACTATTCTTGGATCTTACTCAAGCTTTATTCTAAATGGTTTTATTTTTCAACCTGTTTTTCTTACAAATTTGGATCTTTTTAAAAAGACGATTTAATGAACAAAAAATCTGTAAGTCTCTTTAAAAAGCATGGGATTTGTAGGCAGAAGACATGTCCTACAGCACAGGGCTTACCAGATGTGTGATCTGGAGCAAGGCTCTTCATACATTCAAATGATTTGCTTTAAAGCCACTTCTGAATGCTCCAGATAGAAGAATAAAACCAGAGAAAAATAGATTCCACTCATACCCTTTTACAACTTGCCTTGAATCCAGTCAATACTATGTTTTTGAGATTTTTTTCTTGATGAAATATAAATCTAGGTCATTTATTTACAGTATTCCTAATGCAGTGGTGTGCTGGTAAACCAGCCTGCGGAGTGAAGTGGATACTCCCTGACTTCTAGCATTTACCAGTTTTTAAGGTGTAAATACTGTCACCGTGGCAGGTTTCAGGCTACCGATGGCTTAACTGGCTTGCAGAATTCCCGAGTGTTGAACAGCTGTTTCTCACAAGCTGGTACGAGATAAATCTAGCATGTCCCCATATGTGCATGTGACATAATATGTATTCTAGAGTATAAATAAGCCAGTCTGTCTTCTATCCATGGGTAATTAGAGGATTGCCAGTTTTTCATTATTACATAGCGTGATTTGATAAATATTCTTATACATATGTGTCTAGATAATATACCTACGAATGGTATTCCCAGATCGTGGGCTATACCCAGTTTCGGCTTTACTAAGCATCAGTTAGCTGTCCAGATTGGTTTCACCAATCTGTTGGTATATATTGGTAATATATACCAATAGAATCCACAGTGTCTGAAAGTTTCTATTTCCCAGTGACTGATATTATCAGACTGATTGTTACCAATATGACGGTTGTTATGTGATATCTAATTGATGCTTAATTAATCTTGTTCAATTTATTTAATCTTCACAACTGTCTTAAGAGACATGTATTATTTTAATCCCCATTTGAAAGGCTAGAAATCTGACATCTTTGCTGTTATTCAAACCTACATTTACCAGACTTTGAAGCTTATACTTTCAACTGTGTGGAATTCTGTAATTTTTCATTATATATTACCAAATACTATGCCTTAAAAATAATAGGTACTCAAAATATTTACAAATCCATGAGTAAAACATCATTTCATTAGTCTTATGATTTTGCAGACTACATATTTATTGGTGCACTGATAAAAATTAGTTGATTGAACACGCCCATGTATTCTACTTGAGGGCTGTGATCCTCGAGACCTGCATCTCTGTCCAGCGGTTTCCTCAGCACACAGAGGGGCGTCAGGGTCCTGAAGTCTCGTGCAGCATCGTCACTCTTTTCATTGCAGACTGGGGAGTGGAAGGGAAGATACAATGAGAGATTTTCTGCAGAAGCTGGTTTAGAGCCTGTTTCCATCCACGGCCTGAATAATAGATCAGAGAGATGCTTATTAAGTTTGCATTTGACAGAAAGCTAGGGAAGCAAGTGGGAAGAGGAGCCAGTAACTTAATCAAAATTAGTTTCAAATGAGTTTATCATCATGGACAAATGCAGCAAATAATAAAAGCCTGTAGAACATCTGAATTTAAGATGAAATTTAATTCTTAAGAATTTAAGAAAATATATTGCAAATATCAGATAGTAAGTAGAGTGTCGATATATACAACTAAATCTCACTTCAGTCCTACTAACCTAGAATTCATAAAAATTCTATTGAGAGATCCCAAAGATACTCTCACATTTTATATATAGATATATATCTTATATAGAATTTTCTTTCACAAGTTCTTGCCCAAGCTTACTTCTCAGTAATATTTAGAAAATGAATGAATTGACAACGTCTTATCTCTTTCAACTCTTCCAGTTCTGTAACATTATTTTCATGTATTTTTTGCTATTATTAGACTTTTGCATTGTTTTGGGTTTTTTTCCCCACTGCTGTGAATTGCACTGTTCTATAGATTATAGATGATACCTTTACAAAACTATTTTATAGTTATTTTTCCTAATATGAGTGAACTACATTATTTGGTAGGGCTTTCTGTTATTGTGCATTGACTCCTTGCCGTTCTTCTGTGAAGACGCTTATAAACATCATTAGGATTTTTCCTGTCAGTGACACTGAAGATGGCTGGTTTATTAATATTCTCGGGAATGTTCCTTTAGTTATGCCACCTTTTCTTGACTAGACAGTTACGTCAGTCTTAAGTTTTATGATTAATATTTGCGTTTCAATATTTCCAGATTACTCAAAGACTGTCCTGGTTTTGTGTTTACACCTCGATCAAGGGAGGAACTCCCGCCAAACTTTCCTAGTGACATTCCTGGAATCTGTCATTTTCTGGAAGCTTATCAACAAGGAACAACTTCAAAGCCATGGTTCCAGAAGCAAGATGCTGAGGAAGCCAATGCCAATTTCTTAGGCAAAGCATCGGGCATAGATTAGCCAAATACACACCCAGTTGTTAGCCTTTGGGTTGGAGTCCTTGGAGCGTGCGTGGACCTTCTGAGAGCACCCTGGGACGGCAGCAAGCTGAGAAGCAGTAGTAACATTTTGGGAGCTAAGTCACCATCTGCTTTTCCTTCCACTTAACGTGACAGAAATGTATTCACCTCAACATTCAACTCTTCAGTGAAAAAGAAAAAGAGAAAGAGAGAGAAGAGAGAGAAAGAAAGAAGGAAAGAAAGAAGCCTCAAAAAGTGACTTTGGGGGAATATTTCTGATATATAAGAATAGCTTATAACCTGTACTCAGAACGCAGCGCCTTGTTCATATATCGGGTGATTGTAGTGACCTGTTCAACCTGGTGGAGCCGCCTGCCTTCTGCCCTGGCCAAACACCCTGGTTATCAAAGCGCTTCTCATAGTGTTGGTTGCCTTAAAAACGCTTTTTGAATAGAAACCATAGTCTTGGCTACCCTAAGCTCTTTGAACCTTTCAAGTCTGCATTTTGTTACATTTCCTCACTTAACTGTTAGCATACATAACAAAATAGATTGAGGCTTTCTTCTGTTGCACTTTTTTCTTTTTCTTTTTTTAGAGAAAATAAGCCATTATGGGTTAGATGCAATATGAATCTAAAGTAGTTCTTCTGTAAATGTCAAAGATGATTTTATAAAAATAGTCTCCACAACATAATGTGTCGTAACAATAAATATTTCCTTTTTTGACATTTTTAAAAGTCTATATATGGGAAAGGCTATTTTAATTCATAAGAGCAATTTCATTTCTATTAATTCATTTTTGTGTCATCATCTTCAGGATAAAAGAGGGTTACAGCCTACATTAAAATGCAATAATATTATTCTAATTTACTTTACCCAGAAGCAAGATGGAGTAAAGGCAGCATTCAGGGAATGAATCATAACGTACAAAAGTAAAACATTTACACACACAGCAGTAATTTGGACCTGTTTCAGCAGACACCCTCCATTGCCAGGCTGAGCCATATAAAGTTCCATTAGGAAAATCTAAGTTCAGAAGTGGGAAATAAGACTTGTTCTTTTTGCTGATAGCTTATTTTTTAAGTATTTGTGTTGAACACTTTGGTGTGTATGTATGTCCTTGGAACCATCAGGACTCTTTGTCTTAAGTACACATCTGTGAATTTTTTATTCTAGCAAAATTAATTCAATGATATTTTTAAAGAGGGTGTTAATATTGATGAAGAAAATTATGCTGTGATTTCATTGTAGAAATTTCAAAACATTTTTCTGGAACGTGAACTTTTAATAATGTTAGTCTAAGATCTCTGGTGAACTAAGTAACATGCAGAGTTTGGTTGGAGATAAGGATCTGATTTTAAAAAGAACGCAACTTCAAAGCAAGAGAAAGATGAACATTACAGTGTTTAAATCAGTATTAGCAGAGCTATAGATACACTGAACTCTTATTTGGGGATCTGAGGAGGAAGTCAGCTGGAATTTTTAACAGTTATCTCCACTAGTCCCCAGGCCAGCCCATGGTGACCTCAGGAATAAAGACCATTACTGGCTGGCCTCTAGCATCCCTGGCGTATTACTATACATATCACAATAATTATTATTTACTCAGTGATGCTCCGGTGTCTTGAGGTACTGAATAGGGCTCATTAAATACCAATCCTATTATTGGAGAGTAGCACAGGCCTTGGGAAAATATAGTTATAGTCTCACAATTATATGAAGTTAATAAAAGTATTTAAAAGGAAAGTAAAGACTTAAATACATTTTTCTTTCTGGAAATGAGCCCTTATCACAGGGAAAATATTAGGAATTAAGGGAAATTAAAAAGCATAAAATAATGTGTCTTATTTATCACCTATTTAAGCAGACCCAAATTTGCTAATAATTTATGTTCCAAAAGTTGTAAATTAATTAGAATTCAAAAAATATTTTCTGTGTATGTGTGTGTGTGTAAACACACACACACACACACAGAACCAATGGAGGAAAATGTGAACAATCTGAGTAAAAGCTCCATGGGAATTCCTTGTACTATTCCTGCAAACTTTCCATAAGTTTGATATTTTATCCAAATAAAAAGTTACCCAAAATGTATTTTCTCGAAAACATTAAGTCATCTGTGATAGATTCCCCAGGCCAGCCTGCAAAGGCTCGTTAACTACGGGATACCTCAGAGCCCTTAAGCAAGATGGACATACAACATTTCCATGATGGAATGCGCTCAAAATCTGCAACTTGGGTGCTAAAAACTTTAAGGAATCCCTTTTCCATCTCTGTCTGATCCACTTTGGAGGGTGGAGGTGAGGGAGACGTATTCATGGCCAGACCGCTGAGGGTAAGCAGGGACGGAGTCCGAGGGTATGTTCACAAGGAAAGTGAGGGACCCGGCCGGGGGCTTGAGGCTGGCGTGGAGTTGAGGATGCAGAAAAGGATGGACACAGGGTCTCTGGCAGGAGCCAAGGGTTCTGAATCTTACTGCCAAGTGAACTGTCCTAAAATACATATAATGTGGGTCCCAAGACACGTGTTCCTCCTAAGAACGCCAGGAGCTGCTCTTCAGGTGCTGCTGTTTCCATGCCTTCTTGGGTGGGAAGGGTTGTTCCAGCGTTTCACTGACCTGTCCTCCAAATCCCTCCTCCCTGGCGTTGCCGGTCCCTCCGGGGCAGCTACGGTGAGGCACACAGCAGGCTGCTTGGCCGGGGCCGGGGGGGGGGGGGGCAGCAAGGGAAGGAGCGGTGAAGCGGGGAGTGACTGGGGGCAGACTCGCCCTCACCCCGCGAGCTACCTGCAGAGCCCCAGCGATGCCTAAGGCTGCCTGAGGCTGGAAAGCCCACGTCCTCGCTAACGTCCCAGTGCGAATGAGCCGGTGGGTCCTCGTGGCTGTGAATGGTGGGCTTTACCCGGATACGTCGTTATTCCTCAGTGGAAGGGACTCTACAGGACACGGCCCTTCCCCGAACCACAAAACGTACAGAGCTGTCATGCCTGCTGGTGGGCTTGGGTGCGTTTCCCCCTGGAGCCGGGCGCGTGAGAACAAGTTAAGTGAAGGCCGGTTTGCAGGGTGAAGGATGCAGTGCGACACACGTGACACACGGGCGGGGGAAGGGCGGTCCGGAGGGGCTTGGGCCAGAGGGGTTGCAAAGCCTGTAAAGGAGGACGTAACACGTCCTGCAAAACCAAACCTCAGGTTGCTGCAGAGACGATAGGAAAGTGCGATCCCCTTGTCCAAACAGAGGCTAAAAGCAGGAACAGCTTGCTTTACTCAGCAGAGAACACCAAGAGGTAAATGTAAACCAGAGTTTACAGTGTTGCGACCTACATTCTCTGCTGGAATTCTTCCTCAGATCCTGGGAAATCTGTGTTCTCTTGTGAGAAGGGGAAGAATCCCTCCCACTGTGAGAAGGGGAAGAATCCCTCCCACTGTGAGAGGCGAGAACTTCTGGAAGGGATTAGCCCTTTGCAGTCCTGGTTGCCTTCAGTTTCCTTTTGCTCTTTGCCTGTTTGCTTCCAGACTGCAGAAGTGTGGCTTCCTTTAAATGCTTCTTTTATGGTGTTGGTGACGTGTACTCACTTGGTGTTCGTACTTTAAGCCACCTGCAACATTTTACACTTTATTGCCACCTATATTTCTCCTGAAGCAGCCTTGCCCTTGACCTGTCACACCTGCATCTGTTTCGACCAACTCCCACAATCCACACACTTTTACCTCTAAAACTTTTCTTCCTGTATCCAGTGCCTGCAAAACCAAAATAGCATGGGTTTCATAAATACATAGCTTTCAAATTTTTAAAACTAAGCTAAAGGGGAAAAAATGTGATATTCTAAACGCTAGGCTTCTTTTACTGTCAGTGCAAATTCTTTTTCATCGTAATAAACTTAGTTTCAGGAAAATGTTAATATCTAAGATTTAAACACAGGCATCGAAATCAGGACAAAATTTAATTTGCAGATCTAGGACTTAAGCTCAGATATTTTGGTAGAAGATTTTCGATAAGGTTGTGCTGCCTTTCAATGTTTTTAAGTATTTAACGTTAAAACATTCTGCCATTTGCAACAATGTGGATGGATCTGGAGGGTATCAGGCTTAGTGAAATAAGTCAGACAGAGAAAGACCAATTCTGTGTGCTATCACGTATATGCGGAATCTAAAATCTAAAACAAACAAATGTATATAACAAAAAAAATATTAAATTGCAACTAAACCTTACAGATCGGGAAGAAGATCACTTGGCAGAAAATGACTTTGCATAATGCCCAAATTTATAAAGTATCAGCTAAGATGTTTGTTTAGTCTGAAAGGTTGCCAAACCCATCTGTACTGAGGGAAGAGCTATGGGGTCATCTCAGGGAAAATTAAAGCAAAACAAAATGCTGTTACAGAAGTTGGACAGTCCATCGTATTACACGCCCAGAATAAAAAGGTAAAGCTGAAGCCTTTGGGACAGGTACAGTGACAAGGCTCACAGAATTCTGTGCCTTTGGAAACAATGATGCCCCACGAGGCGGCATCCAGGGCTGTTCAATCACAGTGAGCTGCTTTCTTCCCCAGATATATGTCGGAAAATTGAAGTGGATAAAAACGTTTTAGTCTTTGGGAATGTACTGTTCCTTCATGTCCTCCCACATGTAAATTAAAGACGCCCTGCAAGATCTTACGACACAGCTTGATAGTTAGTAGTCTAGAGCAATGTTCTCCAGACTCCTGGATTCTGCACACCATTAGTAAAATCTTTAGAACACTGACAATCTATTATAAATATATAAAAATAAATTTTATCATATAAGTATTATTAATATTTATGATTAATAAATATATAATATGCTGCTCTGTCTGATATAATATAGTAATAAGCTTATTTTAAGCAAGCATGAATATAAATAGAAATTCTAGTATTTTCTTCACTTACCCCAGTGAATCTTCTTTATATTTTATTTTAGAAACTGTTACAACAGGCCAGTGGGTCTCCACGTTCACTGAGTCACAAATCACTTTGAGAACTGGATAAAAGATAAAAGATATCGGCCATCACCCTTCTAAAAATGTGCATATGCCCTTACACCCCAAGACTGATGTGTATTTCCAGAGGTTTGGGGATTCCCTGGAATGTACTCCTAGGCCACCACAGTGAGGTAGCAGAGCCCCTCAGGCTAATAACTTATTATCTAGAAGGGGAAAAACAGCAAATCCTATTTGAAATGAGAAGAGAACGAAGAACTAGAAGAAGTCTGCGAGTTTTGGCATAGATGTGACCACTTGAGTTTTGAGGAGCAAAGGGCGTAAGTTCTTTTGCTCCTGATTCTGTGGAATGATTGATTCATGGGGCTTCACACATGAGCAACTAAAGTTTTCTTTTTAGCAAATGTTTAACGTATCTCTCAATGCATTTTCTCGAGTTTTCGGTAAATGTGCACTGCTCTTGGTATCCCACTGTTTCTTCTAGTTTAAGTACTTCTTTTCATTTTTCCTCTACGTGAAACAGGATAGCTATTGAACCTCGTGTTGAAAACCTTCTTGATACTAACAACACTTCTTTTATGATGACTTTCACAGTTGCTTTAAATTACACTGTTTATTTTGAGTTCTGCTTCTGGCAGAGTCGCAAAGTCTATCAAAAATTTATCCTGTGTCTCAGAAGCTTGTTAGATATTGTTGCCATATAAATATTGTAATAAAAGTGTTAAATAAAAATCTTTGTAAAATTTAAAATGAGTTCTGTTTAAAAAGAAAATGAACCATCAAATCAAGTAAAAACAATATTTAATACATTTGTTCTGTTGTGGGTCTTGCCGTTTCAGATGGAGGAAACCTCCAACACAACAGTGGGGAGAAAAAGGACCAAAAACTCTTAATTCAGGCCTTTGCTGTGTGTAGGTCAGTGTATCCAAAATCCCTTTTGAAAAAGTTATTGTTAAATACAGTCCCGGTATAACCAAAATACATTTCTTTAGGGCTGTAAAACTCCTACTTCCAACAAAACTCATATTCGAGTTTTTCAAATCACAAATAAAACCAAAACCATAAATTTTTTGAAACCCTAAATTTAAGAATAAAACTGTGCTCAGCTTATCCAAGTGTAACGGCGAGTAGCGCGAGCTCTGGGGTCCATTTGCTTTGGCCGCAGGTTGCTAGGAGACGTTTTTCCATCACTCCCTTGCATTTTGTAGAGAAACAGGAGGACTGGCTGCCTTTGCTTTACACGATCTTTTCAAGAATGTCTGTACAGCAGGCAGCCTTAGCAAACAGAGATAATGCCCTCTCGCAGAGCAAAAGCGCAGCCATATTTCCTGCCCGTTATGCAAGATTTGCATTCCTAAGCTCAGGGCTTCTGTCCTATAATGCAGCCCACTGTGTATGCAGAGATCACATTGTCCTGTGGAAGTGAGGGCCCAGGAAGCCAGTGCAAGGCGAGGCTGGTTCTCCGTGTCTCTTGAGATCGTTTTGAGTGGTGAAGTCTTCTGCCTCTGACCCAGGGATCTCGTGTCTTCTGCCAGAATTCATGACACTATGGCAGTTTAACCTGTTACCTCACAAGTAGAGTAAAATGTCACTCTTCTAGTTCTTGACAGTTTGGCAGCAGCGAGGATGGGATGCTGACGGAGACACGGCTTCCTAGAAGAGGATGGGCGAGGCTCCTGTGGGCCGATCAACAGGATTTGAAGGAAGAGTCCATGGGATTTGGTAGCAAAGATGGTGACCAAGTTTCATGTTCCCCAGGGTAATAGGTGGTCATCTGTTTTATTGTCTGCTAGTGAGGAAGGATTGGGGGTGGAGTTTCATGTCATGACCAGGCAGGAGGTTCAAATTCAGCTGTCTCAGCGGTGGCTGCGTTGTTGCTGACACCCTTCTGGATGAGAACCTTTCTCCCCAGTCAGGTTCCCAGCCTCAGATGTATGTCATCGTCATGACCAGTTCAAAGAACAGTCCTGGACTAGAGCAAGGTTCCAGCCCTCTTCAGACAACAGTAATGGAGAGGGACATTTACACTCAGTGAAAAGGAAGACGGTCCACATGCCCTGTGAGCAGAAACCAGGTGAAGCACTGAAACGCTGGCTAGTTCACCTGTGGATGCATCATGCTTGTTGGGAAAGGATGGCAGCTCCTGGGAGTCTGAGGCCTAGCTGTTCCTGCAGACTTTCACACCAACCTTAGATCTTTGCAGAGGTGACAGTCAGAGGTCTTGGACTTTTTCCGTAGTCCTCGCTGCCGTAAGGGAGCTTGGTTCTCTGGGGGGGGGGGGATTTCCCTGAGACACACAAGCTCCCGTGGAAACCACAGATAAGGCATTGCTGTGGGTTGAACAGTGTCCCCCCCAAAATCCATATGTGGAAGTCCTAGCCCCCAGTCCCTATTTGGGAATAGCGTCATAGCAGGTGTAATCAGTTGAGATGAGGTCACACAGAGCAGATAGACTAGACCGCTAATCCAATATGACTGGTGTCCTTAGAAAAAGGGGAAATTTGGACGCAGAGTTACCCAGGGAAAACCCACGTGAAGACGAAGGCAGAGATCGAGGTGAGGTTTCCACAGGTCCAAGAATATGAATTATTGCCAGAATCAACCAGAAGTTAGGTGAGAGGCCCAGGACAGGTATTTCTCACAGCACTCAGAAGGAACCAACCCTGCTGACACCTTGATCTTGGACTTCTAGTCTCCTTGGTTGGGAGACAGTAAATTTCTGCAGTTGCAGCACCTGGATACTTTGTTCTGGCAACCCTAGCAAAGTCAGGTAGGCAGTATCTGGACCTTTCATGCCCTGAATTGGATTTACGATGCTGATTCAAGTGACTAGACAGACTGACACAGACAAATGACTGAAGTCAGACCCACAGCCCTGGAAGACGCCCTAGACCTTGCACATCAGCTGGGCAAGAATTTAAGGATATTTTCTTAGTAATAGAGCAAATCGTGCCCCAGATTAAAACGATCTCCTTAAAAAGAAGTCACTGCTATGCAAGTCAGCCCCTCATCAGCTGGAATGAGCGAGCCCCACGGCCCCGGCTGGATTCAGCGTTGCTGGGCTGCTGAGTGCAGGGTCCCCAGGCCGAGGTAGACGGTGTCAGTCGCGAGGACCCGGCCTCGTGCTCCAGGGTGCTGGACCCAAGACTTCGGAGGTTCTCTTTGTGGAGCCACGAGCTGGCTCCAAACTACAAGTGAAGGCTCCTTGCTTAGCGGGTTGGAGCGGCCCTCTCCCTCTGCATTCCCTGGCCCTTCCTACCTGCGCCTCTCTCTTTCAGGAGAGAGCCGGTTAGGGGTGAGGCCCAGGTCTCCCTGCCCCTGGTGTGTGTGTGTGTGGAGTCACGGGTCTGAATACTGGGGAGTGGGGAAGGGAGAGTGAAGGGAATTGAGGTTTTACGACTGTGCTGTTTGCAAGTCGCCCTCCTAGCTGGTTCCCTGGTGGGACGCGCATGTGAATGACACTAATGGGGTTTAGGCAAGAATCCCAGTGGAAAGGGGACGCAAATGCGCCCCGTGGGGGGCCTTTTAGGCTCATTCACTGTGCTGTGGTTACACGCCTGTCCGGACGTCCAGCTGGAGGTAACCTGTCCGCGCGCCTGCTTCCTTGTGCCTCAGCGCCCGAGGGGCTTCTCCTGACGCGTCGTGCACACCTCGACTCTCAGCAGCGCAGGTCCTCGGATGCAGGTCTCTGGTCTGATGACTCTGGTGATTGGAGCCCAGACGGAGAGTCAGCCTTCGCCGCGAGAGCCCTCCTCGAGGGTTAGACCTGTCACCCCCGACAGCGACCTGCAGCCCCTACTGCCCAGCCTCGCTGCTCTGCTGCCGTGACGCTTCTGTTACAGCCGAACGCCTGACCCGGAGGGCGTGGGGCTCGCCACCTCTGCTTCCATTTGGGGCAGCTTGACTCAGTCTCAGCGAGTAACAGGGTCGGAAGGGCCCACAGCCTCACCTGGTAAGTGGAAATGGCTTGTTCAGGAACACAACTAGCCTGGCCCCTCGGCCTCTCAGCTTTACAGGAAAAAGTGGCAGCTGTCACCTTGGGGGCAGCTTTACACGCCCTCGGCCACTTAACAGCAAAGCTACTGGTTCAGCCGAGCCCTCGGTTCACAGAGGTTTCCAACACGTCCGGGCCTGGTTCACTGATGGTTCAGCTGAGCTGAAACCCAGGGTCTCGCTGTATTTTCACTTATCCTTGGGTTGTTGCTAATATTCTAGCTCCTTCAAAAACCACATACCAGCAGACTAAAGGCTCCCGTATTTGGGGTCTTGACGGTGGAAACAAATCACAGTTGCTGATGCTATTTGCACCGCTCGTGTAAGTGCCCCTGACAAGGGCCTGTTCTCCGAGGATGCCGCCTGGACTCCCGGGGCTGAACGAGGCTGCACTCACATTCCCGCCGTCACCGCCTGGATCTGTCATTGTACCAAACATAACACAGTTGCCATCGCAGGCCAGGCGCCAATATGGTTCGGAGTCAGAGATTACCCCTGCCGCTAGGCTTGCGATTCCCGCCGAAAGTGGCCCCACTTGTCTCCTGGTGAGAGTGGCCGAATGGCTTGGAGCATCCCCCCTTCCCCCAGTCCTGCAGACAGACCACGTCACACTTCCGACCCCGCGTGAGGCCACCGGGCTGCACCACCAGTGTTGACACTTTTCAGGTCACAGTGCTTAAGTTCCAGGCAGATCAGCTCACTGATGTCACATTATTATAGCCCTTGAAAGTTAACTGAATATTGTTTTCAGGTTTTGGGAACATTTACAGTCTAACAATGGTGTATTTTTATTGCAAAATCCACTCGGCTATGTGCTGATAGTTAAGTTCTTCAGCTGTCCTTCCTTGTTTCCTACCACCCACCAGCACCTGGGACTGCTGACCACGAGAACAGCCTTCTCAGAAATTGACTAAAATTCCTTTTGGCTCTACCTCCATCACCTCCTCCTGGTGTACACACTTTGATAAGGAAGCATGATTACTAAGTGCAGTTGTCTCAAGAAAGGAATCATCTCCCCTCGGCTGCTTCCTGGGTAATGAAAATGATAAGGATGAAAAAGATAACTAACAGTAGAGCTACCATATGATCCAGCAATCCCACTCCTCAGCATATATCTGGAGAAAACCATAATTCGAAAAGATACCTGCACCCCAGTGTTCACTGCAGCACTATTCACAATAGCCAAGACATGGAAGCAACGTAAATGTCCATCAATAGATGAATGGATAAAGAAGATGTGGTAGATATATCCAATGGAATATTACTCAGCCATAAAAAAGAATGAAATAATGCCATTTGAGACAACATGGATGGACCTAGAGGTTATCATACTAAGTGAAGTAAGCCAGACAAAGACAAACATCATATGATATCACTTATATGCGGAATCTAAAAAAAGATACAAATGAACTTACTTACAAAACAGAAACAGACCCACAGACATAGAAAACAAACTTACCAAACTTAGGAGTTTGGGATTAACATATACACGCTACTATATATAATAGATAACCAACAGGGACCTACTGTTTAGCACAGGGAACTCTACTCAATATTTTGTAATAACCTATAAAGGAAAAGAGTCTGAAAAAGAATGTGTGTATATATGTATGTATGTGTAACTGAATCACTTTGTACACTTGAAACTAACACAGCATTGTAAATCAACTACACTCCAATAAAAAAGGATAATGGGAAAAATAGACCTAATCTGAAAATTTTGGATTTTGCTCTGAGCTTTTCTGCACAAGATGCTTCTCTCTGTCTCCCAGCAGAAACCAGGCCAGCACAGCTACACAGACTCTGGGTTGGCAGCCCAGACACAAGAAGACCTAGAAAATTCAGACTTAATTCTGGTTCATCCACCTGGGTTCCCTTGCGGGAGCGACCTGGCTCCAGATCGTAGGGATGAAGGGCTCTTGATTGAGTCCCCATACAGTGGCTCACCGGGGCACGAGCGGGGAATAGAACCCATGTCTCTAGGTTTTATAAAATATGCCCTTGTGTTTCCTGTACCTGATTATTCCAGATGAGTGGTCTGGGCAGAATTAGGGGAGAATTGGGAAAAGGCTGAAGTTACAGCTACTGAAATAGGACCACAGATTCACGGTGGTCAAGGAGCATTCACGGTGGTCAAGGAGCAGCCACGGTGGTCGGTGGCCCCTGGGGAGGGAGCACCTTGACCCCAGGAGATACGGCAGAGCGAAGGGTATTCATGGCCTTTATCATCCATCGTCAACCCTGGAGCCTTTCTCACAAAGGAAAGGGCCCCAGGGTGGCTACCCAAACTGTTTTAAATGCATTGAATTGTATTGATTTCTGAGGCTTCCATTTCCTGCCAGACAACTCTGAACATGATTTAATTACCGTTGCCCTTAACCTGACTGATTCTATCAGCACAGCAGGGTGTAGCTCCAGCTCTGCAGCTCCTACACAACTGTCTGTCTTCCCCACGCACTCCTGTAGCTGCTGCTTGGCATTTTCCAGGGCCAAATGGCTGTCTTCGGCTGCTGGTGTGGGTCTGTAGGGCACGCACGCAGGGCCAGCTGCACTCAGGCAGGGCCTCCATCAGAAAAGACTAGACTCATTTATTCCAGCTAAACCAGGAACCCTAACGCCCACCAGCTTGCCGGGCAGGGAGGAATAAGGAAGAAATACCAGATCTTCAAGTGCTCAGGGCACCACCGGGAATTGATGAGGAGGCCTGGGCATGGGGACTGGGGTCCCTCCAGAGTGAGGCCATCCTTGGCTACTCAGGAAGGGTAACTGACGGATTCTTTATGCATCTACTGCAGGCTGTTACCCCTGCGATGAGAACGGTGCTATGAAATTTTCCCCGGTCTTAGCCGACGTCAGAGACACCACCCCGGTCCTGAAGGCATTCCACTCAGGCTCGGCTCAGCGGTCAGGGCCCTTAGGAATGATGAGAACATTGCCCTGGCCTTTCCCCTTGAGGTCAGTGTGGAGCCCGAGCCACCACTAACAGGACCAGCTGGAGAGGGCAGGCTTTGGAAGACAGGCCTGGCGGTTGATGGGACTCGTTCCGCCCGTGGGGTCCAAGCATCCGGGGGGCAGGGCGTGGTTAGGGTCAGCCCTGCAGGGTGGCCTAATAGCTGCTTGGAGTCCTGTTGACAGTACCTGGAACTAAATGCTGTACGAGGCAAATTGAACAAATTTGGGTGCAGATCTTTCAATCAGATTAATCCAAGTGCTGTATTGGTAAACTTCACCAGATGCCACGATGGTGTAGAACTAGGGGTAGATTTCATCGCGAGACAACTCTCCACGGGCCCCTCATACGTGTGCGCATCTTATGAGCAGAGGCTCTGACTGCCTTTGGTCCACACTGTCTTTCCAAGGGTGTGTGTACAGCTAAGTGCCTTGGAGATGGAGACAGTTATCTCCCTCTAGAGCAGAGGGAGGGTTGCTTCCCATCCGGTCTGCAGGATTCAGCTCCCTAAGCTCAGGGCTGCTATCCTGGAAGAAAGCCCACTGCACCCACAGCTGTCCTCTGGCCGTCTCTGTGTCTCCCTGTGGGAACTGGGACTTGGGAAACTGACCTCTCTGGCTACTGCCGTGGCTGTGAGGAATACAGTGCTGACCACCATTCTAGGAGTGTCGCGTCTTCTGCCAGGATCCTTGAAACAGCAGCAGGCTAACTTGCTGGCTTGCAAGTGGGATGTGGTTAGGATAGGGCGCCAGCATTTTTAAATGAGACCATTTTGCACAGAAGCCTAGATCACAGATCTCACTCGGGAATCTCAGTGCATTTGGCCTCACTGTCCTATCAAGGAATATCTGTCCCTGAATCGCAGCTGCCGCATTTGGGCTGGCAAGGCTTCAGCAGCCCACTGCAGTCTCCAACACTCCCTGTTGTCTGAAACCTGTGCTAGGGAAGATGGGACTCCACCTTGGAGCGGCTTTTTTTACTGTAACCTTTGTATTCCTTTGCTTTTGCTACAAGTTAAGAATGTTGCCTACAGCCTGAAATAGACAAGATAGCCTCTTCTCAAGGCTCTGACCTTTAAAGGTGTAACACTTTACATTCAAATAGAGATAAAAAGTTGCAGAACAGAGCACAACAGCTGCAAGAACAAAGGATTCCGACACCAGGAAGTTTGCAACAACTAGCCACACCCCCTCCCCTTTTAGCGTAAAACAAGCCTGAATGCTAACCCGGGGAAGATGGTTCTTTGGGACGCGAGCCCACCGTCTTCTCAGTCCGCTGGCCCTCCCAATAACAGCGTTATTCCTGTGCCAACAATTCGGCTCTCGATTTATTGCCTGTCCAGCAGTGAGCAGTGGAGTTTGGACTGGGTAACAGACCTACCCAAACTGCCCCATCACTTTCCATTCCCTGCAGCCCCGCGGGCTTTAGAGCCATGCTTCTTGCGTACCTCCCTGGTAGAGCAAAACGTGCTCTGTGAGAATTATGATGAAAAGGACTGTTCACCATGTCAACAGCCCTCCTTTGTCGACCCCCATAGTTCATACTAGGGTTGCCTTAAACTTCTCCCCTTGGCATGACTAAACGTGACCTGATTCATGGTCTTGAGAACTGTGTGTGTTGTCAAGAATACAGGTTCTGTACAGTGAGGTTCACTTTAACACAGTTCTGCCCTAGTACTGGCAGGAGATAGCTGTGTGTGTCTCTTTTGTAGATGCCACAGTGGTGGTCGGTGTGCGTCCTGGAACTGGCCATAGCACAGGATTTAACAGCCCTGGGTTCAGTCCTCAGAGGGTCCACTGCTCGATCGCTGTGACACATCCCAAGCCCTCTGCCTGACGACTCTGACTGAGACCAGACAAAGTCCCAGCTCACACCTGTGCTTCCTGCTTACGGAAAGAGTAGCCGTCTTGACTGCAATCTGGATCCCTAACGTGAGGGCAAGGCACAGGCCCACCCGAGTCCGGACGGACAAAGGCTGGGGGAAACAATTTCTCCAGCTTCCTGCCCCCGGGGAGGCTGTGTGCGGTACAGAACACAGCAGCATCCCTAGGGTAAGCAGTCTTCCGTCTGCAAGGCTGCCAGCCGGTACCGTGTTCATTAAAACAGGCGGACCCTCAAACAGACCCCCGAGGTCTGGCGCCCACAGGAGCCGTTTATTTCTCACATAACCAGCCATTCAGGGCCTGACCGACGAAGCGCTCTCCTCTGCAGTGTCCCCCGGGCACAGACACCCTCCCCGTCGGGCAGATGGAAAGAAAATGGGCAAGTCCCTGTGGAGGGTTGTGTCCAGGGCTGGAGGCGAACACGCCCCTGCGTTGGCTAGAACCCTAGGGCGCGGCCAGCCTCACGGGAAGGGGCGCCAGGAGGAAGTGGGCTCCCTTGGCTGATCAGCCTGGTCTCTGGCACAGACGTTCCCCCCGGTCCCACTCGGTGCCGGGCGGTGTCTGCACATTGTGCCACACGGTACTGGAAGGTTCCAGAGAACCAGGAGATGAGTGATGTGGGCCAGACCAGGCCCGTCGTCAGTGCTGCCGGAAGCAGTGGAACCCGCAGAGTAGGTGACAGTGAGAGGATCGCAACGTGGCAAAACCCACCCGCTCCCCCACGGAGGGGGTTGGATGCCCCTCCCTCTCCCGCGTCAGGAGCCCGTGCTGCACGCTGAGGGAGGCGTCTTCCCAGGATGAGTGTCACACGAAGAGCAGGGGCCCTGCCAAGCGACTGCCATGCTAACAGAAGCTCACTGCTGCCAGGGCTGGACGCCGTCTGCACAGAACTTTCTGGTCGCCGATACGCCCTGCTTGAGGACCTCTTGTAGTTTTCCAGGGGGAGTTCCTGCCATTCGTTTTCCAACCTTGGCATCAGGGGAGAGAAGCCAGGAGAACGGAGCATGAGACGTACCCTGGGGACCGGACAGGGGACCTCTAAATGTGGACCACCTGCTTTAGAATCACTGGAGGAAGGGGGTGCTTGGTAAAGTTGCGGATTCGCGCAAACAACCACAGACCCGTCGATTAGAATGGCAGGGTCGGGGCCCCAGAATCTGCATTTTAACCAAACGCCTCAAGAGATCTTTTTAATCAGTTTTCAGTTCCAGGAGCCCCCTGCAGCCCTCCTCAAAGGGCTGGGTAACTCTGCCAGTGTTTACTCACCGATGGCAGGGTCTGCTAACCGCAAATACCTCTCCAGCCACGTGGATTTTGCTATGTAAACCCGCAGTTCCCTGCTTCCTGGGTCACAGCCACAGTCACGGAGGTGGAGGGACCTCAAGCTTTCTGGGCTTCTCTCCCCGGCTCAGTAGGTTAGAAGGGTGATCCGCCTGGTCCAGTACCCCGAGTCTAGAGCAGAAGAGATAGACCGTCCCTGCTGGACCACGCACCATCAGGAAGACAAAATGACAGTCAGTAAGAACCTGTGCCACGGGGTGGTCACTAAGCCACAGACCTAAGATGAAACAGTAGAACCAGGATCTAGAAATGCCAACCAATGGGTCCACAGGGTTTTTTTCCTGCATTTGTTCTCAGTTGTACAATCCGTATCTTCAGCGCAATCGGTGATGAATCAGTTTTGGGTTTGTATTCCCAGGCTCATCCCTGAAACGTGACTCATTTCCTCTGGGTTTTTTCCTCTGCCCCCAAGATGAAGAGTTTCATCTGCTTCTCCCCCTCTTCTTTCCCAGACTTCGAGCTTCACTGCTGGCTCTTTCTCAGATCACATTCTCAACTCTCGGGATGAGCCATCTCCCTTTACATATTCCTGATGTTCAAATGTGATTAAAAAAAAAAACAGTGTTTGGAAACAGACCAAGGATTTTGATAGTGAAAAGACAGGCAGGGAAATACTTTAGACCCTGTAATGCATCTACCAGCACAAAGAACTCCCCAAACCAAAAACTATTAAATAACGCTATATCCTTGTAAAAAAGTCACCCCCCCCCCCGAATCCACATACTTATGTAATACATGCAACACAACTGACTCTTTTGGGTCACCTCTCAAGGAGGAAATGAGTAGAATTAAACATAATTTACATTTTCCCCACTATTTTCATAGTCTTTCTCATGATTCTCATTATTCCTAAGTTTCTTTTACATTTAAGTCAGCCAAAGATTCTGTTGTTTGCAATACAGAACACTGACTGATGGAGAGACCGAATTCCATGACAATTAATCCTGGGGCAACATCCTTCTTTCAGAGAAGGCTGTGGCTATCCATTCCAGGGTGGGTGTCCTACATCATATATAAGGTACATCACTGAGATGTACGTGTGAATCACAGCACAGCCAACAGGGGAAAAGAGACAGATGCACATAGTGACAGGACATGTGGAACAAGTGGGAGACCTTCCACTGCCATCCACACCTCTGACCTCTGCTTCTACCATCACATCCTCCCTGGCTTTGACACCCCTGCCTCTCTATTATAAGGACCTTTGTGATGACACTGGACCTGCTCAGAAAATCCTGGGTACTCTCTCCATATCAATGCTCTTTTTTTTTTTAACATCTTTATTGGAGTATAATTGCATTACAAATGCTGTGTTAGTTTCTGCTGTATAACAAAGTCAATCAGCTATATGTATACATATATCCCCACATCCCCTCCCTCTTGTGTCTCCCTCCCACCCTCCCTATCCCACCCCTCTAGGTGGTCACAAAGCACCGAGCTGATCTCCCTGTGCTATGCGCCTGCTTCCCACTAGCTATCTATTTTACATTTGGTAGTGTATAGATGTCCATGCCACTCTCTCACTTCATCCCAGCTTACCCTTCCCCCTCCCCGTGTCCTCAAGTCCATTCTTTATGTCTGCGTCTTTATTCCTGAACTGCCCCTAGGTTCATCAGAACCTTTTTCTTTTTTTTCTTAGATTCCATGTATACGGGTTAGCATACGGTATTTGTTTTTCTCCTTCTGACTTACTTCACTCTGTATGACAGACTGAAGGTCCATCCACCTCACTATAAATAACTCAATATCGTTTCTTTTTATGGCTGAGTAATATTCCATTGTATATATGTGCCACATCTTCTTCATCCATTCATCTGTCGATGGACACTTAGGTTGCTTCCATGTCCTGGCTATTGTAAATAGAGCTGCAGTGAACATTGTGGTACATGACTCTTTTTGAATTATGGTTTTCTCAGGGTATATGCCCAGGAGTGGGATTGCTGGGTCGTATGGTAGTTCTACTTTTAGTTTTTTAAGGAACCTCCATAGTGTTCTCCATAGTGGCTGTATCAATTTACATTCCCACCAACAGTGCAAGAGGGTTCCCTCTTCTCCACACCCTCTCCAGCATTTATTGTTTGTAGATTTTTTGATGATGGCCATTCTGACTGGTGTGAGGTGATACCTCATTGTGGTTTTGATTTGCATTTCTCTAATGATTAGTGACGCTGAACATCCTTTCATGTGTTTGTTGGCGATCTGTATATCTTCTTTGGAGAAATGTCTATTTAGGTCTTCTGCCCATTTTTAGGTTTGATGTTCTTTGTCATGTGAAGGAAGATCCTGCAAAATACATTCTAAATGCCATTGTAATAAATACATATGTTTGATAAACATACTAATGGGTACATTCAACGCAGTTATTTTGCTTCAAATGTCAGTGAAATTGAGGAAGATTTTTATCACATCAGCAGAGGATAATTTTCAATTTTTTTACGTTGCTAATAAAGCACCCATTCCGGAAAAAAGCTCATGCTCTATGTGAATGGATTAATGGATAATTTGCTTCCTCTTCACTATTTTTAACTAATGTTTGTTAGAAAATTCATAATATCATCGTATCTTTTAGTTAGGTCTGGATTTAATTTTTAACAAAAGAGAAAAGGACAGAATTCAGGAGATGAAAGGTAGACGCAGCCGAGAGATTGTCAGATTGTCCCTTGTCACCCGCCGCTTCCGACGTGAGTCCTTGGCTCACTCACTTATGAACTCCAGTCAGTAAGGGACAGAGTGGGCCGTTCTTTACAGCTTGCGAGACGCTTTCACACAGGTCTCCTTTGATCCCCCTGGCACCTTAGCCGAGGAAAGTGGGCCAGGCACTTTGGTCACGGTTATAAAATGGGGGATTGAGACCCCGGCTGACTCGCCAGGCAGGAAACCAGCAGGGCTGATCCAGTTCCTCAAACCGCCAGATGTCAGCTCCTTTCACTGCGCATTTGGTGCCCGTGGACGCATCACATTTCTATGAGGTGGACACTACGAGTTTCGCCACAGCAGTGGTTGATTCTAGAAACAGCAACAGCCAATGTCAAAAGCACTGTCATCTAACAGTTTCTGAGTTCTCCAGACCCGCCTCTCACTGCTCCGGCATCACACTTGCATTAAGCCATTTGCTGTTCACAACACACCTGTGAGGCTGGTAATATTTTTAATCTTCTCAACACCGGAGTGCATTGATCTGTTATTTTCCCCACTTGATAAGAGAGAAGATGGTGGTTCAAAAATAAAGTGACTTGTTCGATGTCAGTCCTCTACTAAATGGTGAGAAACAAGCAGTCTGACTAAAGAATCTGTGCAATTAACTACCACACTATATTTTGTCCCCATAGCTGACTTTGTTCTTTGCTTTTTCAATTAAGAAAAGATAAAAAGTAAGGTATTCAAACAGTTGAATTTGTGGCTCTCATTCTCCCCTATTTCCTTTTGTATCAGTAATGCTCAGTTGTAACTGAACACAGACTAGAAAGTTTAATGCAGTATCTAGAGGCTTCTTAATGCTGTGGACTGTTTTGAAAAAGACACACAGAGCTTAAGTGCTAGATTCCAACCACTAGTGGGTGAGAAAAGAGGAAAGTATATTTAGCTCTCGCTTCATGGGAATCTTAAAATCCTCCAGGGCTTCTGAGGACAATAATTCATTACTTCACTAATTATTACTTCTTAAATAAATGGTTGACATTTAAAATTTTCATTGTTCCCTGACAAAGCAAAATGCATAGAGCTTTCCTGATACAGAGAAAGAAGGTTTTTACTAAATGGCCTCTAAAATAACTTTCCGAGCTCAAAGTAGATGAATCTTTGACATGTTCGTGGTAGATCTATTTTTATTAAAAAAAGTCTGTAAGTATGGACTGTGGCCAAGGTAAGCTCAGTGAGTTTTTATTTTAATCAATTTGACTGCAGAAGCATATGAGAGCTGAATCTTGTTTTCGTAAGCTTTTCTCAGAAATAAAATATATTTTATTTAATTACATATATTTCAGTATAAATATAGGTGACGAGTTGCCTTACCTTTACGCTTCTAATTATTACAACATCAATACGAAGCATCGTTTTAAATTCTCTTTAAATTTCTTTCCATTTATTTACAGAGTTTGAGCATTTTATGTGTATATATATATTCATGTATATATATACATATACTTGAACATATATACGTGTGTGACTGCATTTTTTTGTTTGTTTATAAATTCTGATGGCACGATAAACATTGAAAGGAATTTGGTACAGAAGAGTAACTTCAGAAAGTGCTTCTTTTAATATTCAATAATACCCTTTTCATGTGACTAAACTCACAATTTGCAAATTAAAAGGAAATCTGAGCGTCACCTCTTTAAGAATCTGAATGATTGAATCTCCTTTTTTCCGTTGGTCGAGAACCCCATCACCTAACATGTCACCCAGGACTTACTTTTCTCTTTGCTCATAAGCATTCTGAATTCTCTGCTGTAAGTACTGAAGTGGCTGTATTAGTGAAAGTCACAGGAGGGGTGATTACTCTGTGCGTACCCAGCACTAAGCAGCAGACGCTTCACGGAGGAAAAAAAAAATAATCAGGCTCTGAGCCATACGGACGAAAGAAGCATATGAATGTCAAGCAAAACATTGTATAAGGAATTGTTGAAATTAAAGCACACGATGCTCTACGACATGATCCAAAAATAGAAGGCCTAATTCCCTGGTAGGAAAAAATCTGGCAAAACACCGAAGCATTCAAAAACAACGCACAGACCCGAAAACAGCCCCCGAAGGTTTCCTCTTTATCCCCAACCTAAGGTTCGTTATCTTCCCATCACTGGAAAAGCCTTGAGAACAATGCTTACAATACGCTTAATGTTTAACTTACCCAACGCATTTATTTTTACTAGCTGAAAATGTGAGTCATTTCAGCTGACATTTTGGAAAGCCACATATTGCCTTTTTACTTATTTATTTTTCATGCATTAGACTGATCTTCAAGTAGTTTGCGTTGACTCCGGGGTTGGGGGCGGGGCAGGCCAAGCTGTTCCCCAAGCGCCTCCTTTTCCTCTGTAGCTGGTTCTCCTCAGTTTGGCCGTCCAGAAGGGAGCCCAGTAACAGACTGTTTCCGAGAACACAGCACAATCTACTTGTGACCTGGTTGCTCCGCTCCTATGGCAGCAGTGGCGACAGGGGGTAGGGTGCTGGCGGAAGCCTGGCGACCCGCTTTGGGGCTCTCGTGGCCGGCAGGTTCCCTTCTCTCCCTAAATGCCACATCCTCTATAGTATCCGTGGGCCAAAGGAACATTGGCAAAGTTTCCTTTACACTCAGGTGACTATGAGATAATTAGAAAAGCAAACAGTATAATATACTGACAAATGCAAATAGCTGTTGGACAAAAAGGGCCATGTGGGCGGAAGTGTGAACTTCAGAGAGGGAAAACAGTTGGCAGGGATGCTCATCCCTCACTTCCTCTCCCATCTTTCTCCAGGTGGACTTTCCTCATTTTCCACCACGACAGAGCAATGCTCTCTCCCTTTTACTTGCAGAGTCTAAGGTGCAGGCCACTGCAGCACATTCTGGACTGAGACACAACACAACTGTTGTTCAGAGGAAGACAGGTCAAGATATAACAACAGGTCTTTTTAACACGTTACAAAAACATTACATCTGCATACTTTGATGATGGCTATTCTGACTGGTGTGAGGTGATACCTCATTGTAGTTTTGATTTGCATTTCTCTAATAATTAGTGACGTTGAGCACCTTTTCATGGGCCTGTTGTCCATCTGTATGTCTTCTTTGGAGAAATGTCTATTTAGATCTTCCACCCGTTTTTTGATGGGGGTGTTTGTTTTTCTGATATGGAGCTGCATGAGCTGTTTGTATATTTTGGAGATTAATCCCTTGTCGGTTGCTATGTTTGCAAATATTTTCTCCCATTCTGAGGGTTGTCTTTTCATTTTGTTTATGGTTTCTTTTGCTCTGCAAGAGCTTTTTAAGTTTAACTGGGTCTCACTTGTTTATTTTTGTTTTAATTACTCTAGGAGGTGGATCAAAAAGGATGTTGCTGCACTTTATGTCAGCGAGTGTTCTGCCTATGTTTTCCTCAACAGTTTTAAAGTATCTGGCCTTACATTTAGGTCGTTAATCCATTTTGGGTTTATTTTTGTGTATGGTGTTAAGGAGTGTTCTAATTTCATTCTTTTACATTAGCTGTCCAGTTTTCCCAGCACCACTATTGAAGAGACTGTCTTATCTCATAATTCAAAAAGACACATGCACCCCAACGTTCACTGCAGCACTATTGACAATAGCCAGGACATGGAAGCAACCTAAATGTCCATCAACAGAGGAATGGATAAAGAAGATGTGGTACATATATACAATGGAATATTACCCAGCCATAAAAAAGAACGAAATAATGCCATTTGCAGCAACATGGATGGACCTAGAGATGATCATACTGAGTGAAGTAAGTCAGACAAAGAAAGACAAATATCATATGATATCGCTTATATGTGGAATAAAAAAAGGGTACAAATGAACTTATCTACGAAACGGAAAGCGAGTTACAGATGTAGAAAATAAACTTATGGGTACCGGGGGTAAGGGAGGGGGAGGGATACATTGGGAGATTGGGATTGACATATACACACTACTATATATAAAACAGATAACTAATAAGAACCTACTGTATAGCACAGGGAACTCTACTCAATACCCTGTAATGGCCTGTATGGGAAAAGAATCTAAAAAAGAGTGGATATATGTATATGTATAACTGATTCCCTTTGCTGTACACCTGAAACTAACAGAACATTGTAAATCAACTATACTCCAAAAAATTTTTTTAAATAAAATATTATATCTGCATAGAAAAAAATAAAAAGGTACAGAAGGTCATGATCAAAAAGTAAAAATCTTGGTTCCTCCAGCCACTGGTTCTAATTACAGACAATAGTCATCTCAAAGCTCTCCTAGGCATCTTCCCCGAAGGTTATGTTTATAGCAATGTGTGTGTTCTTATTATCCAAATAGCACCTTACTCTATACAATGATTTTATATATAAAAAAATTGAAGGTGATTACATACATGTGCCACGCATTTATTCAACAACGCATCTTTCTGTACCATTATGTATCTAGCTTTTTTATGATTGCATAGAGTAATGGGCTATTTTAATGTTTAAAAATTTGTAGTTAATGTTAAATAACAGTTTAATATTTTAATAATTATATAAGGTATGAAAGCCTCTAATTTATTAAAAAATTCCACCATTAGTGATAGAAGTTAGTACTTTTATAGGTTGTTGTCTTATTTGTCTGCTATATAGCATTTCTGTATCAATTACATTTCAACATCCGTCTCTGGGTACAGAAGCCAGTACAACTTGTATTGCTTTGACATTTTTCTCTCTTCCCATCATAGAATCTCATCCTGGCTTCTTGGCTCCACTGAGACTGGTGCCTGGAAGCACGGCTTGCCTTTCCTTCCTCACTCTTGACCTAACGCTAGTCAACCGTGTCCATGCAGCGCGGGCACAGAGTGTTAACCAGCAGACAGTTCCTGCTCGGGCATCTCCCCGCGGTGGAGCTCGGGGCATTAACTAACCTAAGTGCCTGGTAGAACGGAGACCGGAAGTAGATTAATTAAAAGTCTGCTCGTTTGGTACCCGGCCTTTTCCAGTTCGGCAGTTCCCTCGGAGAAAGAGCAACAGAGGCCGAATCGTGGCCAGCTGCGGGCTCCCTGGAGTCGTGGCTCCTGGCTGTGGTGCGGGGTCAGGTGTCCCACCCGGATGGAGCCCGGCGCCCCCTGGACCTGGCAGGGCAGTTGAGTAACGGGCAGATCTGGTTGACACGATGCTCATCCAAACTATGTTACTGAGAATTTTAGCTCTCTCAACTAGTCTCACTGACGAAAAGTGAAACGTGATGAGCGCAGTCTTACTAGCTTTCAGTTTGCCATAAACGATGTTGAGGGAACAAGCCACAGAGGAAATGTCTATCTGCAGCACTACACTGAACAGGAGGATGCTGACCACGAGGGCGTGTTCCTCTCGAGGCGTGTGCGTTGCAAGATAGACACACACACACACACACACACACACCCTCCTTGGTCTGCACACACACACACACACACCCCTCCTTATTCGTCGGTGCTCCCCCCCGGGGCAGACCTCTGCAGAAGAATACGTTTGGTGGGAGGACGCAGCAGCTGCACCTCCCGCCCCAGAACTGGTGCGCGGAGCCGCTGCGGCTGCTCCGCCGTCCCTGCCGCGGCCTCAGACGAAAGCTCGTCAGCGGGCGGGGCGGCACCGCAGCCGCCGAGCTCCCTGCGCTGCGCGGCCGCGGATTGGTCGGGAGGCGGGGGGCGGCGGCAGCCGGGGGCTCGGCGCGCGGGCGCTGCGGGAGGGGCATCGGGGCGCGCCGGGCCGGGCGCCGCCGCCTGGGTCGCTCGGCCGAGCGGGCGCGGACACCATGGTGAGTGCTCTCGGCGCCCGGGCCGCGCGTCCCGCCGGCCGGTGGGGCCTGGCCGCCGAGGGGACCGGCCGAGCGCCGCGGACGCGCGGGGGCCCGGGGCAGCCTGGCGGCTCGCCGGCGTCCGGAGGCGGCAGACCGGAACGGCCGGGGTCGCGGCGCGGGCGGCCGGTGCCCGGCTTCCCGGGGTCCGCACCGCGCGGCCTCCCGAGCTCGGGCAGGGGGCGCGCGGCCGAGGCGGGGGGCGCCCGTCCCAGGCGGCCGGCGGCCGGGGAGGGGGCGGGCTCGCGTGCCCTCCGGAGGCCCAGCCCGTGTCGGCGGCCTGGGGGTGGGGAGCACGGGGACCGAAGGGCTCTGCGCGCGGCCGGCGCCGGGGCCGCCCCTCCCCCGCGCCCGCGCCCCCCGGCCGAGCGGCCACCGAGGAGGCAGGAGCGGGGGGCGGGTAGCGGGCGCGGCGGCGGCCGCCGGGCCCCCGGGCGCCTTGCCCCGCAGCCGGTCCCTGACGCTCGGCTCTCCCTGGCCCCGCAGTACGGCTTCGTGAATCACGCGCTGGAGCTGCTGGTGATCCGCAACTACGGCCCGGAGGTGTGGGAGGACATCAAGTAAGTGCGCGCCCGCCGCCCCGCTTCCTGCCCGGGGCCGCCGCGCTCCCACGCTCGGAGCCGGCCGGGAGGGGCGGGCGGGAAGGAGCCCGGGGGCCGCGCGGCCTCCGCCCCGGCGGGCGTGGGAACGCGCTGCCGGCGGCCCGGCGGCTGCCACGCGGAGGGGCCCCGGGGACGGCGGGGGCCTCGCAAGCGGAGCGAGACCGGCTCGCGGGCCCTTTGCACACCTCGCAGGCACGCGCGGCAGGGACGCCTTTCCGGGTGCGGACACTCCCTCTGAGCAGCTGTGAGCCGAGCGCGTTTTTCCCTCTGAAACGGAGGGACACCTCTCCCGCCCCCCCACCCCGTCTTTTACGTCTGATTTGTGCCGTGGTGAAGGCTGTCAGCGGTAGGAGGGCCCCCTACTTTCTGTCCACAGCTGCGAGCCCCGTGCTCTGCACGTGCGCGGAAGTACCGCAGCCGCGGGAGTTTAGA
Source organism: Eubalaena glacialis (assembly GCF_028564815.1). Lineage (NCBI taxonomy): Eukaryota > Metazoa > Chordata > Mammalia > Artiodactyla > Balaenidae > Eubalaena > Eubalaena glacialis. The sequence goes on along the minus strand of NC_083720.1, from coordinate 155,950,888 downwards.
CCTGCTGCAGCGACCGGGGCATCGTCCCTGCGGACCCCTGAGCGTTGCAGCCCAGCAGCGCTCTCTCCTTTTGTCCCTCTCACTCTGGTGAAATTTGCGTGTAACGTGTATGGACGACCGCAGCCAAGTCGCCACACCGACACCCAGTACTCTCTGGATTTGCATCCTGGGACAGCAGTGCGACTGCCACAGGCAGCCAGAGGGAGAGAGGGTGTTTTCCCCGGTGGGCAGAGAACACCTTGCTGTTATTCACTCTCATTGCCTGTGCTCACGGATTTCTTTCTGTTACGTCAAGTAGGTGATGCTTTATGCGGTTTGCTCCTAGATGTATTACAGTTAGTGGCGGTGAATGCTAACAGGCTCTATCATGCAGTTCCGCGGTAGTGATTTCTTCTACAGATCTGTTTCCGTGGAAATGCCCAGGATTAAATATTAAGCAGTAGAATGCAACTTTTCCTTCCCTCGGGTCTGTACCCTTGAGCATTGTTTCAGGTTCCATAAGCCACTTAGGTTGCCCACGGAGCACATCTAATTACTATAAAGAGAAGTGGGGATTTGAGAGTTATGTGGTTCAAGCAAATGAGAATCGAGGCACTAAAGCTTACTTTGGGATTTGAACTTTCTATCCACCTTATTAATACCTTCATAATTTTTATGTTTCTTGGTAGACAGAGTTATAGAGAAGGCAGGCATCAAGAGTAAGATGTTAAACAGTGTAACCTCAGTGTAGGATTGTTTTTAAGCCGCTTTCTCTGTGAATGTATGAAAACGCCATGTATATCTCCCACGTGCTAATGTCTCATCCGTAAGCTAGAAATTCCCACATTTCCCGGTGGATGTGCGATGGCAGTGAATATGTTTAGAATTTTGAGAGCACAGGATGGCTGTTGTGGTGAAACAGTCTTATGTATGTTTATTGGATTTAGAACGTGTGTCTTACCCATTATCAGTTTCAATCACTGTCAAATACAGAAATGAAAAATAATACCTCACAGGGAAACGTGTCGGAAATTTAAAAATTGAAGTATCGAGTGATTTGTTTACATTGGCCGTATTTTCCACAGAGGTCAAAAATATCTAAAAATTTACAAATCCCCTCGATGTGAGAACTTAACTCTACCAAATCACGCTAAGAATGTTGTTGCATTTTCCTTTAAAAAAAAGTATTAATTTTCAATTAAACATCAATATCGTCTAACTCATGAATTTATTTTTAAGTAGCATCAAGCAGTATCCTTCATCTGTTTAAGTGCTAATAATTTAAATCATACAAAACATTTTTTTTTTTCTGGTAAAGTGAAGCAAATATTATGGATCTTTTTCCTACAAAATGACCTCAAGGATTGTGTGCCCCTGCAAGAGAAATGCTACTAGTTATACTAGTGTTGGCAATCCAGGTGTTAAGTTTGATTCTCTTTTGTCTCAGCATCCCTCTTGGTGGAGCCCATCTTGTCTTGGATGTGGTTTAGTATCTGGACGGGAGAGCCTTGCTGAGCTTTTTGCGTGGAGGACCTTAGAACGGCTCGCTGTGAGGACCCCTGAGGGATCACTGTGTGCTCCCTGGAAGAGTATTTACTTAGATCCACAGAGATGCTCACTGCCTGGGGGCAGGACGGGAGAGGTTGGCAGGGTTTAAGTTTAAAATGCTCCCTGGGAGATTCTGAGTCCTTCTCTGACCTCACCATCTGCTCTAGGGAGGGTTGCTGCAGTCACTGGTCCAAGATACTTTCAGGTGTACCTTTTTATGGAAACTGAATATATGAAAAAAAACTTTTTTGTCTCAGTAAATTCCAGACTCCTCTAGCTTCCTTTTTGCTCTGTGAGAAACTGTCTAAATTGATGTTTATAAAATTTCATATAATACTTTTTTGGTTTAGGAGGGAGTGGCCGTCCATCCTTCTTCAGAAAGTATGCCAAACATTTAAGGACAAGTAAAATCCTAAGTAACAGATTCCAGACAGAAAATTCTAAGTGGGTTAGAGCCAGAAATGCTTCATTGTAAACTCTGCGTCCACTTACACTATTACCAACAATATAACCATTTCACAACAGTTCTGAATTCCTCTTTGTAAGAAAATGAAAAATTGTCAAGACTGAGGGTCAGCAAACTTTCCCTTAAAGGGCCGAATAGTAAATATTTTAGGTGCTGCAGGCCACGAGTCAATATTGATGATATTATGCATACCTGTATAACCATTGAAGTGTAACCACTTAAAAAATGTAAAAGCCATTCTTAGATCCCCAAACAGCGGAAACCAGTGGTGGGTGAGATTTGACCCAGAGACTGTAGTTTGCGCCTCTGATCTAGACCATAAATACATGTAAAAAAGTCAAAGAGACCTCTGAATCTACCTCAGATCTTGTTTTGTTGGCTTCCTTTCAGTTTTGAGATGGCCCTTTCTGGAAGCCATGGGTCCTAAGGGATGAGAAATATCAATCGCCATTTCAGGAAAAACATCAAGTCAGGATATACATATTAGAAAAGCACCTAAATACTTGATTAATAACCATCTCTGTCACCCTCCCATCGGCCCTGGCTACGCTAACATTGCATCAAATTACTGGGTCCAGAATCTTGGTACGTGATTTGGAAGTGAAGTAATGACATGTTAGTTGATAAATATTGGAGTATGTTCCTTTAGAAGGCCGCCAGGAAGACGATTACTTCCCTGTGTAAAGAATGCAGACATGTTTGGTATGTGTTGTGAGATTTATCTATAGCAGGGCAGCGTACTTTTTCATTCAGTGACTCAAACCTGCTTTCATTCTCTAGTTAAGCTTATTTTTAAGGAGCACAGTCTAGTGTTCGGGCAATGAGGATGGAAAAGTGATTGACATAATCCTTGCTTTCAAAGAGAGTCTAGAGATATCAGGATATTCCTAATCTTATTATATCTTGATTTTTCTGCCTGTAACTCAAACGTGGAAGCATTTGGCTGTTGGATAGCATATTCTGATCTTCCAGTTTTGAAGTTAATGCATCTACTTGAATTTGCTAATCATGAATTAATCATTATAGTTCACATACGCAAATGCGTGGCTGTAAGCTAGTTACGTGACTTTCCCAGTTGCCTAAACTTTCCAAGACAACTCTGTAAGGAAACAGATAATAACTACTTCATAGGGTTGTCATATGTTGAATGATGCCTGTAAAGTGCTCAACACAGGTCTTGATAAATAACTGTTTAATAAATGGTAGCTGTTAAGGATTTTCACTCTAGAGCCAGAGTTTTTCAGCTCGTCCCTTCCCCAGCTCCGCCTACATAAGAGTAATCCATTGAATCCACATGCCACATCCCTCTAAGTGTGCACTCATCACTCTAGGACAGGTGGTGACTTCTTGTCATTTCACTCCCTTTGCTACTTTCTCCATGCCGTGCAGCCGGTACCTGTCCTTCGCATGCGAGGTGCCCCTGAGATGCTCAGGTTCTTCCTTCCCGGCTCTGAGCACGTTCCCTTCTTACTCTGATGGCCCCCAGCAGGTTCTCTGCGTCTGACTCATCCCACTTCTCCCCCTTCTGCACATTACAGGGAGACTTCCTTTCACGATGCTCTTTTTCTGCTCAAGCTCTACTTTGGAATCCATCCTACATTGTATTCTTCTAGCCTCCCCTCCTCCAATTCCTGTTTGTTATTTGAAGATGCAGCATATGCTCTTTTTAAAAAACATTAATTAGTTTGTTTCATTTTTTAGATCCCATATATAAGTGATAACAGACAGTATTTGTCTTTCATTTTCTGTAGCGAATTATTTCACTAAGCATAATGCCCGCCAGGTCCATCCATGTTGTTGCAAATGGCATTATTCCGTTCTTTTTCATGGCTGAGTAATATTCCATTGTGTATATCCACCGTATCTTCTTTATCCATTCCTCTCTTAATGGACACTTAGGTTGCTTCCATATGCTCTTAATATTCATTTTGTCAAAACAAATTAAAACCAAATAGTGGACCACATTTTGCCATGTTTTAATCAGATTTTCCTGTTCCTGAGGCAATATAATTAAATTTCTATACCTTCCTATACTCTTGCTCAAGTAGGTTTTAAAATATTAACAGTACTTTTTATTATAAAAGCTGTTTAAAATTTCCAAAGTCCTTTCCTCTCTAATTTCACATGAGTGCCACAATACCCATTTGAAATAAGGAAGGCCCTTCTACCTCAATTTTTTTTCCAGCTTTATTGAGATATAATTGGCTCATAACATTGTGTAAGTTTAAGGTGTATGATGTATGGATTAGATATACTTGTAAATTGCAGAATGATTCCCACTGTAGTATCAGCTAAACTCCTCCGTCCTGTCACGCAGTTACCTTTTTCTGTAGTGAGAAAGTTTGACCTACTCTCTCTCTCTCTCTCTCTCTTTTTAAATATGATCATTGTAGCTACTCCTTTATTTTTTACTTATTTTAAAATTTTGTTTTAGGCCACACTCGTGGCATGTGGGAAGCTTAGTTCCCCGACCAGGGATTGAACCCGTGCCCCCTGCATTGGGAGTGCAGAGTATTAATCACTGGACCGCCAGGGAAGTCCCTAGACCTCCTCTCTTAGCAGCATTTAAGTGTGTGATACAGGATCAGCTACAATCGCCATGCTGCACTGCTGATGCCCAGACTTGTTCATCTTGTAGCTGGTTGTCTGTACCCTCTGAGCAATGCTGCCCTGTTTTCCCGCCTCCCAACCCCTGCTAACCACTTTACCTTGTTTCTCTGAGTTTGTGTTTTAGTTTCCACATATAAGCGGGCTCAGGGCTTTTCTTTTTAATGATGGAGTTGAGTCTGTAAGAGGTTAAATGATGTCAGGAAGCTGAAGACTCAGCACTCCAGCTCTGCTCTTCTGATGGCAGGTTTACTGCTCTTTTTTTTTTTTTTTTAACTTTTATTTATTTATTTTTGGCTGCATTTGGTCTTTGTTGTTGCATGCGGGCTTTTTCTCTTGTTGCAGCGAGCGGGGGCTACTCTTTGTTGCGGTGCGTGGGCTTCTCGTTGCGGTGGCTTCTCGTTGCAGAGCACGGGCTCTAGACGCACGGGCTTCAGTAGTTGTGGCGCACGGGCTCAGTAGTTGTGGCTCACAGGCTCTAGAGCGCAGGCTCAGTAGCTGTGGTGCACGGGCTTAGTTGCTCCGAGGCATGTGGGATCTTCCTGGACCAGGGCTCGAACCCGTGTCCCCTGCATTGGCAGGTGAATTCTTAACCACTGCGCCACCAGGGAAGCCCAACTGCTCCTTTTAAGATAAAAATAGGAACTAATGTAGTTACATACTGTACAAATGTGAAATCGTATTAATTTTCATACCCAGAAACTTCCTCAGTACAAATAAACAAATGAATGCATAAATTAAAAAAATAGGTAAACTAGATAATTGTTTAAAAGATCAGGACCTTTTTCTGTAGAAAGACCTGATGGTTAGCCTGAAAGAAGGAGGGGGCCCAGTGTGTGTGTTTGAAGCCACGTGTGCCCATGGAACTCGATGCCCAGTGCAAACCCCATCTCGTGACCCCCCAGGGGCCCAGGGCTCACCCAGAGCCCGGACCATGTTATGAGCAGCCAGGTGCCTGGGCGGTCAGCCAGCTCACACCCTCATCTCAGGGCTTCTCCTTCATGGTCTGAAGTATCCCCCAGACATCAAGCTGGGTCTTCGTTTCCCTTGCATTTGATCATCTTTGCGAAATAAGAAAATCATAGACGCATGTTACTTAATAAGGTGTCAGAGGAGGAGCTTTGTCCGTTGCAGTGAGCCCCAGAGGAGAAACCAGAGGATCTGTCTTCTCTACCCTCATCCCCAGACCTGCTTTCGGCGAACGTTGACTAGACGTTGGTCCTGGTAGCCACGAGCGCTGTCCTTCCCACCCTCACCTCTCTCCAGGGTGAGAAGCTAGCAAACGTTTCTCATCAGTGTGTTGGAAAGTGATAAGCGGGAGTCGATACTGTGCAGACATCACCAGGAAAACACACCTGAAGAAAACTCTAGAATCGGCCGGCTCGGAGGCTGACACCTGCCAGCACGTGGGGCCTGGGGGCTTTTCCATCACTGCTTTGCCTCTCTGTTCATTAAAGAGGAAACGGGGGTGGGGAGGGTGGGGAGCGGTTTCTCAGTTTATGTCCGGCCAGGTGAAGCAGCTTTTTCTGCAGTGACACTGAGGTGGGAGGTGTCTACTCCAGGTAGAAGGGAGACGTTCTGATGTATGTATTGTTCCTTCTTGTTGTATTCGCGGGCTTTGCTTGTGTTGGGTATCCTGATGTATTGCCCTTTGTTGTTGTTTTTAAAATTATTTACTTATTTATTTATTTGGCTGTGCCGGGTCTTAGTTGCGGCATGCGGGCTCTTAGTTGCGGCGTGCGTGTGGCATCTAGTTCCCTGACCAGGGATGGAACCCGGGCCCCCTGTGTTGGAGCGCGGAGTCTTACCCACTGCGCCCCCAGGGAGGTCCCTCCCTTTGTTGCTGAGTCCTGAAATACTACGTTGTTCCTCTATTGAAAGTCTTGGTGGTCAGTCTTCAGATCACCCGAACGTGGGACCTTTCAGTCCCCACGGCCTGCTTGCTCTCAGCACCCTCATGGGCCGGGGGTCAGTTCCTCAGCCAGGCTGGCCTTTCCCGTCCAGGAGGGGGATGCCTGTGCTCAGTAGGGTCTCTCTCCGCACGCCCCACTCCGTCCTGCACATGGAAGTACTTCCCAGCTTTGAGATGGCAAGACAAGTCTTACTTCTTAAGGGAAGACTTCTTTCACCTCCACGGCTGTGCTTTTTCTTCATAGCCCATGCACAAGTTTATAGTACTTAACTGTAGCATTATCCGATGAATAGCTGTCTCATCTCACTAAAGTCTAGCATCTATAACTGTCAGAAGCCTTCTTTCTCTCTGTATCTATCTACCTATAATATGTATATGAATTATCTTTCATTTTTTAATTTCCAGAGAATGGAGCACGTGCATATTCATCACACTTAATATTTTTTTTCTGTAACCAGGATTTATTATGCCAGAATGGTGACATCTTCAACTACTATTTAATAAAATATAAGCTCCGTTGAAATGGGCATTTCTGATATTAACAAAGGCAGAAGATGTAGCAGTAAATTATAACGCCTCTTTTTGGGAGGGTCAGCGTTCACACATGGATATAATAAAAGGACTAAGAACACTGCTGTTGGATTACCAATTTCATAAACCCCAAGACACTTACTGGGTTGGATTCAGGGCAAGATTGAATCCTTTAGCAAGTGTCTCAAAGATGCTGTTTAAAGTCAGTATCATAGACTGTAAGTAGACGTTTGTGATGCTGAAGTTAAATTTAAAAACCAGATGAGAATGCTCACCAGGGCCTTCAGTGTTGAATGTAGCTGCTCACACGTGTTGGACACTTACATATGTTCCGCAGTAGTGGTCCTAAAAGCTTTGTACCTGTTAACTCACCTAATCCTCACATCCACCATAGAAGATAGATTCGTTCATTATTCTTATTTCATAAATAAGGGAACTGAGTCTTCAGGACTTTAAACGCCTGCCTCAAGCCACTCATTTGTTAATCATCAGAGCAGAGATTTGGACCCAGATAGGCTTGTAATGATCATATTATGTGCTTTTCCCCAAACAAGGACTTAACGAGCTTCTCCTTTCCGATTTTCCAAAGACAATTTAGCATGGAAATGGGCAACATATATGTGTGTTACTACTACCATCTTTGTTTCTGTTTTCCTGTACTTGTCATGCGCTTGCCAGGTGCTTGTGGCTGTTATATTTTTTACAGGTGGTTTTATTCAGGAACAGGACCTCTACTAAAGAAAATCAGAGCCTCAGAAATTCTGAGCAGTTCATGTAGTTTTGGAAGCGCTCTGGGCCGCTGTACTCGTGAGCCGAGTTCAGGGTAAAGGACACACAGGGCTGAGGGACTCGTTTGTCTGATGAAGCTGCCGCCGAGTGCGCCTTTGAAGTGTTTGTGATTGTGTTTCCAGAACTGGGGCAGTTTACTCATGAGGCTGTCTCGTGGCAAGCTGGACACAGTCAGAAAAAAAATACCGTTATGTATCCAGAGCGGTCCTTTGCCTAAATCCATGTCACTTGTGGGAACGTGACTGTCACCGTTCATAGGGCTTGGATGAGTGAAGACGCTGGCTTGAGAGGACTGACCTCCACCAACTGGAAGGGGGCCCGAGCAGGAGGCCTCTCTCCTCCAAACCCCCCAAACTAGTCTCTCCTTCGGGGATTCAGACTTTTTGGGAATCGTCGGATTGTGCTGTGGAAAATTGAGAGGCAGTTAATGCTTCACAGCCACTCCAAATAAAGGAATGTAAAATTTTAATTTTTAGGTGTCATACATCGCAATTGCCTTGTTTTATGGTGGGAGGTTTTAATTTTAATACCAGATGGACACAACCCAGCCTTGAACGTCCTTACCTGTCACTAAAATGGACCATCCTAGGCTTTATCGTCACGACGATATCTGCATGCTGTCTGTAATACAGCATGTGCTGGGATAATGGTTTTTACAGGATCGGCACCCCTGGGAGCTGTCGTTGGTCAGGTTGATCGTTTGACGTGTGTTGATCTTTTCTGCCTGAGACCAGACCTTATTTTGAGACTCCTGTATGCAGCCTGTCCCATCTAAGAATTCCCGTTTTCATACCTCCCTGGGAAGCTTCTTTCTCTACTAGCCAGCAGTCTCTGTAGTATCCTAAACTTCCTTGAAAGGTGTGTAGTAGCAGGAGCTCAGTGTCAGAATATGAATTCAGTTTTGTACATTCACATTTTGAAGGTAAGGAATATCTCCTTAGGTATGGAGTTATGAGAAATGCTGCCTGGATATTTCTGACCACTTTAAAAAATAAATAATAAAAAATTCCCAAGTTTGAAAACAAACTCTGAACTTCTGCCAGTAACGTGTGATTGTTTGATTTTTGGTAGGGAGTTTGGAAACACGTGGAGGGAAATATATGTAATTATATTTAATTAATTCATTCCCTTCTTTTCAAACGTGCACACATTCACAGAGTGAATCCAGGCATCTGGGTTAGGCACCAGTGATTAAAAAAACAAAACCATAAAACCCCACCGTAATAAAAATATCTGCGACCCTTTTGGGGAAAGGTAATTTGTGTAAATAAATGATCAGTTTAAATTCCAACAAGTAGCCATCTCTAAAAGTAAGTAGGAAATGAACTGCTACTGGGAACGTTTTTCACGTATACAGACTCAATTTTCAAATACTTCTCACGGCTACAAATATATAGAACAGAGTTGTTTCTTGTTTTGTTTCCAGGTGAAAGTTAGAACTTCATTTTTAAAGCTCTTGGGAGAGGTGGAACTTGTTTGGGTTCGGCTGTCTGAAGTGATAAATTCTGTCAGCTGAGCAACACACTAAGTGCAGCTTTGGTTTAATTGTTTGGATGCTGAGTGGAAACCTCTCCCCGCGCTGTCCCCGCTTCCTCCACTCGCCGTTTCCTTGTCCTCCGCCTTCGTCTTCTTCAGCTACTGACTACTGTCGGTTAGATGTTCGGGACATTGAATGTGGGAGGCCTTCTCCCTAGATTCTTCTGCCACCAGCACGGCCCCAGGTAGCGCGGTTCTGCCTGTGAGAGCTGAGCGCGCCCGTCCTCGGGGCGGTGCGTGTAGGGTCCTTCCTCTACGTGATGTGCAAGTGAAGACGGTGACCTGGGATGAAACCAGTTGAGCATCTTTCCATCTGGGTTTACTTGGTGGTCAAAGAAATTGCCTTTCTACCTCCCCACACCTCACTTAGGCAAACTTAGAACTAAACCTTCTCTAAATATTTATTACTGTCTGCTGACCTCTTTCAGGGAGTAATGCACCAAGTAGAAAGATCTAATGCTTAACCCCAAACACAGTTATTAAGTGTACAGGGAAAGATAACACAAAGTACGGTCAGTCACACTATTGGAAACAGTGGGAGACTCGTCTGGGTTTATCCAGGGGTTGTTACAGTCGTGATGGGAAACAACAGCGTAATCACACACACCAAGATACTTGGTGATAGTGTTTCGTCGGTTGCCATTTGATACATGAACAGCGTTGAATACATTTTAATCCAGTTTGCCTATGGCTTGATATGGTCTTTTTTGTCAGCTAAAAATTATTGGGAAAAGAAAAACATGTCCAAAGTGTTTCATTTTGGGGAAAATTTTCAGTCATGTTTCTCAGAGAAGCCTGTGTTTTCCTCACATGTAAACGGCATGTAATTTAAATAACAGGGAATTCTGTAATTGTCTTGTGTAATGCAACATTCTAAACAAAATTGCTGCCCAAAAATATATTCTGAATAATGAATGAGTCTAGAAAATTTGGTCAGTGTGCATGGCTGAATTTGGATAATTTAAGCGTAAAAGGAATTCTACATATCAAGAAGATAAATCAAATATTGTTAGAAATGTTGTATGTATATATTTGAGTCATCATTTACTTTGCTTTTAAGGAGGAAAAAAAAACTTGAAAGTTATGGGGTGACAAAGTGAGGGATAGAGAATTATAAGGTGATGTTACCTGAATTATGTACGGTGTTTATGTAATCTGAATAGTAGCTTACTTCCCAGCCTTTCTTTCATTTGTTGGTCACCCTCTGTGATTTTCAGGTAGCTGGTGAAAAAACATTTTCTTCCCTCAAAGAACAGGTAGAGCTGAGAGATTATTATCACGTCTGTGCTCTCTGGAGGCCAAAACATTTGCCAGCAAAGAGTCTGAAGGAACCTAAGTTTACCTCAAAGTTAGAAGAAAAGCAGTGTTGAGAATTGAGAGACATTCACTCAAAATGTCTACTGGCTTCAATGGCCATATTGCCAGAAATTAATTTTTTGGGTATGGCTGCTTTGGCTCTGTAAATTCTCCTGTTCAGTGTAATGGAGCAGACCAGTTGGCAGTAAAGTGTTTGCAATATCTCCAGTTAGCTTTTACTCCGAAAAGGGAAGAATCTGAAGAATGGGCTGCAGAAAGACGTGCGTTGGGTCCAGAGAGATGAGGTCCCAGACGTAAGTGTTGCCTCTGGACCCTTTGCTGAGACGTAGCTTCAGGAAGCCTCTGTGGTCACTGCTTAACCTTGCATCCTGCCCCTCCTCCTCTGCCCTCCCCTCACCCGTTTATCCTGATCTCCTTTCTTTTGTAGCATTTATCACCTCATAATAAATTATAAAATGTGCATATATATTATGTAAACATAATAATATATAAATATGATAATACATGAATATAATGATACATGCTTGTTGTTTGTTTCCATCTGCTAAAATGTAAAGCTCTTTGAAGGCAGGAATCTTCATCTGTTTCGTTCATTCATATATTAAAAGTGCTCAGAAAAGTGCTTGGAGCATAATAGGTGTTCAGTTATTTGTGGCAAGACTCATCCCCCAGGGGGAAAAGGACCCAAAGGGCGACCCAGAGTTCCCAAAGATTTCTAAGACAAATGTAAATAAGGAATTCTAAGCATTTTGAATAATTTATTGGAATTCAGTGTGAGATTTTTGAGAAGACGATTATTTCCTTTCATGTACTGCTGTTTAATTTATATCTTAGCCTCCCTCCGGGGAGCATGTTGGGCTGATTATTCCAGGAAGTAAAGCTTAAAAGATAAAGGCGCTTATTTTATTACAGCAAGAGAAAGAAAAGAGGGAATGCATTGACTCATGGTTATAGGGGATTTCTAGGGAAATGGCCATTTCTCTATTTTGTGCAGAAGAACTTCGTATTCTGTTTAACGGTTATGAATTGGTGACTGTTTCTGAGAAACTGAGTTCATTACAAAAACTTACGTCGTTTGATTTATCTCAATTGGAAGAAAAAGAATAGGGCATAGAGCATGAGTTAATTTGTCTTTTATTATATATTTAATTAAAATTTATTTATATTTATTTATTTATTTATATTATTAGAATGCCCTAAATCAGAGGCTTCAAAATTCCAATCTGTAGACCAGTGCTGTTTCATAATAAAATGTTAGTGACAAAATGAGAAAAATTAGACTCTCCATATCCTGCAAATCAGCAATTTCTTCTCTAGGAATTTATTCTAGAATAAATTAGAATTTAATTTAATTCTAAATCTAGATTTTTACATAGAAATACAAATACTGCTACAAGGATGTTCATCACAACATTTTGTTTGGACTTGTGAAAAAATAAAAGGAATTTAATATCTACTAAAACTTCAGTGTGCCTAACCAATGCAATTTTATGTAGTCAAGGTATAGAAAGGTATGTTTATTGACATGAAAAGATGTCCATCAAACAGTTACGTCACTAAAGGAAGTTTTAAAGCATTATGATCTGGTGTGTGTTATATATGCAATTGTTTTCAAGCATAAGGAACCTGAATATAATACCAGCGGTGGTTGTCTCAGGATAGTGGAGGATTTTTTTAAGTTTTTCATTTCATATACTTTATATTTTTATACAGTTAGAAATTAGAATGTGTAAGTTACACAGTAGCATTTATCAAAAGATAAGTCAGTGTTTTTACATTCTATTTTCATAATTTGGGGATATTTCACTGACTTTTGGTATTAAAAAGACTTGAAGTTTTGAAGATGTGTTCCTTTCATTTAACAGCAGCGTATGTTCAGCCAAAGGGAGAGTTTCACAGCTTGTATGTAGCTCTTTGATTTTTTTTAATATATAGACATGGCAAGCACTGCGGTCACCAGTTATATATATAAAATGCTTCAGCAGCTTAGAACACACTTTTGCACTCTTTATCTCACTACAGCTGTGGAAGGTGGGTTATATTATTGCTCCCATTTTAGAAGAAAGTGTTTTAAAAAATTTTTTTATTGAAGTATAGTTGATTTACAATGTTATGTTAATTTCTGCTCTACAGCAAAGAGTTTCAGTTATACACATATATGGATTCTTTTTCAGATTGTTTTCCATTGTGGTTTATCACAGGATATTGAATATAGTTCCCTGTGCTATACAGTAGGACCTTGTTGTTTGTTCATTCTGTATATGATAGTTTACATCTGCTAACCCCAAACTCCCAATCCTTCTTTCCCCCGAGAGAGAGGGGTTTTAATGCTCACATGCTTATGTGATTTGTCCAAGTTCATTCGACTAGGAAATCCTGGGCTCTGAAGTTCACGTCTTCGTGCCCACCAAAGTCATGCTTTCCCCCCACGTGCACTGTTACGCGTAACTGCAGGCAAATAAATGGACTGCTCCGAAGAACACAGGGTGTTTGAAGAAATGTCCGTCCTCCCTGGACCCAAGCTGTGCTACCATTTGGAGCAGACACTGGTGTCACAGCCACGGGCAGCCCCTGTGACGGCCCCACTTCCGAGGGAGAGGAGGCAGGAGGCTGCCAGGCAGCGAGGAGGAGCTCTCCCAACCCCTGTGGTGTGAAACTTCACCCAGTTATGTTCTCCCCGAGCTGCCTGTGTTTGTGCATCTCACGTGGACAAGGTGCCTGGGACCTTGGCTGTGCTCTTCCAGGGCAGGCAGTGTTTGGAACGATGGATTTCTCCTCCCGTTCAGACACTAGTTTGAGGAAAACAATCTAAATCCCATCAAAGTAAATATATAACCATGACAGCTATTTAACTGATAACTGTGATTTCCTGTCACTAATCCTGCGTCTATTTTGAGTCACTGCACTTGATACGCTGAGGATGTGCTGGAAGATGTTAGCTGTCCACCGGGCACCGCAAGCTTCACATGTTTAATATGGAGCCCTGGGCCTTACCCCTTGGTCCACGGCCAGCCGTCTGTCCCAGTTCAGCTCCTGGTGACAACGTCCTTCCAGCTGCTCCGGCCAAAACCGCAGTGTCATCCTTGTGTCCTTCCCTTCTCTCACGTCCTGCGTCCATTTCATCAGGGAGCCATGTGGAACCTTCATGTACACCGGGATCTGGGCCACTTCCCTCCCTCCACTGCTTTCATCCCAACTCAGGTCACGGGCCTTTCTCGCCTGAATGTCCCGGTGGCCTCTAACCTGGTCTCCTTGCTGTGGCCTTGCTTTGTCCTTGCTGTGACATTGCTGTGTCCTTGCTGTGACATTGCTCTGTCCTTGCTGTGACTTTGCTCTGTCCTTGCTGTGACATTGCTCTGTCCTTGCTGTGACTTTGCTCTGTCCTTGCTCTGACATTGCTCTGTCCTTGCTGTGACATTGCTCTGTCCTTGCTGTGACTTTGCTCTGTCCTTGCTGTGACATTGCTCTGTCCTTGCTGTGACATTGCTCTGTCCTTGCTGTGACTTTGCTGTGCCCTCTCTTCGCCCTTGCTCTATGTTGCTCTGTCCTTGCTGTGACCTTGCTGCGTCCTGTATGCCTTCCATCCACGCTCCGTGCAGCCCCAGGATCTGTCCCCTCACTGAAGCTTCGGCTGCTCCTCCAATGCCCTGGACGGCCCCCGCCAGCGCTTTGCACCTACTCTTCCCCCGTCCAGGGCTCCCAGGCTGCTCAGGGCTCCCTGCAGAGATGCTTCACGCTTGACTCCATTGCCGGCTTCTCAGTGATGCTTCCGGCTGTCGTACTTGAGTCCCTTACCCCCTTGCCCAGCTTTATTTTTCTCCAAACTACTTGCCATTATTTTATATATATATATATATGTGTGTGTGTGTGTGTGTGTGTGTGTGTATGTATATATATATGTCTTAGTTATATCTTAGTTTTATGCCTCTTCTCTCTCCCCTCCTAGAATACGTTTGTTCCAAGAGGTTGGTACTCTCTCCTACTAAAGGCTGTATCCCTAGTGCCTCTAACTGTGCCTGGCACATAGAGGGACTCAACACATATTTGCTGCCCATTAATTTAACCAAAAGTTATTTCGTGATTCTATTTAATATCAGGTATACTATTGGGCATTAGAGTACTATACAAATGTTAATCTTGTTAAAACATACTTAAATATATCATTTTTAATTTGGGGAGGGGGATGTGAAATAAGATCTTTGTAATCACTAGACTTTTAGGTACCTGTCACTGATTTCACCAAATTTGCCAAAAGTAAATTCTGTTCCAGATATGCAGCCATTTCTTATATGATCATTGTAGCTGTTCTTTTATTTGTCTGTCTTGTTTTTGTTTTCTAGGAGAGAGGCACAGTTAGATGAAGAAGGGCAGTTTCTTGTCCGAATAATATACGAAGATTCTAAAACATATGATCTGGTTGCTGCCGCAAGCAAAGTCCTCAGTAAGTTAAATGTGACTCTCCTTCTTTGGTTAAAGCCACCGTAGACGTCCAAAGGCATGCGTGGCCCAAGGTCGCGGTGTGAGCTGCGCAGGGCATGTGCTGAGGCTAACATCACACGTGGGGCACAGTCACCATAGACGTCCAAAGGCATGCGTGGCCCAAGGTCGCGGTGTGAGCTGCGCAGGGCGTGTGCTGAGGCTAACATCACACGTGGGGCACAGTCACATGTAAGGTTAGCCTCAGGCCACACTGAGCCCCACCGCTCTTTCTACAGACTCTTTAGAGAAGAGAGGAGCTCTCTGCCCCTCCCCACAAAAAGCCATGTGTTGAGGAAGGAAAAAAAGTATTGATACTTAATGTAATAAGTTAATAACGCGATAATTTAATGTTGCCATGTCAACAGCACAGTAATTACAAAAGTGTAGAATGCAGAAAATATTACCTCCAAATCTCTTTTGTAATCACAGGTTTTATTAGGTATTGGTAAAAGAAACAAGAAACTGAGGTCTGCATCAGACAAAACTCATGCAAGGAAGGCAAAGTCCAAAAAAAAAAAAACTTGATGGGAAAAATGTTGTTCTCAGAGTAGTATCTCGCGTCTTCATGGTACTTAATTTACAGCTAGGCTACAGGTTGGACAGACTAGATGGATACTTTTTAGCTTTGTCAAGTATAGCTAGAAGAGCAAGTGCTACCTTTTGCAGGGTACAAGAATTACCAAAAAAAAGTATGGTAAATTGTTAATAATAATAAGAAAAATATCTTGCCTCATTGGTAATCAAAATTGACACAAATGTGAAATAATTTTTATACAAATTTGGCAATTAAAAAAATTAAATATCTAGTGTAGTCAAGGGTAGAGTTAAAGGGGAAATCGTACACATTTAAAATCTGATGGTAAGATAAGAGTTTTTTTGGAGAATAATTTTGCGTCATCAGTCAAAATCTTTTAAAAAAATGTTCAAATCCTTTAGAAATTTTTCTTAAATGATTAGATTTATTAACATTAAGATTTATGGGTGTTTTCATTTCAGAGTTACTTACATTATCAAAAATTGGAAAAGCCTACGTTTTGAGCAAGTGGGCATTGGTGAAATAAATTGTTGCATATCTGTATTGGATAAAATAGTGATTAAAATTGATATTAAGAAAAAATTTTAAATTTTAGGAAGTATTAATAATTGAATATTAAGAAAAACACAGGATATTAGGGTACATACTATATGCAACCGAGTTATTAAATATGCATATTTATATAAAGAAAAATAATAGTGTACCACAATATTATCATGTGCATTCTTGATGATTTTCAAGATCCTTCTGTATTTTTTGGAAAAAGTAGGTTATACCTTAAGTATAAGTTTAAAAAAGCTCAAAATTTTGTCATGCAAGCTGAGAAACTGCTTTGCTTTAAGTACCAACTTACCCTGTTAACACGTCAATATGCTGTCTTCTCAGATTTCATTGTATTTTCCTGGCCAGATGTTTTTCCTGTGATCTGTTCACTCTGTACAGAAATTGAGGATATTTAACATTTTTTATTATGCACTTGTCTTCATTCCTCCCACTAACAATTTTCCATCTCTAATATATTTTCTTTCTGTTGCCTCTCAAATCTATAAACTAGATCTCAATGCTGGAGAAATCCTCCAAATGTTTGGGAAGATGTTTTTCGTCTTTTGTCAAGAATCTGGTTATGACACAATCCTGCGTGTGCTGGGATCTAATGTCAGAGAATTTCTGCAGGTGAGCAGTTTGAGGTCCTGGAGCTAAAAGTTCTGAGTTTTTGATTTTCCAATGTAGTCTCTAGAATCCTTTTGTTCAGCCAGCTGGATGAGTGTCTAGCTGCTGAAATGGAATCATAGTGACATTTTTCCTAATTCACGTAAAATAATAATTATTGGATGGTCTTGAATACATTTTAGCATTTTTCCTTCATGTTTTTTCTTTAATTTTTGGTACTGATGCTGAATACTCAAGTTGTAAACTAGTGGTCTCTGAAAGACTCAACATGTTGTGATCTGTGCAGCTGCCTTTTTAAAAATAGTTCTTTGTGCTAGTAGCTGTGGTTTTATGTCTATAACATGGGCTTATTTTCTACTTGTAAGTCACTATGAGTTTGCATATCATAATTAAATAGTATATCAGTATCTGTGATGTTCTACCTGAAGCTCGCTGTTTCGGAGAAAGCGCCTGCCATCAAAACAAATTTGAGAATCATTGCTCCCGGTTACATATTAGTTAATCTACTCTGGAGAGGAAAATAGGAAATCTTCCAAAGTCAGTCTCAGGTGAAGTCAAAGATAAACAATGTCGTCAAAGGCCTTTGTCTTCTTGTTAAAATTACCTTATTATTTTTTTTTTATTATACTAGCAAATGACACATTAGGTGGGAGACTATTTTGGGATTGACTGTCCTATTTTAAGCACAGGCATTTGTGAGACCCTCTCCTTGAAATGTGTTAACATTGAGTGTTACATGGTTGTTTGTAAAGGATATTTCTAAACTGGCCGCTGAAAGCAGCCAGATCTTGCTGGAAAATGATGTCAGTGCAATACTAGCTGAACTGGAGCCCAGTTTGGGGGGAATGTAAACTACTTGCAGTCCAGCTGCATTATTGATTTAACAGCCAAAATAAGAACTGTAGTGTTTAATCAAAATGTTGGTGGTTTACATAGTGACATTTTTCTTATAAACTAAAAACAGCATTAAATCAAGATGGAAACTGGTTTGTGGTCCCTGCCATGGATTTACGAAACTACTGGTGTCCAAAAAAGCTGCCACTTCCAAATGAAGTAGCTGCCAGGAGATATTTAAATTAACCTTTAACAGGTTGTATTTAAATGGATTACTTTACATGGATTAAAGTTTGAGATGTAAAAGTATTTTGGGATTTGGGGGTTTTGAATACATTTCCATGTTTGATACTTCTGTTGACTGCTGTCACCTCAGCTAAGTTTCAGTTGTAGTTCCTCTCCCTTAATTTTAACATTGTCAATGGCCACATCTGTGTCAACAAACGGTTTACTTTTTTTTTTTACCCTTTACTCATTGTGACCGACTGCTAAGTGTGTAGTGGGACAGCAGAGGATGGGCAGCTCCTGGCGGTTTCTCCTGTTCTAGAGCTGCCCTACCCGGCAGGGTGGTCTCCACGTGAATGCTCAGCCTGTGAAACGTGCTCTGGGTAAAACACACACCAGGCTTCAAAAAGAATGCAAATAGCTCATACCTATTTTATGTTGATTACATGGTGAAATGATAAAATTTTGGAAATACTGAGTTATATAAAAATGTATCATTAACGTTAATTTCACTTGGCTCTTTTTCCATTTTTAAACATGGCTATTAGAAAATTTAACATTACATGAAGACTAATATTTGTGACTTGCCTTAATGGCTGTTAATGCCTTTTATTTTCCCTGGGCAGCATTATTTTAAATAGTCCTGAGTCTGTTTTCCTCAAAGTCAATAGGCAGTTTTAGTTAATATACCTTTAAATTACACACGATTTTATTTTAGTTTTTTCTTTTGGTGCAAGTGTGAACAATGAGGAAACTGGAAAGTTAGAATACTGTAAAGTTTTCATCAGTATTGTCTACTTTGATTGAATTGTTTTTTTCCTGGTTTTGAAATTAAATATCTTAATGGCAAATTGACTACATTAACATACTGCTTTTCTTAAAAGTAGATATTTGTGTTATGAGTAGGCTAATTACAAACAAATTAAATGGACCGTTTTTCTGTAAAAGTGACTATGAAATAAAACAAATGATTTTCTTAAATTGTTTTAAGATCCTAGCTCGCATTTAAAAATTGACATTTTTCATTACATAAAATAATAAAACATTCTTCATGGTAGACTTTAAAGAGTTAGATAACCTGGGTCTTATTCTAAGGATAGTTAAAAGATTTTTTTTGTGTTTCACCACCTGACTTTAACCAATCACTAAATCCTTAGACTCTATGTCGTAAGTACTGAATTTTCAGAATCCTACCACTTTTCTTCATTTCCCTACCCTTCCGTGGGACAGTCTACCATTATATACAGAACGGATCGGTTTCCCCATCTCTCTGCATGACCCCTCCATCTCCTCTCCATTCTATAACTAGTGACTTTTCTGAAATGCAGATAAATCTCCCATCAGTTACTTACTTAAACCCTTCAGTGATTCCCAGTTGCTCATTGGAAATGTAAAAAGCAATTAAAATAATTGAAACTACTCACATCCCCGTCTATCTCTCCTCTTACTCTCCCCCAGCCCAGCCAAACAGGACTTCTTCCAGAACAGTTTTTTGTGTTTTGTTTTTTAAACTTGCTCTCTCCATCCTCTGAGCTTTTGCACCTGCTCTTCCCTTTGTCTGGAACACTGTTCCTGCTCCTTTTCACCTGGACCTGTCCTCTTCATCCTCCTGGTCAAATTACTTCTTCCAGGAAGGCTCCACTCCTCTCTCCTGGCTCTACCCTATTTGAATCAGGGAACTGACATTTCTCATGTTTTCACAGTACATCTATTTCCTCACCCATAGGAGGTCTTACACCGTAGATCATTTCCTTTTTGGGGCTGGAATGTAAATGCCATGAGGCCAGAGGTCGTGTGTAGTCTCTTAATGATGGTATCATCACAGACATTATCTGGGAATGAAAGAACATTTTTTAAAATGAATATTTGATGTTTATACAAAAATAGGAAGCAAATACCCCAATAGCTCAAGATTAATTCTTTTATTAAGAATAATAAAAATCCATTTTGAGTGAGGCTATATAACTTTGTTTACAGATAGATTATAGATTGAAATATAGATGAATAGACACACTCTAGACCAATTTCTTCTTCATGTGGGCGTGGCAAATTACTGTTTATTCATTAACATACAGGTGACATTACTTGTATCTATTGAAACTTTTAAAATGTTTGTCCTAATATTTCCATCTGAGGCTCTCAGGCAACAATGAAATAGCTACTGAGATTGTAACGCGGGAGACCACTGGCCATGCGTCAGGCTGGTCTCCTCCATCCACTCCCATCCTTTGGAGGAGGGCTTCCTTGGGGGGTGTCTCTCCCGGCCTCTCGGTGGGATACATTATTAAGAGCGACTCCCTATTAAATATACATATTTTTGTTTTTCTTGAAATAATTTTTAAGTTTTCTGAGTACCAGGCACAGCATATAACAGGCAATCAGTAAAGAGTCTTCAAATGATAGAATTAGTTAATTCTGAGTTCTATGTGTATACTTTTTATTTGGCCCAGGCTGTTTTATCCAGATAATACCTCTGTTCCTTTATACACATTTTATACTCAAAGAGATGCTGTATAGATAGTATCTGTAGTTTAGTTCCAGAAAAATGTTTGTTTCTCTCGTGGATTTTGTCATTTCCTTTGATTAGTGAACTTAAACAACTTAACAATTTACCAGCTTGAATAATGGGCAGTTCTCCTTTGAAAGGCTTTGCTACCAATAGCAAATTCCCGGCTCTGCTTACACACTCTCCCTTGCATTTTCAAGGTCATTTTAAGAATTTTTACATCATGCCTATTTTTAGTCTACCTCAACACTTTCACGAAAAGAGCTACACATCTTAAATGGATAATGTAATAAAATATAGGTTTTAGAGGAAACTTTTTAGAAACATTATTCTTCCAAAGACATTACACAATTTGGAATTGATTTTTGTTAAATGTCCTATGAAATCATCAGTTTGTGGACTATTGATAAAAGTAGATAGTCCTTGCAATTAATTATTATCCTTTTGCTGATTTAGTAACCGAATACATGATTTATCAAAAAGAGTTAAACAAGGGACTTCCCTGGCAGTCCAGTGGTTAAGACTCTGTGCTCCCAATGCCGGGGCTGTGGGTTCAATCCCTGGTCAGGGAACTAAGATCCCACATGTGGTGTGGCCAATAAAATAAAATAAAATAAAATAATAAGTAGAGAAGAAAAAAAAGAGATAAACAAGAATAGGAAGACATTTTGATTTAGATTTTTGGATTTTACACATTTTATCTGGATTTATTGTCTTAAAGGTAAGACTATATTTCAGCAAGAATTTTTTCTCTATTCTGTGACTTTCTTATTCTTAACTTAGGAATAAAGTGTGGTTTCATGCTGCTGCTGTAGTAAATTTCTATCTGAAGCTTCTAGTGTATTGATTAAAAGAATGCAGAGAACAGATAGGATTTGAAAGCTCCATAAAACATACAGCTGGTAAGGACTGTCCAATCTGATGGTCTTCCCAGCCTAATCCACGCTCCCCTTTACTTTCTGACGTCCTGTTGTATTACTGCAGATTGCGTTTTCCCCAAAGCGCCACACTAACATCTCCCATCTCACACGCTCTGCTGCAGTGTGACTGTGCCTCTCCCCCACAAAAGGGTGGAGTCCCCTCCCCATGGATCTGGGTTGGCTTTAGTGATCATTTGACCAGTAGAATATGGCAGAAGTAACATTCTGATACTTCTAGGCTAGTTCATAAGAACTCTCGAAGTTCCCATCTGAGTATCTGGGAGCATTTGCTCTTGGGATGTTCCCTGTAGGAACCCAGCCCGTGAAACGAGACGCCCGAGCCACAGGAGGGGCCTGTGCAGGCCCTCGGACAGCGCTGCTGGCTGCGCTCTCGGCTGTTAAGAGTCCGTCCCAGCCTCCATCTCACTCCAACCCGAGGACTTCCCACCTGAGTCCAGACAGCCCACACAACACCATGAGAAATAATATTAGTGTGTTAAGCCAATAAGTCTGGGGTGTTTTGATACGCAGCAGTGGATAATTGGAACAGCACTCTGTGTGTTGTTTTTCCTTTTATTTTTTGTGTCTGTGTTTGTGTGTGTGTGTACATGTGTACATGTATTTACGGATGGATGAGTAGAGCTTTGAGTTGTCCATGTTTGAAGAGATAAGATGGTATACGGCCTCTGGATCTGGAACCCAAGTCAGTCCACAGCAGGGCTACTGATTCATTTTCATTGGTGTCTTGTTATTTATTATGTTATATATTTTTTACTTCCCCAATAATTTTACAGAGGTAAAATGAAACCTAAATGAGCGTGGAAAGCTGACTATTGAAAAATAAAGGAGCAATTTGCAATCTTAGAGACCAGTCAGGATTTAAATTATGAACCTGCTTAAACATGCATAGGCATCTCAGTGGAATAAGCAAACAAATATTCCGTCATCGTTCGCTGGAAACACTGGCTTCCTTCCACTACTTTGGGTTTGATGGCATTTTCACTTACTTTCCCAGTTCATAGACCTAAGAGTCTTCTGCCAGGTCCTTTGTTCAGCCTGCAACGGGATTTTCTTCAATCTGTGTCAGCTCCAGGGTTTGGCTTCTAAAAGACTACGCTGTAATTTGGCCAGCCCGCCAGGAGCAATCGGGTTGATGGCTGATCTGAAAGTCTTCAATGTTTGTGCAAAGTGTTATTTCGGGAAATAGGATTTTTCCTGAACAGCTGTGAAATTCTAATATTTCCCTAAATTATTTATAATGTTTCTTAGAAAAAAATGCACCATTCATTTTATTTTTAACTTTTGAATTTCAAAAAGAGCTTTTCTCAAAATCCCAAACACCAATTTCTATAACCTGTGTCTCCCTGAAAAAAAAACGCACAGTGTAAGAGCCATGAGTTGAGTTGATTAGGTGTCTTGCTGAGGACTGTAGCCAGGGACGCAGCCTCTCGGGTGACTCTGAGAAACCGTGGCACAGACGAAAGGGGCAGGTCGGTGTGTATGTGGTGTTGGTGAAGGGGTACGTGCAGTCAGGCGCACATCTCGGTACCAGGCGTCTGCTGGCCACCAGGAGCAGGGATCTTAGTTAATGGCTTTAGTGCTTTTCTGAGTGGGGGAAAATGCAAGAATCCAGGTTCATCAGAATTTCCTAACTACCTGAGGGCCTGTTCTAACATTTTTTTTCATCCCTGAATTCTTTCCTGGGTGTATTGAAGGTCAGCAACTGCAGGGGCACAATGACTAAATTCTTGTAGAACCGGGTGAGGAGTGACATCCCTTAGTTGGCATCTGCAATTTTAAAGTTGACACGCTAGAACTCTTGAAGGAAGATAATATTTTAGAATTTTAAGAACTTTTTCTTTGAATAACTCGTATATATTTTCACAGTTTTACAAAATATTGATTGTCAGAAGTTGTATATGAACAAGATTTTTTAAACATGAATTTAAAGGCAGTATAATAAGTGAAATAGCTTACACAGGTAATTCTATGACTCTTTGCCTTTTTTTTAAATTAAATTTTCTCTTGAGAGGATGGTAATGATAACTATAAGTAGTTTTAAAAATATCACCATTTAAATATTTTTAGTGACTCTGGTACAGTTTCTTTTTAAATAAGGCCTTGCATTATTCCTTTTAAAAAAGATTCCCTGTAGCTTTTCGGTTGGAAGGCTATTTCTCAAGGAGCAGCTTTAAGTAGAAAAGGCACAAAAGTATCGTTAAACATTGACCCTTACTTGCTATGAACTCATGCTACTCACGCCCGGACTTGGTGCTTCCCATTATGTAGGGGTGACTTCTCAACTTTATCTGTGTCTTGCTTGTTTCAGTTTTTCATGTTCAAATTCTAACATAACATCTTTCTTCTAAAACTTAAAATGCTTTTCAAATTGCATGACTCTCACAAGTAAATATTGATGTTGGTCTTGCTTTTCAGAAGTGTGACGAATAAAAAGAAAGGAAATGCTGTCCCTCATCCTCTTTCCTTAAAAAAAGGGAGGTTTGCAGTGACTGATTTTTAAGATTGTTTCCAGCTCTAGACTTCAGTAATGCTCTCAAGTAACACAGACAACTCTCTCCCCATCCCCTAGAATAAGGATTCTTTTTTTCTTTTAATTAGTTAATTAATTTTTTTGGCCGTGCTGCTCTGGCTCTGTGTTTGTGGGGTCTCAGCTCCCCGACCACGGATTGAACCCAGGCCACGGCAGTGAAAGCCCGGAATCCTAACCACCAGGCCGCCAGGGACCTCCCTAGAATAAGGATTCTTGAACACTGAAAAATCTCTCTCTCTCTCAACACTTTCAAGGCAAGGTCTTACTATACCCATTTATGTGCATCATTTAGGAATTTTTAATTAGATGCCCTGGAAACAGGGGAATGAGGTAGTTAATTCCCAGAAACTTTGCCTCTGTAAGTATGTATAAGCTTATTTGTGCCATGCATATTACAAAGAGAAATTTTGCATTTATTTTGAAGCATTCCAAGATCTTTAAAAATATGGAACTTCAAAGTAATATTTCTCAAAGGATTAATAAATTCTCTTTTGGTCCTAAATCTGTGGGGTGTACTAAATCCCAGGACGCCAGCACTAGTTTTTTCTTCTGTAAATGATAAAGGCTGGAGGACTTACAAGTAGCAGAATTCCTGAGAAACAGTACATTCATCTTGCTTGTAGAAAAAGCAGTAAATGATACCAGAACATTCAGAGAACCGAAATGAAAACCTCAGACCAACCTTTTGGCATCTTGAGGCAAAATAGATGAATGAACCTGCTCTCTGTTCCTTTCCTGTTTCCTAGTGTCATAAAGCTAAGGAGAATGACGTGAAAGCGTATTTGAGGTTTGCTTTACTGTTTCCTGGGAATCTACTTGGGCTGAAATATATGCATTTACATTTTTTTCTTTCTCTTATTTGTGTACTTCTTTGTAACTAGCCATTCAGCTCTTTTCTTTGTATAGCCACCTCCACGGGTATATTTAGAAATAAAACAATGCCAGTTTTAATTGAAACTCTTGTTCTCCAAAATATATTGCTACAACCATGTGGACCAATAATTAGGTTTGTATAGATGGTGTTATAAAATGTAGACAGACAAGGTTTTTCTCTTGGCTATTTTGAGTATCTTTTTGGTGGCCTTTGAGGTTCCTGCACACAATTATAGTCTGTGAAGAAAGTACATTTTTAGCAGTACAGATGTACTCAGTTGAAAATAATTTAATATATAATCATGAATTCCATTTCTCATAATAGACAGGCAATGGTAATCACTTCAAGTTTGAGAGAGAGTAAGACCCAGTAAGGGAAGCTGTAACTAAAGAAATCCCAGGAGTACTTTTTATGGTTAGACACTACCTAAAGAAAATCAATATTACATTAAGTGGTGTTAAATCTTTTATGCTCCAGGAAAGCACTTTAGTTGTCTAATTAATAGCCAACTTGACAAAACAGTCAGTCTCTGGAGAGTTGGTTACCGCAAAGGCTTAAAAGATTCACGTGACCTCATGTGTCTTGGTTTCCCACTTGCTTTGAATTGATAAATTTAAGCAACATTTTATTATTAATACTTTAGTATTAACAATACCTTTAAGGCAAATATTAAATTAAAATGGCTTTATTTAATTAAATTATTTAAATTAAAATGTCCCCACATTTAGGGAGCAGTGCCTGTCCCTGTGTGACTCCTGGCCCATCTCTCGCTTTCTTTAGCATCGATGATGCAGAGAAAGTGAATGGTACCATCGGTACTGCTTCCTGCCATCTGCTTACCTGCGTATAGAAATGTGCTCGTATAATATGACACAAGATGAAAACAGATGAGTGTGAAAGTAATCTAGGCGTATTGACTTAAGATGTACTGTATGTGAACATTTCATAGAAGAGAAATTGAAAAAAAAATAAACTACATATTTCAAGTTACTGTTTGACTCATTTTAAATTTTTTCATGAAAGTGAGCCGCAACACAGTACCCGGGCCTGACTACATTAGGAAATTATTTTAGGAACAAGAACTGCAATTTAATTTAGCAGCAACAGGCTGAATTTTGACTTTGCGGGAAATACATATAAAACTCTCTCGATGGTCTTTTTTCTCACCAGATTTTCTGGGACAGCATTTTTGCAGCATCAGCAGACGTGTAAGGGATCTGGCAGGGTTATGAGGAGCAGTCTTCATGTCTCCCTTCCCGGGAAGGGATGCCCGTGGGAAGACCTCGTCCTAGGAAAACCCTGCGTGTTACTTAGCAAGTGAAGTAGTCTGTGGCCTTCAGCTGCTCGAGGTTTCTGTGAACTGTCCGTCCTTAGCATCTGCCGTGTTGGGTTCCTTCTACCTGGCAACGCAGCCTGTGGAGCGATCAGGACCGCTTGGTATCTGAGTCGAGAACTGGCCTGACTTGATTATAACAGGTGGAACTGGGGGGCAGAAGACCAAATTTTAGCCCTAGGCCTGAAGGCATTTCAAAGAAGAAGCCAGATTCACCAGTTGAGGGGGCTTGAGCCATCTATCCCAGTCAGAACGTCAGCCTTCATGATCTCAGCTCTCACCTTCACTCCGCGTCTTTGGACCCTGTCCTTTAGTCTAACCCTGACCCTCGTAGGCCCCCAAAGCCACTCTGCACATTGGTTTGTGATGTAAGCCATGCACTGCTTAGAGTCAGGGTCCGAGTGGTGCAGATCTGGGCCGGCCCCGCCCGCTGCCCCCGGCTGCACCGCCCAACCTGCGTGACACGCGGTGCGCGGACGAGCGTGTGGCAACACGGCCGCACGTGCCCGGACGGGGCCGCCTCATACCACGCTCGCTCC
Organism: Eubalaena glacialis; assembly: GCF_028564815.1. NCBI lineage: Eukaryota > Metazoa > Chordata > Mammalia > Artiodactyla > Balaenidae > Eubalaena > Eubalaena glacialis. The sequence continues at coordinate 155,924,237 of NC_083720.1, read as the reverse complement.
ACGTCCTTCCTGACGTCTTACTGGATCCTTGTTTCCCTAAACTGGCCTCTTTGAGACATCTGGAACGAGCACCGTCCTTCCGTTTTGGCCCCTTTCCACACCTCCTTTTCAGATGTGCTCCTTGAGGCCCAGGGCATCCTGAGGCCGTTTTGCTTTTCCCATTCTCTTTAGCAATAATCACCAGTTATTGACAGGTTCCTATTTGGTGAATTGGCTGTTTTATTGCTACCATGACAAATGCCCACAACCATAAGTGCTTAAAACCACACACATTATTATCCTACAGTTGCGTAGGTTGGGAGGCCATAGGGGTCTCCCTGGACCATGGTCAGGGGGCAGCAGGGCTGCGGACGGGGATGGAGGATGGGGAAGGTGGGGAAGGTTTCCTCGCTCGTTCGGGTGTAGGCAGAATTCAGCCCCCGTGGCCAGACGTAGGGCTGTGGACCAGTTTCCTTACCGGCCGTCAGGGGGGCTCGTAAAGCCGCAGGCTCTCCCCAGGCCCTGCGTGCGGCGTCCTGTTCCTCAGACCCTGTTTCCTCCTCAGTTCCCACATCCCTCCCTGCAACCAGGAAAGGTTCTTGGCACCTAAGGACTCAGTCGCTCATGGGATTAGGCTGGGTCCCAACCATAATCTTCCCAAGCAAGGTCCATAACCTTAATCCCATTTGCAAAATCTCTCTTGCCATGTGAGGTAACATGTTCAAAGGGACTAGGTCTGGAATCTTGGGGACACCATTATTTTGCCTACTACATCTGGGGTGGGCTCATGCTTTATATACATCATTTCAGTTATTTCCATTTTATCAGAAGAAATCAAACCTTAGAAAGGTTGGGTAGGTTGGCTACGTTATCATGAAATGACAGTGTCATGATTTAAATCCAAGTCTGCTTGATTATTTTTATTATTATTATTTACTTATTTTTTAAATAGTTGAATTTTTTTTTTCATTTTTCTTTTTTTTTTGGCCACACCATTCAGCTTGCGGGATCTTAGTTCCCCAACCAGGGATGTAACCTGGGCCCTCGGCAGTGAAAGCACAGAGTCCTAACCACTGGACCACCAGCGAATTCCCAAAGTCGGCTTGATTTTTTTTTTTTAATAATAAGTGATTAATTTTATATTTGGGTTTTATTAAAACATCTTTATTGGAGTATAATTGCTTTACAATGGTGTGTTAGTTTCTGCTGTATAACAAAGTGAATCAGTTATACATATACATATATCCCCATATCCCCTCCCTCTTGCGTCTCCCTCCCACCCTCCCTATCCCACCCCTCCAGATGGTCACAAAGCACCGAGCTGATCTCCCTGTGCTATGCGGCTGCTTCCCACTAGCTATCTGTTTTACATTTGGTAGTGTACATATGTCAGTGTACATATGTCAGTGCTCTCACTTGGTCCCAGCTTCCCCATACCCGCCGTGTCTTCAAGTCCGTTCTCTACGTCTCTGTCTTTATTCCTTCTAAAGCCACCTTGCTCTTAATTCCTATAGCATGCTATGCTATGTGTGTGTGCTACTATATTTGTGCAACACACACACAGAGCACGCATTATGAATTAAGTGTTGCACCATGTCAGTAGTATAGTTTGCACCATTTCTTCTGGTGATCTTTAAACAAATCTTTTTTTTTTTTTTTTAAATATTAGAGAGTAATAGAAGAAAGTGAGGAATTTGGTACGTTCTAAATCACAAGGCTATAAGAACAGAAAATATTTATTTGCAGATTTATTAGTTTTCCAAGACTTCGGTTTCAAAAGGTTCAATTTCACAGGTTAGCTATGAGGCTGTACCTTGCTTGGAGACTGTAAATGAACATGAAATTATACTGATTTAATTTCCAAAATGATTTTAATTACTAAAATATTATTTCACAAAGAGTGCTTATATTTTCATATGCTTATAAATGTAGTTTTTGAATTAATCGTCAAGTTATAGGATTGTAGTGGAAACAAAGTGTAATATGTGATCACTTTGGGCATTCCATGCTGGTTATCATAACATAAATATACAACTGCCCCAAACTCTTATAAATATGCATACCTTTGTCTTAGCTCATAACTGTGTTTCTTTTTTCTGCTTCAGGCATCCGTTTTACACCCCCTTGTTTGTTTACCTTCCTTAAAATGTTTCCACTGTTAACAGTCACAGATGTTTTTCTTTTTTAAAAATTTATGGTAATATAGTTGATTTACAATGCCGTGTTAATTTCTGCTGTAAGCAAAGTGATTCAGTTATCCATATATATGCACATTCTTTTTCATATTTTTTTAATGCAAAGGTTTATTTATTTAGTTATTTATTTTTTAAAATTTTATTTATTTTTGGCTGCGTTGGGTCTTTGTTGCTGCACGCGGGCTTTCTCTAGTTGCGGCGAGCGGGGGCTACTCTTTGTTGCGGTGCGCGGGCTTCTCATTGCGGTGGCTTCTCTTGTTGCGGAACACGGGCTCTAGGCACGCGGCTTCAGTAGTTGTGGCGCACGGGCCTAGTTGCTCCGTGGCATGTGGGATCTTCCCGGACCAGGGCTCCAACCCGTGTCCCCTGCAGTGGCAGGTGGATTCTTAACCACTGCGCCACCAGGGAAGTCCTCATATTCTTTTCCACTATGGTTTATCACAGGGTATTGCATACAGTTCCCTGTGCTCTACAGTAGGACCTTGTTGTTTACCCGTCCTACACACAGTTTGCATCTGCTGACCCCAAACTCCCAGTGCATCCCCCCCGCCCCGCCTTGGCAACCACAAGTCTGTTCTTTATGTCTGTAAGCCTGTTTCTCTTTCGTAGGTATGTTCTTTTGTGTCATATTTTAAATTCCACATATAAGTGATGTCATATGGTAGTTGTCTTTGATGTACTTCACTTAGTATGATCATCTCTAGGTCCATCCATGTTGCTGCACATGGCATTATTTCATGCTTTTTTATGTCAGAGTAGTATTCCATTTTATATATATATATATATATATATATATGTGTGTGTGTGTGTGTGTGTGTGTGTGTGTACCACATCTTCTTTATCCATTCACACAGATGTTCTTCTTAATTTCATCGCCTTAGTTTCAAGTTCCCCGTGGTTCCTGCCTTACCGACGTCTGGATGCCGCAGGGGAGGATGTGCCCTGTGCATGTTGGCATGGCCAGTGGGCCCCTGAGCTCGGACCTGAGCCTGCTTCCTCAGCCTCCTCTCCGAGGGCAGCTGCCACGTGGGAGCAGGACTGACTCATCACTCTGTCCTCTTCCTTGCAGAACCTCGATGCCCTGCACGACCACCTTGCGACCATCTACCCGGGTATGCGGGCCCCTTCCTTTAGGTGCACCGATGCAGAGAAGGGCAAAGGGCTCATCCTGCACTATTACTCGGAGAGAGAAGGCCTGCAGGACATTGTCATCGGGATCATCAAGACGGTGGCCCAGCAGATACACGACACTGAGATAGACATGAAGGTAATGGTCAGTGACCGGCGCTCTTCTGGGCACAGATGGCCTGCGGGGTGTTAGAAAGGTGCTCTGAACGTGCCCCTGGTCAGCGCTGCTGGTGGCACTCGGCAGAGGAAGATACCAGCCGAAACAGTGGCAACACGGGCAGTCTTCTATATTTGGCTTGGAATGCATATACAGGGTAGTTTCCCCTTGTGGGAGCAGATTTTTCTTTCTAATTATATATATTGCTCAAGGCAACGGGAAATTTAATTTGCATTTCCTGTGAGCTCACACTAGCTGGGAAGCGGGAGGATGTGTGTCTGGCTGAGCTGTGGCCTTCGGAATACAAAAAAACCCTGTAACATGGACACATTCTAAAATAATACGAAATGAAGTATTATTTTACTGGGTCTTTTTGTGTGTGTGGATTTTTTGGTCTGCCCCTGAAATGTGGTTCAAATATTTCATTTTTGTGGGCTAAAACTTTTGCTTTTTTTTTTTTTTTTTTTAATTAGATCAATTGGTACAAGAAGCCGGTCTCAGACTTTAAAAAATGCGTTGCTATTGATAATTCACACTGTCACTTTTGAGTGATAATTTCAAGGTATTGGTACAATAGCTGTGCAATAAAGGGAGCCATCATTTTTCCTTATTTCTAATCCAGAGGGTCACTCCCAGGGAGCTGTGTTTTCTGTGCTCAGCGTATTCAGCCCCAAGAGACATTTTTCAGTGGCCCTAGGTTTGAGAAAAGTGGGCAGAGGGTACCCTATTTCAGTTTTCTTTCTTTATGGAAAGTCTAATAGGCAGTGCTTTCTTAGATCTATAGTTACATTCTAACATGTGTGGGAAGCCCAAACTTTAAGTACAGTATTACACAAATAGAAATTGTAACATTTAAATTGATTAATTTAGAAAAGTATGCCATATATTTAATCTAGTAATGTCACATTAGATTTCACGGGTTTTTTTCTTTCAAGAGTTGGTGTCATTTTTTACGTGATCCCCAGGTGCATCCTTAGTTTTTCTACAACTAGAAAGTGGGAGTATGGGTAACGTAACATTATCAAATCTAGAGACATTTAAAAATTAAAAACTTGGGTCAAGGATTGAAATTCACCCGTGATTAGGAATCTCACTGGAATTAAATTAAAATTGTATATGCCTTTCATTGCCAACTTTGGATCCTGACACCGAACTAACACTTCACTTATAGTACATGAGCCTGTATCAAGGGGGTTGTAAACACTGGGTCTGCTCTTGGTTTGTTCATTACGTAGCCAAGCTGAGCAAGAAGTAAGGGCATAGAAACTTTAGGAAAGCAACATAAACTGGGGCACCCTTGGAAACTGCAGTTGCCATGGTTATTAGAGCCTTTGGTATGGGAGGTTGACAGCAGTAGCACTCTGTATAATTATGGGGTTCACTTTATACATCCCACTTATACGATGTGGGTTGTCTTGTGACCTTCATTTATTGAAGTACTCCAGACAATACAGATGTCTGAAATACTTGCATTTGGTAATTATATTTGGTATATTTAATGTTTTTCAAAGGCACTGTTTTAATTTCCTGAGGTATTCTTATGTTGAATCCCTAAGTTTAATAGGTCCAGAGCTACCAGACAATTTAACTACTTCAGGAATATTAGACCATGTCATGAAGGTGATGTACGAAGGAGAGGGTAAAAATATGATCAGAAAAGCTGTTCATTTCGCTGATTTAACCAAAGCAAAAGGGTATAATTGAGGAATTCATTAGTAAATTTAGGTTGCATATAATTCAGTTCTTCTAGCTGAAATGGAAACACAGCAGAACATCAAAATTTTAAGATTGTTTTGTTTTGTTTATGAGACTTTAGGGAAAATCACTCTTCATGGGGCAGAATTTTCCAATCATAAATAAGAATACTAATCTTTCAGCAGTGTAGTAGATTAGTGTGACAGTTTTAGTAGTAATATCCTGATTTCACCATGAAACTACATTTGGGAAAACATATACAATAGCGTCCATATTAATTGAGATTTGTTCTTACGTGTCAGAGTTTGCTGCAGTGAACTAAGGAAAAAAGTGAAAAAGAGCAATGTTTTGCCTTCATTTAGCTGCAACTGAAGAAATACTCATTCAACTGTTTCCCGTTTTGATCTGGCCGCAATTTGAGATACAGTTTTTTCCCTTTATAAGAGGATGTGTTGGTTGCAGTTTCTTAAACTCAAAAGGAAAAATCTTTTTTAAAACTTAATCATTTATTTGCCTAGAGAGCTTCGCTCGTGATCATGATTACTCCCATAGAATAAAGTCCTAGATTTGGAATTAAATCAAAAAAGGTTTGGGTAAGGGGGATTTTTATGCATTTTGTCGATCTATTCTTCAGAAAGATTAGTCAAAATACCCCCATTAGTGGCATGGGAAATGACTCTTCTTCTGTATCCTACCTCATTTGGTACTGTAATTTTATATACTTGCCAATTGATGGATAAAAAAATGACATGGCATATATTTTTAAATATGTATTTCTGTCCTTTCATTTCCCTGTTTGTGCATGTCATTTTTGATCATATTAAACATACCACTCTGTATGATGTGTAGGGTGTCTACTGTACGTGTGCCTGGCTGAGGGGTGCTGAGCCCACCAGGACACGGGGGTGCTTTCCCCCAAATTGTACCAAAGAGGCTGCATGGACCACTAGGGGACTCGTACCAGATTTGCTATCTTTCTGTGAATTTACTTATTCAGTCTTCAGATTTCATAAATCAATGTCCAGACATAGTTTTTCTATATTAGGCGTGTATAGTGTTTGCATATATTAAATTTTTAAAATTAACCTGCTAAATGCAGTTCTCATCACCAGTTTCTTAGGTATTTAGGTATTGTAACTAAATGCAGACAATTAACACCATTTCCCCTTTTGGCATCCAGGTTATTCAGCAAAGAAACGAAGAATGTGATCATACTCAATTTTTGATTGAAGAAAAAGAGTCAAAGGAAGAGGATTTTTATGAAGATCTTGACAGATTTGAAGAAAATGGTACCCAGGAATCACGCATCAGCCCATATACCTTCTGCAAAGCTTTTCCCTTTCACATCATATTCAACCGGGATCTCGTGGTCACTCAGTGTGGCAATGCCATCTACAGAGTCCTTCCCCAGGTAAAAGTACATCACACTCTCTTGGGGCCTGAGACAAAAGGCCACAAAGACACTGTTGTTACAGGTGACCATTCATACCTTTAACCCTTTGCTTGTATATCAGGTAACGTGGAGCACACTGTACGTCACAGAAGTTCTGTAACTGTAAACTAAGTACGTTTGAGCATACTGCAGCTTTGCCTAGGACAGCTACTTATTTTTTTCTGTTTTAATCACAAGGGCAGCGGGAGAATTCTGTGGGAATAGTGTACTTGTTTTAATGAGGAAGTGAGTAACTTTCCAGTAACAGTCAGTTTTCACTTAATTTATTCAACATGGAGCAAATAGTCACTGAATATCTACTGTCTGAAAATAACTTTCAAAATCAAGCACTGACATTTGCAGGGAAAAGAAAGGAATTTAAAATACACCAAAGAGGAAAGCGATAGAGGTTACTGTGGGGTTTAGTAGAAAAAGCATCAAAGGACAGCAGTTGGGTGATGCCAGGAATGTACGTTTGACTTGTATTATTATTATTGTTATTATATTATCATCTTCTTATTCAGACCCATTGTCAAGTCCTCTCTTCCTACTTTTTCTTTTCTCTCCTTTTCTGACTTTTGGAATTGCACATGACGTGTGTCTAGAGATACTTTTTGCTTGTAATTAAGGACACTTAATTCGGGATGAACTCACATGGGATCCGGCGTGAACCCGTAAGTCTGGAAGCAGAGCGATGTGTGGACTGGGCGGTTACGCTGGCTCCGCCTCTCCGCCATCGATGACCTTGACTGTGTCACGTCCCTCTTGGCCTGCTCTCCCCTTGTTATGCTGTGAGGCTAGAGGGTGGACGAAGATCACTTAGTGTAAGCAGTCTCTCACTTCCCTTTTATTACTAATTAGCCGCCGCCTGATAAACTGTGAGTGGCGTGGGTGGTTTTGCTATTTAAATTTCATTGTAAGCCGTGGACATCTAACACCTCATGCTACAATTTAAAAGCTAAGTTCCATTCTTTTTTCTTCAAAAATTCTTCTCTTGTTTAGATTAGCTTATATTTGAATATGAGTCCCCTGATTCCATATTAGGTTTCATGTTCAGGCGACTACTGGATGTTCATTTAGTTGCCGAGCTGCTTAGATGATGACGTGAGTCCACAGTTGAGGTCACTTTCCTACAAAATAATTACGCTTTTCTATGTTTCAGTGCTGTTGAGCTGGTCTAATCTAATAACTACTATCAAATCATAAGAATTATTGACTAAGTATCCTTTTCTTTTCATCTGCATTTTAGCTCCAGCCTGGGACCTGCAACCTCCTGTCTGTCTTCTCCCTGGTCCGTCCTCATATTGACATCAGTTTCCATGGGATCCTCTCACACATCAATACGGTCTTCGTATTGAGAAGCAAGGTAATTGAGATACTATTTCAGTAAATGTGAGGAAGTAAGGTCTGTTACAGATTAGAAGTGTTCCACAGGGATAATTAGCTGCAAAAACATTCTGTGAGATGCAGAAGGTGTAGAGAGAGCAAAACCAGAGCCCGAAGGGAGTCCTGTTTCAAAGGCAACGGTGCTGATTTGGGGGTTGCCTGTAGGGCAGTGGGACCCTCTCCTCTGGTTAGAATAAACTAGCGAGAGTTTGGAGAAGGCCTTGCCCAGGCTGCCTGGGTGCACACAATGAAACCAACACCTTTTACTCAATATACAGCTACAGACTCCTATTTTAGAAATCTGGGGAACTAATAAAGATGTTTTAAACTTTACCCAAAGCCGCTGGTTTGTTGTTCCCTAAATTGTCTGTTATTCTTCAGGCCATTTTTGTGGGGAAATACAAGTGATAACATGTTCATTCAGTTGATAGTTTAGGTGGTACCCAGATCTCGTAGTTTCTGTTCTTGGGGCTGATGTAGCCAAAGTGTTCCAGAGGACAAAGCTCATCCTCCTTTCCGCCCTCCACCTACAGAGGTCTTCCCTGCACCTGCTTCCTGTATTTGGAACCAGCTGCTTCCAGCTGCTCTGGGCATGTAGGGGTGGGCATGGGCACACTGGGTCTGGTCTTTGCTAGAGCCTGGGATTACGTGCTGTGGCCATGGTGGAAAATCAGAAATAAGGCTCACTGAAGCTTTCCATAAAGATGTGAAAGTAGCACAGCTACTGTCTTTCTGGGTTCAAAGGAAACGGTCATTTGGCTTTTCTGCAGTGATGTAAGGCTGTCTGCTTGTTACCTGGCGGACTCTGGTGAAACGCCTCTCCTGCTCTACCTGGGCCGATGTTCTCCCTTACGGTTTGGTGGGAATGAGGTCTCTGTGTCCTTCTCGGCTGAGTCGTTAGGTAGAGACAAAGGCATGAGTGGATGGTTGTGTCTTGCCTTTTCCAGGAAGGGTTGTTGGATGTAGAGAAATCAGAGTGTGAGGATGAACTGACGGGCACTGAGATCAGCTGCTTACGGCTCAAGGGCCAGATGATCTACTTATCTGAAGCAGACAGCATACTTTTCCTGTGCTCACCAAGGTAATCACTGCGAGGTGAATTACAATAGATAGAAGTACCCATCTTGCGCTAATGAAGGAGTTCAATATCTTTTATTCAATTGTTTCTACAAAGTATGCTTAGACTTCCAAACTCTTTTTATATGCCTCTCTATAACAAGGATAACTTCATTGAACATTTGCAATAAACTTGGAAGAAGTCATGTCTTCTGTTTTATTTGCCATATCTTAGTCAGTTTGCTGAGTGTTTATGCCATTAGATCAGGGGATACCTAATCTGAAGGTAGGTAACTCTGTAGCTTTGTACCTTCTAAAGATGCATCATGTCCATAAGCAAACCTATAAAGCATGTAATGCGATGGCAGAAATACATGGTTATATTTGGCACCACGAAAATACTTTTCTAATGATTTCTGGATGTAAGCTATTTCATATTAAAACTATTTCGCTACTTTAACTGAGATACACTATTCAAAATATAGTTTTAAGTTGACATTTATGTAAATAATGTTATTTATAATAAACATTGGGACTTCCCTGGTGGCGCAGTGGTTAAGAATCTGCCTGCCAATGCAGGGGACACGGGTTCGAGCCCTGGTCTGGGAAGATCCCACATGCCACAGAGCGGCTAAGCCCGTGAGCCACTACTACTGAACCTGCGCTCTAGAGCCTGCGAGCCACAACTACTGAGCCCATGTGCCACAACTACTGAAGCCCGCGCGCCTAGAGCCCGTGCTCCACAACAAGAGAAGCCACCACAATGAGAAGCCCACGCACCACAACGAAGAGTAGCCCTTGCTCGCGGCAACTAGAGAAAGCCCACACACAGCAACAAAGACCCAACACAGCCAAAAACAAATAAGTAAATTAATTAATTAAAAAAATAAATATAATAAACATTAGAGGGAGGTAAAACTGTAGGTTGGTGTTTTCCCAATGTGACAAGCATTCTACTAAAAGATGCATGGGAATTTAGAATAAGAAACATATATCTAAATTTACTTTAGAGCAGTAGACATAGACAACTATAGAACTTGTTGTTAGGTGATATTTTGTGTATTTATAACTTTGTGCAGACAAAATGTATGCACGTTATTTAGTAACACTCAAGAAAGAATGTTCTGGCGGGCTACTGAACTTTGTGCAGACAAAATGTATGCACGTTATTTAGTAACACTCAAGAAAGAATGTTCTGGCGGGCTACTGATTAAAAATTTAGCGTAAAGTCCAATTGATCACTTCTCATTTAAAGATATTGTCTTAAAATTTCTGAAAACCAAATGAATTTTGTTAACACCTTCCTTGAAAATTATTAATATGGTATTAAAGACTATATAAGACTAATGATGGGTTTTCCCCCTGAGAATATATACTATGAAAATAAAAGAGACAAAATTAGGAAATATCAACTCTTTATATTTTTTATTAATAACCTCCATTGATCTAACTGTATCTTCAACTGCTATAAATAAGTGTTCTTCCTTCTGCCTCTTTCCAAGTTGAGCATCGGTAGAATGACAGCTCCTCAATAGGGACAGTTTCTATTCATGGAGAGAAGGGTTTCTTTGGAAATAGAAGCAGGAAATTTGGAGTCTACTTGCTAATCACCATATGCAGAAATTGGCTACATAGTGACACACTCACTGATTGTCATATGGGACCTGCTCGTGTGTATAGAGAAACCAGTACTCACACGAAATGAGATCAACTGAAAGCAGTTTTACTTACAAAATAAATAATCCCAAGAGGAAAAAAGTTACTGGCACAAAAACAGAAATATAGATCAATGGAACAAGATAGAAAGCCCAGAGATAAACCCATGCACATATGGCCACCTTATCTTTGATAAAGGAGGCAAGAATATACAATGGAGAAAAGACAGCCTCTTCAATAAGTGGTGCTGGGAAAACTGGACAGCTACATGTAAAAGAACGAAATTAGAACACTCCCTAACACCACACACAAAAATAAACTCCAAATGGATTAGAGACCTAAATGTAGGACCAGACACTATAAAACTCTTAGAGGAAAACATAGGCAGAACACTCTATGACGTACATCACAGCAAGATCCTTTTTGATCCTAGAGAAATGGAAATGGAGACAAAAATAAACAAATAGGACCTAATGAAACTGAAAAGCTTTTGCACAGCAAAGGGAACCATAAACAAGATGAAAAGACAACCATCAGAATGGGAGAAAATATTTGCAAATGAAGCGACTGACAAGGGATTAATCTCTGAAATTTACAAGCAGCTCATGCAGCTCAATATCAAAAAAACAAACAACCCAATCCAAAAATGGGCAGACAACCTAAATAGACATTTCTCCAAAGAAGATATACAGATCGCCAACAAACACGTGAAAGGATGCTCAACATAACTAATCATTAGAGAAATGCAAATCAAAACTACAATGAGGTATAACCTCACACCAGTCAGAATGGCCATCACCAAAAAATCTACAAACAATAAATGCTGGAGAGGGTGTGGAGAAAAGGGAACCCTCTTGCACTGTTGGTGGGAACATAAATTGATACAGCCACTATGGAGAACAGTATGGAGGTTCCTTAAAAAACTAAAAATAGAACTACCATATGACCCAGCAATCCCACTGCTGGGCATATACCTTGAGAAAACCATAATTCAAAGAGTCATGTACCGCAGTGTTCATTGCAGCTCTATTTACAATAGCCAGGACATGGAAGCAACCTAAGAGTCCATCGACAGACAAATGGATAAAGAAGATGTGGCACATATATACAATGGAATATTACTCAGCCATAAAAAGAAACGAAATTGAGTTATTTGTTCTGAGGTGGATGGACCTAGAGTCTGTCATACAGAGTGAAGTAAGTCAGAAAGAGAAAAACGAATACCGTATGCTAACACATATATATGGAATCTAAAAAAAAAACAAAAAAACAAATGGTTCTGAAGAACCTAAGGGCAGGACAGGAATAAAGATGCAGATGTAGAGAATAGACTTGAGGACATGGGGAGGGGGAAGGGTAAGCTGGGATGAAGTGAGCGAGTGGCATGGGCATATACATACTACCAAATGTAAAATAGATAGCTAGTGGGAAGCAGCTGCATAGCACAGGGAGATCAGCTCGGTGCTTTGTGATCACCTAGAGGGGTGGGGTAGGGAGGGTGGGAGGGAGACACAAGAGGGAGGAGATATGGGGATATATGTATACCTACAGCTGCTTCACTTTGTTATACAGCAGAAACTAACACACCATTGTAAAGCAATTATACTCCAATAAAGATGTTAAGAAAAAAATGGGGGAAAAAAGTTCATAGCTCATTAGAATAATAATAAGTTTTGAGACCAGTGAGACCCAATTTGATGACGTCTTCTCACTCGATATGAGCATTTTAACCCTTCACTTTCATTTTGCAGTTCCAGTCAGTTTTCCTCTGCTTGCTGGCAGGTCTTGTAAACCATTTGGTGGATGATCTGGCCTCTTTCCTGGAGGGTGTGTGTCAATAGTAAACTGTTTGATCATTTTATTTTTCTTTATTAACATGCTAATTTTTGCTTTGATTTATGGACATTTCTGCTGAGAATATATTGCAGGGAGACATTTTATTAATCCCAATTTAGTAAAGTCACAACACAGTTATGTCATTTTAGAGAAATTATTATTATGAACGACTGGAAATAATTACTTTGCATTTAAAGAATTCAAACCAAGAATGTAACCTTCAGACATTTTAACCAAATACTAAATGTTTTTAAAAGTCAACTTTTTACTTACCAGATCTTCACCAAATCAATAAATATTACATTGTTCTAAGAATGACTTAAGTTACAAAGATGCATCAAATTCAGCAAGAACAAATACTGTTTCAAATAAATGAGAAAATTAGTCAAAGAAAATAAGAGTAGTAGAAGAAATTAGAGCCAGAAATAAGAGTGGAATAGAAAGTGCATATTAGAAAGTCATGAGTACAGAAAAGTCATGTCGAAGATGGGTCATAAATCAGGTTGTAAACCTTTCATCATTGTGTGTGAAAGAGAAGACACCTAGTTACGTCATAGAACCCCTAAGGCAACAATGAACTAGCTTTTCAGAAGAAACACTGTTATCCTTGTTAAAGAGAGTAAAGATAACTTTTGCTTCATCTCTTCATAATGAGGAAAAACTGTGGCAATAATACGTAACAGGCTTGTGTTAAAAACCCGAGCGGGTTTCGTAGGGCGGTTTTTCACATTATCTTTTAATTCAGGCTGATGGCGTTAGAAAGTGCCATTTGGCAAAACTGCATGTCAAGTTCACTGCTCTTTGATAGATGTTTAAATATTGAGAAAAAGGAAGCATATTCCTCTCGCGTTTCTCCAAATCTTCTTCCGCCTGACCTGCTGAATGGCAGGCGGCGGGATGAGACTCCTGGACAGGAGCCAGGGCGCTGGTGCCGTGGGGACCCTGGGGACTGACAGTGCCTCCTTCTCCCTGTGACAGTGTCATGAACCTGGACGACCTGACCCGGCGAGGGCTGTACCTGAGCGACATCCCGCTGCACGATGCCACGCGGGACCTCGTGCTGCTGGGGGAGCAGTTCCGAGAGGAGTACAAGCTGACCCAGGAGCTGGAAATCCTCACGGACAGGCTGCAGCTCACGCTGCGCGCCCTGGAAGACGAAAAGAAGAAGACAGACACGTAAGCACATGCCCTGTGCTTCAAGAGGGGGGCAGGGCTGGCCTTCGTGGTAGCCGGCGGCCCTGCCGTACTTAAGACTGACCGGCGGGCTGTGCCCGGGCCCAAGCTGGTACTGCTCGCTGCGCGGCAGGCCGGTAAGTCCAGACGCAAGTTGCTGGGGCAGGGAATAGCGATCGTAGTCGGAAAGACGGCAGACCCGGAAGATGGCGGGCTCGTGTCCCAAACGACCATCTGGCCTGAGTTAGAATTCGGGCTCCTTTTATACTAAAAGGGGCGGGACCAGCCAAAGGGGCGGGGCTAAAGCCAAAGGGGGTGGGACCAGCCAAAGGGGCGGGGCTAAAGCTAAGCACTTCCTGGTTCCCTGCAGCGTCTGGGGCTGGGAGGTGTGAATGTCTTCCTTCCTGCGGCCGCTCCCTGGTGAGCCTGGTCAGGCTGTTTCCTGGGAGCTAAACAAAGGTATTCAGCGTGAGGCTCATGACCTGGGGAGCAGGGTTCCCAGAGATGGGCCATTGTGTACAATTCAGTCTGATAAGCAACACCCCGTTAGTGATTAGCTTGTAATAGAACACAAAGTTTCTTCCCTATAACAAGACTCCGAGGCGTGGGACCTGCCGTAGGTCTGGAGTCCTAGGTAAACTCTAACACATCACTTAAATAGAAGTTATGCACGCAGAAATCAATCAGTCCTAATAGTAATTTTACAAACCAAGCTGGAAGAATATACGCTAAAGCATGTCTCTGGAAATCATTAGAAGAATAATTCAAGTGCGTATTTCAAGTCCAACTACCGATTCATCCATTTCTTCACACAAGAGGTGTACCGAGCATCCTCTCGGTGCCCGGGCTGCCCAGGTGCTGGGGGACACTGAACGCTGAACTTAGGTATGGCTATTATATTTTAAAAGCGTTCTGTTCCTGGACTCCAAATTATTTTTGGGTTCGGCAGGTGTGAGTCTGACAGACTGTAGTGTCATCTGTGATGACAACAATTGCATCTGTAGTTTGATACGTGAACAAAGCTATCAAAACACAAAACTATTATTTTTCTACGAATGGTGGATTAAATTATGAACTATTGGGCAAGTAACATTTAAGATAATATTTCGTTTTCAAGTAATTCATTTAAACAAATACACATCGTGCATACTGCTTGGCCTTGCTTGAGTATATTAATTAAAATTAATTAAAAGCATGAAATCACTGACTTTCGTAAGAGAATTTTACCGGGGGTCTTGCGTGTTCATTTTTAACGTTTGTATAATAGGAAGCTATCTTGGAGAATTGACCTGATCTTCCTTCGTGTAAGAACTATGTCACTCTACTTGACACCATAGGGTTGGTAACAGCACCACTTCCTGTCCTTTTCTTGCATTGATGTGTGTGTGTTGCCTATGGATGGATGCTGTGCCCACAGGTAAACACATCAATTAACCGTTTATTGGCAGCTTAGGTGGATAGAGAATCCACGTAAACGTCTGTCTTCATCCCTAGCTTCTTCCTGCACTTCTCCTACTTTGTATAATGAAGCTGAAAACTGTAGTTTCTTCGACACCACTTTACTTTCCTCACGGCCCTGAAGGGAACCCCTTAAGCGTTCCAGGTATTTGGCAAATTTCCAAAAGTATGTGGGATGAGGTGGGCCACTCAAATTCCTACTACTGCTCGAGAAACAACTCAAAATGTATATTTTATCAGTCTGTGGTACAGCTTCCACCATGAAAAATAACACATTTTATGGAGCTTATAAGATTGTACTTAGGACCAAGGCTCACAGTCACCTGGATTTGTAAGTCTGAGTTACTCAGATCCTGCTCTGGCTGTTATATTAGAAAACCACCAAGGTTTCCATCTTCGTTGATATTTGGTTTTCAAGGTGATTTAATTATAAACATTTACTATGAATTTTTGTTGAAATGAAGTAGTTGTACTGGTCACATTTAATATTCAAATATAGCTTTAAAATATTGTATAAAATGTTCTCTGTTTGAAAGCGGAAAGTGAAACACTGAATAAATTCCACTAAAGGTAGCGAAAAAATGAGACCTCAGCTCCATTTTGCACCTTAAACTTAGCACCGGTGCCGTCTGGCTTAGGGGAGAAAGAGGCTCGGAGGTGGTGTTTGCTCCTGTGCGTCGTCACGTCAAGGAACCGCAGGTCTGCTGGCTTCTGCTTCTTTGCTCAGCTCTCACCCCTCCTGTGTGCTCTCCACTCTCCCCGCTCCCCAGGGTCCCTGGTCCCATCAGCGTGGTCTCAGGATTGTCAACGGAAATAAGATCTTTTCTTGTCTAGACCAATTTCTACCTGCTTTATCCGTTTCTTCCATGAAGGAGTGAGGCAGGAATGAAACAGAAAAATCTGCCCTTTCTTTCTTTCTTCCTTCCTTTCCTTTCCTTTCCCTTCCCTTTCTTCCTTCCTTCCTTTCTTTCTTTCATTGAAGTATAGTTGATTTATAATGTTGTGTTAGTTTCAGGTGCACAGCAAAGTGAATCAGTTATATATACATATATACATATTCTTTTTCAGATTCTTTTCTGCTATAGGTTTTTACAGGATATTGAGTAGAGTTTCGTGTGCTGTACAGTAGGTCCTTGTTGGGGAAATCTGCTTTTTGCGTCAGATGGCAAGCGTTGAGGCAGATGGCTTATCCCTGAGAGGTGAACGTGCCCCTGGTTTTGTGGGATCTGTACGGTGCTAAGTGCTTGAATGGCTTCTTTCATCCTGTGACTGTCACAGCAGGAGCATCGACACACAAGCCCACGCAAGACAACTTCGACTTCCCGGTGTCAGTCCTCTGTTTTGTCTGTTTGTTTTGTTTGGCTTATTTTGATTTGCTTTGAATTGGTTTGGATTTGGAGATGTTCTATGGGATTAAAACAAACCAATTATTTATATTTTCTCGACTTGACTTATAAAGATGGCTAATAGCGGGTGTCCTGTCAGAACCCAAGCCTGCACAGTGCACATGGCATTGAAGTCTACGAAGTGGGCAGTAGAGGCACTGACGCTGCTTGCAGCATCTCTCACTGTGGCTTTATCCTCACGCCTCTGGACAGGTTGCTGTACTCTGTCCTTCCTCCGTCCGTGGCCAACGAGCTGAGGCACAAGCGTCCAGTGCCCGCGAAGAGGTACGACAACGTGACCATCCTCTTCAGCGGCATCGTGGGCTTCAACGCCTTCTGCAGCAAGCATGCGTCTGGGGAAGGGGCCATGAAGATTGTCAACCTCCTCAACGACCTCTACACCAGATTCGACACTCTGACAGATTCCCGGAAAAATCCGTTTGTTTATAAGGCAAGTCCAGGTCCTGTCCTAATGCGGTGCCATTCATGATTCTGAATTTTCAAGCCGTGGCTTCCAGAGGCACTGCAGTCACCATTCCCTGACTGTAGCCCTGCAGGCTTGGTACGGGCAGCTCTCATGCATTCGTTATTTACCATTTTCTTAAATAATTACCTCGCGTTCTAAAACATTCTCTTCCTTGTAACCCAGATGAATGGAACGGACGATTCCCTAGTTAAAATGTTAAATCCGTGCAGGTGGTTTATCACACGTAATATAAACATGGCATTCGTGTCAGTGGTCTGCAAGCGACATTTTTACTGAAAGGTAAAAGTGATTTGCACAGTAAAGAAGTCATGGAGCCTAAGAAGGGGACTGAGACCTGCTTTTAGATAACATCAGCTTGAGGGAAACATTTATAAGGCATTTTTGCCCTTGGTTTCAATTAGTAACACATATAATCTTGGAAAAATGAAGTCAGTGGAACATTGCTTCGTAAAGGCAAGAATGTGAACTAAACCACCCCCAGGCATCTGGAGTCATAGAAGTGCCACAAGGACTATTTATTTTAGAGTCTTTTTCCGAGGAACTGTGTAACACTTGGTGAGCACATCATAAAAATCAGTGGTTAATGACCAGGATAAATCACTGAACTGGGGGCAGTGCAGCTTTGGCCCATCCAACCATCAGTGTTTTCAGGGGAAATAGGGTAGTAAATTGTTCTACTGGGTAGTAAGCATATCTGAGCTGAGAAACCGGGCCTTAACTAGAGGAAAAATAATGCCTGTAATCAGACTCCAAGTGCCAGATGTGTACATTTCAAATAATGACGTTTTCTTCTTGTTGGAGTTGAAGGTATCAGAATTTTAAGAGATTCAGGGGAGGAAAGTTGAAAGTTATTGATAGCAATTGGAAAAACATGTTTTGTGTAAGGGTAGCAAGTGAAACAGTCCTGTTTGTAATGACCAATCTGTGCCCTGCTAGGTGGAAACGGTCGGTGATAAGTACATGACGGTGAGTGGGTTACCAGAGCCCTGCATCCACCATGCACGTTCCATTTGCCACCTGGCTTTGGACATGATGGAAATTGCTGGCCAGGTCCAGGTAGATGGTGAATCTGTTCAGGTTAGTAGATAAAACAGATATTATAATGGTAGAAATAGACCTTTTGGACAACTGATTTATATTCTTGACCAGCTAATCATTAATTATGTACAAGGAATAACATCTTGACAACAAAGACCAATATTTTTAATGTTTTTTTTAATTGAAGTATAGTTAATTTACAATGTTGTGTTTCTACTGTACAGCAAAGTGGTTCAGTTATATAATATGTGTATTCTTTTTCATGTTCTTTTCCATTATGGTTTAATACAGGATATTGAATATAGTTCCCTGTACTATACTATAGATCCTTGTTGGTTATCTATTTTATATAGAGTCGTGTGTACATGTTAATCCCAAACTCCTGATGTATCCTCCCTCTCCCTTTCCCCTTTGGTAACCATATATCTGTTCTCTATGTCTGTGAATCTGTTTGTGTTTCGTAGATATGTTCATCTGTGTCATATTTTAGATTCCACATATAGGTGATATCACATGATATTTGTCTTTCTCTGTCTGACTTTCTTCACTGAGTATGATAATCTCTGGGTTCATACATGTTGCTGCAGATGGCATTATTTCATTCTTTTTTATGGCTGAGTAATATTCCATTGTATATATGTACCACATCTTCTTTATCCATCCTTCAGTGGACACTTAGGTTGCTTCCATGTCTTCGCTATTGTGAATAGTGCTGCAATGAACATTGGGGTGCATGTATCTTTTCAAATTATAGTTTTCTCCAGGCATATGCCCAGGAGTGGGATTGCTGGATCATATGGTAGCTCTATTTTTAGTTTTTTTAAGGAACCTCCATACTGTTCTCCATAGTGGCTGCACCCATTTACATTCCCCCACCAGTGCTGGAGGGTTCCCTTTTCTCCACACCCTGCCCCGGCATTTGTTATTTGTAGACTTTTTAATGATGGCTGTTCTGATTGGTGTGAGGTGATACCTCATTGTAATCTTGATTTGCATTTCTCTAATAATTAGCGATGTTGAGCATCTTTTCTTGTGCCTTTTGGCCATCTGTATAAACAAAGACTAATATTTTATTGAACCCATCGTATTACATTCTTCCATAGAAATGGGAAGCCTGTCCACCTGTTTGAAATCTTCTTTATTCCATGTACTGAAAGTCATGAGGATGAGATAAAACCCCCTGTCCCTTCTGGTTTATTTTTTAAAATCTCTTTTCTGTGTCTCATGTAAGTTGCCAGATTCACATCTTTGAAAGCTTCAAGCTTGCAAAAAGAATGTTTCTCTTGAAAGATTTTTGTGAGGGTTTTTATCTGTAATATGCTTGGAGTTCTAGAGAATTCTTATGATTTTTATATGATGACTCTATGTTATTCTTTAATATAGAGTAAGCAATAATTCATATTATTGAACTTATTAAAACAGAGCTTTGATTTCTGCAGATAACAATAGGGATTCACACAGGGGAGGTAGTCACTGGTGTCATAGGACAGAGGATGCCTCGCTATTGTCTATTTGGAAATACTGTCAACCTCACAAGCCGAACAGAAACCACTGGACAAAAAGGAAAAATAAATGTGTCTGAATATACGTACAGGTAAGAGACACATCTAGTTATTTACTGATTTGAAAAATGTCTCTTTGCATGTGTTTTAATTCCCTGGGTGATTTTATTACCTTTAACATTTATCACCTCTGCTCTTAGGATTATTTATTGTTTATTTGAGAAGGTGGTGTCATTATTTCCATTTTAAGTGATTCTTCACCATCGTAGGAGTTTCTGCTATGCTCATTGTTACTAAAACCTTGAGGTACCTTTAAATAACTTTGGTGTGTGTCCCTTTCCCCGTGCAGCCATACTCCACGCTTCTCTCCCTGTTCCCTGTCCCCTTTAGATGTCTCATGACACCAGAAAATTCAGACCCACAATTCCATTTGGAGCACAGAGGCCCAGTGTCCATGAAGGGCAAAAAAGAGCCAATGCAAGTTTGGTTTCTATCCAGAAAAATTACAGCAACAGAGGTATGACTCATCAGCGTGTAATTCCTTTTTAAGACAGACTGTAAACATGGGGAGCTAAATCATAATCACTGAAAACACGTTTCATTTGCAAAGAATTCTTGCGTACGTGAACTCTTCAGTAAAGCAGCGGAAATACTGAACCGTTAGTGGCCGGTTAGAACAATACGGACTTCTTAGGGGAGACTTTACGGTTGCTGGTTTTGTCCTCTAATGAGATGAAAACCAAAGCACTAGACGGAGAAGACCTGGCTTTGGTTGTTCCTCCGTAACCTGGCTCAGACCCAGCTGGGGAGTGGGCGGTGAGGGGCGTCCCGGGCCCTCCCCAGCGCCCTCAGCTGTTGTGAGGTCGCCACCAGGGCCAAGACAGGGCCGCCTTCACGGGAGGTTTCCTGACCATGACGCTCCAGATCCTTCTGAGGGCCACGCTGTCACCTCGGGGAATGTTTGGGCATCTTTGGACATCCTAGTCCCTCGTGTGTCTTTCCTGGAGAGAAGAGTGATTTATACTTTTCCAGAATCTAAATGATTCTGCAGGGAAGCTATAGGTCCGTGCTCATGCCCTGGGCGTACTCCAGCCTGAACCCAGGTGCTGGGGGGGCGGGGGGTTTCACTCGGGGGTCCTGTGACCCAGGGTGGCTCGTGACACCAAGGTCCTGCCAGCTTTGCCCCCTCCCAGTGGGTTGCATCAGAAACAAGTCTGATGCTTTGTTCCCTGCTGATGTACCTGGTTCTTTAGAGGGGGTGAGACTCCTTGACTATATGTCTTTTCCTGGATGTACACATTCCTTATACATGCTTTTAGAGTAGAAGTCCTAAGAGGAATGGAATGCCAAGTTGTAAAGTATTCATCTTCACCTTCTCTTCACTGTTTTTACTTCTGGTGCCAGCTGGCTTCCTGATGTTCTTCTGATAAATTAGCTTCCCTCCGGCATTGCTTATTTTACCTGGGTGCTTCTGTCTCATCCAGCGTGATGGTGGGAATGACTTAGAAAAACTGTAGACACGAATGCAGATCAAATTTTATTTAAAAAAAGAAAGAAAATCTTTTGGGAGTCCTACGAGCTTTATTATCACTGAAAATTAATACCCTGTTTTTTCCACTTTGTAAAGGAAACAAAGCAGGATGACAACTGAATCTTGGACGTTGGGGTGAAGAGGACGGGGTGAGGTCCAGTCTTCCCCTAACTCATGCCAAGCCTGGGAGCAGTCATTCCCTTGGTCCTTTTCCATTTCCCCAAGCCTTTCTCCTAGTTATCTCTTTCCTTATTCATTATTTAGCTTTAGCTCTGCTTTTGAGTATTTTCAAGGTTTAGTATATTGTCTGAAGTTTGGCTTCATGTGGGTGATGTGAGCTTCACGTGTCTTAAAATCTACTACAAGCATCACCTAACATGGTGATTTGCAAGTAGTAGGCACCCAATAAATATTTGTTGAATTTAATTAAATGAAACGGAACAGTATTTGGCCATGTGTCTACATATATATATACACACATATATATATATACACACACACCATGGTTTTCTAAATCTGTTCAGTGCTCTCTCTATATATATGCATATGTATATTTTAATGACTATAACATATAGAAAAATTTTATCATGTTGGTGTATATCATTATAGAAATCATTTTCTAAAGGAGTGAATTCAGAATTTTAGGGAAAAAATGCAATTTATTTTCAGACTCCCCAAATAAGAATTAATATATCATGCTAAGAAAATACTGACTATTTTGAATTATGCTAACTTTCCTTCAGAAATAGAGAATACGCATTTCTGTTATTAAACTATTGGGTTATTCATTCAGATCACGTGGCAATTATAATTCCTCTAAAATGCTGTCGTTTGCATTGTACCCCTTGTATAATTATAAATCTCACTAATCCCATGCAGCTGTTAAAGAAAGCGGCACTGTTTCACAATGAGCTATTGCGTTAGTTTGGGGTGAATGTTAGGGGCTCTGACCACATCCAAGGAAAAAGCTGGAAGCATGGCTCTGGGGTGTTCCTGTTGGTCAGAGCCCCTCCTGGCCCTTTATTCCCAGAAATTAGCTCCTTTTTCTTAGCTTACAAGAATGTGACTATATCCAGGGCATCATGTTCAGAAAACTTACTTTAATTTCGACACAGAATACATTCCTGTTGGACTCATTAGCCTGTTGTCCTTCAATATCTCTGATAATTTATTAACATCTATCTTTATAAAATATAGTACAATTACTTTTGTGTAAAAATGTTTGTCTTTAAATTTAGCATTTCCTATCAGCACATTGATATTTGTGTAAAATGTTCTGTGTTCATGTGTAAGAGATCCTGCAATAAATTATTTTTTCCACTTGTCTCTAGACAGTTTTTAATTCAATAAAAATGAAATGAATAGTCTTGTCGGCCATTTGATTGATTAGTGCCATTTTTGGAAATACATCTTATCACTTTGCCTGTTATAGGCTTTCGTTTTGATTCCCTGCTGTTAGGATAAAGCTGAATGGTCCCTCTTCATCAGGCCTATTCCCAGATGGTATTTTTCTTCAGTGACAGCGGCAAGACCAGCCTTGGCAGGGGTGGGGAGGATATATGCACAGATACATGTGAAGTGACACTGACGAGCTCCCGGCATTTTAGGGGTGAAAGACACGTACAAATAACTAAACCGTCTGATATTCATAGTGATGAAACATATTCAAGACACAGAAAGAATACTCAGAGCGTGAGAAACAAGAGGACGGAAGTGGGGTGGGAAGAAGGAGGCGGGAGACCAGCTGGATTTTGTGGTGGTTTTGTCTAAAGGTGAATTAATGCGTCGCTTGTAGAAGCCTACTCTCAGTGCCTCTGGGTCCCATCTGTTCAGCCCTTCTGGGTAGCACCAAAAAAACAGAACCAAATGTTATGTAAAGGTAAGAGTTTCTCAGTTTGATTTGAGGATAATATGTACATGCTTTTAAACTTTTACAGAAGAACAGCAATTTATACCCACGCACAAATATATTTCAGCACCAATTCATTATCTCATTTTACTTAAATCTTCATTGATTCACCAGATGACATGTTCTGTCTCTTCGTCATGGAAGGTGTGACCTTGTGGTTTGTAACGAGATCTGTACGTTTGGCCTTAGTCCCCATCGCCTTTCTGGCTCCGAGCTCCTACAACTCTAGCAATTTCCTAAGTGATGAAAATGACAAAGGTGTCCTTCATCACGTTAGTGAGGTGACTCTGGGCCTGCGCTGGGTTGGGGGGAGCTTGTTGTCAGGTGAACCGACCTGGAGTTCAGAGGATGGGAAATGTAGTCCCACCCTGACCCAGGTCTCCTGGGAAGGGAGAGGGCCTGCAGGTTAAATGCTTGCCAGCAGCCAGTGATTTCATCAAGCCGGCCTGTGTGATGACGCCTCCAGAGAAGCCCAGAGGTCGGAGAGCTTCCGGGTTGGTGGACGCGGGGCGAGGCGGGGCGGGGGGGGGGGGGCGCCTGAAGCTCTGCGTCGCTCGCATCTGGCTGTTCTGGGTCGCATCCTCTTGTAATTATCCGGCAGCTAGTAAGTAAAATGGGACCCTCAGTTTGTGTTTCTCTCTGGCAAACTCACTGAACCCAAGTAGGGGGCTGTGGGAACCGTGGGTCTGCAGCCGGTGGGTCGCAAGCGCGGGTGACAACCTGGCCTTGCTTTGGTCTCCAAGTGGGTGCGTCTTGTAGGGCTGAGCCCTGAACCTGAGGAATCAGAGGCGATCGTGGCGTGGATGGTGTCAGAGCTGAGCTGCATTGTAGGACACCCGGCCGGAGTCGTGAGAGTTGCTCTGTGGTGGGGAAGACACCCCACACTGTAAATGGGTGCAGATTCTTGCAGGGGAAGAAAAGGGTCGCTTCTCTGCTCACCGCTAAGTGGGTTTCTCTCCGCAGCCTCGCTGCCGGCTCTTAGGACCGCTAGGGGGCAGCAGAGGGGGCCGTGCAGAATCGAAGGGGGGCGGGCGGAGGCGGGAGGGGAAGGACGCGGGGCTCGCGTAGGAAGCGCTGCTCGCGTGTCTCGGCTGCGGACCCAAGGCCGCTCCCTGCGTGCACTCTGGAATTCATCCCTCCCACTGTCCCCTACGGTCGAAGGAACGTCATGAGAATAATGATTTCTACGCCATTATGACCGTTTGTGTGGCAGGAAATCTATTCCCATGCGTCATGTTCAGAAATTGCACCCACATTTTTCCTGCTGATTCTGTAGGAAGGTGTGGAAACGTGTCGAAACAGGCCATTTGTACTAGAAGCTATCATTTCGTCCAGAATCATTATAGGCAATCTAAGTTGCGTGTAGCTCATGTTAAAATCTATCAAATACAAATAAAAGTATTGTTTACTGACAAGGAGAAAATTGGAAAACCCCTTATTTTGCATTAAAAAATACATTTAAATGATTCTCTCTTGCTTCTACCACATTGGAGAGAGGAAATAGTATAGGGTAGATGTAAAAAACCAAACAAAAGCAAAAATCACTCTCCAGAGAGTCAAGAACCTGAGTCCAGGTCTGGCAAGGCCAACCCTGTGGTCTTGGCATGTTCTTTAACTTCTTAGATTCCTAATCTGTGAAAGGAGCTGGACAAGATGATGTCTATAGTTAATTCTTGCTCCAAAACTCCAACATTTCTTTGGTAAAAATTTCAGGGCAGGGATGCTGTGACTTTGGCCCGGCCCTCTGGGGAATTCTTAGAAAGACAATCCAGTCTTGACTCTTTTTAAGTCAAGGGACAATGAGCAGATCAACTGGGTGATTTTAAAGCTAATTTCTAAGAAATAAACAACTCTCCGGCAAACACCTGCTGAAGACTTTTGACTCCAAGCTAAAATCAGAATGACTAGGTCACATTAGTGTATACAAGTATTAAAGCATTAAAAACTGGCCCTATAATATTTCCCTAATTATGTTAAGTTCCAATTCTTTAGTAAAGAGCTGGGCTTTTGATTCTCTAAAAATAAGGGGAGAAAATGTACCTCTATTTCAAGCAGTAATCTTTTTGAGTAGAAGATAACCTCTTAAAAATTAAAGACAGGAAGTGACAGTGAGTGGTACATATAGGTTTTTTTTTTTTAATTATTACCAATAAAATGTATTGCCCATTTTGTATTAACTTGCAAAATATTTCCTGTTAAAAAAAGAAATCTGTAACCCAGAGGTGGAAACCACTTAAATATCCATCAGTGGGTACATGGATAAAGAAAATGTGGTCCATATATACAGTAGAATATTATCCAGTTTTTAAAAAGAAGGAAATCCTGCCATTTGCAACAACATGGATGAAACTTGAGGACATTATGTTAAGTGAGATTAGCCAGACACAGAAAGAGAAATACTGCATGATCTCGCTTCTGTGTGGAATCTAAGAAGGTTGAACTCATAGAAGAAGACTAGAAGGGTGGTTACCAGGGGATGGGAGTTGGAAGAAGTGGGGATTGTTGGTCCATGTGTACAAACTTTCAGTTTCAAGATGACTAAGTTCTGGAGACCTAGTAGACAACAGGGTGCCTCTGGCTAATGATGCATTGTGACAACGTGCACCCCAGGTTGGGACTTGAACCCACGGGCTTTTAATTAGAATCACTCTCCTGGTGTCAGGACTTCCTGAGCCTCAGGTTCTTTGTGTCTCAGTGCAGGAGGAATTCAGCGAGAGGCAAAGTGATAGGCAAGAGGTTGATTTATTAATCTAGGACGCTTGTGAGGGATACAAGCGGACAGGCAAGGGGGCTCTGCCCTGCGAATCAAGCGGGCTACATTCTTATAACCAAAGGGAAGTGGGGAGGGGAAAAGACTGTCTTCTTTCTTGTTCTTGGAGTAGCCATCACTAGATCCTCCTTCGTATTGGGCGGGAGACTGGTTGACCCTATGAGGTCAAACTAGGACTGTCATAGTGCTCATTCAAACCAGCAGAAGGGTGGTGACATAGACTAAAACATGTTAAGTCATCTCAGGTTTCGTATAATGAGGGTCTCCTACTTTGGAATGTCACCTTTCCCTTATATTCCTATCCTTGGTCCTAAGGATCATTATCTTGCTGGACTTGACCAGCGGGATGCAGGCCTCATTTTTTCGCTGAATGGCCTGGGACATATCTCGTGCTTTTATTTATGAATTTATAGTTAAGCAAGCCTGCTTCCTTCCACAATGTTCTGATAGCTTTCTTGAGTGGTCATGGACTCACAGTGGTCTCCCAAAGTTCCGTCTCTATAATCCCCTGGTGGGATTTCTAAAACTCCCTGTGTAACTCTCCTATTTGATTCCTATCATTTGTACACGAGAAATTTGCTAAGAGGGTAGATCTGAAGTGTTCTCACCATGCATACACACACACACACGCACACACACACAGTGACTATGTATTATGTTAATTAGCTTGATCATGGTGATCATTTCACAATGTATACAAATATCAAAACATCACAAGGTACACCTTGAACATATGCAGTTTTTATGTCATTGATACCTCAGTAAAGCTGAGAAAAAATGTTTTACCAACTTAAAAAATAAATCTAAAAAAATCCATAAATACTTTCCCTTTTGTGGTTTTCTGCATGACATGAATACAGTTCCACATAATTTATATATACCCATGATTACAATAAAATCGTAAAGCTCTGGGCAACCACAGCACCAAAACTTGACATAGTGATTACACATAGCTTTTAATGTATTAGTACAAATAACATCCCCAAAGGGATTTCAGTTATTTTTGTGTAAAAATCATCGCGGTGAAGCCACAGGCTGAGCCAGTTGAGTTCTCTGCTCCTGGGCAATTGGCGCTCTGATGGGGGTGGGCAGGCTGGCCCGCAGGAGTGAGGGGTTTGTATCCTGGAATCAGAGACACGGTGGAGGCAGGGCCTGAGGAAAACATCAGTGTCCCGAAGTACGCAGAGTTCAAATTTAGGATCTGCCGAGAAAGTCTAGCAGCCTGTTTGAAGAAGCCAGCAGCTTGGAGGGTTAGAGGCAGGGCAGATCTGGGAGTGAAAGGTGTCTGAGCCTGAAGCCTTTGCAGGTGCCCAGTTCCTGTGCAATGATGTTTTTGGAACACATCTGTTTAATGATTTTATATCCTCGATTTGAAGTGTAGAACAAGATTTAAATAATGGGGTGGTTGTTGCTCCTTGTGTATTAATATAGCTATTTTTTTCCTCCAAAGCACAATATTTTTTACGTCTGATTAGGAAACTACAAGGGCGCTCTCTCTCAGCAGGGTCAGATAAGAATATAATGTTAGTCATAATGTGAGTCACATACGATGTGAAGTTTTAAATTTAGAAATGTCTAGTAGCCACACTTTAAAAAGTAGAAAGAAACAGGTGAAATTGATTTTAATAATGTTTTATTTAACCCAATATATCCAAAATATTATCATTTCAGCATGTAGTCCATACCAGAAATTATTACTGAAACATTTTACATTCTTTGTTTCCTCCTAAGACTTTGTAACCCTGGGTGAATTTTACATGCACAGCACATCTCAGTGCAGACCAGCGTTGAAAGATAAACCGAGGCATATTGGAAATGTTAAGGTTTATTTGAGCAAAACCCCATTCCAGTCAGGCAGCACTATAGTGGAATTGGCTAGGAGAGCTCCACTAGAGGAGCTGGGAGAGACTTTTGTCACTGAACGCACGTTCGTGTGCCTGACGCACAGTGAGGCCAAACAAACCGAAATGTTGGAGTTTGGAGCAGAGAAAGGTTTATTGCAGGGCCCAGCAAGGAGAACAGGTGGCTCCTGCTCAAAACACCCGAACTCCCTGATGGTTTTCAGGGAAGAATTTTTAAAGGCAACTTCTGGGGTGAGGGCTGCAGGGTGTGTGACTTTCTTCTGACTGGTTGGTGGTCAGGTAACAGGGCGGGGCTCCAGGAATCTGTGCTCAGCCTGAAATCACCACCCTCCACCTGGGTGGGGCCTCAGTTCCTGCAGAAGAGCTCAAAGTTACTGTTATGTGTATCCCTTCAGGAGGAACCAGGACCCTGCCCCCAGGCTGCACCATTGTTTCTTTTTTTTAATTTATTTTTTATTGAAGTATAGTTGAATTACAATGTTGTGTTAATCTCTGCTGTACAGCAAAGTGACTCGGTTATACATATATATACATTCTTTTTCATATTTCTTTCCATGATGGTTTATCACAGGATGTTGAATATAGTTCCCTGTGCTATACAGTAGAGCCTTGTTGTTTATCCATTCTATATATACTAGTCTGTACCTGCTAATCCCAAATTCCCAATCCTACACTCCCCCATCCTCCTCCCCCTTGGCAACCACCAGTCTATTCTCTATGTCCCTGATTTTGTTTCATAGATAGGTTCGTTTGTAACATTTTTTTAGATTCCACGTATATGATATCATGTGGTATCTGCCTTTCTCTGTCTGACTTACTTCACTTAGTATGATAATCTCTAGGTCCATCCGTGTTGCTGCAAATGGTATTATTTCATTCTTTTTTATGGCCGAGTAGTATTCTATTGTATATATGTACCACATCTTCTTTACCCATTCATCTGTCGATGGACAGTTAGGTTGTTTCCATGTCTTGGCCATTGTAAATAGTGCTGCTGTGAATGCACCATTGTTTCTTGACTGCTCCTCCCTTGTTTCTGCATTCCCTCACTTCCCTGATTAGCAACTGTTTGGTACTCAGGGAAGGTCCAGGAGGCTTAGAAACCCTATTTCCAACAAACAAGAAACAGGGAACATGGAAAGGACCTATACCCAGGAGGGCCTCACAGGGTCCTTCTTGGTTTCACTTTCATGGAGAAAAGGCAGGAGCAGAGTAATGGAATTCCTGATTGCCTATAGTTTAAAGCTTTGTTGACTGACTGACTAATTGCTCTTAGGTTTCAACTTTATAACCTTGTTACACTTACAGGCTCAGGTTTTGGATTGTTTATGTCTGCCGCCAGTGCATTAGAGCCACATCTGTCTAACAGCCTCCTGTTAATTAATTTAACCCAGCCACTATTCAAGTGCTCACAGGTCATGTGAAGCTGGTGGTCATCACTGGACAGCTCAGCTCAGATCCACAGGATGTTGATGCATGAGCTCAGATCTTCTATGAAAAGCGAATAGTCCTTTTAGATGCTTGATTGTTTGCTCCTTGTCAGTACTCTGAGTCATACCTTGTTATTTATAAAAACAAAACAAGAAAAGTAGATGAATAGTTGAAAGTGGTCATTAAGTAAAGAAAAAAGTTTATGCATGCTCATACTTTTTCATTTATAATATGCAGTTTTGAATAGAGCATTTCTTTTGAACATAAATACTCTATGTACTATGACACAGTAGAAACGGTGATAAGAAGTGTAATAAAGAAAAATGAGTTCTATCTGAGAGATTTTTAGAAAAATATTTAAGGAAAAAGAAATTGGACCTTTTTATAAGTTGCTGACATTTAGCAACTTAGCATTTTCAGATGATAAAGGACCTTCCATTTTCACGTGATGATTCTTTTGCAATGTTTTTGCATAAAAAGCAATTATGAAGCACTATTATCTTTTGACAAAGCTAAGACTCTTTATAAAGATTTAGTTCATCACTCAGGGACCACCCACACTCCATTCTCCTGTTCATTTGTATTCCTGTTAAAGATTGTTCTTTCCCTGTCGACCTAACCTGCTATTTTTGCATTTGACAGGAATATTACCCAGGTATTAACTAAAAATTAATCATGCAAAAGGCAGCTGCTAGAAGTTTTGCACACGTATATACATGAACAGTTTTTACTTTGCTTGTGCTCAACAAAGTGTCCCAGAACTGTAGGGACTCTTCAGACTTTAGTGGGAGCAAATGTCCCTACCACACTGACCACAAGCTCTTCTATGTGATTTTACCAAAAAGTTGCTCCTAATGTATGTATTTTTGAGATTCATAACTCTTTAAATACAGCTCTTTGCATTCCTTAACAGGTGAATCCCTTTGAAAAAGAGTTCTTGTAAAAATAGTGCTAACACTATAATAAAAGTTACAAACTCCTTTTTAAAATGTGCATTTCTTTAAGTGTTGTCCGTATTGCAACTGCTAACTGAACTTCAAAGACAAGATCAAGCTAAGGGGAGATCAGAGCCCCTGCTGTCCCTGAAGCTTAGGACAAAGCCTACATCACCAGGTGGCAATCAGGGGGCAATACTACAGTCACTACAGAACGCCCTTGTCCCCAACATTGTTTGGAACATTTTGCATGTGTTGAATCCTTGTAGCAACCCATTGAGTAAATATCCTTATTATCACCTCCATTATTTTACTTAGAAGGAAACTGGGGCACATAAAGTTTGGGTTCCTCACCTAAGGTCAGACAAGAGTGAGTGAAGAACCAGTAATTATACACGGTAACCAGATACAGAGCCCGTGCTTCCAACCAGTGTGCTCTGAGGCCTCTCAGGTTACAGGTGAGCAGAGCAGCTGGCAAGTGATGAACTGCCAGTGTGTGTCTAAACATTAGAAGATTGTTGGTCAGGTAATAAAGTTCTAGTTGGACAGGTGGATGAAGAGCGTGAGGGAGATATGACAGGTGGTTTGGGTCCTGCATCTGATGACTAACACTAAGAACAGGATTTGAGGCCTGAGGCACAGGCAAGGGACCAGCGCAGGTCTAGAGAAGGGACACAAGGCAGCAGTCACAGGATAGAACAAGAGAACCCGTATGGTGTGCACTAGGAGAGATGTCGTGTTAGTAATTGGCCCCATTGTGCCTGAAGACCAGATTGGCCTTAGAGTTTTCAGGCTGTGAGACCGACTGATTCAAGAGGGGGCTCTGCTGGGCTGGAGGGGGAGTAGAGAAAGAACATCATTGGCTGAGTCCTTCCATGAAAGCACCTGCTCAGAGTGCAGACTGCTGGCTCCCTGGATGTAGAGGGAGTCCTCCAGAGGGTGGCAACCTCACCGGCCTGCACTTGCCCCCATCACTAGCAATTTCTATTTATCTGTGAGGGCTGCTGACCAAGGGAACGTTTTTTGACTTTTCTTTCTAAGGCTTCAAACAAGGTCTCTCAGAAATACAGAAGACATTTCCTTTATTTCCCATCTTCTGTTGTACCTGGATGTAATCCATTTCCATTCTTCTATTTGTTCTAATGTTGATAACTAAAAACAGATATCTTTGTGACAGTGAAATATAAAATCTTTATTCATTCTTCTGGTGTTATATCAGTTTCCAAGAAAAGGAGGGACCTGACTTCTTCAATGTTTCTTATTATCAATCTTATTTGAGCAATAAAATAAATAATGATGATATTGGATTGTAACCAAAGTATTAAAAAAAAAACTTTCTGAATCCATGCTGATTTAAATGTGACTGAAAAAAAATTAGATAAATGAGGGAGATAGGACAACTCTTCCTTATGGAGTAACTCCAATAGAAATAATTACAAATGAATCAGCTACTTGGGGATAAAAGGGAAAAATCTGGAGAGTCTGAGTAATAGATCTAAAATGAAATCAAATTAATTAATAGGTACCTGGAGCTAACCTATTCCATACTTTTGGCTAGGAGTTTCGCTTCACTGTAAAAAGTAGTTGGAGTACTTAAAAATAACTCACTGTGTTACACTCTACTTAGCATAATAGAAAATTTCATTTTTCTCAAAATATGTTCAGGGAACAACACTATACATGTATTTATAGTATATCCCCCTTCCATATTTATATATTTTGTTGTATTAAAGATTACATGACGCTGTGTCTAGCACACCGTATATTCGTTCGGGAGTCTTCCTTAGTTTGTCTTCTTACATTACCAGATGTCAAGTCCCTGTTTTCTGTCCTCCATATTCTATATGCTTTGACAGATACTCAAGTTTGCCTTCTCATTAAGCCTTTGTATAATACAATTTCATATATTCTTTCACAAAATTTGAATATTGTATACACCGTTTAAGTCTTTCAGAATTTTCCCGTATCATTAAAAAAAATGTCATTAATTCAATTTACCAAAATTTTAATATTGTTTATTCCCATTTTTTAACCATTACAAATAATGCTGCAATGAACCTCATAAATTTTTGTGCTTTTTTCTTATTATTTTCAGAGGATACATTCAAGAAGAGCAATTTCTTGATAATAATTAATGCTTCTTAATGTATTTCTAAATTACCCTTCAGACAGACAGTGAGTGCTTTAGGACAGTGTTCACTTTCCTGTCAACACGACAGAGTACTGTTAGTATTTTTATATTCATTAAATCTTTCAAGCCCTGAATTCTATCTCATTATTTTCTTGTATTTCTGTAATTATTTAGTGAGTTTTAGTATATGCATTATTTCCTGGCCATTCTCTTCTCTCTCTTCCTGTGGGTATGGCATATTTGTATTCTTTGACCTCTTTATGGGTGGGATGTTTGTTTTTATGGACTCTTTGGAACACACTAGGTAATAGAGATGTTAGTATTCTGTTAACACGCACAGTATTTTCCCCCTAATTTTCATTTCCTTTTGTAATGTTAGTTTTGGTTGAGCATAATATCCTGGTGGATTTCTCTTCCTTGTCTTGTAGACATTATGACAAACTCTGACCGTGTAGAGAGTCGTACATCTGTGTAGCAGAAGTATTTTATGTGGAGTTTTTTGTCTCCGGAATGCCCAGATCACAGAGACTGAATTCTTTTACAGTTACCTGCATCATGCTTATATGACCATGCATCCCTCAGTACAGCAAAACTGTGTATCCTTTCCTTCCCTAAATCATGTTTAAAAATGAGTGCCGTAGACATCTTTAAAAGAATCATGCATGAGATGAGACTCATGCAGTTCCCATGTCGTAGGGGTAGGTACCTCCTTTCCTTTCCTTCCTTCCTTCCATCCTTCCTTCCTTCCCTCCTTCCTTCCCCTCATTCTCTCTATCTCTCTGGAGCTCACTCTCACTCATTGTCTCTCTCTCTCTCTCTCTCCCCCTCTCTCCCTCCTGCTCATACAAAAATAATATAGGACTGTTTACTGTAAGAAAGCTCCTTTTTGGCCTCAAGAGGATACGGGAATAGCTCCAAGGTGATTTTGATTTGCTCTTAATAGAGATAGAAATTTGCCAGCACTTTAGAAAGATGTACTAATTTATTCAGAACATCCGAATGGTCACTGACAGAAGTCACATTTAATTGGTGATATACTGTGGTTTGTTAGCATATGAAAAATTGAATGTCATTTAAAGTTGATATTTGAGTCATCTGAGCTACTCTTCCTCTTTCCACAGGTATTTACTTATTGCAGATGTTTAGAACATGGAATAATGGATTTGCATAAAAGCTGCCAGATGTTATTGTGTGGATAATAACTGACCATAATGTAGAAATTGTTGAGTAACTTTTGCAGTAATTCATCTTCTTTCTTATTTTCTCAAAACCCCTAACTCTGGAAAAATCTGTGTCAACTGATTCTAAGTTGGATTTGTAGATCGAAATCCCTTTTCATATGACTTGTATTCCTGCCATTCCCCATTCTTTATTCTGATTTTGGATATAGGCATTCCAATGAGATCATTTTTATTCTTGCTAAGCCCTAGAAGAAAACTTTCTATCACCTTAAATCTAAAAGTAATTACTCACATGCCAACATTCATTTTGCCTTCAGATGAAGAGTGATGCTCCAATAGGCTTTCAGAATTTTAGTAATGAGATGATTTAACAAAATAAGTAACAGAGTCCCTACATTAGATATATTTTTTCCAAAGTCAACCATTCATTTCTTGCTGAATAAATGAATTTATTTGTTTTCTGAATGATTTAAAATAACTGTTCTTACCCACAAGGACCTACTGTGTAGCACAGGGAACTATACTCAATATCTTGTAATAACCTATAATGGAAGTGAATATAAAAAAAGAAAAAATATATATATATGTATAACTGAATCATTTTACCGTACACCTGAAACTAACAACATGGTAAATCAACTATATTTCAATGAAAATTAAAAAAAACAAATAAATAAAAGAAAAAATATTCACCATAAAAATGCTCATTAAAAAATAAAACTAAAATAAAATGTATTATGGAGCTTAAAATAAATAAATAAAGTAACTGTTCCTTTTTCTAAACATTGTTTCTCATTTTTTTCTTCATGACAAGGAAAATTGCAATAAACCTCGGGTGATGACTACTCGCAAAGGAATAGTCAGAACAGAATACATTGACTGGCAATTTTCGGGGGTAAATTCTCAGTCAGAAGAGTTTTTCTTCCAGTAACTACCACACTCGCCCTCATCACTTGCCTTACATCACGCCAAAACAACCCGACAAGTCGGCCGATGCCTACACTGATGTTAGCCTAAGAGCCGTGCAATACCTGCTCCCTCGTGTTAAAGGGGACAGAGCTTACGCAGGACCCTCTGCCCGTCCCACTGACCCTCTGGGCATCACCGTCTCCCTAGCAGGTTACCGTCCTCTGAATCCAATCGGAGCTACACAGATCGTGGCCATGCTTCTGCCGCAGCAGCTCCTTACTCTCCGGTAATTTCTTGTTCTCTAGAGAATCTCAACTTCCATCCTGCCTCTTAATGTCCACTGAATATTTACAGCAAAAATAAGATGCATACACATCAGATAGGACAAAAAAGACACTTAAAAGGCTCACATTATAATCTGATGGGAAACACAGTCTGTGTGAATTAAGACAGCAAAGTCAGAGACTGACGTGGCAGTAGACAGTCAAGGGGGAGAAGCACATTCCAGAAAATCCCAGCAATTTCGCTTCCAATAACATAACCAAAACGAAATGTGCAGTTTCATTGCAAGATCTTTGTTATAGTAAAATACTGAAATTATGTAAGTATGAATTAGTTGGGGAAAAGTCAGTAAATAAATCATGGTATATTTATTGATGTAATTTTGTGCAACAAATAAACTAGATCTTCATGTGTTAACATGAATACACAGTAAACATGTAAAATAAAAAAGTAAGTTTTAGACTGACATATATAGCACTGACTCAATCCATGTAAAATCTGAGGGAGATAGGGCAAACTATAATATTAGTTAAATATGAATGGTAGGCACGTGGCTGTTTATTATTTTCTTAAATTTTTCAATTTTTCATTATATTTAATAATCACAAAAGTGTCAATTGCATATATCTCATTTTCTGTGTTAATTTCTATATAAAGTGTTCAATTATCTTATTTAACTACCGATATATTATAACCTTTAAGTAATTTTAAAATGAGTGCTGATTAAATGGCATACTGTATTTAGACACAAAGGAACTAAGTAGAGATTGAAGAATCTGGGGGAACGTAAACAGCGGAGGCAGAATCTTGAAGAGTGCGGAAGATTTCTGAACTTCCATGAAAAGGAAGGATATTGCTGAAAAACAGGAGAAGATGAGGAGAGTTACTGAGGAACCAATCATCCTGGTGACTCTGTGGGACAGAGAAAGAGCTGCCCCGGATTAGTGTGACCAGAAAGAAGTCAAAAACGATGCTGACTACGTAAGATGGACAGCTTGCAAGGGGCGATGGGAAATTGGAAACTGTAAAGTCATTTGGGATGAGAGAAGGCCACGGTAAGAGAACCATAATACCTAAGACATGTTCTCATGTAGTACATTGTCGAGAGGGGGTGTTGAATTCTGGGAGGCTATTTATCGTCCAGTTTCAGGAATGAAAGCCTGTGTTAGGATAGTGGCCATGGAGCATGAGAGAAAATGAGAAAGGAGAGAACGTGTCCCAGGAGAA
Source organism: Eubalaena glacialis (assembly GCF_028564815.1). Classification (NCBI taxonomy): domain Eukaryota; kingdom Metazoa; phylum Chordata; class Mammalia; order Artiodactyla; family Balaenidae; genus Eubalaena; species Eubalaena glacialis. The sequence continues at coordinate 155,888,506 of NC_083720.1, read as the reverse complement.
AGGACAGGATTTTGTGATTAGACGTGGAACACACGCTCTGCAGGAACCAAGCATTGTCAACAATCCGGAAACAGCAAAATTAAAACCACCAGCTCAGTACACAGTACTTAGGAAGAGTTTAGTGGGCACAGAACAGCTGGAGAAGCGGAGCTTTGCAGTGGCTTCAGTGGTTTTGTCTGCTCTGGGAATCCTCCAGCTTGGTTTCCATTTTGTATTGAATTTTTTTTTTTTTTTAACATCTTTATTGGAGTATAATTGCTTTACAATGGTGTGTTAGTTTCTGCTTTATAACAAAGTGAATCAGCTCTTCATATACATATATCCCCATATCTCCTCATATATACACCACCAAATGTAAAATAGATAGCTAGTGGGAAGCAGCCGCATAGCACAGGGAGGTCAGCTCGGTGCTTTGTGACCACCTAGAGGGGAGGGATGGGGAGGGTGGGAGGGAGGCTCAGTATGTATTGAATTTTAACCGAGTTCATGCTCACAGCATTGCAGAGGTATTGTGACGGCAGGAAGAGCTTGCAGTGTGCCCCAGACACTGTGCACTCGGGACGTGCACCGTCGTGCAAGACGGCACTGGGCCCTCAGCCCTGCAGCTCCTCCAGTTTCTACTCGTCACCGGTCGTGAGGGGGTTCTCAGGGTGTGTGGCAGCTCTTGGGTCCCGCGCAGCTCAATGAACAACCCCAAATGCAGGCGCAGCTGCTTCCCATGACCCTCAGTCCTTGGCCGAATGCTCAGTTATCGTGGATCTGAGCCAAGTTTACTTCCATAAACTCCTTGAGTTTCAAGGTAATTCCTCCTTGCGGCTGGAGGAGAGGCCACAGAAGCAAGTCTTCATCCTCAGCCCCGTCTCCCCAGGCACCGCCTCTAATTCTCACTGCAGCAGTTTCTACAATATTTGACCCATAGAGCCAGACCCACTAAAACACCGACGACAATCAGGACTTGTAGCTTCCGGTGAAGTGTGGGAATTTCCTCTCCGAAACATGCTAACGATGACAAGTCTCACCAGTTTTCTGAGAGTCCTTAACCACTTGGATGACTCAATTCCCTCCTTAATCCATTATTTTTTGCACCTTTTAGTAGAGTTTGATAGAGGAATTCAACTCCATATGTTACTTTTCCAAACTTAAATTTACTTTTTCCTCTGGCCAATCAATCTCATGAGTTATGACATCAACGGGGAGTTTTAGGTTAACTCCTGAAAACATACCTTTATCCTGAGATTATAGTTTACTCAAGTTTCATTTACATTTAGGTTTATAAGTAAAACTGTGAATCTTTTATTATGACATATAGCTGCTGTGGAGAGCTTAAAAATATGCTTTACATAACACATCTCAGTTAATATTACGTCTCAAACTTTCCCCCAAAGATCTCTTTCTATGTGAAATGCACTGCCGGTTAGCACAGGACTCATCGGAGGCCAGTGGTCACTAAACTTCAGGTCCATCTGGGCTGGTGGAGCATCCCGTACCCTAACCTTTAAGAAACAAATTTGCAGCGACACAGGATTCCAGGGATTATTTTGAAGCACTGACATTCTACCTCCCGACCCATTCACTGTCCTGTGGGGAAAGTTCTTTGTTAATTTGTGGCACTCTGGCCAGAAAAGAGCAATGATTCATAAGTGTTCTTATTTACCAGAAACAGATTGTCACATTTTAGCCTGTATATAGTGTTCCTACAAATGTATCCCTCTATTCTGAGTCTTCCTCAGCCCTCACCACTGCCCTTTAAACAAAAAGAATGAATACACTTAATTTTTTCGAGCAGTTTTAGGTTGACAGAAAAACTGAGTGGAAACTACAGAATTCCCGTATACCCCTTACCCCACCACCCCCTAGATTCCCCTATTATTGATGTTTTGCGTTAACACACACGTGTTACAATTGATGCCCCAATATTGATACATTATAATTAGCTAAAGTCCATAGTTTACATTAGGGCTCACTCTCTGTTTCATACACTCTATGGATTTTGACAAATGTCTAATAGCATGTGTCCACCACTACAGTATCATGCAGAAAATTTTCACTGCTCCCCAAATCTCCTGCATATTACCTACTTATCCTTCCCTTCCCTGAGTCCTGTAAACCACTGATTTTTCTTCTTTCTGTTTCTGTAGTTTTGCCTTTTTTCCAGAATCCCACATAGTTAGAATCATACAATATGCTGTCTTTTCAGACTGGCTTCTTTCCCTTAGCAGCATGCATTTAAGGTCCTGCCATGTCTTCTTCATGGTTTGATAGCTCCTTTCTTTGTATGCCATTGCACTTTTAACACAATAGATTTTATTACAATCAAGATATTACTAAATCCGCCCTGATGGAAGATATAAACCCTTTTCCGGAATGGTTGGCAAGTCTGATGCCCCATCAGTTTGCAAATACAATAGTGCATCGTGTCTACACATTACCCTTCCGGGCAGCCTCCAACAATGCCAGGACCACTTGGTTCAATGCCCCAAGTCCCGTTTCCCAGGTACTGACTCTCTCAGGACATTGAGACCAATACTACTTAAGCCTAAGTGTGGTAGCCACTGTCTACTTATTATATTTTATGCACGTTCATGAATAGTGTCCCCCACAGATCATGAGTTCAAATATTCAGCTTCTGGGTGTGCCTCTTTCTGAAGGTTCTTTGGGTGACTCCTCAGTAACATATGGGCATACGGAAGTATGAATATGATAAGCATAACTTGAGAAACAAAACCCAGTGATGATTTCAACCTGCTCTTCGTTCAGGCAGGTCATCAAGGGATGCTGATTGATACCTTTTCTGCAATGACCTCAAGGAGTTACTTGGGTTAACTTTATAGTTTGGCTTCAGGTCACTTTTCCATCTTAGAGGAAAAGCAAATCCAGGGGTCTTCTCAGCATGGATCATGACCTGCAGCCACTCCTGAGAGAATTAAGGGGATTCATTGTCTCATGACGAAGCCCTCTCTCAGGAGAAGCACGACCGCATCCTCTCCCGATGTTATCTGCATCCACGTGCCCCTCCCCCCCTTCCCCAGCCTCTCCCTGTCCACCGTTCACCTGTCTCCACTCAGACCTGGCCTTTCGGATTCAGCCATCTGACCCGCTAACAGACAATGGCAGAAATCTCCTTCCTGGGAGGGCCCCGATTGTCCGTTCCCGAGAAGAAACACCTTTCAGAGGCAAAGGCTCTGGGACCATCATGGCCATGGGCAGAGGCCAGCTCTTCCGGTCAGTCCTAGGTGAGCCACGTAATGCGCGACCTCACTCAGCCCTTCTGTTCCCCTAGGAACATTTACACTTTCAGACGAACCGACATCGTGGTGTCCGTCGCTTGCATGGTGATTCTCCCCTCCTTCGGGACACACAGGTGCAACCCTCGACCCGGGACAGCTAGATCCAGGAAAACAAGAAGCGTGGTTTGGGGATGAGAAAGTCATTGTGTGATTGCAGCGTCCTCCGGCCTTCATTCTCATCCCATCCCCTTTCTTCGGAAGGGACCCTTTTCAAAGACGTTCCTCCTCTACCATTCCTCATAGAGTCAGGTCAGCTCTTCATGACTCGATCACAGTCTCTCCATCTTTTAGGAAAAGCGTTTTGAGTCCAGCTCGAAGGTGGTAGGAGACATGCTAAGACCAGACAACATTAAACTGCTCACCATTTTGGTACATTGACAGCAGTGACTTGTCACCTTGGTCCATGAAATGTAGTTGGTAGAATCAAACAAACACAATCTGTTGCTTCAAGCCCTTAAGGGGACTGGATTCAGCCAAAGGGTAATAAAGCCCAGAGTAGAAATCATGCCTATTCCAGTCAGAACCACTTTGAAGCCACTGGGGTTACTGGCAAGGGTTCTAACAACCTACCTGCCGACGCTTGTTCTTGAGCGCCTTACCCAAAGCCTTTTAAGGCAGTCCCTTTTCTCTCAGCATTCACAACTGTGCCTGACCACATGGGAAAGCAATACGCCATCTTTCCACCCATCATTACGAGGCTTGGACACCTCTATGCTCATTTACACTCATCTACCGAGTAGCCAGCTCTGGGGCCAGAATCAGCGAGCCTCAGCCTTCACATTCCAGGTTCCTTTTGAGTCAGTGGCAGGGTCTTCCAGGTGGGCATCTGATAACCCACTTTGATTCTCTTTCAGAATTCCAACACAGATTTCTAAAATCACCTTCCCCATAGAGAGATATTCCTAATGGTTCAATTACTGGGGGCCCGTTTGATTGGCCATACATTAGTCTGTAAATATCCAAGCATTATTCTGGGAGTGGGAATCCGAAGCCTCAGTTTCTCGATGAGCCTTCTATTTTGCCTATTGTGTGGACTTACCCTTGCCCTTCTGCAACCAAAGTTTTACTATCTAAGGGGGAAGGGTGGCTGGTTTCCAAACTGACTTACACCTTTCAGTTAGGGATTTTCCATCAGTGCATCAGGCAGCTGGCTTTGCTATAGCAGAGAGGGAATCATGACGTTTAGGCTATTTAGCAGTAGGAGCTGGCCATTGGGGGATGTTGTCACTGGCTTTACATGGACAGCTACAACCTGCCCTTGGGGACAGTGTTCTTCTCCTCCACCCCCTCCAGAGCTGCCATCAAATGTGCTCCCATGAGTACCATTTCCACTGCACCAGTGACTGCTGCTGAGTTGCTCTGTCTTTGCTGAAAAGCCCCTCTGACCGTGCAGTTATTGAGGGGCTTAGAGTGATGTGATATCTCAGTTTCAGGATCCGTCTTCACCAAAGGCTGGTAACACAGAAACAATTGACTCCTGAAAGAATTCTAGGTAGTTGCTGCATCTGGTGATGGACGGTCCTAAATTTCCAGTATTTTATGCCAAGATGCAGTATTAGGTTTCTGCCAGAGACTCTAGTCTGCCTACATCCATTTGATGATACTTCCAAAACGATGTACGCTATAGTTAAATGAGAATAGTCACTGTGGGTGGAAACTGGGCAATTCTGGAGGTTCTCAAATGAAAGTGGAGTCAAAGGTGAAACCGACTTATTTAAGCTATAAGCCAATAATGGCACGCCCTCTGTCTCGTATAATAAATGCATCACAAGATGTCTCTTTCCTTCTTGTTCCCCGATCCGCAGTTTCATTCTAGTGCGTCCACTGCAGCAGCCTTGCCCTTTTGGCTTTAGGATACCGCTTGCCACAGCTTCAGGTTCCTATGTGGCCTCATCCCCCCTCAAGAGGAGGTCTGTATTAGGGGCCCAAGCCTTCATCGGCAGCCACCATCCCTCGCTTCCGCGTTGTATCACTCCAGGGTGACCCATCGCTGGCTGCCATGTCGCAAACCTAGGTTTGCTTGTCCCTACAGTATAGCAAATGCTTCGGGAGGACTAGTCCATTTTTCTGCAGGTGACAGAGTTGCAGTTTTGACTTTCAAAGCATGGACTCTCTGTGTTCCTACCTTTGTCAATCCTGAAAGAAGTAACACTCACACATCTGAAATTCTGGGGAACCGTTTGGATGCTGAACACGGCAACCAACTGAAGGTGGACACTCATCCGGAGGAGTCTTCTCCATCCCGTGGTGTTTACCCTCCCATTATCTGCGCTTGATCTTTTACGCAAAGAAAAGAAGAAAGCCAAGATTCACAGGCAGGCGATGGTACTTTTCAGCCACGTGGTCCCTCTCTCCCCTGGCCTGCCTGTTACCACGTGCTGCTTCGATGGCACATTTAGTAATAGAGTCACAAGAGAAGAAGGCTGAAAGTAGACTGATTGCCCGAGGGGTAATGAGAACACTGCAAGTCTTGAATTTCCTCCTTAGATTAAAGAAGTATGTGGAGGTATTGGAGAAAATGGTAAACACTTTGTTCTCCCAACATACTACAAATTTAACTTTACTTTCAAACAGATTTATTGTAAGTCTCCACCTGTATAGGAAATAGAGATCCTGCCCCTCCAAAAGTTAGTTATAAAATTGAAGTCTCCAGATAAAAGAAAATAAATCATGTTGAATTTTCCTGAAAATGAAAATTTTCAGAATTTTATAAAGAACAAATTATATGTATTATTTCCTGAATAAACAAGTATCTTCTCTCCTCAAATATAGTTTATTTATCAGGTTTAATTTATATAGTTAGCCCTAAAGTATGTCTTTTTCCATTACTCAAACTTTCATTCATTAAAAAATATTTCCGAAATGCTTTCAACATAATCTCTACTGTTCTAGGTGCAGGGAATTCCATGGTGGAAAAAAACCCCTAAAAAACAAGACAGTGCCTGTTTCTTTTTTTATATATAAATTAATATATATACCTAAATACAGACGCAGACAGAGATGAAGATATGTATAAAGAGATAGATATCTACAATGGATTTTACTGAATCCCCAGAACTATAACGTAAAGTTACAAAGCAGTGAGTTAGTCATGAATAAATGTGAAGGCATCATGAAGAGAAAAGCAAAAGCTTGTGTCCTAAGTGGACGTCAGCATTCCTGTGTGCTGTTTTTATTCCCCAGATGAACCTGAGGTGCAGGAGCCCCCTGGCTCACTTCAGGGATCTTCAGCAAGAACAAAATGCATATCCAGTAGAAACTGGTGAATATATACTCAGTGATTTCTATCATTGTAATCACGCTGGCCCACAAAATAGGCCCAGCAGACCTCCAAGATCTGCTGGCATAAAACCAATAAAGAAAGTGAATAAATCATGTTTTTTCATGAAAAGCAAATTAAACATTACTAATTTTTAAATTATTTGAAGCTAATTAGTTAATAGTAACTGATATTATATGAATATGAGTTAATGGTATCATATTGTTTGGTATAAATAATGCAACAGCAATTAATATGTCTTAATATTATCTCAGAAGGAAGAGAGAAAAGGCAAACATAAAATCCATTTCCAAAAATATAACTCAAAGACTTTGGAGGTTATTAAACCTCAGCAAATTCATAAAACCTCCTAGAAAAGTACGAATTCATTTCTAAGTGCGGAATGGAGAACAGAAATTGGACATTAGGGCGGCATTACTGCATAATGATGTTTTCCAGAAACAGATTTCCAAGCCATTTGTGACCTCAAGTGTCCAAACGATTTCTTTTTGCAGTATTTCGTTACACGACAATATATTAACAAAGTACTGCCTTCTTTTTAAGAAGTTTTCAACATCTATGTGTCTGTATTGTTTGTGCTTTTTTGTGGTAAAATGGATATAACATCAAAGTTGCCATGTGGACCAATTTTAAGTGTACAGTTCTGCGGCATGAAGCACATTGTTGTAAAACCATCGCCACCATCGTCTCCAGGACCTTCTCATCTTCCCCAGCGGAAACTCCGTCCCCATGAAACACTAGCCCGTCGCCCCTCCCCCAGCCCCCTGTACCCACCACCTTCGTTTGTCCTTATGGATTTCACTGCTGTAGCACTGCCTTCTTAAATAGACACGTTATTAATCTTTGCTCCTTGCCTGGGCCGTGCCTAGGACGATGCTGTTTTGTGAGCGCTGAGGAATTTGTGTGTTTCCTCCCTGTTCAGGGGCTCAGCTGCCAGGGCCTGACTGCGCTCACTTTGCCTGACTCTGATGTCCTCTTCTGTCTCCTCCAGGACCTCCTCGCATAGGCGGTGAGATCTAGGAAACCAGCCATTACGTCTGCCAAGGACGGAAGGGGCGGGAGCGGTGCTCAGCCCTTATCAATAGATTCAGGCTTGTTCAGGCTCTTTGCAGCCCAGTCTGGGTGGAGTTTGTGGAGAGGTCTGCGTCGCTTCGACCCGGACGTGGGGTTGGGGTACGTCTGAGGGGAAGAGGATGCTGAGTGTGTCTAGGACATGACGAGCCCCGGCCTTTACTTGTGAGCACCCCTGTGAGTTTGCTGCAGGCGAGTCAAGGGGCTGGAAAGGCGTCAGATTCACGCGGCAGGCGAACGACAAGCCCTAGGGATTCCTTTCCTCCACTGATAGGCTAAACCTTAAGTACGAAAGGAAAAAACACTGACATAATTTCTTCTAAATTGAGGAACAACGAAATAACACTTACCAAGTAACTCAGACACACTCACTGCTTTTTGAGGCTGGGTTACTTTATAGTTTACGTCACTACGGTTTATTTCAACGTTCACAAGATTGTCCCTGGGAATACCAACAGAGTTAATTGAGCTCAAGATTCTCAGGCCTACTTTTAATTCCTAGTTGACAAAGGTAATATGTATTTTTGGTTCAGAAGTTGTTTAGTGTTGAATTAGACACGCCACTGTATTCAGTACTAATCACAATAGCTTTGCTTGGAAGGCATTCACATCTTGTTGGTATTTAGGGAAAAGAATTTTTCCGCTGACCCAATACTTTTTCTATGCTTTATTCCTGAGAAACTGGAAAAAGACATTAAATGTAAACCTCTGCTGAGTATATTATTTACAAACATTGGAGTGTGTGTCTAATTTTACTTCAAGTCTTGGTCCTGTCCCGTGTGACTTACATGGTCCTGGAGAAAGCACACGGTTTTCCCAAGTCGTGGCACTCCGTCTGTGGCTGGGCTTTTAGACTGGCAAGAAGCAATTAAATAACGTATGGAAAGAACTGGCACAGAACCTGCACATACTGGGTGCTTAATAAATGGTAGTCATTTACCTGACATTCTTAATATATTATGGCATAGACTCAGCTTTCTTAATACATTCTGGAAGTCGTTATATGTGACCAGAGTAGCTAAACAATATTTTTAAATAACTTATGCACCCTCACCATCTCCAGCTCAGATTCCACCTTGAACTTCATTAGTACCTTGAATTACCTCTTGGTATTTCTACTTGGATGTTCAATAGGTATTTCGAATATTCGAAGCCAAACTCTTGATATTTCCCCATTTTAATGCAATAACACTGCACAGCCAATTCATCAATAAATACTTGTTTTACCTTCAAATATGCCCAGACTCCAGCCTCTCACCCACTCACTGCTACCACCTGTGCCTAAGCTGTCATCATCTCTCACCTGGAGTTTTCCAGTCGCTTTCTGGTTGGGCCTTCTGCTTCCGACTTTAGCGCACTCCATCTCAATAGATACTCACTCTTTGCGCTTCACACAAGAGCCAACATAGTACTTGTGTAACTTGCAGATCCATCACTCTCCTGCTCAAAACTCCCCAGAGACTTCCCAGAATATGCCAAGGAAAACCCTCTGTGGCCCTGAGAGATTTCTGTCCACCAGTGACCCACGCCCGGGCCATCCTTGGCCATCACCTACTCTGCCTGTTGACACATCCGGTTCCAAGCTATTCTACCCACACACGAGGCATGCTGTTGGCCTAGGACCTTTCTCTGCATGTGGTTTTCCCTCCTGAAATGTCCTTTCCCCATTAATATCGAGGCCAACTCTTACATTGCCTTTAGGTCAGCAGTTTTCAAAGTGTGGTTGCAGACCCCTAGGGGTCCCCGTTATCTTTTAGGGAGGTTCACAAAGTCAAACTCATTTTCATAAAGTACTAACATGTTATCTGACATTTTCACTATGATTGTATTTCAAGAAAGCTGCAGCAGCCACTTTTGATGTGGAACATCATTTTCACTTGAAGGAACGACTGACGAACGACGGTTCTTCAGACTATGAAATTTGGGGGACATTTTCACAGTAATGAACAAAATGAGCTGTTGCACCCCAAAAATAATGGAGAAGACTTGCAGTCAATAATAAATTGCAAGCTTAACTTTTATGCTAAAGTGAGAATTTTGGAAAATTTATGTCTGCTATGATGAGCTTGACAACTCAATTTTTAAAGACATTTATGGCAGGATAAGTAATGGTATTAAATTGAAATGTGCATTATATAATACAGTGGATCAATATTTGGAAAATCTGCATAGCCCAGAGAATTTCTCTCATGTCCAAATCATGCATGAGTAAAAGATCCAAAGTGCAAGATCAATGAATATAAACACAATTGAGTATGAAAAATTCACTGATACGTTTTGACATTTCAGTGCTCACAGCTTTCAAATGCCACCCTGCCCGTTTCTTGTCCCCAAAGAGTTAAGCTGATGAGAAGGCCATGCGCTTCCTGCTTCAGCACCTGGGAAAGTTCAAGCACACAGACTCTGACCCTCATCTGGGATCGCTCGTCCACGTCCTACCTCAAAACCACAAGGACAGGTAAAGCCAGCTGCCTTTCCTTGTTCTCTCAAACCAGGAGAGGTTCTGCCTGGGAGCCTGCATTACTCTTCCCAGAAAGTGTCATTACGTGAGCAGTAAGTACATTTGTCATACCTCTTGATGCACGTGTGGCAGCATAACCCCAGCAGCCTCGTGAAATGTTGAGTGGAGAGTTGACCCCCGTCCTGTGGGGCAACCGCAAGACACGTACTACAGTTAACATGTGAGAAGCTACTCTTGTTGAGTGTTGATGTGTAATCAAAGAAAAATATCACAATTAGCCATAAAGGCTATTAAATACGCCTCTCTTTTTGAACAGTGCTTGTGTTCGACGCAAGGTTTTCTTTGTGTTCTCCAACCAGACGACATAAACCAAGAGACTAAATGTCTGGCTCTCCTTTCTTAAGCCAGACACTAAAGAAACCTACAACATCCTAAAATAACACCACTCCTCTTCCTAAATGTTTTTTTTTGTTTCGGAAAATAGTCACTGTTTATAAAAAAAACTTTTCTTTGCGTCACCGTATAGCACGTTCATTGTTGTTGTTTCAAATGAATCAAAAAGTAAAAAAGTTCACACCTTACTTTTCTAATATGGCAAATATTGTTACTTAAAACTCACATGAAGAAAAGCTCATTGGACCCCTCAGTGATTTATGAGAATGCAAAGGGACCTTGACACTGAAAATCTGAGACCCACTGGCTTAGTTCTGCCCAGCTGTCACCTTCACAGGAGGATCTTACTTGATGGCAATCCTCCAGGCTGAGGACAACCCTCCCCCCGACCCTACCTGGCTCCTGCAGCCCCTTCCTCTGCCCCTTTCCTCTCCGGCACTCCACACCACTGACATGCCCTCACGGATTTACCGTCCATCTTCTCTCCACGGGAAGTGAGTGCAGCAAGGCAGGGTTTTGTCTTTTGTGCGCGGAGGTATCTCTAGTTTTTAGAGCACCCTGGAATCCCGACACACACTAGGTACTCATGACCTATTTGTGAAATGGACAAATAAGGGAACAAATCAAAACTGAAAGCAATGAATGAATAGATAAGTACATATTAACCTGTCTGTTTTATAAGCTGAGGTGGAAACTAACCACCTGATGATTTTCAGACACAACAGTAATTCCATTACGAATATATCCTATTGTGTAATTACCTAAATGGGAAAAGAATTTGAAAAAGAATAGATATATGTATATGTATAATTGAATCACTTTGCTGTACACATGGAACTAACACAGCATTGTAAATCAACTGTATAGTCCAATATAGAATAAAAAGTTAAAAAAAAAAGAATAGATCCCATTAACAATGTTTCCCGGAATCATGTGGTGTCTTTAATATATCTAAGAAGCATGGCTGTAAATCACTCTCCTTACGGTTTACTGTTTAGAAATCAGTATTCCCTAATATAATTAAGTCAAAATATATCATTAATATGTTTAATTAATTTCCATTGGTTTAACCCTGGGTAACAGGAGAATGTACTGTGTTTAAGTAGCTAATCAGGGGGGTATTGTAATATTTGCAAATAATAAACCAGTTGCCAGAGTGAAGGAAATAATAAAGTTGTTTTGGAAGTCCAGAAATTTTAGTAATATTGCAATCTTTCCGTGCTCCATTGTGCTTCTAATTTGCATGTAAACTGGTAATACTGTGTAATTTCCCAAGCACAAAACTCATAGCCATTTCCCAGCATTATCCATTTGTGTTTTTGCGAGAAGATAAATTCATCCCCTACAAAAATATCCCGAGGTTTACTCAGCTCCTCTCCAGTGTGTGACTTGCCCAGTAATTTGGGTCTCATTGAATCTACACCTCATGGTGATGGCGAAATTTTTCAGGACTTAAGTCCAGGAATATTTGTTTATGTCAGGAGAGGCACAATTATGAAATAAAATCTGGATTTTAATGAGGCTAAGAAGATCAAAGAAAAAACAGAGTGTTTATTGCATTTACAAAACACTAAAAAAATGCTTTCACGTGCTTGAGTCTGAGTGCTGGATTAAGGGGAATAAATTTGTTTTGCATAAAGCAAACTACTTTATACACATTTTACTTGAAAATTTGTTCAATTAAAACAAAAAATATTGTTTTGCTAATGAAATTGGCCTAAATTCAGCCACAATTCACTTCCCCATCGCCTGCTTCAGTCAGGCTAAGCTTCTTATCACCTTTGTAATAGAGTCCAGCAATTAGCACGTGGGGCTCTGTACTGGTCATAGTCTGGGGTTGGTTTGTGCCCCAAGAAAAAAACATACAGTCTTCGTAATTAAATTAGGGGTGTTTTAAATCCTACTGATGTTAAAATTCTATATCTGGTTTCCTGACAAACTGTATGTGTGTTTTCTGATTTACTGCTCTGATTTCTGGTCCTTGTGCACAAACCAGTCTTTTAATTATATGTGTGATTCTAACCCCGGCTCTGTCTAGGATTTGGGCGCCCCTGAGTCCAGCAGTACTTGTTCAGGCCCTTGCCTTAACCTTCCTGGTACTGGCCTCTGCTGGTCACAAGCATGCAAGGTCCCTACGTGTCAGTTACGTGATAAGGTTGATTGCATAACTACTTACAATAATACAAGGTTTAGGAGAAAAAACCAGCAATGTTTGCTAAGGTTGCCTTGTATAACAAAGGGTTTCTTTTCTGGTTCACCAATATGTCTCCAAAATGGTGCCTACATTCTCTGCAGGCCAAATAGGAAAACTGGAATATCCCTTCCAGCCAAAATGTCACACAAAGTGCTCTTCTCGGGCACATTTAAGTATAATAGGAATAACACTATAAGTACATCAGTTTCCCATATTAAAATGAAATACAGAGACATCTGTATTGGAGACAGAAGTGCTCACAGAGATATAGCTGCAAATTTTCCAGCTTTCCAGCTTTTTATCTGCCAAGTGTTTGAAGTGATATCCTATCCACCCTGTCTTAAAGAAAAGACTTTTTCTTCCTGATTTGAAAGATCACTTTATTGTCTAGGCATTTACACCAGGAGCCTGTTTTTTGTTTGTTTCATTAAAATAAACACCAGCTTAAAACTGGAATCAAAACATTCTTTCAAAGTTAGGTACTTGGCTTTCCAGAAGTAAATCAGCTTTTATTTAGTTAATATACTTTATTATAATAGATATAAGTACAAACACCAAATGTACTATATTGTTATTTCAGGCCCTCAGCTTAAAAGTATAAATAAGATACAAAGAGAAATGCTACATCTGCTCCTTGATTTTAAAAAAAGAGCTTTTTATGAAGTTTGATTTGTAATTTCTGATGGGTAGTGTGATGTAGCAGAAAGACACCTAATATAATCTTCAGTTCATCAAAATTGTAGTGCTATGTCTCTGTGGAAAATATATGGAGACCAGAGTCATAGGTTTGGGGCATAAATTCTTTGTGTGCCACTAAGGACTTTCACAGGACAGTTACTTGAAATGCCGTGACTTCAGTTCCCTCATCTGTAAAATGAGACTAATTTGTATTCCCCCTAATACAGTTATTAGAAGACTCAAACTATATAATATACAGGTAAGGAACTTCACGTTTTCACACACTAAGTGATATTTGTCAGCATTATTCCCCAGTTGGGCCAAAAATGTAAGGTCATAAGCAAATTACTTGGACAGACCTCATTTTACTTTTCACTAAATTAAATTAAGGGATCGAAAGACACGATCTTTTCTATGTTTCAGATTCTAAGCTTTCATTGACAATTCATTGCTGTAAGCTGTTGCTTCCTGTGATTGATCAGAATTTCATTTCCTGAGTCTTTGAAAGTAAAGAAAATATGTATGTTAATTACAAATAATTTACAAGACTAAAACGATTACCTGATATATTGCTGGCTTTGATTCAACTTCCTGGAAAGATGTTTCAAAGCTTTTTGACTCGGAAAAGTAGAATAAGAAATGGCCTCAGGGTATTCTGTTTCTTCAGGAGGAACAGGGCAGCTGGAATTATGAGTTCCCATTGTACATAATCCCTTAACTTCAGTGTGGTCTGAAATGAAAATTAGGACAGGATATTCAGAGAAGAGGATTACTTCAGTGGGGAGGACAGAGCTTTTTAAATTTTTATCATTTCACTTTCAATGTTTAAAACAGTGGTTAACAAGTTCAATCACTGCCCCCTTAACAAGTGGTATTTATAGTTCATTTACATTTTAGTATAAATACATCAGAGGAGACAATATAAAACAAAGGCGTTACCCTTGAATTCATGGAGTCACTGGATCCAGATCTTTGTTAGAAATAAGAAATTCTTTCCAGAAAGTCTCTGGGCTTATTTTCATAAGATATCAGACATTTGGATAAAAGATGGCAAGTTTGTGTGACCTTGTGTCACCTTGAGAGGAACTTACAAACGTCATCCTGAAAGCCAGTGACTCAGGTGTAAGCCAAACCTGTCCTGGGCTTTTCTCAGTAATACTGGTGTGAAATGTGCTGGAGGCGTCAGCGGCCCTCAGGTCTGGGGAGCAGTGAGTGACCTTCTCACTCAGCTGAGGTTCCCTGTCCTCTGTCCTCTCCTGGCCTTGGACAGCATCCGGGCCACCCATGCAGGTGTGTCCAGGCAGGGGAGTGGCGGTCGGCCGCAGCTTCCCTCTGGACAAGCACCCGGGCCCGTCTCACTGCTCTTCGCTTTCGGTAGATGTTCCGGTTCTTGTTTTCCTTGTGGGTTGGTTACTGAAACACTTTCCTGTGAACCCTTTGTTCACCAACACCGTCTGATTAATGACCAGATTTGGGCTTCTTTTCTAGATTCTATTAGTGATACTCCTTCGGGGAATGACTTCTGCAGGCATCCTCTGGTTCTGCGAGATGACTGGGAATAACCCCCTCACTTTTCCAACACATGCACACGCACACACAAACCACACGCACAAACACACACGCGCACACACAAACCACACGCACAAATACACGCGCGCGCGCACACACACGCACAGGCACGCACACGCACAATGCACAAACACATGCACACATACACACGCACACACACGCAACACACATGCACACACACACATGCACAGGCACACACGCACACAAATCACACACTCACACAGACACACACGCACAAACACACACAAACACACACACGCACACGCACACACACACACATGCACTCTTCTGACCCCATTATCCCATCAAATGCCCATCAAAATCCCTGCATGCATGATTTGTTTTCCCCAAATTTTCCCATCCTCCCCCTTCAGGGATAGGAAGTTACAAGAAATTTGACAGTATAACTTTACCTCCTCGGTCAGTAATACGACTTCATTTTCAGCTTATAAGCCATTAAAAAATATCAGATCTTTTCTGCCTATGCCCATTCCATGAAATATTTTACACCCATTAAAAAGAGACTGTTAAAGCTATTCCTGTTGACCTGGAGATATTTCCACAGTGGGTTAGGTAAGCAAGTTTCATAGAAAGGTATATAATATGATTCCTTTTTAATAAAAGAACCAATGACTTAAAGTCATAAATATGAAGCTATATTTGCAGAGAAAGTGACGGTAGAATATACTGGAGTGTTAATAACATTGGTTGAGGGTTACGATAAAAGGTACATAAGCAAAAATTGCAGTTTAAGAGGACGTTTTCCTCAGTAAAGGTGGCGTGGGAGATTGTGATTCCATTTATGTAAAAATTATCTATGCACATTTATACATAAGGTACATATAATGAAATGAATGAATGAAAGGATGGTCACCTAAATTTTGACAGTAATTTTCAAAGTGATGCTACTTCTATTGATTTCCACATGATTCTTTTCTATTCTGTAATGTTTGAACTAGTCACAACAAGCATGCTTTATTTATGTAATAAGAAAAATTAACAAAGCTATTTTAGTTATAAAAATGTTTACAATTTAAAAAAATTTTAGAAATAAAAACCAGAACTCTCTTGCTGTCACTTTGTCACTTCATATCTTTGATTCAGATGAATCTTGAAATCAGAAGGGCTTTTCGTTTTGTTTTACTGCCTATGTAAGCTATTGTTATTAAATTTAAGAACGTTGAAAAACTACCTCTTATAGTCTCTCTTGTTTCATTTCTGAACTTTGTATGGTATGATTTAAAGTCTTGTATGATTCTGAGCAACTTTCATATAAATCCTGAAAATAAAGAAATAAATTAAGCCACTTACTGAGTATAGGAGACACACAGTTGTAAAACTTTTGTAGGTCACACTCTATGCCATTTCCTTAAAAAAAATAAGTGTAAATATAGAGACTTTACATTTTATGTAAATATCTTTCTTCCATCCATCCATCCATCCATCCATCCATCCATCCATCCATCCATCTGTCCATCTGTCCATCCATTTATTCTTTTTCAAAAAATAGAATGAAAACATAATACCCAATGAAAATGCACATTGAGAGGAAGAAAATAATGTTTTTGTTTACTTCCATGTTTCTTTCCATTTGTCCATATCATTCTAAAATCTTTTAAGCAGGAATATTGATTTTAAACTGTTCATATTTTTAAAATTTACACTTGCTTTCACATTTATCATCTCATTTTTTTCCTACTGTAATCCTACGATGTGGAAATCATCATTTTACAAATGAAGAAACCAAGGTTCGGAAAGTGACTCTTGCCGAAGCACATGGGGTCCTAGGCTCATTCTCTTCACCTTCTGTTCCGCTCTCTCTAACCATTGATTCAAATATATGTGCACTCACACACCTGGTGGGCTGCCTATCTAGTGGTGGGATGGGGCAGGTGAGTACCACTATCCTTTAAGCATCTGCTGTGGACTTTGAGACAACATCAATATGTATCAGAGCCAGGTTTCATCCCAGGCTGATTTGCACCTTAATACAGCATTTGTCTCTTGCCATACCCATGTATCTCTGGGGTGAGCCTCAATGTTTAGTCAACGGCCCTGAAAACAACCAAAAGAGATTGTCACTTAGAATCTGTGGAGAAGTTCAACTGACTAGCAGGAAGTGTGCTTTGTGAAAATCTTCTCTTACTTAAGGATTCTCTTACTTCTTGAATGATATTTCTTCCATTACGAAGAACAAGGAAATTTTGGAAATGACCCTTATCTGAAAGGCTGATTTTGAGGTTTGCCTCTACAGTTTGTTAGTGGGGATACTTTAGCTAGTTCGTTTAATGTGCGTAAATCTCAGTTCCCTCATCTGTAAGTAGACTTAGAGGGATAACTAAGCATCAAACCAAATAAGATATCTTTCTGTAAGCACTTGATACACCCTAAAGTTTGTGCAAATGTCGTGCTTTGTGTTTTACATTTCATTTTGCCTAGTTTCTGATTCCTATTATTCAGTTTTTGTTTTGTCAGAAATGATACATTTTAAAATTAGAACATTATTTTTCATCTATCAATTCAGACTTTTACCTGTACCTTTGGAAAGATAATTAGGAAGGAGAAATCAGAGCCAGAGCTAGCAGTTTTATAGAATGGCAGTTTTGAAGGAGCCAGAGACCAATAAAAAGTATTCTAGAAAGAAGGAAGTGATGAGTCTAGAAATTCCAGCAGTTTGCCAAGTCAAGACTCTGGTGATAGGGGCAGAGGCAGCCTTAGTATATCCGAGTGTGTGTGTGTGTGTGTGTGTGTGTGTGTGTGGTGTCAGAGGGATCATCACGTGGGGAACTGGCAAACTTGCAGGACCAGACTGGTTTTGCCCCTTAATTCACTCTACACTTCTTTATAAATACGCTGGAGAAGCGGGGGTGAAGGAAATCTGAATAAAACTATCCAGCTCTTACATACTCTGTTCTGTGTCAGGCAGTTTTGAGACCACTTGCATACTCGCTTCATCCCCGTTAGGACCTGTAAGATCGCTCAGGTTGGGCCCCGTGCTCCTTATTCTACAGGAGCTGCAGAGGTTACGTGCAAGGCCGTGTAGATGAGAAACTGTGGAGCTGAGCCGAGGGGCCCCGGTTGGAGCCCAGGTCCTTCCACCCCGCTGCACTGCCCTGTCCCGGGCTTGCCTTGGACATCCATGGCTCTGAAAGCATTTCAACTGGATGCAAAGGGAGACCAGAGATTCTTTTCTGACAACAGCAACGACGACTTCTCAACAGGGAAGCATTCAGCGTCGGTAACATTTATATAGAGGATCTCAGTTTTCTTTCAAACTGAGAAGCAGCTTTAGATGAACAGCTTTAGATGCTTGATGAACAGCTTTAGATGCTTGAGAGCACCCAATTTAAGATGTTGAAATAAGACTTGGGGACCGGCTCAGACAACACAAGGTTATTTTCGTTTCCAGAAATCTCCGCTATGAGCCCACGATTTACAGTCTGTTGGTTGAGGTTTATTTGTCAGGTGGATGATTTTCCATCATAGAATTTCTTAAAAATGGAAAACAGCTTTAGGATATGTTTATCCTAATGTTTCAGAAATTCAGATTCAGAAATAAACATATATGTTTATTTCCATGTTTCAGATTAAGTGAATGTAATTAAAGAGAGGGACAGGGCCATTCCCTATTTACCAGGAAGCAGAAAAGACAGACATCCACACTGCTTCTCTATGTGCCAAGCTTTGCATTCCTGCAAACAGCCAGAGGTGCTGTAGGTCCTGAGATTTTGCAGCTTCATGTGAGCGTTGCATTCTCCCCAAGGGTATTCTTGATGGGCTGTCTTAAGACAAAATAAACACCTGGGTCAGGAGATCTGTCTGAGTCAATTCACTCCTTTCCTCCCCAAGAAGAGAGGCTGATACACATTTTTCCTTTTCTCTCAGAGGTCTTTGAAATTTTTTTAGTTGACAACATTTGCTTATTTTGCCTACTCTGTTAACCTGAAAATCCCTGAAGGTAAGTCTAATGTTTGTCCTTTAATATCTATCCCAAATACTCTGTACCTGTAGTGAATCAACTACAAAATTAACTCAACTCATACAAGGAAAAATAGTATCATTCCTGGAAATGATATTTTAGCATATTAATCAACCCACTCACAAAACAGCCACCAAAATCATGCACAAAAAAAGATCCTTTAAAGCAGACTCACAGACATGAGAACAGACTTGTGGTTGCCAAGGGGGAGGGTGGGGGAGGGATGGAGTGGGAGTTTGGGATTAGCAGATGGCAACCATTCTATAGAGGATGGATAAACAGCAAGGTCCTACCGTAGAGCACAGGGAACTATATCCAATCTCCTGGGATAAAGCATAATGGAAAGGAACATAAAAAGGAATGTATATATATATATATATATATATGTATAACTGAATCGCTTTGCTGTACAGCAGAAATTAACACAACATTCTAAATCAACTAAATTTCAATTAAAAAAAAAGATCCTTTATTGAGTACCTATTATGTGCCAGGCAACCCGGTAAGTGCTTTCTTTATGTTATTTCACTTAAATTTCATTATAACTGTGAAAGGACACATTACCCCAGCCCGCAGTGAGCAGAGAGGAGATGGAAGTTCAGGAAGTTAAACTAGGAAATTACAGAGCAAGGGGCTGGCAAATGGAAACCTGCCAGACTCGTCGGATTCCAAGAGTACTGCTCTGCCCGCTGACCTCCTTCTCAGAATGTCCCGTTGAGAAAACGCACAGTTCAGCCACGTGGGCATAGCTCTTACTGTCTGTTTCCAGCTCGAATGAAATTCAAAGTTAACTTGGGTTTGATGGGCTTCCCAGCATTCACTTACATTGTATATGTGAATTCACTGTTTTTCCTAAATATGAGCCTCCCAGTAAAGGAAAGGTAAGTATCTGACCTGAAACTCAGGAATTTCTGGTGGTGTTTGAACCGCAGATGCAGGAGAAAGGAATTTCTGGCGAAAGGTGTTATTTACGTACTTATGGGTTTGCTACCCCCTGAGTTCCATCAGACTCTGTATTTTGCGATTGTATTTACCTGCACCTGGCGGAGGGTCACCCGAGCATGCATTCCTACAGGTGATGGCAAGCCTAACCCATCAAACTGCGGCACCTTCATCCGTGAGTGGATAATAAAGATGATCCCAGTGTCGACAAAGCCAAGGGTTGGGTCATCAGTAAACTCCTCCTGAAACAAACATGTGCTTCTTCCCAAATTGCAGATTGACCGCAATTCTGTACAAGTTTAAGACTGGGTTTTATCATCTCATGACAACATCTGAATTACTTAAAATCAAATATTTCATAGCAGTACGCAATCTCTTTTGACATAAAAGCTGTGAAAATTAGACACCTAAGACCTACTCTTCATGGCTGAATCACACTTGAAGGCCTGGACAGTTTTCCCTGGATCACCTCTTGCCTGAGGTGATATCACGTCCGTATCATGACTGTCAACCACCTGAGTCCCCTGGCCCACTCTTCACCCTGCTTGCCTTTAGTTGTTTCCTCCTTGGCTGTTCTCTTTGCTTATTTGCTTTAGAAAATCCTTTGGCCCTTTGCTTCTCTTTGCAATTAAAATATCTGGCCTGACTTAAAATTCAAATTCATTTTCCCCTGAAAGTGAAGACTTACACGACTTCGTTAACACTAGTGCATTTCTTCTAGAAATCTTATGTCAGATGAAGAAATTGAAGACTAAACTTCTGGTGACTTTGTTATTAGTTGTAATTTCAGGCTATAAGGAGAGGGAATAGGCCTTGATGAGGGAATAGGATGATTTTTCTTGTGAATGGGTCAAATACACATGCAATGGCGTTTAATACATATGCTCAGCCTTCCATCTGAAACTCAGGACCCTATTTCTCCTGGTCCTGTTATGACTCTAAGGAACGCTTAACCAGCTGGTCTGGAAGAATATCTCAACTCCATTTACTTATGGAACTTTGCGTTGAATTTGCAGAGTTTAATTGCATTCTAAAAATATGTGGGAAATTCTAGCTTGTAAAAGTCATTATATATTATTCGAAGTGAACGTATGGCTAACATTTAAATGACTTGAAAATTTTGATGAACTAGATGTACGAGCATGGCTGCATGTGCTGCAGTGTGCAGCACTGTGTCTGAACATAAGGCAAAGCATCGTGAATGGGGCACAGGAGGTGGCTATGAAGCGTGGATTAGGAGAAATTCTTTGCAAGTAACCAGTGGCTTCGTTCACTTGGTTTGGGTGGTGGGTAGTTTGATGGGATTCAGGGAGGCTAGTTTTATTTCTCGTCTCTGCCCTTAATTGTGTGATTTTGGATACCTGATTCAACAGCATTTCAGAATCTTCGTTTACAAAACCATTGTAAATCTTCATTTACAATACCTCTAAGTGTGTAACACCAGAAATGATTGTGCAAGACAGAAGGTGAGAATCAGCCTGGGGTGAGAGCTCTGCCAGCTACTCTCGAAGGTGATACCACTGCATTTCTTAGGTGCCTGGACACCAGCTACGCTCGAAGGTGATACCACTGCACTTCTTAGGTGCCTGGACACCAGCTACTCTCGAAGGTGATACCACTGCACTTCTTAGGTGCCTGGACACCAGCTACTCTCGAAGGTGATACCACTGCACTTCTTAGGTGCCTGGACACCAGCTACTCTCGAAGGTGATACCACTGCACTTCTTAGGTGCCTGGACACCAGCTACTCTCGAAGGTGATACCACTGCACTTCTTAGGTGCCTGGACACCAGCTACTCTCGAAGGTGATACCACTGCACTTCTTAGGTGCCTGGACACCAGCTACTCTCGAAGGTGATACCACTGCACTTCTTAGGTGCCTGGACACCAGCTACTCTCGAAGGTGATACCACTGCACTTCTTAGGTGCCTGGACACCAGCTACGCTCGAAGGTGATACCACTGCACTTCTTAGGTGCCTGGACACCAGCTACTCTCGAAGGTGATACCACTGCACTTCTTAGGTGCCTGGACACCAGCTACTCTCGAAGGTGATACCACTGCACTTCTTAGGTGCCTGGACACCAGCTACTCTCGAAGGTGATACCACTGCACTTCTTAGGTGCCTGGACACCAGCTACTCTCGAAGGTGATACCACTGCACTTCTTAGGTGCCTGGACACCAGCTACTCTCGAAGGTGATACCACTGCACTTCTTAGGTGCCTGGACACCAGCTACTCTCGAAGGTGATACCACTGCACTTCTTAGGTGCCTGGACACCAGCTACGCTCGAAGGTGATACCACTGCACTTCTTAGGTGCCTGGACACCAGCTACTCTCGAAGGTGATACCACTGCACTTCTTAGGTGCCTGGACACCAGCTACTCTCGAAGGTGATACCACTGCACTTCTTAGGTGCCTGGACACCTCGTAGGCGTAAGCACTTGGAACTTCTTAGATCAAAATTACAAAGTTGCAGAACTAGGCTTAGGCAAAGTCCATCTGTACGGTACGTTTGCACAGCAATTATTGTTTCATCACCTCTTCAGACTAGAGATTCTATGGTTTGTCAAAGGTCTGTGTAGGGCTTCTTTCTAAAACATATTGCCTGCTTTCATGAAAATCTAAAAGTTGTTTTAAAAATGCATTGGGTCGTTTTAAATTAACTGTATACCTTGCGATTTAGAAATCTCTAGTTTCCTTATTTGGTGGCATGAACGTTTCCAGAGTCATAACAATGATAGTAACTGATATAGCTAAAAATATCCAGGTTATGCCTCTAAATTGGGCCTTTTTAATCTCTAAGTCAGTAGTTTCATCCATGGAAGTCTTGGCGAAATTAATAAAAAACGAATTTGTGGGAACAATTTGACAAGGCACAGTGTTCTGAGACTCTGGTGCATTCTTGTTTGTCCTGAACCCTGGCGAAGTTTAAGGAAATTCAATACCTGATTGACATTGAAGAGCAAGCTTAAGCAAGCCTCTTCCGGAAACATCTTTTCCTTTGCTTGGATATTTTCACCGTGATTAAAACAATTTCCATATTCAGTGAATACATGTGCAAAATCCTCCAGTATGAAAATAAACCAAAGAAAACACAATCACTTGGGTATTTTGGTCACTTCTGAGGTTTAAATTGCTATAACTTTCTTTTCTTGATAACAGTGCCTAAGTGAGAATGCAGACATAGCAGGGAGAATAGGTAATCTGGTGATTTTGGTCTGTATTCAACAACAGTTTTCCATTTTTGTAATATGCATTTGTCAATTTGTATATGATTATCTAATTGAGACATTTTCATACACAGTTATCTCTTGAACAACAGGGGTTCAAACTGCATGGACCCATTTTTTTCAATAAATATGTGCTACAGTACTACAAGGTCTGTGGTTGGTTGAATCCTCGGCTGGGATTTGGAATCATGGATAGGGTTTTCCTTTTAAAAGGACTGTCCTGCAAGAAAGATCACCAAAGACTTCCGTTCTCTATCTTTTCTTATCTAACTATATGAAAAAGGAAGCATGTCTCATGTGTATTCACACCCCCTGATGTCATAAGGCTGAGCTAATGACATCTGATCTTTGAGCAAATTTAGATTGATTCCCCACAGGAGTAAACTTTACCTCAATGCAAAATGATACAATGAAGTAGCTTATTGTATTGATAAAATTTGAAGAAATATCAAATCATTACCTCTGGGCCCCATGGCTTTCCAAAAAAGTCACATTCTAACAAAGTGCTACTGTTGAGATAAAAACCATTTGTCTTGACAAACTGCGTAATGCTGAAGTTTTGCTCGCTTGCAAGAAAATCAATAGCCTCTTTAGAGCCAGTGGAATTGGTACTGATTTCCTGAGGATGAAGGACTTTGGATATGATATTCCATAAGAAAAAAATAACGCCAAATGTGGCTGCAGCTTCTGTTTGGAACCTATTAGCAGGAATAAAGGCAATATTTAGAATAATAAGCACTTATCATCTAGAAGACAATATCTGAACCCTAGCATCTTCTCCATCTTATCTCCTGCATTTCCCCTCATTCATACTACATTCAAGCAAAACTGGATTCCTAAGAGGTCTTTGTCACCTCCTGCAATCTACCTTGTGTTTCTGCATATAGTTTCGTTTACCTAGACTACCTCCCAGACCTTGCTCTGGATACATCCAAACGATCTCCACACCCCAGCATCGAGAGAGAGGTGGGTGGGTAATTGTTAGCAATATAGTTTAGGATTCAGATTTCCTGGGTTCACATCCAAGCTCCACCATTCTCTGGGCCGAGTCCGTATGACTACCCTGCAACTCTCATTTCTAAACCTTTCCCTCTTGTCTGCATCTGGTTAGAACCTGCCGTTCATTGCAGGGCAGGAGCTTTGGTTGCTCACGTACATTGTGTGTGTGGATCTGCGACCCCAGCTGGTTTGCAGGGGACAGCAGCCAGCCTGCACTCCCCCAGCCCTGTCCAACCCCCTCCTACAGCTTCTTCAGATCCGGTGTCAAGCCAGGGTGCAACCTGGAGAAGGTGCCCACTTACCTTGCAGGTCACCGGTACCACCAGGATCGGAGGTGAAACACACATTCCCAGCTCATGTTTGTTTCCCTCACTTCAAATCTGTCTTCTTTTCTAATTGCTGATTAGAAGCAGCAGTTAGAAAGGAGAGGCAGCAGACCTGCAAAGTCTGCTTGCCCTGTGACTTAGTGCGCTGAATCCCTAGAATAAACCCCTTATTCTCTGTCAGTCATAGAGGTTCTGCTCCTCTGGTCGAGCCCTGATTGCCACAGCAACTTCATGGTATGACTTAGCACATTTTTTCATCTGACTGTGATTCCGTTTCCCCACTTATACAACTGGTGTATGTTAATAAGTGATACAGGTTAATGTATAGATATATTTTGATACAACCCACCTCAAGCTGTCACTTGGATGATTACATTATTTTTCCTAAAACATTTAGAAGAGTGCCTGGAATTTAGTGAGTGTAAGGCAAATATTTATTGAATGAATGTCTCATTATTGTCAAAGTGATTTTCTGTCAATCATAGCAGCAGTAATCTGTTTGCCCTAATAAGTACCTTGTAATTCTTTTATTTTGCTAAGCAATTTCTGCTTTGCATTATATATGGTTCTATATATTCATACCCTAACTTCTTTCAAAATGTGATTGGTATTTTCATATTTTGGATATTATATTATATAATATTATCTTATTATACATCTTGAAACTGAACAAACTTCCTCTCTTCAAATTGGTTGCCTGGCAGCATAGAATAAAATATGTACCCGCTCTTGGTGAGCGTACAGGACGTGCAGTGCAGGGTTTGTGTGTGATTTTGCTCATGGTCTTCCTTTATGTCCCAGATTCCATATTTTATTTTCACTTTCCTTTTGTATTATCTTTAATGTTATTTTTCTTTCTCATGACAGCCACATTAAACACTTTTTCGGTCAAGGTGGGGCACACACAAAACCAAAAGTAGGGAAAAAAAATCCCAAACCAATATCATATAATTTTAGAGATGAGAAACAGCTTTTTTGACCAGCTCTTAATAGAATACCTTAAGTAACCAGCTCTGAGCCTTCTAAGGCCTGTCTTAAAACCACCAGCCCAGGTCCCAGAATCCTATATTCTCTTTGACTCCCCCTTTCTTTAGAGATCCTATTCAGCCCCCCATCATCACGGTTTTCTACCTAACTACAGTACATCTAACAACCTTGATTTTCTGGGGCAAAAGTGTTTTTTAGTGATCTTTTGGAGAGTTAAAAACCTACATTAGCAACAGATTCCGGGGAGAAGAACAGTGTTAGCTCTAAACTGGGGGATGGACCTTTAGCCTACTTCAGGTTTCTAACTCTCTGACCGACAGGCACCAAGGATCTGCTCCAGAGCCCCATGACTTTGGATCCTGCACAGGCTCAGCTAATACTGCCCCATACAATGGTCACTGGATTCTTTTCAAAATGGTTATGCAGAGAAATGAAGAAACTCTCACAGGTGTAGGAGGTATGAATACAATAAATTAAAAGGTTAAAGAGGAGAGCTTTTTAGAACATTGCTTTAGAAGCTTTTTTATTATACTAATAATAGTTGAGATCATGGGGGTAATTTAGGTGTGTGAATTAAACTTAATAAAGTCTAACAGTATTTGGAACAAAGGAATTGATAAATTTTGTGAGATATATTGTTCAGCATAAAATCAAAGTGTTTTGCTCCGAGTTTATTTTCACCTTTAATGCAAACCTCAAAACCCTTCCAAATATATTCTTTCAGAAACCTTGCTTAGTTATAGCCTGTGTTACTCTTTCATTTAACATATGCTGATAAAAGGCTAGTAAAAGAAAGCAATGAAAATACATCGATTTGTTAAAACAATTTAACAACTGATAACCAATTCCCAAGCCTGTCCTTCTTAGCTGTATTAATACCTCTAACTACACTTCCCCAGATTATGACCCAAACAAGTAAGTTTCATCTCAAGTCCACGTCGATGCCTGACTCAGCTCTGCACTGAGTCCCACCAAAACAGACCCAAGTGCACTGTAAATTGGAATCAATTTCCAGACCTCCACTCTAACTCAGAGGTTAAGAAGAGGCTGCATTCATAATGGATCTTCTCCAATTTAGGAAAGAGTTCTTACCTGTCAATCATCACAAATCTCAGCATTTAATGCGCCCTGGTGTGTAACAATCTCAGGGCCCCTGACAAAGGCAAACATCAGTGGAAGACACCTCTAAGAATTAAGCACAGCTCCTTAAACTTTGTCTTGGCCTGATATGCACATGTTTCTGGTTAGGGTGAAGCATGGCGTCATAGGGTATCTGAGCCCTTACTGGGATCCTCTGAATTGACAAAAGCTGAAATAATATGGTGAAATTTGTTATTTTAAATGTAACTGGATTATTATTTGCTACCTGCAGATTATTGTGATATTCAAAGTCCACAGATTAAAAATTTCTGTATTTATATCAGTAAAGTAATTAAAACTTTATGAAATCATATGAAATATTTATTCCTATTACAGTCAATCCTTATCATATTTTATCTCATAACATTTATTTTTGATCTCCTAAAACTAAGAAGTAAAGTTATGTAAAGCTATGGTTAAAATTTTAGATGCCAATTTAAAATATGCAAGTGAAATACATAGTTTTTTTAAAGTTCCTTTATATGGCACATGAGCTAAAATATTTGAAGACAATAGGCTTTGAGAACCAGACAATAGACAACTTAAGTTCTTTTCCTGATCTGTCAATCATTTGCTAAACAATGTTGGTGAGATGCTGGTGAACTGATATTCAAAGTGTCTATTTGTAAAATGAGACTTTGGGCGTTGAAAAAGTCTCTAACCACCACTGTACTGATGAAGTCTTAGTTATCTGTCACCTATAAGTAATTCTCTTATAATTAAGAATTTTCCTCTTCTACAATTTTAGTTTCTAGACGACTGAATCTCACTTTTCGTCTGGGTATTAACTATGTCTAACTGAAGGATACACTATCAGTTTTCTTAAAATGCCACCATCTAACACCAGAGTCTAAATCATTGATTTGAGATTTGAGCTATGCAAAATAAATTAAATTTTATACAAGTTAAAATTTCATTAGAAACATGGAAGTGCTAAAATCCTAGAGTATTAAATATTTTCTTTGAGATCTTTCTTCATTTTGAATCCAGGTGTTTGCAGCCATGCATTTATCCATTCACCTACTTAAGAACATCTTGGTTACTTACAAATTTTTGAATTACGAATAAAGCTGTTGTGAATATTCATGTTCAGGTTTATGTGTGGTCAGAATTTTCCCACTTTTTTGGCTAAATATCAAGGACCAAAATTGCTGGATCATATGGTAAGAGTATGTTTAGTTTTGTAAAAAAGCATGCCAAACTGCCTTCCAAAGTGGCTGTACCATTTTGCATTCCTCCCAGGGATGAATGAGTATTCCTTTTGCTCCACATCTTCACCAAGATTTGATGTTGTCAGCATTCTGGATTTTGGCCATTCTAATAAGTGTGCCATTCTAATAGGTATCTCGTTGTATTAATTTGCATTTTCCTGATGATATGATGTAGAGCATCTTTTTATATGCTAATTGCCATCTGTATGTTTTCTTTGATGAGGTACCTGTTAAGGTTTTTGGCTCATATTTAAATCAAGTTGTTTTCTTATTTTTTAAGTTTGAATGGTTCTTTGTATATTTTGGATAAGAGTCTTTCATCAGATATGTCTTTTGCAAAAATTTCTATCATTCTGTGGCTTGTGTTTTAATTCTCTTATGCTGTATTGTTTTTAACAATATCCTGGGTCATAAATTGCTCCAGAGTCTAATCAAATTAAATTTGGGCCCTTTTACAGAAGAGTTTGAGGCCAGTGTTTGAGAGTTCTTCTGACCCCAGGAGGACTCTTCTTGTGTGCCTCTTTCTTGGATTCTCACTGGAAAACCACTGGCCTGTGGTTTAGCTTGTTTTTATGGACCCACTAGCCTCTTCTTAACTGCTTTACCACCAGAATATATGGTGTTTTTGCGAGCACTCTTAGGCTTGAACTTCACCACACTCTGTTCAAAATAGAGTTCCTCTGGGGAGAGCTTCAGAATTCATTTTTCTTATGGCCTTCCTTTCCCACCCGGCAAAATATTTACAAGGAGGATTCTGGGCAGGGAAGAGGTATCCGGTTTCTGACTTTGTCACTCTCAAGGTGGAGCCTCCATCCTTGAGCAGGCTGGATGAGGGTGATTATCTCAACCTACCAGGCCTTAGACAGAGCTTCGACCCTGTAAGTGGGGTTCACATAAAGAAGGGAGCCCCCAGCCTCTTAACTGTGCTCATCTGGAATTTAGCCTTTGTGACATTGAGCCGTGTTGGATGATGAATGTTGACCGCCTGTGTTTCCCAGGGCACAGTGTAGCCCTTGACTAGAAGTTTGGAGGAGAAGAGCCCTGTCTTCCTGGTCAAACCCACCTGGAGTGGACCTCCTGTCATGCTGGGACAGAAAGGGGGAAGGAGGGAGTGTTTGTGGCTCAAGTTCTGTAGACTCTCCCTGTTCTGGTTGAGATTTAGTGGATTTTCTTGAATAAGTATGTCTTCATTTGCTATATTCCCTGAGGACAACTTCCAGATACTTTAAATGGCTGTTTTTATATATAAATATTTAGGTGCATTTTATTATATTTTAATTATTGTAGTAGATTCAATGATTTTCTCTTTTTTCTGCAAAATTTTAAAACATGCTATTTTATGTGATAGGAATACTTCCCATGAGATCTGCCCTTTTAACAAGTGAAAGTGTGGGATGCAGGATGGCTGACTCAAGGTGCAAGTCTGTACAGCAAGTCTCTGGAGTTCATTTATCCTAACTACCTGAAACTTTATGTCTGTTGACTAGTAGTTCCCTATTTCTATACCCCACCCCCTGCCAGACCCTGGCAACTACCATTCCAACCTTTGATTCTATGAATTTGACTATTTCAGACACCTCACATAAGTGGAATGATGCAGTATTTGTCTTTCTGTGACTTATTTAACTTAGCATAACATCCTGAAGGTTTAGCCACATTCTCTCCTATTGCAGAATTTCCTTCTTTTTCACAGCTGAATAATATTCTATTACGTGCATATACTACATTTTCTTTGTCCATTTGTCAGTCAATGTGCACTTAGTTTATTTCTAGATCTTAGGCAATGCATATGGGTGTGGTAATATCTCTTTGAGACCCTGATTTAAATTATTTTGTATAAAAATTTAAGACTGAGATTGCTAGATCATGTGGTATCTCTATTTTCAGTTTTCTGAGGAACCTCCATGTTGCTTTCCAAAGCAGATGCACCATTTTGCATTCCCACCAACTGTGTGCAAGGGTTCCAAATTCTTCACATCCTTACCAACATTTCTTGTCTTTTGTTTTTTGTAATGGCCATCCTGACAGGTCTGAGGTGATATCTAATTGTTGTATTGATTTGCATTTCTCTGATGCTTAGTGATATTGAGCATTTTTTCATATTCTTGTTGGCCATTTGTATGCCTTCTTGGAAGCAATGTCTATTCAAGTTCTCAGTACATTTTAAATTGGGTTCTTAGGGTTTTTTGTTTTTGTTTTTTGCTACTGAGTTGTAGGAGTTCGTTAAATTCTAAATGGTTAATTTTTTAAATACAGTTTACCAGTTATGGCTGTTTCTCTGGGGAAAAGATCTGTGAGGGTCCTCACACTGCTGTTCTCAAAATGATAAATACATTTTCTTTTAATAAAGGGTATCTGCAGCCAATCTTTGCTTTCGTTAGAACACATACCATTTAAAATAGTACAGAGCAATAGTATTGAAAATATTTGAGGGCATTTGATTTACTTCTACTCTTTGGGACCTTGATACATATCTTGATATATATCTAAAAATCACAGGAACATGCTATAATACCTACTGTATATTGAACACCTGTTCAAACAACACCCCAGGGATGAGACAAAATGGTGTATATATTACCTGATCTAATGACACAGCAAGCATGTGAAGTAGATGATATTACATCATTTTGTACACACACATATTGAAGCTTAAAAAGGTGAAGTGACTTGTCCATGGTAAAATAGCTGATCAGTGGTGGATCTGAAGGAAGTCACCTCCACCACCCCCAGGTGAAAATCTTATGTGCAGCCATTCATGCTTGACCACAGACAATGACAAGGCTTTTCATGGATGGCCTCATGGGGAAGCTGCCCTCCCCACAGGAGACCTGGTGCACAGCCAGGGACGTGCAGTTCTCTGGAGGGAGTTGTGGTCAAGGGCTCAACAACAGCAGAGCAGTAAACCAAGGGTGAGCACAGGTCACACGCCCATGGAGCTGGGCACGTTCCTATTACAATAAACGTCTGACCCTAAACACGTTGAAGCATTTCACTTCTCCATACTTTAGCACAGTGCTTCTCTGTATCTTCAAGTTATTCGTCATCTCCCCCTACAAACTGCCTGGACATCCTTAGACACTCACACTCCGTGACACCCAGACAGGGACTGTCACCTGTCATCTGTGCTCTCAGAGCCCCTGCACACACGTTTAATCTATAATCGCCACACATACTGCATTGTGATTGCTAATGTTTCTCTCTCTTTTGTTAATTAACAAATTTTTTAAATGCAAGGATAAATACTTGTACATCTATTTAACCACAGGGCTTGTTGCTTAGCCCAGCATATAATTGTGGAGGGAAAGAAGGAAGAAAAGAAGGAAAATGGAGAAGAAATCAATAAGCTTCTTAGCCCCTTACATTTCTGTTTTTCAGTACAATTTAAGACCTTCAGTGGTTTTGTGTATATTAAATAGCAAACAAACTATTTCAGTCATCCAAGAAAGGTTATACTAGCAAAATTATAGAGACTTGTTATTATTATTTTTTTCATCTTTATTGTAGTATAATTGCTTTACAATGTTGTGTTAGTTTCTGCTGTATAACAAAGTGAATCAGCTATACGTATACTTATATCCCCATATCCCCTCCCTGTTGCTTCTCCCTCCCACTCTCCCTATCCCACCCCTCTAGGTGGTCACAAAGCACCGAGCTGATCTCCCTGTGCTATGCGGCTGCTCCCCACTAGCTATCTATTTTACATTTGGCAGTGTATATATGTCCATGCTACTCTCTCACTTTGTCCCAGCTTACCATTCCCCCCGCCCTGTGTCCTCAAGTCCATTCTCTATGTCTGCATCTTTATTTCTGTCCTGCCACTAGGTTCATCAGTACCGTTTTTTTAGATTCCATATATATGCCTTAGCATACAGTATTTGTTTTTCTCTTTCTGACTTACTTCACTCTGTATGACAGACTCTAGGTCCATCTACTTCACTACAAATAACTCAATTTCATTTCTTTTTATGGCTGAGTAATATTCCATTGTATATATGTGCCACATCTTCTTTATCCATTCATCTGTTCATGGACACTTAAGTTGCTTCTATGTCCTGGATATTGTAAATAGAGCTGCAATGAACATTGTGGTACATGACTCTATTTGAATTATGGTTTTCTCAGGGAATATGCCCAGTAGTGGGATTGCTGGTTGTATGGTAGTTCTATTTTTAATTTTTTAAGGAACCTCCATACTGTTCTCCATAGTGGCTGTATCAATTTACATTCCCACCAACAGTGCAAGAGTGTTCCCTTTTCTCCACACCCTCTCCAGCATTTATTGTTTGTAGATTTTTTGATGATGGCCATTCTGACTGGTGTGAGGTGATACTTCATTGTAGTTTTGATTTGCATTTCTCTGATGATTAATGATGTTGCGAATCCTTTCATGTGTTTGTTGGCAATCTGTATATCTACTTTAGAGGAATGTCTATTTAGTTCTGCCCGTTTTTGGATTGGGTTGTTTGTTTTTTTGATATTGAGCTTCATGAGTTGCTTGTATATTCTGGAGATTAATCTTTTGTCAGTTGCTTCGTTTGCAAATATATTCTCCCATTCTGAGGGTTGCCTTTTTGTCTTGTTTATGGTTTCTTTGGCTTTGCAAAAGTTTTAGGTTTCATTAGGTCCCATTTGTTTATTTTTCTTTTTATTTCCATTTCTCTAGGAGGTGGGTCAAAAAGGATCTTGCTGTAATTTATGTCATAGAGTGTTCTGCCTATGTTTTCCTCTAAGAGTTTTACAGTGTTTGGCCTTACATTTAGGTCTTTAATCCATTTTGAGTTTATTTTTGAGTATGTTTTTAGGGAGTGTTCTAATTTCATTCTTTTACATGTAGCTGTCCAGTTTTCCCAACACCACTTATTGAAGAGGCTGTCTTTTCTCCATTGCATATTCTTGCCTCCTTTATCAAAAATAAGGTGACCATATGTGCGTGGGTTTATCTCTGGGCTTTCTATCTGGTTCCATTGATCTGTATTTCTGTTTTTGTGCCAGTACCATATTGTCTTGATTACTGTAGCTTTGTAGTATAGTCTGAAGTCAGGAAGCCTGATTCCTCCAGCTCCATTTTTCTTTCTCAAGATTGCATTGGCTATTCGGGGTCTTTTGTGTTTCCATCCAAATTGTGAAATTTTTGGTTCTAGTTCTGTGAAAAATGCCGTTGGTAGTTTGAAAGGGATTGCATTCAATCTGTAGATCGCTTTGGGTAGTATAGTCATTTTCACAATGTTGGTTCTTCCAATCCAAGAACATGGTATATCTCTCCATCTGTTTGTATCATCTTTAATTTCTTTCATCAGTGTCTTATAGTTTCCTGGAGATAGGTCTTTTGTCTCCTTAGGTAGGTTTATTCCTAGGTATTTTATTCTTTTTGTTGTAATGGTAAGTGGGAATGTTTCCTTAATTTCTCTTTCAGATTTTTCATCATTAGTGTATAGGAATGCAAGAGATTTCTGTGCATTAATTTTGTGTCCTGCTACTTTACCAAATTCATTGATTAGCTCTAGTAGTTTTCTGGTAGCATCTTCAGGATTCTCTATGTATAGTATCGTGTCATCTACAAACAGTGACAGTTTTACTTCTTTTCTGATTTGGATTCCTTCTACTTCTTCTTCTTCTCTGATTGTTGTGGCTAAAACTTCCAAAACTATGTTGAATAATAGTGGTGAGAGTGGGCAACCTTGTCTTGTTCCTGATCTTAGTGGAAATGGTTTCAGTTTTTCACCATTGAGAACGATATTGGCTGTGGCTTTGTCATATATGGCTTTTATTATGTTGAGGTACATTCCCTCTATGCCTACATTCTGGAGGGTTTTTATCATAATTGGGTGTTGAATTTTTTTGAAAGCTTTTTCTGCATCTATTGAGATGATCATATGGTTTTTCTCCACCAATTTGTTAATATGGTTTATCACATTGATTGATTTGCATATATTGAAGAATCCTTGCATTCCTGGGATAAACCCAACTTGATCATGGTGTATGATTCTTTTAATGTGCTGTTGGATTCTGTTTGCTAGTATTTCATTGAGGATTTTTGCATCTATGTTCATCAGGGATATTAGCCTGTAGTTTTCTTTCTTTGTGACAGCTTTGTCTGGTTTTGGTATCAGGGTGATGGTGGCCTCGTAGAATGAGTTTGGGAGTGTTCTTCCCTCTGATATATTTTGGAAGAGTTTGAGGAGGATAGGTGTTCACTCTTCTCTAAATGTTTGATAGAATTTGCCTGTGAAGCCATCTCGTCGTGGGCTTTTGTTTGTTGGAAGATTTTTAATCACAGTTTCAATTTCATTGCTTGTGATTGGTCTGTTTATATTTTCTATTTCTTCCTGGTTCAGTTTTGGAAGGTTGTGCTTTTCTAAGAATTTGTCCATTCCTTCCAGGTTGTCCATTTTAGTGGCATAGTGTTGCTTGTAGTAATCTCTCATGATCCTTTGTGTTTCTTCAGTGTCAGTTGTTACTTCTCCTTTTTCATTTCTAATTCTGTTCATTTGAGTCTTCTCCTTTTTTTTTTTAATGAGTGGCTAATGGTTTATCAACTTGTTTATCTTCTCAATGAATCAACTTTTAGTTTTATTGATCTTTGCTATTTTTCCTTCATTTCTTTTTCATTTATTTCTGATCTGATCTTTATGATTTCTTTCCTTCTGCTAACTTAGGGTTTTTTTTGTTCTTCTTTGTCTGATTGCTTTAGGTGTAAGGTTAGGTTGTTTATTTGAGATGTTTCTTGTTTCTTGACGTAGGATTGTATTGCTATAAACTTCCCTCTTAGAACTGCTTTTGCTGCATCCCACAGGTTTTGGGTCATCGTGTTTTCATTGTCATTTGTTTCTGGGTATTTTTTGATTTCCTCTTTGATTTCTTCAGTGATCTCTTGGTTATTTAGTAGTGTATTGTTTGGCCTCCATGAGTTTGTATTTTTTACAGATTTTTTCCCTGTAATTGATATATAGTCTCATAGCATTGTTGTTGGAAAAGATACTTGATATGATTTCAATTTTCTTAAATTTACCATGGCTTGATTTGTGACCCAACATATGATCTATCCTGGAGAATGTTCCATGAGCACTTGAGAAGAAAGTGTATTCTGTTGTTTTTGGATGGAATGTCCTACAAGTATCAATTAAGTGCATGTTGTTTAATGTATAATTTAAAGCTTGTGCTTCCTTAATTATTTTCATTTTGGATGATCTGTCCATTGGTGAAAGTGGGGTGTTAAAGTTTTCCCCTTTTATGGCTGTTAGCATTTGCCTTATGTATTGAGGTGCTCCTATGTTGGGTGCATAAATATTTACAATTGTTCTATCTTCTTCTTGGATTGATCCCTTGATCATTATGTAGTGTCCTTCTTTGTCTCTTGTAACTGTCTTTATTTTAAAGTCTATTTTGTCTGATATGAGAATTGCTACTCCAGCTTTCTTTTGATTTCCATTTGCATGGAATACCTTTTTCCATCCCCTCACTTTCAGTCTCTATGTGCCCCTAGGTCTGAAGTGGGTCTCTTGTAGACAGCATATATATGGGTCCTGTTTTTGTATCCATTCAGCCAGTCTATATCTTTTGGTTGGAGCATTTAATTCATTTACATTTAAGGTAATTATCGATATGTATGTTCCTATTACCATTTTCTTAATTGTTTTGGGTTTGTTTTTGTAGGTCTTTTCCTTCTCTTGTGTTTCCTGCCTAGAGAAATTCCTTTAGCATTTGTTGTAAAGCTGGTTTGGCGGTGCTGAATTTTCTTAGCTTTTGCTTGTCTGTAAAGGTTTTAAGTTCTCCATTGAATCTGAATGAGATCCTTGCTGGGTAGAGTAATTTTGGCTGTAGGTTTTTCCCTTTCATCACTTTAAATATGTCCTGTCACTCCCTTTTGGCTTGCAGAGTTTCTGCTGAACGATTAACTGTTAACCTTATGGGGATTCCCTTGTATGTTATTTGTTGCTTTTCCTTAATGCTTTTAATATTTTTTCTTTGTATTTAATTTTTGATAGTTTGATTAATATGTGTCTTGGTGTGTTTCTCCTTGGATTTTTCCCATATGGCACTCTCTGTGCTTCCTGGACTTTATTAACTATTTCCTTTCCCATATTAGGGAAGTTTTTAGCTGTAATCTCTTCAAATATTGTCTCAGTCCCTTTCTTTTTCTCTTCTTCTTCTGGGACCCCTATAATTCGAATATTGGTGCTGTTAATGTTGTCCCAGAAGTCTCTGAGACGGTCCTGAATTCTTTTCATTCTTTTTTCTTTATTCTGCTCTGTGGTAGTTATTTCCACTATTTTATCTTCCAGGTCACATCTCCATTGTTCTGCTTCAGTTATTCTTCTATTGTTTCCTTTTAGAGAATTTTTAATTTCATTTATTGTGTTGTTCATCATTGTTTGTTTGCTCTTTAGTTCTCCTAGGTCCTTGTTAAACATTTCTTGTATTTTCTCCATTCTGTTTCCAAGATTTTGGATCATCTTTACTATCATTACTCTGAATTCTTTTTCAGGTAGACTGCCTATTTTCTTTCATTTGTTTGGTCTGGTGGGTTTTTACATCGCTCCTTCATCTGCTGTGTATTTCTCTGTCTTCTCATTTTGCTTAACTTACTGTGTTTAGGGTCTCCTTTTCACAGGCTGCAGGTTCGTAGTTCCTGTTGTTTTTGGTGTCTGCCCCCAGTGGGTGAGGTTGGTTCAGTGGCTTGTGTAGCTTCCTGGTGGAGGGGACTAGTGCCTGTGTTCTGGTGGATGAGGCTGGATCTTGTCTTTCTGGTGGGCACGTCCAAGTCTGGTGGTGTGTTTTGGGGTGTCTATGACCTTATTATGATTTTAGGCAGCCTCTCTGCTAATGGGTGGGGTTGTGTTCCTGTCTTTCTAGTTGTTTGGCATGGGGCATCCAGCACTGGAGCTTGCTGGTCATTGAGTGGAGCTGGGTCTTAGCGTTGAGATGGAGATCTCTGGGAGAGCTCTTGCTGTTTGATATTTCGTGGGGCCTGGAGGTCTCTGGTTGTCCAATGTCCTGAACTTGGCTCCCCCACCTCAGAGGCTCAGGCCTGATACCCAGCTGAAGCACCAAGACCCTGTCAGCTACATGGCTCAGAAGAAAATGGAGGAAAAAAATAGAGAAAGAATAAAATAAAATAAAGTTATTAAAATAAAAAATATATAAATATTATTTAAAATAATTTAAAAATTTAAAAAGTAAAAGGAAGAGAGCAAGCAAATCAATAAACAAATCTACCAGTGATAATAAACTCTAAATACTAAACTAAGATAAACATAAAACCAGAGACAAATTAGATGCAGACAGCAAACCCCAAGTCTACAGTTGCTCCCAAAGTCCACCTCCTGAATTTGGGATGATTCGTTGTCTGTTCAGGTATTCCACAAATGCAGGTACATCACGTTGATTGTGGAGATTTAATCCGCTGCTCCTGAGGCTGCTGGGAGAGATTTCCCTTTCTCTTCTTTGTTCGCACAGCTCCCGGGGTTCAGCTTTGGATGTGGCCCCGCCTCTGCGTGTAGGTCGCCTGAGGGCGTCTGTTCTTCGCTCACACAGGACGGGGTTAAAGGAGCAGCTGCTTCGGGGGCTCTGGCTCACTCAGGCGGGGGGAGGGAGCGGTACGGAGGAGGCGGGGCGAGCCTGCGGCGTCAGAGGCGTCGTGACGTTGCAGCAGCCCGAGGCGCGCCGTGCGCTCTCCCGGGGAAGTTGTCCCCGGATCACGGGACCCTGGCCGTGGCGGGCGGCACAGGCTCCCGGGAGGGGCGGTGTGGAGAGTGACCTGTGCTCGCACACAGGCTTCTTGGTGGCGGCAGCAGCAGCCTTGGCGTCTCATGCCCGTCTCTGGGGTCCGCGCTGATGGCCGCGGCTCGCGCCCGTCTCTGGAGCTCGTTTAGGCGGCGCTCTGAATCCCCTCTCCTCGCGCACCAGGAAACAAAGAGGTAAGACAAAGTCTCTTGCCTCTTCGGCAGCTGCAGACCTTTTCCCGGACTCCCTCCCACTAGCTGTGGTGCGCTAACCCCTTCAGGCTGTGTTCACGCCGCCAACCCCAGTCCTCTCCCTGCGATCCGACCTCCGAAGCCCGAGCCTCAGCTCCCAGCCCCGCCCGCCCCGGCGGCTGAGCAGACAAGCCTCTCGGGCTGGTGAGTGCTGCTCGGCGCCGATCCTCCGTGCGGGAATCTCTCCGCTCTGCCCTCCGCACCCCTGTGGCTGCGCTCTCCTCCGTGGCTCTGAAGCTTCCCCCCTCCGCCACCCACAGTCTCCGCCCGCGAAGGGGCTCCTAGTGTGTGGACACCTTTCCTCCTTCACGGCTCCCTCCCGCTGGTGCAGGTCCCGTCCCTATTCTTTTGTCTCTGTTATTTCTGTTTTCTTTTGCCCTCCCCAGGTACGTGGGGAGTTTCTTGCCTTGTGGGAGGTCTGAGGTCTTCTGCCAGCGTTCAGTAGGTGTTCTGTAGGAGTTGTTCCACATGTAGGTGTATTTCTGATGTATTTGTGGGGAGGAAGGTGATCTCCACGTCTTACTCCTCTGCTGTCTTGAAGGTCCTCTGGAGACTTTTTATTATTAAAAGAGTAATTTTTACCTGTTTAAATTACAGAAGGTCATGGCCGGGAACTCTGTCTTCTCCACATATTGTGCCTCCGTAGATGTCATGGGGCGGGGTCACCTGAAGTAGTTGGCCAGACGGCTATAGATCTGCCAGACCATGAGCCCCATGGAGCCTGGGACCACCTTGCGAATTCTACTGTGGTTCCGGACAATGTCATGGACCCCATGGAAGGAGTGGAGATGGCAAAGTCATGGTCAGACTCCTTGCGGTCAGTGCGAGGTGGTAGATTTTCTTTGAAAGGCAGAGCTTTATCTTTTCTAAGAGTCTTTAAGTTTAATCAAATAATTCAACAGACAAACAAAACAAGGAATGAGTTAGGGAACCTTATGCTGTATGTGAAAAACACAACCCACTTAGGTTTAAACATGTTCCCCTTTTATGGGTACACATGAGGACTCAAAATTCATCTTGACCACAGGCAATGACAAGGCTGTTCATGGACGGCCCCATGGGGCACGGATTGTTTAGGAGTCAGGAAGTGTGGACCACCGAGGTCTGATAAGAATGTGGGGCTGTTCCGAGGGTGCCTCTTGCTCATGCAACCCTATTCGTGCCACCCCATTAATGTTGCATTTTCAATAGCAACCCACCCTGAAAGGGTTGCGTACAATAGCTCATGATCTTTAAAAAATTGCCTCTGGTCCAGGCTTCGTTCTGGGAAACTGTGGTACTTTAGCCAATGTCTTAATCTTTCTAATACATTGCTTCTCTCCTGGCAAACGGGCGCGACAATCTCTGCCTCATGAGTGTGTTGTAGTAAATAAAAGAACACCTGGGGATGGCTCGGTACCTTACCTGGACCATGGTAAGTGCTCACTTCACATTAGCTCCTTTTGTTATTCTGCTAATTCAGTGGTGATGTGGTAATTGGCAAAGTCTCCTGTCTAAGATTCTCATTTAAGAGATGAGTCCTTAATAGTCTCACAAATGCTCATAATTAGGTGAATTAACCTTTATATCCTTTGCTTCAATTCAGGAAGTATTCTTTATGTCAACGAATCAGCATTAATTTACTTCCAAAAGGTCTCATTAAATCATTAGTTAATATTTCATAGGTTTCTAATCAATTAGCTAAGTAAGCTTAAGTCATGGGATATATAATGATATATAAGAGACTCCTATGAACATTTTCTAAGGGATTCCATTTCATCTGCAAAGTGTTAGGACACAATTCCAAATTATATTATGATTATTTTACAGAGACTGTAAACTAAGCAAGAAATTGTGTATTAGTCTGATTAGCTTGACTTTGGACCAACATTTTGTAATAGCTCCACAAACCACAAACTGTTTTTTTAAAAAATATTGAATTAGGATATATGTGTGTATATATTATAGGTACACACACACACACATATGTATTTAAAGTAACTGCACAGTCCCAGAGCAAAATCAGAAATGTCTGAAAAGCTATTATTATTGTTCATGAGCAAAATAAATTTAACAATGCTCTTTTACATATTATTTAGCCATTAGCAACAAACACATGTGGAGGATTTCCTCTGACAGAAGGACAACTCAGTCTCAAGGAATCTGGCACCCTTCCCACCACAGGGGAAGGGTGACCTAGTAATCAGTAACTGGCCAACCAAAGTATTGCTGGTTGCAAGCATTACCTTGAAAAATATGTTTCAAGTTGATCTGTCAAAAATCAGCTCATTTAGGGACTTCCCTGGTGGTCCAGTGGTTACGGCTTCGCCTTCCAATGCAGGGGGTGCAGGTTCAATCCCTGGTCAGGGAGCTAAGATCTCACATGCCTCACGGCCAGAAAAAACAAAACATAAAGCAGAAGGAATATTGTAACAAATTCAATAAAGTCTTTAAAAATGGTCCACATCAAAAAAAAGAAGAAATCTTTAAAAAACAAACAAAAAAACACAAAAATCAGCTCATTTAATATAAATCTACCCTTTGACAACTGCTTTGGCTTTCCTGGAGTGTTCTCTATCTCTTCCTAGGGTTTCAAAAGAGTTCTCAAAAATATTGTATTAGATGAATGGTGAAGAAACAAGGGGATGTATTACTGTGAGGAAGATTAGAATTGGTTTAATAAAGAGCCTACCAGCCTACTGGAAACTTCTTACTTTCCCAATAATACTTCTTATGTAATTACTACAAGTGGCCCTTGCATTGAATACTGATCTTTACAGAAGCATTTTGAGGAACATCGAACAAGTCTTGCTGTATTTTGAAATAAAAATTGTAGGCACATGATAAATAGGAATCAGACCAAACCAAACCAAACAAAACAAAAAACAGATTCTAGCATATAGGAATATTTTAAAACTATATATGTTTGACTTCCTCATATAAATGACTTTTTCCTAAGTAACAGAAGCTGTATGACTTACATCCAAGGAATATTGGAAGTCAAATTTCCCCAATGAAAAATATAACCCCCTTTTCCTTTGCTAATTTCTCGCTTCTAGAGATGAAAATTTTAACCGTTCTGAGGATTTTACACCTTTCTCAGCCTGGGCTTTTATTTTCTCAATCTGCCCCATCCCCAATTTCAGTAAGCAGGAGTTCTTGAGGTCTAACCAATTTTCATCAATAACCACACTCATTTTGTGGCCTTTGTATAAAATACAGCAGTCGAGGCTGTGAAACGTGGGGCAGTTTCAATGTTTGTGTTGCTATGTTTTGCCCCGTAAAGCACATAATCTGCAAACCAAAAATGCTGGCAGAACCAGCTATGGGCATTTATGGACTCAGGAGAAGCTACTGTAGAGTGAAACCAAAAAACATAATTAAGGCAACCATTTTCTCAGAATTAGAGGGACAACCTCTACGAATACTTGTGGTTTTAGAATCACCTCTAATGGACCAGGCTAATTGAATCTCAGGAGACTCACTGGAGATCGTCTCCTTAGTTTTTAATTCTACCTCTCTTTACATCACTTTGAATCAAAATGCAGCTGGAGTGAAATCTGTGGGGACAAAGATGTCTTTTCCTTGTTGAAGTTTCTTTCTAAATCACAGATGAAACTGTTTTAAACAGAAATAGTAATCAAATGAAAATGATAAAATAAAGCACCAGAGAATATTTCCTCAAGAAGAAATGATTGCTGAAAGCATTCAAATTCAATAAAGCACAAAGGCTAATTATTGGTTCATATGAACACTTTTGAGAAATTATTAGAACTTATTATATTAAATAATAAACTGGAGAATATGCATTATTGTGTATAAATGGCACCATCTCCTGACAGAACTGAGGAATTGCGTGTATCTCAGAGCCTTTTAGAAGCGCCACGGTAACATTTTACAAGTATATAACCTCTAACCATTAACATGGTTAGATATGAGTCACAAGTATTTTCTTGGAAACTCAGGACTCTAAGTTGAAACTAGTCTTATATGGAAACAAACTAAGAAATTTCAAGAGATGTAAATGAAAGTCCTAGGGAGACTTCCCCAAGCATCCAATTAAAGATTTCAGGAAGAGGGTCAGTCTTACGACGACTATGCGTTTCTCCCTCCGAGAGCTCTTCTTGGGGTTAATCACAGCTTCAGTTACAGTCTGTTAAAACCCAGGTGCTCCTGACTTACCTGATCACCCTTCCTTCCCTTGCCAGCCGCCCTTCCTTTCTTCTCCTCGGCGTCTTTCCACAGCATCCTGGAGGTTACAGGTCAGTGTCCTGTCAGTTACTCACTGTTTGGACTTCTAGGGGCAGAATCTTTGGCTGATTTCAGTTTGGGAACAGACTGCCTGCGGGGGGCCAATAATGCACCTGGGCAGGGGGACATGGGTGCCCTGGGGGGAGAGCGCTGGAAGGAAACTCAAGAGAGAAAGAGGGCCTACAAAGCCGTATTTTACCTGCGCCGTGATTTAACCAAGGCTCAGGCATAACCAGAAATTTTCTTGACGTTCCTTTCAGTTTCACTTCCTCTTCTGCCTTGCTCACAACCTTTAGTTGCTTCCGCATCGGACCTCAGTGCAAAGGGAAAAAAGAGAGTGAAACATAGAAAGGAAAGAAGGCCAGCAAGATCTCTCCCGTCATGCCTACCCTTTACTTGATAAAGAATACAAATTTTAAAAGCCTCTTATTTTTATTTGCTCACGTGTTCCTCTCTTCTGTGACATTTAAAAACGATGATTTCCCACAACACTGTAAACCAGCTATAATAGAATGGTTTTGAAAAGTAAAAATAAAAATAAAATAGATAATTTTGGTTGCTCTCGCTTGCAGGGCTCTGATACCGCCTCATGGATGCCTCTTCTACTTTAGGATGAACATTGTTGCCTTTTCTTCCTCTCCGCTCATTTAAAAAGTATTTCACTATCACCTCCCTCTACTCTGGCGACTTGTAGTAAATTTGCACTCCATCTTTGCCTGGCAAGGAAATGCCGCCCCCCACCCCACCGTTTGCCTTCACCGCCCCTGTCTGAAATCAAAGCCCAGCATCCTTCTCCCTCAACGACCTCTGCTTGCTTCTTTGTTATTAACTCTCTAAGTAGCTCAATAAAAACACAGACCCTCCCCCTTTCCTTCCTCCTGCTTCCCCTGCTCACGCCCTTGGTTTGCAGAGCAGATGCCTTTGGCCAAAGATCCATCCTCAGCTTTCTCCCATCACCACCCCTCAACAAGCTCACAAACAAAAGAATGGGGAATTCAAGGACAAAGCCAAATCCAGGGAGAACCTAGAGGGTTCTGAATTAGTGTTCTCTACCACCCTTGCGCAAGTAGCGTCAGCAGCAGAAAACCACTCATTACCACGGAAGACCGCAAAAGATGAAATAACGAGAGTGGATGGGGAGAAAGAAACCATTTTCTCTGACCTTGCATTTGAATCCAGAGCATAAACAACGTTAAGAATTTTATGCAGTGTCTAGAGAAGTATGCTCTGGCCCACCACTGGTTATACAGACACACTTTTATGGTGTTTTTCAAAAAATCTTATGTGTTTTTAATAAAATTTTTGATCCGATTGAATAGGCATACATCTAAAGGTATAAAAAAGTTATCTTTAGCTACTACTTTTAAATCTAGCTTTGAATTAAAACTTGTATTTTACTATCTCTTTGGGGCAATGCATAACCATTAATAGTGATGCAATTTCTTTTTTAGATTTAAACAGATTTGATACGACTACAGGGTCTGCAAAGGAAGACAGTGTAAAGAATACCTTTTCTTTTATTGGAAGTAGATATTTTTCTTAGTAATCTTGGAAGGGAAAAACAAAGCAAACTCACAGCTTAGCACGTTCTTAATAAATACTTTAATGCTGCCTTGCTTTGGGTTTGTATTAAGACAAAAACCAGAACTGCTATTTTCTTTATGCCCTGTATGTAAGCATTGTGGGTTAGTGTTTTTGTATTCATTACAATATTTTTGATAAAATACTAAATGGAAGAAATTAGCCACTCTATCATACCTATTCAAAGCAAATAAATTCACAGACCTAAAACAATAGCATTTCGTGCAGAAAGGGACCTTATGTTGCCACCAAGGCCAACCCTCTATGCCACACTCCCACCCTCACTCATTCAACAGCGGAGAGAGCTCAGACCTGAAGAGGAAGAATGTAAATTCCACGAGGGCCGGGCTCTTTGGCTGTTTCGTTGTATTTGCTGTGGATCTACCCATCTGGTAGGTAGGAAGCAGTCGAGAAATATGTTGAATGAATAAAAAGTTTGCCCTAGCCTTGCACTGCTTTCATTACACACATGCCATCATGATATAAGAAAACGACTGTAATTTTTCCAACCTTTTATTTTGGAAAATGCAAACTTACAGCAAAGTTGCAAAAACTGCGCAGTGAATACCTATGTACTCTTTACTGTAATTCATTAATTTTAAACATTTTCCCACATTTGCTTTATCTTCCTCGTTAAGTGAAACTTCCTCTTCTTGCTTAAGAAAAGGGATAACCTCCTG
This sequence comes from Eubalaena glacialis, assembly GCF_028564815.1. Lineage (NCBI taxonomy): Eukaryota > Metazoa > Chordata > Mammalia > Artiodactyla > Balaenidae > Eubalaena > Eubalaena glacialis. Next base: position 155,844,288 of record NC_083720.1, on the reverse strand, counting down.
TGTAAATAAGATATAAAAATCACATTCAGGAAACTTAACTTTGATACAGCACTCTTATTTAGTATACATCCCATACTGAACATTTCTAAATTCTTCCCCAATCAAACTTTATAATGTTTTATTTCCCAATTCAACATCCCATCAAGGATTATGGATTTTATTTCCTTGTCATTTCTGTTTATTCACTTTTCATCCGGAACAGTTCCCTACCCATTAATTTATTTTTTGCTTTTTGGGTTTTTTTTCTGTCTTCTCATTACATTGCTAATTTTGAAGAATCCATGTCAGGTGTTTTGCCGAATGCCTCTCAGTTTGGGGTTGTACAGTTTCTTCTTCGTCATCAGGCTCAGGTCTAGTATTTAGGGTCATTGGAGCCACACGGGGATGAGTGTCCTTCACAAAACATCACATCAAGGAGCACATGACCTCAGACCCTCCTCCTATTGGTGACAATAAGCTCGATCTCTCAGTTAAGGTGTGTCAGTCAAATTTCTCCTTTGTAAACATACCTTTTCCCTTTGTAATTAATAAGTAATCTGTGGGAGATTAGCCTATCTCGTCCCCAACCTTTCACTCAGTGATTTTAGTATAAATCAGTGAGTCTCATCTTAATTAATTATTGCTATGGTGTTTACAAAATGATGATATTCTCTTTCTATCTTTCTTTCTATATTTTGTTGGCATTCTTCTCTAAAGTAGAGCTTTAACTTCTGATCTCCCCTATTTTTTAAAAATTAAAGAATTGCTTTATTATTCTGTACATTAAAACCTATTTCCATAGTTGCTATTTTAAAAAAATTGTTTAAAATGGCACCTTTTCTGGAAGAACTAATGGAAATAAATTTACTGTATTTACTACTGTCTCATTTTCAATAATTATCTATTAAAATTAGTAACTCAAAAATATATTTTAGAAGAAAAACATTGTTAATTTGAGAATACAAACTTGTGTTGTTTTGTACTCAGATCAATCAATTTAAAGCACCAAAATACTTAGCTGTAGAAAGGAGATAGGGTTCATGATATTTTGGCTCTCAATTACTTGGATGGTTATAAAAAAGGTGGTAAGGCAACATACAGACATGCTAACTTTTGTGTGTTCCTTGTAAATAACTCAGTTTCCTCTGCTATATGTATTTTATTCTTTTCTAGCAGATATACTAGAAACAGAACTTCTTGGGTCAACACAAAATCGAGTCACAGACTCTCTGTTTCTTTATTCTATTTTTTGATATTTAATAAGATGTTGAACTTGTTATCAAACAGAATTCTTCTGATTTGCATTTTTGTGCACTGATTAAATGAAATGCCCATCCTTCGATTTTTAAATATAGGAAGCAACTGTTTTGTAATGCACATAGGAGTAATACACACAGGAAAATGTTACAGATCTGTAACACCATCATTAACAATCATATGTTAAATGCACCTCGGATATATCCTAATTATTTATATGTTCAAAAAGCCCATTCCCGGCTTGTGTGTTCAACCTTCTGAAAATGAAAGGCTGCGGGGACTGCTGGTGAGTTTCTCACTTCAGCTCTGCCATACCTGCCATTGGTCCAGTCTGTGGGAGGTTTGTTTGTCACTCAGCTGCTGCCACGCCACCAGGGAAACAGCCTCTGTATAAGCACCTCTGGGGCTTTCTTCCCAGCGTTGCAACTGTTCCGGAAATTGGTCAAGGTAGGGAAGGACTCCACTAATGCTTAACCTGCAGGCCCAGGAGGTTGCAAAATCATGTGTCACTGGGGTCAAGGTTACCCGGATAGCATCAAATTATCCAAACATTGTACTGGCAATTTTATGTTCCTGTCTCTTTTCTCAACTCTGATCTCTTATCTCTTTGCACAGTAGAACATTTGGGAGAAATTTACCTACCTTCCAACGACTTAGAACAAAAATATTGATTTCCCATAATTTTCATACCTTTGGGAACTATTCTAAAGAAGGGTTATAAGTTGTGTGCTTAGTGCATCTTCCAAAAAGAAAGCAAAACAAAAGAACTCAAAGATGGCAATTTTTTTTTTTAATAAATTTATTTATTTATTTATTTTTGGCTGCGTTGGGTGTTCGTTGCGGTGCGTGGGCTTCTCATTGCGGTGGCCTCTCCCGTTGCGGAGCACGGGCTCTAGGTGTGCGGGCTTCAGCAGTTGCGGCACACGGGCCCAGCCACTCCATGGCATGTGGGATCTTCCCAGACCAGGGCTCGAACCCCTGTCCCCTGCATTGGCAGGCAGACTCTCAACTACTGCGCCACCAGGGAAGTCCTAAAGATGGCAAATTTAAAAAACTGAACATTCATGAGGTGTAGATCATCGGGCATGATATAATAGAGACGATTTAATTTTTTCTCATGTGAATTTCACACACTACAGTGGGGTTAAAAAAAAATTCACGTCCACCCGGAACCTCAATGTGACCTTATTTGGAGATAGAGTCTTTGTATGGATAGATGTGATCTGTTAAGGCTCTCAAGGTGAAATCATCTGGGTTTTGGACACAGGGACACACAGGGCGGAGGATGTGTGAAGACAGAGGCAGCGATTGGAATGATGCTGCCATCAGCCAAGGGTCTCCGGGGGCCCCCAGAAGCTGGACGAGGCAGGAAGAATTCCTCCCTGGAGCCTTGGTGGGAGCCTGGCCCGGGCAGCACCTTGACTTAGAATTTTGGGAGAACTGTGAGAGAATAAGTTTCTGTTGTTTTAAGCCACCACATCTGTGGTAAATTGTTTTCGCAGTCCTAAAAACCCGTACACACACTGAAGAGGAATCAGATGGGTTCTAGCTGAGGATTTGTGAAGAAGTTGTGAGGTTCCTTGGCAACTAAGCCTGACGATAAAGCCTGGTTTTCAAAAGTGAGCAGTGAGTTTATACACGAGATGAAACTCTTCTGCAGCTCTATAGCAAAACAAACGTGACAATCCAGATGAATGCCAGGAAAGATGTGGAAGATGGAGAGAAATACCTCATGACATCTATGTCACAGCAAAAGGCCAAAAGCTCTGTAATGCTTTCAGTCCGTCGAGAACAATTAGAAGTATTTTTACACTGTGCTTGGGTTTTGCATTAAATTCCCAGGGGTAGTTGTCTTCATTCAACAAAGACAGGACACCTGATGTGGCCCAGGCGCTGCTCCCAGCTCTGCAGGATGCATCCATGAGCAAAACAGACATGACTAATCTTGTGGACCTGCTAGTTTAGCAGCAAGTGACAGTAAACCTAATCAGTGAGTAAGTTACCTAACGCGTTAGAGAAGGAAATGTGCTAGGGGAATAAAAGAAGTAAAACCTGGCAGGAGAAATCAAGGGTCCTCAGAATGAGGAGACAGTGTGATGAAGGTGACAAATGGGGAAGTCAGTGTGTAACAGGGAAGAACAACTCTGACTCCATACTGGATCTGCTCCTTCTACTTTCACCTTCGTGTTCTAGGGGTAGGGGAGAGAGGACAAGATGAAAATAATGTGAAGAGCCCACCTGAGTTTCATGGTTATGATTCTAAAGTGAACCCAGTAGCATGGCACTGGGACAAGACACATTTGTAATTTCAAATTTTCCTGTAGACGTAAAAAAGGAGAAACAGGTGAAATTAATTTTAATCATGGCTCTTCTGTAACAAAATAATTAAAAAATATTATTTGGACTTGTAATCAACATAAGAATTATTAAGGAGACATTTCCCCATTCTTCTTTTAGCGCTTGGTCTTCAAAATCTGGTGTATATTTTACACTCACATCCCTATTTGGACCAAGCACATTCCAAGTGTTAATAGCCACGTGTGTTTAATGGCTACAGCGTTGGCGGTGCAGATGCGGGTGGTGACGGCGGAAGTGACTGGCTGAGAAAAAGTGAAGTTCAAGATCCTCAGAGGAGGACAGGGAACTGAAAGTCCAGGCTGCTCATAGGACCGTCTAGACGTTTATTGAAAGTTCCAAGAATAAACAAAGGAGAACCTTTGAAGAGAAAGCCAATAAGCAGGTAGGTAGAATCACTTGGACACATGAGAGGACAGTGCAGGATTCTGTCCATCATAGCAATGGGGAGGAGTGATGCAGTTTTTAGAGAGAAAGAAAGAAAGAAGAATAGTCTGAAAACAAGAATAAGAAGTGAGTAGACAGCCATAAAAAAGAACGAACTTCTGCCATTTGCAGCAACATAAATGGACCTAGAGATTGTCATACTAAGCGAAGTAAGTCAGACAGAGGAAGACAAATATCATATGACACACTTAAATGTAGAATCTAAAAAAAATGATACAAATGAACTTATTTACAAAGCCGAAACAGATTCACAGACATAGAAAACAAACCTGTAGTTACCAAAGGGGAAAGGTTGAGGGGGATACACTGGGAGATTGGGATGGACGTATGCACACTTTTATATTTAAAATAGATAACCAACACGGACCTGCTGTATAGCACAGAGAACTCCATTTAATACTCTGTAATGACCTATATGGAAAAAGAATCTAAAAAAGAGTGGATATATGTATATGTATAACTGAATCACTTTGCTGTACACTTGAAACTAACACAACATTGTAAATCAACTATATCCCAATATAAAATAAAAATTAAATTAAAAAAAAGGGAGTAGAGTTTCTATCGCTCCCCATGGTACGAGGCCTGGGGGGTTGTGGAGAGAAGAAGCAGCCATGTTGGAGAGGGCTTCTTTGGGGATGAATATCTTTAGGGGATGTTTTTCTCAGGAAAGTGAAATCAACCTGTTAATCAACAGACACTGGTTTGCTTACAGCTCTTAGGAGGGGAGAGGGTCTTTGCTGGGGTTGAAAACTTGTGTAACATACACATATTTACATTTTTCAACATAGGTAAAGAAAGATTTGACTAAGTTTATAATATTTAAAATAATTGTTTATCTAGACATGGGAAAATTTGGGGAGTATTTGACTCTAGTTAATGATTAGTCATTTCTGGGAGGTGGAACCTGGTAACTTTCATTTTTGACTTGGTGCTCTTTTTGTATCGATATTGTCTTACAATGTGTACATTTTTACCTGAATAAAGAAAAATTCAAATACCTATTCTTTCCTGGAGGTCCTTTAATTTGATATAACCTCTCTCCTGAAGAAAACATGGGATTTTCAAAAGAATTGTTAAGTGAATAAGATTGGTGTGTGTGTGTGTGTGTGTGTGTGTAATACCAAGTTAGATAATAGATACAAAGGACAACCAAAGTGACCAGTAATGAAGAAAACGCCAGAATATATCACCCCAAATATGCTTCTTTGACATAGAAGTTATATGGAGGTGAAGGCAATTAAGAAGCAGTAAATGCAGGAAAAGTTCCCCACTTTCTGCCTAAAGGCAGGAAATAAATCCTCCTTTTACTCTTATCAGCCCAGAGAAGTCACCGGAGAAATCTGCAAACAAAACCTATTCCAATCGCCCTTATATCCCAAGTTACTTCTTCACTATTTACTACCTCAAACCCTTTTGTCCTGTCAATTCTTCACAAACTTATTGTTTCTTGGTCTAAAAAATATAAAAGCTTCCTGCTCTGGCCCTTTCGGGGCTTCGTTCCCTTACGAAGGGTCCCCTGTACATGCACAAGTTCAGCAACGTTCGTATGCTTTTCTCCTGTTTATGTGGCAGTTTGATTTTCAGACACAGCCAGGGACCCTCAAAGGGTCGAGGAGCACTCTTTGCTCCCCTTCTGTAACAATTCTGAGCATTCACTGTACACAAGCTAAAACCAGCCTTCACCGGGACAAATGTGTTTCTCAGATGACATACCAAAGCAGGTGGCTAAGGACAGCTGGAGGGACTTCCCTGGTGGTGCAGTGGATAGGACTCCACGCTCCCAATGCAGGGGTTTGATCCCTGGTCAGGGAACTAGATCCCATATGCACGCCACAACTCAGAGTTTGCATGCCACAACTAAAGAGCTGGCGAGCTGCAACTAAGGAGCCCACCTGCTGCAACTAAGACCTGGTGCAACCAAATAAATAAATAAATATTAAAAAAAATAAAAATAAAGACAGGTGGAGTCTGTGGGTGCAAGTGTGTTTGCAGATTTGCTGTTGATGTGCTGAATTGATCTGTCAGTTGAGGCGATAGCAATGGTTCTTTCCCTTCTGTGACATGAGGTCTGCCCTTGGCTGGTGCCAGCAGCTATGGTTTGCAGGCCCATGGCTCTTTTACAATGGCCTTTTTAGCTTGAGGTGACTGAAAACTTTTGCTTGAAATAAGTCACGACTCGCTCAAGTCTGAATGATAATTTGAGTTTAAAAAAAGTTTAAAGTTGCCATTATTTTTCTTTTTTATCAAGATAAATAATATATTTTTTTTCTTTTCCATGACGGTTGATTACAGGATATTGAATATAGTTCCCTGTGCTCTACAGTAGGAACTTGTTATTTATCCATCCTATATACAATAGTCTGTATCTGTTAATCCCACACTCCCTATCCATCCCTCCCTCACCCCCTCCCCCTTGGCAACCACAAGTCTGTTCTCTATGTCTGTGAGTCTGTTTCTATTTCGTAGATAAGTTCATTTGTGTCATAGTTTAGGTTCCACATATAAGCGGTATCCTATGGTATTTGTCTTTCTTTTTCTGACTGACTTCGCTTAGTATGATCATCTCTAGCTGCATCCATGTTGCTGCAAATGGCATTATTTCATCCTTTTTTATGGCTGAGTAATATTCCATTGTATACATGTACGACATCTTTATCCATTTCTCTTTCGCTGGACATTTAGGTTGTTCCCATGTCTTGGCTATTGTGAACAGTGCTGCTGTGAACATAGGGGGTGCAGGTATCTTTTTTGAATCATAGCTTTGTCCAGGTATATGCCCAGGAGTGGATCATATGCAAAGTTGCCATTATTTTTCTGCTTGTTTTTTATAGAATTTCTTTCTCTTACATTTTGTGGTTCTCCTACTTGCAGTTATTATAGTTCGTCAAGTGGGTTATACCTTGTCAATCAGTTTGAGCAAACATCAAGACAATAATCTCTTTTAGGAGACAAAGTTAGTTTATTAAGAGAAGGCAGCCTAGCAGAGTAGAAAGCGCATAGTGTTTGCAATGGCCTGACTCTGCCATTGACCGGCTGTGTAGCCAGGAAAGGTCACTCAGATTCTCCTTAGGATCAAGTACAATGGCTTCTCATAAAGTTGTCCATGAATTAAATGAGGTAATGTGTCTGCCCCATGGTGAGCTCAATACTTGTTAGCAATGACTGTTATAGATTAGCCCACATTGTCAAGTAGGGATGACTTGTACAAGTTTTTTTTTTTGTTAGAAGAATCACAACAATTATAATTACAAGCAGATGCTTCCAATGTTTAGATAGAAAGATATTACAGCTATTTCAATCTTCAAAGTCATGTGCAGCCTATAGTCTTTTTTTTTTAACATCTTTATTGGAGTATAATTGATTTATGTTGTTGTGTTAGTTTCTGCTGTATAACAAAGTGAGTCAGTTATACGTGTATATATATCCCCATATCTCCTCCCTCTTGCATCTCCCTCCCACCCTCCCTATCCCACCCCTCTAGGTGGTCACAAAGCACCGAGCTGATCTCCCTGTGCTATGCAGCTGCTTTCCACTAGCTATCTATTTTACATTTGGGAGTGTATATATGTCCATGCCACTCTCACTTCATCCCAGCTTACCCTTCCCCCTCCCCGTGTCCTCAAGTCCATTCTCTATGTCTGTGTCTTTATTCCTGTCCTGCCCCTAGGTTCATCAGAACCATTTTTTTTAGATTCCATATATATGTGTTAGCATATGGTATTTGTTTTTCTCTTTCTGACTTACTTCACTCTGTATGACAGGCTCTAGGTCCATCCACCTCACTACAAATAACTCAATTTCATTTTTTTTATGGCGGAGTAATATTCCATTGTATATATGTGCCACATCTTTTTTATCCATTCATCTGTTGATGGACATTTAGGTTGCTTCCATGTCCTGGCTATTGTAAATAGAGCTGCAATGAATATTGTGGTACATGTCTCTTTTTGAATTATGGTTTTCTCAGGGTATATGACCAGTAGTGGGATTGCTGGATCATATGGTAATTCTATTTTTAGTTTTTTAAGGAACCGCCATACTGTCCTCCATAGTGGCTGTATCAATTTACATTCCCACCAACAGGGAAACGGCAATAGTTTTGCATTACAGTAAGTCCCCTACATATGAACGATTTCCATTCCGAGAGCGCATTCGTAAGTCCAATTTGTTCGTGAAGTCCAACAAAGTTAGCCTAGGTACCCAACTAACACAATCGGCTATATACCACTGCTTTTACGCTTGCTTCCAGACATCCTGGGCTTGAAATAAAGATACTGTATTACTGTGCTCTATACAGTCCTGTACAGTAAAGTACACAAAAGCACAGCCCCCTGTGGAGGATGCATACACATAACAATGTACGCCAGACACGTGAACTAACTTACGTGACTGGACGTGCGAACGCACGTTCGCATCTTTGAAAGTTCACAGCTCGAAGGTTCGTATGTAGGGGACTTGCTGCATTTACTTTCAGAATGTCAGCTGACTGCAGCGCACGTGCTCGTGGCAAGAAGGTTCCACTGCCACAGGGGGGCTCGTGAGGAGTCTCCCCACCCCCCAGCCTCGAGGTGCTTTCTGTGCAGGCAGACGAAGGCTCTGGTTCCATGCCACCTGTGATGTGGGGATGTGCGCACTTGTGTTTACATTCACGTCCTCACCCACACCCCGTGCTTCTGTCCTGGGCAGATGAGACGAGAATACGGGAGAGCTGGAAGGGGTCTGCCTGTTCACACCCGGCACAGCCCCGATGTGACCGCTCTGCTCTGCTGGGAAGGGTTTTCACAATCGTAGGGACAGACAGCAGTGCTGGCAGGATGGAGGCATCACTCAGCCCCCTCACTGCCAGCAAACAACACTCAGAAGGACCTGCCTTGAAACAAGTGTAAGCAGTCACACTGGGGCCAAGCACGCACTTTCAACAGACATTAAGTTAGACCTGTGACTTGAAATTTGCCGCATATACAATTTAATTGGTAAGTTTTGTTTTTTTTTAAAGGAATTTCTTTATTTTTATTTATTTATTTATTTATTTTTGGCCGTGTTGGGTCTTCGTTTCTATGCGAGGGCTTTCTTTAGTTGCGGCAAGCGGGGGCCACTCTTCATCGCGGTGCGCGGGCCTCTCACTATCGCGGCCTCTCTTGTTGCGGAGCACAGGCTCCAGACGCGCAGGCTCAGTAGTTGTGGCTCACGGGCCCAGTTGCTCCGCGGCATGTGGGATCTTCCCAGACCAGGGCTCGAACCCGTGTCCCCTGCATTGGCAGGCAGATTCTCAACCACTGCGCCACCAGGCAAGCCCCTTATTGGTAAGTTTTTATACATTTGCTTTGGAGTTTAAATCCTTTACAGGAGTCAAGCTTCTGATATCATGTCTACCCAGATCTGGGCCTGGCTGATTCCTTCCTACCATTTGGGCTCACTGGTGGCACCTCTCGGAGGGCCCGTTCCTTGTCAATCAAGCTTCCCAAGCCCTGCTACTCCCTGTCTCATGACCCTGTTTTATTTTATTCATTGTGATCTAAAATCATCGTCTTTTTTTCTTAATTCATCTTAATTTTTATTGTCAGTTTTCTCTTACTAAGAGTATTATCTTTATGGAGGAATGGATATTTTCTGTGCCGCTTGTCATTTGAACCCTTGCGCCTAGAACTCTGCTTGTAACGGAGCCACCGTGCTCAATATCCTGACTGAATAAATGTTTTTAGGGCAAATTTAAATAACCTTATAATAACATAGTTTAACACTTAAGATTATTTATATTTTGGTACAGTGTTTTAAAAGATTCTCTGTTGTTGGACAGATGATGAACTAAGCGATTTTAACTTCTAAAACCCAGGCTGTATTTTAAATACCTAGGAGCTTATGAAATACAAATGCTATGTTGAAAATACTAAGCACTTTGTTTTTTACACCAGAGATATGAGTCCTTGGTGTCCTATTGATATTTTATCCTATTAAGTTTGGATGCATCTCTTTTAATTTGGCTGTTTAAACAGATCCAAGCCTTGAAGCAAACTTGGAACTAGTGAGACTTTTCCTTTCACAAATGCCTTACTTCCTGGAGAACTGATAAACCTGACTTACAGGTCAGATTCTGGTTATTGCAATTCTGTCACTTAAGCAAATAAAAGTTAAAATCAAAGTCAAATCAGCAAATCATTATCATAAAAATTGATTTCTTTGTTGTATAAGACAATTAAAGATATTCCTAGGTTTACAGAAATGCAAAATGTGGGACTTGATCCTTGATAAAGAGGAGAGTGAGTAAAGGGCTGTAAAAAGAAAAAAAGCTTCTTACCTGTTGTGGCTCCTTTACTCTCACACAGAGCAGTTTACTTCTGGTCACCAGATGTGTGGAGGCTTTTCCCCCCATCAAGCGATTCTCTTTTCTTTTCCTTCGGAATTACTGATAACTGTTGTTACGCCAACACAGACTTAAAAATCCCACTTGGACATGGGGCGAGAGCGGGGAGAGGGTGGGCAGCAGATTAGCCGGTGGGGGGCACGGGGAGCCAGGGCCTGGGCTCGTTGCCCCCAGACGAGGGCTGCTGGGGGTACGGCCCTCACAGGCGGGGTCTCTGTCCCAGAGCACAGGTGTTCTCGGTGCAGAGGCCACCAAGAGCTCCCCACAAAAGTCACGAGAGGGGGCAAGGACAAAACGCATCCAAAAGGAGGAAGGAGGAAGGCGGGACACCAGCAGGTGTCTGTCCTGCGATTTCACTGGCTTCTAATGGTTTCTACCTGGAGATGGCGTCAGATCCCCCAGGTTAGGGATCAGCCCCACAGGACCGCCTCTGACTGCCACTCAGATGCCAACTGCGGCAGTAGTTCCTCGGGTCACCCACAGCCTCCGTCCGATTTGGCTACAAACTGGAGGCTCCCCTGACCCCCTCCTCAGGTCCGATTACTTGCTAGGATGGCTTTCAGCACTCAGAAACACTTCCTCATGTTTACCAGTTCATTAAAGGGTACAGATGAACAGCCAGATGAAGAGGGCTGCAGGGCACGGTGTGCGGAGGGGTGCAGAGCCCTGCTGCCCGCTGAGTGCCACCCTCCCACACCTTCCCCTGTGCACCCAGCGGGCCCTTGCTGGAGGCCAGGCTCTTGGGATTGCGTGGAGCGTTCATCACACAGGCATGATGGATCTGTAACCCCATTTTCCGCCCTTCTCCCTTCACAAGAGAAAGGGGCTGGGCCTGAAAATCCGGAGCTTCTAACGGTGGCTTAGTGTTTCCAGTGACCCACCCTTGTCCAGGACCCCACCCAGAGGCGCCTCCTTAGAACAAAAGACACTCCTGTCCTCCAGCAAATGACAAGGGTTTCAGGAGCTGTGTCAGGAGTCGGGGTCAAAGGCCAAATATTAGAACAAAAGATGCTCCCAGCACTCTTATCACTTGAGTAATTACAATGTTTCAAGAACCCTGTGCCAGGAACTATAATCTCCCAGTGAGTTACTGAAGTCTACCAGCTGGGAATTACAAGGCAGCACGTCGGAATGAGAGTCTGGTTTACATTCGGCTCTGTTATCTCCCAACATTTGCAGCCTCGGTTCTCAGAGGACTGAAAATGCATGAATCTGTGAAACAACCCTAATGCGGTGTCTGGCACGTAATAGGCATTACAAAAATTACATACTTATTTTCTCTTTCTCTTTATTGAATTTTCTCCATCCATTTGTGAAAATCATTTCACACATGTTGGCCAATTATTTGGGAGTGATCAATTTAATCTTGGACTCAGGAGAATTCAAAATGCACAGAAGACAGTGAACTGCACCGGAACGACTTTTATTGACAGGTGCTCAGCACGTTGCTGACTTACCCACCTGCCTGTGTGCAAATATTTGCTATAAATATACAATCCACAGTACCTGAGATTCATAATTTTAAAGCAAAGCTCACTGACTTTCTTCAATGGTTATCCATGTTTATCCCCATGTTTCTAAGTACTATCGATAGACTCCTTTTCTGTTAAGTAGCTGAGCGTTTAGATTGGTCCTTGACTCCGCTGAACAAGGGGTGATGGGAAGAGGAGATTCACCTTGGTAGAATGTTCGTTGCATCCTTGTTTACCTGGGTGGTTGCTGCATGTCGAAGATGCAAGGGAGAGAACACACCGAACTCACCTAGAGGAAACACAGCCTAGTGAGCAAATCAGGCAGAAAACCCTAGGTTAGCAATCAAATATAGTAAGTCTAAGAATTTAAGTACAGAGTCTTGTTGAACACTGGGGAGGGGAATACAGTGCTCCGCTGGGGTTATCACGGAAAGCGTGGAAACAAAGCGGAGGAAGTGCCATGTTAAAGAACCAGTAAGAGTTCAGTAGGAGAGTCGCGGTGAGCACGCTAAGAATGAAGGACTTAGGAAACTGCAGAACTTAGTCACTGGGCTTCAGATTTATTAAGAGATGTTTGGGTTGGAAGCGATGGGAAATAATATCTGAAAATTGCACAATCTGTAACAGGTTGAAATCTTGGGTTCTCTGCTAATAAGTTATTATGCAGATTTTGTTGAATATTTAAAGATATGTTTAACCTGGCAGCATCAGAATTGGCTTCCCTCTTCCTTTTCAAAGAATTGACTTGTCTATCTGAGCATTTCACAAATTTTCCTGACTCAAAACCCCCTTTAATAATATTTTTATGTTTAGTACTAAGTATTACTTGAATAGTAATAACATGAACCATATGAAGTTGCTGATATTCAACTATTCTGACTTACAAAAGCAATAATTTCATTTGATTCAAACAATATATTATGGCTACATACCTAAACTTTTTCATTATTTTATCCATTTTATACAATTGATTATAAAATGTGTTCTTAGTACTCTTAAAAATTTATGATACATGAAGATTGTATCATAAAATTTGTTTTTGTACAACTCATACTATATAGACAATTTTTAATGATTTCTCATTGTATAAATAGTACAGTTATCTAAAAAATTATATTAATTTATATAATGAAAAGCATAATCTGGGGACATATTTTAAATGGCAAAATATCACGTTTGACCTAGGGAAAGAATGAATATTGAAATGTTGGTGGGAGTTTCATGACAAATCACACCAGCAATAGTGGACAAAAGCCATTTCTACCCAGTGGGCTAGAGCAGCCTTGCACAAACGCATGTCCCACGAGTGTTTCTTTTTTTTCCTTTTCCCTTGGAAACGAGTGTAGAAGGAAAATCATCATTGTGTCTGTACTGCTAAGAGAGCTCCAACATGGAGCCCGGAGGCCACTGGGGAAATGTGACTTCAGTGCGTCTCAGCCCGGATGGAATCTGACCTTTGACCACTTATCCTTATCGCCCTAGTGAAGGCGTCCAGAACATCTGCCAGAAACTCGAGACACTTTCCAGACCCTCACCCTAAAATAACTCGCCGCAGTCCATGTGCTTTTTGGACCCCTACCCGAAAACGACGCATGATTCCTCAGGGACAAGTATTTCCTGACCCACATCAAGAGTCCATCACCGTTCTTGCCAGGTGACTTTAACAACCTCGTGGCTTTTTGTCTTTACAAGCCTCTGACTCTTTCTCTTCCTTAGGACACTCTTGGTTTTACCCGAATCTGTGTCTTCCAAACTACAGTTCTTAAGCCCACAAATAAATTCTTTTCTTAACTGCAGCCTCTGCATTGTTTGGGGGTCGACCTTTCACGGCATCCGATGAATAGGCTACACCCCCAGCTCTGGTACAACCTCGGATGCAAGTGAAGCCCCTGCGGGAGTGCACGGCGCTCCAGCATCTCCTCCGCGGCCCTGGACTTGCTGGTGAGTGCCCCTCTACTCAAGGCTCTCACCTTGGGAGAGGTTCTAATTTATTTGTTGGTCCTCTGTTGTTGACTTCTGTTTTCAAGATGTCGTTTTCTGTTTGGTCCGGGGAGTAATTACTGTCGAATATGGAAAGTTCACTCTCTAAGGGTCAGTCTGCAGAGCAATCCCTCTGGAACTCCTGCTGGGTCTTCGTATGAGAACTGTGGACCCCAGCCCTGCAAGTATTTGTTTTGCTGACTGTGATTACCTGGGATGATTAACAATTAAATTGACCTACTTGTGGCTCCTTTGAAATCCCTGAATTGGTTTACCTAATTTATTTATTCATTTATCTAATTTATTTGTTAGTCTATCTGCCCAGTCAGCTAGAAAAAAGGATGTAAGACAAAATAGGGAAGCACATTTCAATTGGTATATTGAGGGCTCCAAACACACTAATGAATCCACTAAAGCGTCCCTCAGAGAAACTAACTCACGATTACTTCAAAGGATTTCCAAATTGGAAAAACATCCTCTGAGGCTTCTGAAGGTCTCCCTCCGCCCCACACCCCACCCCTGCCTCTTCCTGTTCCTCTGAATGTCCGCTGCAGTGTTCTCCCTGCTGCCCATCTCTCTCTGAACTTATTTCTTATAACACTAAGATTGATCCCCCATAGAAGTCAGCAATGCATCCAATGGCCTGGTGACATTGTCTATGATTATTATAATCATTGCGAAAAAACTATTTTTTCAAAATTCTGACCTTAAAGGGAACAAAAGTCTTCCTAGGAGGAGCTTGCATTTCTCTCCCTGTGCCTTTGAAATGTAAATGTTCTACCAGTTCTTCAAGAACCCTTTTTTAGATCATCACCAATCCTAAGACTGAAGATTTATTTAAAAGACTGAGGAAAGGGGTCTTTTTAAACACAAACTGCTAACGGGACTCTCTTGTCCAAACAGCCTTCTTAAAATTGCTTGCCAAGGACAAACACAAATCTTAAAAGTCTTCCCCACAAATTATAAAAGCCATCTAAGCAAGTTGGTTTACTTTATTCCAACTGCAATTTATAAACTAGTGACTTTTGTGTTATAATTGATTTATGGCTAAAGGTTGCTTGTTTTTGGTGATGCCACTTGGCCTGTGGGATCTTAGTTCCCTGACCAGGGATTGAACCTGGGCACCGGCAGTGAAAGCACTGAGTTCTAACCACTGGACCACCAGGGAATTCCCTGGCTAGAGTTTTAAAAAGAAAGCTGTGAGATCTCTGTCGGCATCTAACACTTTGTATGTCTAGATATGTACATTTTAGATATGGTATTTTTTTCTACCTCTAGATGGTATAACCAAAATTAATTTGTAAAGAGTTCTATTTAATTGACTTAAAGAAAATTAAGTACTTATATAAATTCTCAGAAATATAATAGAAACTAGCCCAAATGAATTTCAGGTTCATGTGGTCTGGGAAATATTTGGTATTAAATTAACATTTGGTGTAAAACTTGTTTAAGTTTTCTGGTTTAATTAATACAGATACGTTGTTAGAGTTATCAGCATTAAGTATAATACTTTTATTGTACCTAGGTTTGCTAAAAGTCAAGTAATTTCACGTTATCTTTTACAAAATTTGTCAGCAAGAAAAATAATTTGGTGTGATATTTTCAAAAGTAAGTTAAGTAAATGTAAATGGGAAAAGAGTTTTTAGATGAACTCTTTTAGAATAATTATGTTTTATGATATGTCTACATAATAGTTTCCCCAAAACATTTTGGTAATTTAAAACTTCAGAGTTTTGCTAAGTTTAGTTAAATGCTACAATGTCTAGATCATTTCCAAATAAGATAAAATACTGAAACCTTTATTGCTAAACAAGTCTAAGTTTACTTACTTTTGACCTCTTTTGCAGATAGACTAAAACTATTGGGTCTATAAGTAAATGTGTATATCTTGTGCCTTATTAAGAGATTGTGCTATAAAGTAGCATATCCTTTTTAAAATTATAAAATGTATTTATAAGTATGCCAAGCCATGTAACATTAACACAATTCACAATTGTTTAGTTCTTTATTTTTACTAAAAAAATTTAGGGTTTCAAAGTATTAAGAATTCTACTTAATATATGTAATTAAAACTCGTAAAATTATAAGGAAAGCATCTTTGAATGAAAGGAAACTTTTTAAAAAAGGTATAAAGAATGGAAAAGCATTTGTTAAGGGAAAAAAAGTGATTTTGTCTTAAAGCTGGTTATTTGTAAATGGGAAAGAAAACAAGGGGCAAATAAAATGGAATTAGAAGGTTGTGAAAGGTTTTTAAAAAAGGAATCTATATATTTTTTCTACATTTATTTATTTATTTTTGGCTGCATTGGGTCTTCGTTGCTGCACGCGGGCTTTCTCTAGTTGCAGCGAGCAGGGGCTACTCTTCGTTGCGGTGCATGGGCTTCTCATTTCAGTGGCTTCTCTTGTTGCGGAGCCCGGGCTCTAGGCGCATGGGCTTCAGTAGTTGTGGCACATGAGCTCAGTAGTTCTGGCTCTCGGGCTCTAGAGCACAGGCTCAGTAGTTGTGGCGCACGGGCTCTAGAGCGCAGGCTCAGTAGTTGTGGCGCACGGGCTTAGTTGCTCCGTGGCATGTGAGATCTTCCTGGACCAGGGCTCGAACCCGTGTCCCCTGCATTGGCAGGTGGATTCTTAACCACTGTGCCACCAGGGAAGCCCAAAAAAGGAAACTTTAGAAAGGAACTTTATGAGTGGCCAATCTGGATAAAATTGGAATAACTTTAATTTAGTAAATGAATTTTAATAACCAAAGTAAGCTGGTGCAAAGTTAAAATTTGGTTTTTCTCTCCGTTAAAAGACAAAGTTTTCTTAGATTATTGGTCTGGTCTTAATGATAAATTGTAAACAAGGGTTTTCTTTACTTTTAATGCAATCTGTCTGGAAAAACAAAGATTTTTACAACTATATAACCATCTATATTTGCCTGTGACATCTTTAATTGTTATTTTGGTTAAATGGATAACTAAGCATTATTTCACAGTGACCCCTAATCCAATTTGACCAAGTGTTTTAAAATTTTTTGATATTTTTGACAAACTTCCCCAAATCAAATTCTGTTCTTTTTACTTAGAACTAACTTTGAGATATGTTTCAGAGGGCCCCTGAAATATCTCAAAGATTTGTTCTCTCTCCTTATAAAAAAGGGTCGTTAATTAACTTTATTTGATATGTTAAAGTACATGGGCAAGAAAGACTAAGACTTCTTTATAGGCATATAAGTGTTTCAGAAACTGTGAAGTTCCTAGAAATCTGATATTTCTGGTAAAGGTTATCAGTCAATTCTATTTATTGTCTTAAAATGTTGTATACCACAAAGGAAATAACCTAATTTCCTTTGTCAATCGCATTGTAATCAGCTCTTTAACCATGTCATTTTAAGTTTTTTGTCGTTTCTAGACAGTTATTGTTTTACATTGATGCTTTTACAAACATGTTTCATCTTCAGAGAGATTCAAGTAAAGGACTCTGACACAATCTAGAGTACAGTATTCTAATGAACTTTCAGATCATACCGTTGAACTGGGAAAGAATTTATGAAACTCTAATGAAGAAACTGATGGCTTCATATAACTGCTAACAAAAGATAAAGACCAAGAATTTATTCCATGGGACTGAATGAACTGATGGGGATGATTACAATATTTATGACTTTTTTTTTTTAAACCTTGCTGGTTCATTTATGTTTTGCTCTTCCAGGTTTAAAGAAACCTCCTCTCTCAAGCTGTCTATGACTTGCAGCAATTTGATAAAGTACACCTTTGTAAACAAAGATGAAACATTTATCTTATTCTCCCTACCCGATCCCTCTAGAATTCGGAAACTCTTAGTATTTTTATTTTTATTTCAACATAGTTATTTGCATAAGTTCAATAAGAATCTGTTCTCCTTATTACAGGACACTATTGGAAATGTTGTATTACCAAGGCTTTGACTGGAGTGTCATATTTGAGAGAAACAGACTCAGATGTGACCCGACAGCTTTAAGGAAGTAAAATTGACTTTATAGAGCCAATAAGACTCTTGGAAATAGCCACTTGGTACCTTGGTTACATGGTTCCCAGCAGCGTAACCAGCTTAGTAAGGAAGGTAACTTCCTGGAAGGTGCAGAAAACTCAAGACATTTTGGGGACCTCAAGAAGAGAAGAATTCACCCACATCTGTAGGTACTGCAGGCAAAGTCTGATAGCCATCCTTTGCTTGTCTTTCCTTGCCTTGAGAGGTCTTTAAAAGTTCAATCTGGGATTCCCTGGTGGTGCAGTGGTTAGGACTTGGTGCTTTCACTGCTGTGGCCTGGGTTCCATCCCTGGTCAGGGAACTAAGATCCTGCAAGCCATGAGGCATGGTCAAAAAAAAAAAAAAAAAAATTCAATCTGAGATTCCTTATGAAAAGTTTCAGCAAATCCTGTTTTAAAAAGCCTGTATGGTCAATTGTTATTGTTGTTACATGTATATAAATAATCAGATCAAGTTTTTTGAAACCAGACATTTTGCAAACAAGTTAGTCTTAATTAGACTATCTTTGGTAGAAATGAGGGTGTTTTGAGAGAGAAGAATTATGTTTCCGTAATATACCTTTGTGGATATTAGGTTCCAGTACTCAGTTGTCTGTGAGGTTTTGTTATTTATCTGTAAACTGGACTAGATCCTGAATTCTTCTGGTTTCCTCCAATATCTGGCTATAATTCTCCACACTAACATTTTCAGTTCTTCTCCCATTTTTTAAAAACTTGGAATCATTGAGAACTAAAACTGCCCTTTTTCCAAAGTCATGGGAACTAAAATTGGACAACTTGATATAAACCTCAGAGAAATCACCATAACATCATGGCTGTATAGACAATCTTTGTACCTTTTGTATCTGAGCCACTCAGAAAGTTTACCTAAACACCCGATGACAGCATCAGAGACATTGCAAAACATGCTTTGGACCTGACATCTAGAAATCAGCTGGCTCCACTCTGGACTCGGCGCCTTATTGCGATCCGGATTACAACTAGTGATTCTAATTATGGTTCTGATTTGTTCTCTCTTTGCTGTTTTAAACAGTTTGTGCTTTGTATCTTTTGCTGTTGTGCTATGATACCTTACACAGGAATAATGGTAGCTTGAGGTCTTGAGATGATTAACCACTCCTATAAGACCCCTCCCGATGAAGATACATGCCTATTTTGAAGACTCACATCCTGGATGGCTTCGTGCTGCTCTTATGGGGCCATAAACTCTCAAAGGGCATACCTCTCACACAGCCACCTCTTTACCCCTCAGTGAGGCATGCTTTCTGAGAACGAGCCTTCCCAGAAGCAAGGGAGTTGATACTGATGCCAAATAACCAAATGGTTGACCATCAGTGCTTTCTAATGGAAGATCTCAGTCAAAAGAAGGAAAATAAAAATGGAGTTGGTATCGTTAAGAGAGCTCTCCAAAATGGAGCCAGGAGGCCAGTAAGGAAGTGTGACCTGTGCACATTAGCCTGGATGGAATCTGACCTTTTGACCACTTATTGTCCAAAGAAGGCATCCAGAACATCTGCCAGAAACTCAAGATACTTATCAGACTGTTACCCTAAAATAACCCATGACAGCCTGTCTTCTTATCAGATCCCTACCCTAAAACAACTCATGATCCTTAAAGACAAACATTTCCTGGCCCAAGCTGGAGTCCGTCACAGTTCTCACCAGGCAACTTTAACAACCTTCTGGCTTTTTGTCTTTATAAGGCCCTGAGTCTTTCTCTTCCCCAGAACACTTTTTTGGTTTTACCTGAATC
Source organism: Eubalaena glacialis (assembly GCF_028564815.1). Classification (NCBI taxonomy): domain Eukaryota; kingdom Metazoa; phylum Chordata; class Mammalia; order Artiodactyla; family Balaenidae; genus Eubalaena; species Eubalaena glacialis. Next base: position 155,824,671 of record NC_083720.1, on the reverse strand, counting down.
TATGTCTCCCAAATTGTGATTCTTAAGGCCCCCAAAATCTCTTTTCTTAGTTACTGACTTCTGCATTGTTTTTTGGATGACTCTAGTCATCCTAAATCCACACAGAGGAAAGAAATAGTCCCTTAATTGAGCCATAATTCACAACATGAGTACCCCTTCCCTTGAAATTTGTGTCCTAAGAGTTTCTTTTCTGTTTCTTATGGGTCTGCCGTAATAGTTACAACTGAGCAAATATTACTTGTTGATGGCTGTTCCAGAGTTTTACCAAAAGACTTTGCAAAGCTCCTACTTGTATAACGAAGTTTAAATTCCAGGTAAAGTTTTTTTTTTTTTTAATTTTTAAATTTTTAATTTTTTGGCCACACTGCACGGCATGTAGGATCTTAGCTCCCCAACTGGGGATTAAACCCACACCCCCTGCACTGGAAGTGCAGAGTCTTAACCACTAGACCGCCAGGGAAACCCCCAGGTAAGGGGTTTTAATTCTCTTGAGACGCCCATCTATGGGAATAAAACAAAACATCAACAACTACAAAGCAACAAAGAAAGGCTACTTCATACAACAAATGGCAATTCACCATAGCAAATAAATGAATGAAAATGGATTGCTGAATGGCTGCTATGTTTACAGAACTTTCTTTGCTTGGAAAGGAAAAAGATTTTGAAAAACAAAGGTAACTATTTCGTTCCTAAATGATGAATAAGAGATCTGCATATTGCTTTGGTTTTCTCCAAAGCAGAGCCTGAGGCAAGGGCTTGAGCAGAGGCAGTTTCTTTGGGAACTGGTCCCAGGAGGAGGTGAGGTGATGAGACGGGCAGGGAGGGAGGAAAAGCCAAAATCAGGGTTCCTTATGGAGGTCAAGGCTGTAGACAAGTGGGGATTCCACTTGGATGGTTCCAGGAGGGTGTGGGGTGTTTTCAGAATCATCTTCTGAAAAACAGGATGCTGGGGCATTTATCCATGAGAACTCCCCTCCTGGCTTTGTGCTTCCATGTCTGCCGCCATCTTTAACTATTGAGTAAGAAAAATGGGAACAGTTGGGTTGGGGCGTAGGGTGGGGATTGCGGCAGTTCTAAGATTTGAGGGTAATGCGAAAGAAGGAAAGGGACCGCTCCTCAGCAGATTACAGGTGGCCTTTTGCTTGAAACCAATGCTGTGTGGCTGAATGAATAAAGTAAATTCCCCTCACTTTCTAAATTATGCCCAACACCAGCTCTTGCTAATTCTTCCCTTTGCTCCATCTCACGGGCTCACTCTCTACCCCCTAATCTTAGACCAATAAAAGGACCAGAGACATGGGTTTTTATGTTGACAGTCAAGTTATTTTTGATATTCCTTTAATATTCTTTTAGGACAAATCTGAGAAAAAAAGGTTATTTTGTCTCCCACGTTTTCAGTATTTTTACTTCTACAGATTGGATGGTTTGGAGGGTTTCCTTCGGCCCAGGATTGGGCATGATTCCTGTCTTCTAAGCATGGACATCAGGCAGCTTTGCCTCTAGCATTTTCTCTCTGTAACCCATGGGTACACAGAGTTATGTGCTTGAGGACCTGTGAAGAGTTTAGAAGAGATTACCACAAAGCATTGCCTGTAGCCATATGGTCTCCTCTTTTCACCTGCTCTAATGTCTGAGGTTCTCACCGTGAGATTTCTTTGCGTTAAAGTATATTTCTAGAAGGTCTGTATAAAATATCCAGTACATAAGCTATATTGGGAACAGTAAGTACTATATTGGTTATAGAAGTTTTAAATCTGATCACGAAGAAAACATTTTCAGTATGGGGTAAGCATCAGGTTGACAAATTGGTTTTCAATTGGCAACGTTTAAGTGTTGGCAAGATGCTGACCAGAATATAACTAGTCCTAAATCTCATAATACTTTCTATTGCAAAAATGAATGAGGGCTTCCCTGATGGTGCAGTGGTTAAGAATCCACCTGCCAATGCAGGGGACACGGATTCGAGCCCTGGTCCGGGAAGATCCCACATGCCGCGGAGCAACTAAGCCCGTGCGCCAGAACTACTGAGCCTGCGCTCTAGAGTCCGTGTGCCACAACTTCTGAGCCCACGTGCCTCAACTACTGAAGCCCGTGTGCCTAGAGCCCGTGCTCTGCAACAAGAGAAGCCACCGCAATGAGAAGCCCGCGCACCACAACGAAGAGTAGCCCCCGTTCACCACAACTAGAGAAAGCCCGCGTGCAGCAATGAAGACCCAACACAGCCAAAAAAAAAGAAAGAAAAGAATGAGACTACATGTGTTTGAGGGGCCGTCATTGTAGCTACTGTCCTGGCTGAAGGAAACAAGCGTTTCTTAGGTTAGCTTAGGATTTCTCTGATGCACTGAATTCAAATCTTTGAATAATCAGCTCTCGTGTTGCTCAGATAAGCCACTGAATTGACACTGCGTAGAAGATCTAAGTGGAATGTTATTTAAAAAAAAAAAAGACAAAATTTTTTTGCTTCTAAAATATCTAATTTTTCTAATTTATAGTGAAAACAACATTTCCTTATTTCTTTCAGTAGTATGGGGACCAGTAAGTGAAGATCACTTCTCAGCCGAAAGGCTTGAAGAGAGTAGAATAAATTATTTAGCTGTATTCTTTGTAAACACACACTTAGTTGAATAACCACGTGGAGGAAGAGGAGCTATTAAGTATTTTCTGCTTCCAGACACTCTGGGCCAGCACACCAGGAACTATTGCTACCTCTCCTGCTGACAAACCCCCGTCCAGAAAATAAGCAATAGCCTGAGGTATCTGTAAAAACCCCCGTGGAGTACAGGGATGTAGGATGTGGTTTAGGTGATTTCCCAGCTCTTATAACATTTTCATGCTGCTTATACGTCTGTAAAACTGCATTGATGTTACAATTTATTATAGTCATAAAATCAGAATTTTCGGGTGGATCAAGATCTTCGAAATTACAATCAATTTTAAACACCTTCATTTCTTTTGATGAAGAAGTTGATGTGTACAGACATTAAGTTAATTTTCCCATATCGCGAATTAGTGAGCCAAGACTAGAAATGAAGCTTCTGACTTCTGATGACATAAATTGATCACTTTAGATGGTGAGAGAAATAGGAAAAGCTGTCTCTCTGTGTGGTTCTTTGTGCCTCTCAGCGGTGGGTAGGGAGGGGGATGGAGCTTCTGCCCTGGCTCCAGGGGCCTCAAAGCAACGGTTTAGAAGTTAGTCCAATAAATAATGTTTTCTAGAAAGAATACTTTCTCACAGACATTGTTTGGAACCCTGGGCACATTATTATCGTTTAAAAATTGTCTGCACTGCATCATAACAGGTGACTTGGCAACATTAGAGTTTGGATGCTGCAGTGCTAACTTTGTGCTCTCAAAGCGATGTCACCGTCACCATTTTATTAAACATGTACGTCCACCTAACCAAGCTCATTACATATTGTATCCTGGAAAAAAAAAGAAAAAAGAAATAAAAATAAAAACTGTCTGCAGACAAAGTGGGATGACTGCCACTGCCTGGTAATCAGGGTGCGACAGGTGACCAGTAAATTAATAATGTGCATTTAAGTTCCACTTCAATACAGCAGCCTAACTGCTGCTAATCATTAGATGAGATTCAGGCCAGAAGAACTATGAAGAGGGGATGGAAACGGGGTTTAAGCATGAATCCTGCGTCTGTTACATAATGAATTTCTTTCCCCAGAGACATTCAAGGTCCCTTTGTGGCTGAGGAGTTGTAAGAATATCCAGATCTGAGACTGAGAGAATAAATATTTGTTTTTCTCATACAGTGTACAAGCTCACCCTCTTATACACTGTAACACCATGCAAATGTGCTCTTGGAACAGAGCAGTTAAATCTTTGGGTTGTTCCCCTTGCCTCTTACCGAGTTATTTGCTGCCTGCTACTGTGGATATGAAAGCAGAAGTTGACAAGTCCAATATTGTTAGGCAGGACACTCACACTTCTAGCAAACAAACTGTCCCAAACACAAATCCACTCTAACGTTTACCAAAGTTCAGCTTCTGTTCCAGCTGAAACAAGAGCCTTGGTAAGAGACACAGAGGGGCTGATTGGCTGGGCAGGGTGGGCAGGGTCCATAAAAGGCAGCTGTGGAACATCTGGGGGGCAAAGACATCACCCGGCCAGAGGCAAAGCTCAGGGCTCCTCTGACAGCACGTCTTCACCATGAGTGGGTGCCCATTTTTAGGAAGCAGCTTTGGGTGAGTGTTTACCTCTATCCTAAGTATGGGTAAGCTCTTAGGAATGTCAAGTATGAACGCTAATTTCGGAATTTCAAAAGCAAGGGTGAACGCTGTCACCCTTCTTCCCTTGTTTAATAATCTACTTTGAAAAGTTGGCAATAAGAATTCTCGTCACTCTTATTATTAGTTACTGTTCTTTCTCAAGCTCTGTTTTTTTCTTCTCACTTTGTCATCTGCAGATATGCTTTTAAAAACCTCTCTGTACAAGGCAGTGAAGAAGACAAATCACAAATGGGTGTGAATAGAGCCAGTAAAGGGGGACTTATCTATGGGAACTACCTGCAAGTAAGTGGCCGAGTCCTTACAAGGAGTAGCTTTCATTGCTAGGCGCTAGGTGACATTTTCATGTTTGGGTTTTTGTTTGTTTGTTTGTTTGTTTTCTCAGTCGCCAAATAGTTTTCTGGACCTAAAGATATCTCTTTTCATACACACGTATGCTTTTTCAAGTTTTGTTAGAACAGTTCAGGAGACTCGTATGTGAAGATTCACCTGCCTGACAGAAGTACAATAAAAGCAGAGAATGCAGAATCCAGGCCGAGGAGCACATGGGATAAAATAAAGCGCAGATAACGGCAGGCATTGCACAACTTGTATACCTGAGACCTGGTTCCTGAATCCCAGCCTAGATAATTGCAGATGTAGCCAGAAAATTTTCTCTTTTAAATTCTTTATCGTAAACTAGAAATGTTGAAGGCGTATGTTTAGATGAAAGAAAGATGTTACAAAGAGGTATTTGGAGATTATTTTTATCTCTCGTTTTTTTTTTTTTGGCCGTGCCACGCGGCATGTGGGATCTTAGTTCCCCGACCAGGGATTGAACCCATGACCCCGAGGTGGAAGCGTGGACTCTTAACCGCTGGATTGCCAAGGAAGTCCCTGGAGATTATTTTTAAGACGCGAAGTGATTAGAGCCCTTGATGCCCTTGTTGGTGGGTTTCTAAGGATGAGCTGACAGGCAATGTTAAGATCTTATTAGAATCGACTCTTTAGGAGAATAAAAGAGCAGCGGACACACAGTAGGCTGAGGAAGCTGTGAAGCTTTTATGGCACTCGCTCCAAGAGATGGAAGGGACGTGACTTCTCAGTGAGGGTAACAGCATTTGTTATGATAGAGTCCTACCAAATATACTTTCTTCTGAAAAGAATAAAACTCATAAATTCAACTCACTCTTTATGAAGAGACAGTAATTGTTTAAAAGAAAGTAGATGGGTTCCTGAGCATTTGGGATTTGGGGGACTTTTTTCAGTATTGTATTCTATTTATTAAAGTTGGTAAAAATCTAGTTTTGCAATTTCAAAATCAGTCTTTCTTTTTGTAATCTTTTTTCCAGCTTTATCAAGAGATAATTGACATATAACGTTGCATAAGTTTAAGCTGCATGCACGTTGATTTGATACACTTATATATGGCCCAGTGATTACCACCAGAGCATTAATTAACCCCTTGTCATGTCACATCACAGCCACTTCTTTGTTTTGCGGTGAGAACACTTAATATCTAGTATGTAATGCATTGTCATTAACCATAATCACTATGCTATACGTTAGATCCACGTAACTTATTCATCTTGTAACTGGAAGTTTCTACAAAATCAGTTTTTCTATTTTTTTGCTTAAAGTTGGAAAAAGTTTTGAACGCTCAGGAACTTCAAAGTGAAATAAAAGGAAATAAAATCCATGATGAGCATCTTTTCATCATAACTCATCAAGGTAAGTTGCACACAAGGTTGGCCGGTAACTCTTCATAGTAATTTTCCATCAGTGACGAGGAAAGATACCACACTTTGACCTGTAAGACGGCGGAGGACTAAGGGATCACCTTTGTTAGGATGCTGCGAATACTTTGCTGTCAGATAAATTATCATAGGACCTCCCTCTGCGATTTGTAGCAGTCTTCTTTCTGCTACCTCCGTGCTTGCTGGATCAGTTAGGACTCTGTCCTAAACCCAAGGGGGCTTTCTATCTCTTGGAATTCACAAAGAATTTGCAAGCTAAGATGTCACTATTTTTCAACTTGGAACGTTAGAAGACATTTTCAAGAAACAAATCCCTCACATTTACTGTAACTTTACATACCCTACAGAGAGCTGGTACTAAACAGGAATGTGAATTTTGTCTAAAATGTGTGTTCCTACTCTCCACACTTCTGACTTCTGGGTAGTGGTTTTTAACGTAGAGTCCTTGACTTTGGAAGTTTAGGAAGTCCCTGAACTCTTTGAAATTTTGTGCAAAATTTCACAAACGTGTCTTTCAGAGGTCTGTGACCCCCAAACCTTTAGATTTCCTCTAAGATTGTTGGTGTCATAATACTGCCCTCTGGCTGACCAGGGCCCAGTGACTCATGCGGGTCAGTGCTGCGTTTCTAGATGTTTCCTTGTCCTATCAATTCTTTGTGCCTTTTCCTCAAATGATTGTTTTCTTCACGGACTGGCTAATATGATCGTCTCCTTTGAGTTAAAAAAAATTAAAAATGGAAAATAATGGGGCTAATGTGTTACTTCTCCTGTTTTTTATGTTGACATTTTTATCAGTGGCTCGAAGGCAAAATCAGCAGGGGAGGAATCACCGCAGGGCAGCACACGTTGGGAATCAGAAATTTGTTTCGAATCCCATCTCTACCATTAAAGATGGTGTAACCTCGGTCAGGTTTCTTGACCAGTATTTCTCGCCATTTCCCCCCCTATACAATGGAAAGAATGATTGTTTCTTCTCACGCATAGAGTTGTTGTGAGGATGACATGAGTAACGCGCACTGCACACTGAGCTCAAGGTAGAGCACGCAGTCAGCACACAACCAATGGTAGCACCTGTCGTCTGATGGGGAGACTTTCCTTCCATCAGAACACGTGGCAGTGGGTCATGGGACCAGCTACGCAAAGTTAAACCTGAAAACGTGACTCACAAACTGATCCAAAAATATCTGGTTTGCTCTTTTTGTCCAAATATGGAAAATAGATTTCTGAAAGTCTCCTTAAATGTAATTTAAAGGTATAATTTGATCCCCTTCATCAGTACAGAAGCACAGCGTGTGCCCAAACAGAAAGCACTAGCGATCACTGAGATGATTGGTTTCCGTGCTCCTCTAATGACTACACTGGCTGCTTAGTTCATCCATTTATATAATAATCACCCAGCATTTATCTTATGCCAAGCACTGTGCTAGGAACTGAGGGAAACAGATGAGTATGACAGAGTTTCAGCCTGTTCACAGCTTGTCCTCCCCATAGAGTCCAGTCCCTAGAAACAAATACGTTGTCATACGCATTAGGTTAATGAGTATTAGGGTCTCACGCTATAGAAGTTTAGTATCACTTCCACTTCTCCACACACCTCCAGCTTCCACATGGGAAGTTAGATTACGTGCTGTATCCTCAAAGACATTAACAATATTTTGTTGAGAGAAGTCAATTGGAAAATAACGTAAAGCATATGGATAACACGCCTGACATATTCAAGCACTGAATAAAAGGAGGCTGTTATAACTTTATCACTAATATTTGTTTGTAGCATAAAATGGGGCTATATTGGCCTTTATTGATTTTTAAGTTACATTTTGATTTCTCTTTCAGTGTGTTAACCGTGTCTTTCATATAATTATGGTCAAAAGGCTCCCATCACTTTCCAACTGACAATGATTTTCCCCTCGCAGCTTATGAACTCTGGTTTAAGCAGATCCTCTGGGAATTGGATTCTGTTCGCGAGATCTTTCAGCATGGCCACGTGAGTTGCTATGTCACAATATTGTTTTCATACTTTTCTTGGAGAATGTAGAAAGTATTATTAATGGGAAAAGTTTAACACCAAATGGTGGAATTATAACTTAACGGGGGAAAAAAGTTTGTAGCGGAGAAGAGTTTAGTCACATCTTCCCAGCCTCGTCATCAACTTGCTTCAAGGTTCCTTTCAAATTTTAGTTCCAAACCCCTTGCTTAGAACTCCATATTTTCCCCTTAAAAAAAAGTTATGACGAACGACGGTGGGTTGCCAGGACAGCTAATGCAGATTCTTTCATCAGGAGGTACCAGAATTGTATTTCTAATGACCGTTTGCATGGGAAGACAGGAGCAATGGTGAGGAAAGGGAGACGGGGAGAAGGAGGAGGGGAAAGAGGGAGGAGATGCTGAGGAGGACCGGGGTGGGGGGCGGCGAGGGCAGAGAGGGGCGCCCCGCGAAGCTCCCGCAGCCTCCCTCCCAGCCTGCATCCTGCCCACACCTTCCTCCGCCCTTGGAGGACACAGGACCCGGCCTTGGGTCCCCCAGCTCGGAGCCCCTGCGCCAAGGGGGCTGGGAGGAGAGAACATCCATCCTCGGACAGTGCCCTGCTCGTGCCTGTGAACGCAGACCCCGTCCATCTCAGCGGCAACTCCCGCCTCAGGATGGAGCCCAGGGACCCAGGGGTCTGCTTAACCTGCACGCACGAGACCCCATGTTCTCTTGGACTTTATTCCTTAAAGCAAAACTAACAGAGACATTTGCTAAGGAATCGGTGGGAGTTGTGGTCCAGAATTTACCGAAAACTTGCTTCCATATAGTTTTCTATTTTGAAAGAAAAAAATGATTTTGAGGTTGCAGGCGTTCCTTGTACACAATTCAGAGCTGCTATTAGTTCAATGTCGACCTAAGGCACATTTTCGTGCAAAGGTTCCTCCTTAGAGGAGAGATGGCATGAACAGGAACCCATTGTTGTTCATACTCTATTGAGCATCTCCCAGAACTGAGGACTGATTCCTGCGTCATTTCCTCCCCCCAGGTCAGGGATGAGAGGAACATGCTGAAGGTGGTAACCCGAGTGCACCGCGTGGGGGTCATCCTCAAGCTCTTGGTCCAGCAGTTTTCCGTCCTGGAGACCATGACAGCCTTGGACTTCAACGACTTCAGGTGTGCACGCGGCTTTGCCAACACGCAGGGGTTACCCTCCCATTGTGACGGGCTGGACAGAACGTGTGTGTTGTGTTGTGTGACGTTAGGAGCCTGTCCTGCTGACACTTTGTCACTGGGAGCACTTGGGAATCATCACCACACACATTTAAGCAGCTATTGAAAATGTTTCATCCCTTCCTTTTACGTATGAACATAACACCATCCATGAATTTCAATTCATCGTGTGTGCCCAATTTTTATCCCAGAAGGATTTTAGACAACTTACCAAAATGTCTAAAAAGGCTGATATAATACACATAACTAAATTTAAATGATTAAAAACTGAAAATAAAAGAGAAACAGGAGTGATATATACAGAAGCATGTCAGCAAAAGTGTCAGTATAAGTTATGGATTAAACTATAAATTTTATTTTTTAATATTTTTTAATTTTTATTTTATATTGGAGTATAGTTGATTAACAACTATACTCAGGTGTGTTAGTTTCAGGTGTACAGCTAAATGATTCAGTTATACATATACATGTATCTATTCTTTTTCAAGTTCTTTTCCCATTTAGGTTATTACAGAATATTGAACAGTTGAACTATAAATTTTAGAGGTACATATCCAGAAAGACATCTATCTATCTATGAAATCTTTTTTCATAACCAAAATTTGAGAAGAAATCTTCCTAAGAGCATCAGGTGCATTTACTGATGGAACAGACAGTGTCTTCTACATATTTGACGATCAATTGAAAACTGGTAGAATTCCTTTGTAGTATATTTAACAACTTGAAGTCTTAGTACCAGTTAGACGAAGGAAATTTGTAAGGATGTGAGAGCTATGTGGGGTGGGAGTACTCACACTTTGTGATGCCCTATTTTGTGCTAGTCAACATCCCATTCATTTTACTTGTAGGGTCTCACCAGTGCTCATAATAATACTAGGTAGTGAGATTAATGAATTGAACTTTAATGGGAAATGGCATAATATATATTTTTTTGACCGCATGGCTTGCAGGATTTCCCCCACCAGAGATTGACCCCGGGCCACGGAAGTAAAAGCGCTGAGCCCTAACCACTGGACTGCCAGGGAATTCCCTTGAATAATACTTATAAAGAAGCCTTTAGCACTATTGAATGAAAAATATCTCTCAGTGTTCACCTGTCTTTATCTTAGGAAAAGCTTAGTATACACACATACATGTACGTGTCTGCATGTGTATGTATAAGTTTACATGTAAACACACACACACAGATAAACACACACATACATACACATATGACCTTCCACAAACTATACAAACGTCAACTGACAGTGACAATGATGGCTAGGAGGTCGTCGTCCTGATTTCGGTGAAGTCCAAGTCCTGGTCCAACGCTAGGCAGTTATGTGTCTGTGTTTGGTGATGCCTGGGAGAGTCACACTGACCACCTTTCCCAATAGAAGAGACCCTTGCGGCGACTGACCTTGACAATAATCTCCTCCCTCCTCTTCTGCCCTCCCCCACCTGTTCTCACAGAGAGTACTTATCCCCAGCATCAGGCTTCCAGAGTCTGCAGTTCCGACTGTTAGAAAACAAGATAGGGGTTCTTCAGAGCTTGAGGGTCCCTTACAACAGAAGACACTACCGTGATAACTTCAGGGGAGAAGACAACGAGCTACTGCTGAAGTCCGAGCAGGAAAGGACCCTCCTGCAACTGGTGGAGGTGTGTGTGCAAAGGCCACTGGGAATGCCTAACTCAGCACACCTAGTTACTTGAGCTTTTGCGACACCCGGATTTTAAAATTCATATCAAAGTTGGGTCACATTCATTGTAAATAAGAGAAGAATGATTTTATAGAAATACTTCAGCTGGTAAATTCCACTAATTAAAATATTAAAAGCTCTCTTGAGAACTTTAGAGATACTTATATAATCAATGATATGTTAATATTTAATAACCTCCTTATCTTATTATAACAATCCTTTTAAATATTCTTGCTAAGCAACATTTGATTAGCTGATTTTTAAATTGGGTATGGTTATTTATTGAATCAGCTTTATTTCTTTAAAATATTCCATTATTGAAAAGTTCCACGAGTTGTGTTGAAAATGTTTCTTAATTTGTGTTTCTTAATTTGTTGAAAATGTTTCTTAATTTGTGTTTCTTAAGTTGTGCTTCTTTATTAAACTAAGTCACTAAGATTCTATCCTTCAGAATTTTTCTGCTTCATATCTTAATTCTGTGTGGGTCTGTAAATGGCCTTGAGGAATTATTAATTTGTTTTTGCATAAGTAAATTATTAAATAAGGATTGTATAGTCTTGATTTCCTTGACAAAGTCTTTCCCTTTGCAAATTAAATTTTTATTTTAGTGAATTATACTCTGCTCACTAATCCCCTGGGCATTGTAAGTGTAGATTTAGGTTAATAAATTATAGGTAATGCTATTTAATGGCTTATAAAGATAGAGAGAGAAAGAATCAGAAAACTAATTTCAAAACCAAAAATAGGCTAAGTGAGAACCCACAGAGATGCATGGATTCGGTTTTATTTCTAGATTAAAAATCCTGTGGCATCTTAAAATAACTGAGCAGTCAGTTGATTTCAAAGTTGCTAAGTATACGATGTCCCTGCACTTAGAAGAAATCATATCTTATACATGTCATGATTCCTTCAGCTCCTAAGACATAAACTATTTTGAGAATAAACCAGAAGCCCTCATTAAAAGAATGCATATATATGTTCATAGATTTATAGAAAAAAATTGGGATTTCTGTAATAATATATTTCTTAATAAAGAGTAAATATCTTTAATGTGATTTCCTTTAAGATTAGGAGAATAAAATATTGCTATTTTATAAATGAAGAAATTGAAAGGAAAGAGAAATATTTACACACACAAAAAACTTAGGATGTATGTTTCTCAAAACCATGAAAATTTTCTGTTTCAAGTTCATAAATGTTTGTTTCAAAATTTTAAATTTTACAATGTATTTACTTGAAAAATATTTATTACAGGCATGGCTGGAAAGAACCCCAGGTTTAGAGCCACATGGATTTAACTTCTGGAGAAAGTTTGAAAACAACATTGTCAAAGGCCTGGAAGAAGAATTCACAAGAATTCAGGTATTTGTGAAGCCATAAGTAAACATAGGTTTGCTACAGGAGGAAGTACTGGGAATTTCATTTTAAACATTTTCTCTTAATCTTTCATTTTCCTTATGTTCTTTTACAAATGCATCTGCTTGGAATAAATTACATGATTGATTTAATTTTACTGATGTGCAATAAAAATTAAATGAAGAAGTTGATTGTAGGCAAGACTTTGAATAGATGAGACTAATAGACCTTTCTCATTTTTATTGAAAATATCATGTTATGACCAGTTCTAGACAGAAGTGGGCTCACAGAGGACCAGTGATCCAATACATTAAGCCATATAACTTTCCTTCACTCTGATGTGTCTGCTGAGTTCTTCCTATTGGCTCTCAGACAATGTCAAGTTTCTCTCAGTTAAAAAAAAATATTGTAGGTTCCTCAATTTCCCTCACGTTATGGGTCCCATATCCTTTCTTCATGACCAAATTTCTTGAAAGAGTTGTTTCAATTCTACACCTTGAGAGGCTGTGCCATGAGGTGTTTAAAGCAGGGACCTGATGTCACAGTCATGGGTCAAGTCCACCCGTCCCTGCTTGGTGACCGTGTGCCATTGAACCCCTCCTGCTACCTAATCTCTCTTTGCTTCACTCCCTTCATTGGCAAAATGGAAAATACGAGTATCTACCTCATAGGATTACTGTGAACATTACATGAGATTCACATTTGCAGAGTATTTAGAACAGCAGTCAGCATGGTTATTTCTTTTTCTCCATCTAATTCTCGCCCCGGTTCAGTCTGCCTTCCTTCCCGTCATTCACAAATGGCCACCGGTACCTAAATCCAATGGCCATTTTTATCTCCATTTTACTTCATTTCCTACTGGCTTTACTACTAATGACTACTTACACTTTCTTGAACATTTTTCCCCACGGTTTTGGTATCAACATTCTGTCTTCAGCTAGTTTTCTGACCCTTGTTTCTCTGTCTCCTTTTCACAAGGCATGGGCTCAGATCCCTTGCATTCCCTCTCTGTCATCTTCCACCAGTGAACTCATTTATATCCACTGATTCAGCATCTGCTAAGACACCAGTAATTCTCGACTGTTTATCTCTAGCTTAGTTAGCTCCTTGAATTTCCTTTTTTTCTTTCTTTTTTAAAAAAATATTTATTTGGCTTCTTCAGGTCTTAGTTGGGGCAGGAGCTTTTGTTGCGGGGCGTGGGCTCTTCCTTGAGGTGCACGGGCTTCTCTCTAGCTGTGGCTCCCGGGCTCCAAAGCGCATGGGCTCAGTAGTTGTGGTGCACGGGCTTAGTTGCCCCACGGCATGTGGGATCTTAGTTCCCTGACCAGGGATCGAACCCACATCCCCTGCATTAGAAGGCGGATTCTATGTTATTTTATTTTTTACTTTTAATTTTTTTTACTTTTTATATTTTTAACATCTTTATTGGAGTATAATTGCTTTACATTGTTGTTAGTTTCTGCTGTATAACAAAGTGACTCAGCTATACGTATACATATGTCCCCATATCCCCTCCCTCTTGCGTCTCCCTCCCACCCTCCCTATCCCACCCCTCTAGACCGAGCTGGTCTCCCTGTGCTATGCAGCTGCTTCCCACTAGCTATCTATTTTACATTTGGTAGTGTATATATTATGTCCATGCCACTCTCTCATTTCATCCCAGATTACCCTTCCCCCTCCCCGTGTCCTCAAGTCCATTCTCTACGTCTGCCTCTTTATCCCTGTCCTGCCCCTAGGTTCCTCAGAACCATTTTGTTTGTAGATTCCATGTATATGGGTATTTGTTTTTCTCTTTCTGACTTATTTCACTCTGTATGACAGACTCTAGGTCCATCCACCTCACTACAGATAACTCAATTTCGTTTCTTTTCATGGCTGAGTAATATTCCATTGTACATATGTGCCACGTCTTCTTTATCCATTCATCTGTCGATGGACACTTAGGTTGCTTCCATATCCTGGCTATTGTAAATAGAGCTGCAATGAACATTGTGGTACATGACACTTTTTGAATTATGGTTTTCTCAGGGTATATGCCCAGTAGTGGGATTGCTGGGTCATATGGTAATTCTATTTTTAGTTTTTTAATGAACCTCCATACTGTTCTCCATAGTGGCTGTATCAATTTACATTCCCACCAACAGTGCAAGAGGGTTCCCTTTTCTCCACACCCTCTCCAGCATTTATTGTTTGCAGATTTTCGATGATGGCCATTTGACAGGTGTGAGGTTGATACCTCATTGTGGTTTTGATTTGCATTTCTCTAATGATTAGTGATGTTGAGCATCCTTTCATGTGTTTGTTGGCAATCTGTATATCTTCTTTGGAGAAATGTCTATTTAGGTCTTCTGCCCATTTTTGGATTGGGTTGTTTGTTTTTTTGATATTGAGCTGCATGAGCTGTTTGTATATTTTGGAGATTAATCCTTTGTCAGTTGCTTCAATTGCAAATATTTTCTCCCATTCTGATGGTTGTCTTTTCATCTTGTTTATGTTTTCCTTTGCTGTGCAAAAGCTTTTAAGTTTCATTAGGTCTCATTTTTTTTTTGTTTGTTTTTATTTCTATTTCTCTAGGAGGTGGGTCAAAAAGGATCTTGCTGTGATTTATGTCATAGAGTGTTTTGCCTATGTTTTCCTCTAAGAGTTTTATAGTGTCTGGCCTTACATTTAGGTCTTTAATCCATTTGGAGTTTATTTTTGTGTATGGTGTTAGGGAGTATTCAAATTTCATTCTTTTACATGTAGCTGTCCAGTTTTCCCAGCACCACTTATTGAAGAGGGTGTCTTTTCTCCATTGTACATTCTTGCCTCCTTTATCAAAGATAAGGTGACCATACGTGCGTGGGTTTATCTCTGGGCTTTCTATCCTGATCCATTGATCTATATTTTTGTATTTGTGCCAGTACCATACTGTCTTGATAACTGTAGCTTTGTAATATAATCTGAAATCCAGGAGCCTGATTCCTCCAGCTCCATTTTTCTTTCTCAAGATTGCTTTGGCTATTTGGGGTCTTGTGTGTTTCCATCCAAATTGTGAAATTTTTTGTTCTAGTTCTGTGAAAAATGCCATTGGTGGTTTGATAGGGATTGCATTGAATTTGTAGATTGCTTTGGGTAGTAGAGTCATTTTCACAATGTTGATTCTTCCAATCCAAGAACATGGTATATCTCTTCATCTGTTTGTATCATCTTTAATTTCTTTCACTGGTGTCTTAAGTTTTCTGCAAACAGGTCTTTTGTCTCCTTAGGTATGTTTATTCCTAGGTATTTTATTCTTTTTGTTGCAATGGTAAATGAGAGTGTTTCCTTAATTTCTCTTTCAGATTTTTCATCATTAGTGTTTAGGAATGCCAGAGATCTCTGTTAGTTTTGTATCCTGCTGCTTTACCGAATTCATTGATTAGCTCTAGTAGTTTTCTGGTAGCATCTTTAGGATTCTCTATGTATAGTATCATGTCACTGCAAACAGTGACAGTTTTACTTCTTTTCCAATTTGGATTACTTTTATTTCTTTTTCTTCTCTGTTTGCTGTGGCTAAAACTTCCAAAACTATGTTGAATAATAGCGGTGAGAGTGGGCAACCTTGTCTTGTTCCTGATTTTAGTGGAAATGGTTTCAGTTTTTCACCATTGAGAATGATGTTGGCTGTGGGTTTGTCATATATGGCCTTTATTATGTTGAGGTAAGTTCCCTCTATGCCTACTTTCTGGAGGTTTTTTTAATCATAAATGGGTGTTGAATTTTTTTCGAAGGCTTTTTCTGCATCTATTGAGATGATCATATGGTTTTTCTCCTTCAATTTGTTAATATGTATCACATTGATTGACTTGCATTTATTGAAGAATCCTTGCATTCCTGGGATAAACCCTAGTTGATCGTGGTGTATGATCCTTTTATGTGCTGTTGGATTCTGTTTGCTAGTATTTTGTTGAGGATTTTTGTATCTATGTTCATCAGTGATATTGGCCTGTAGTTTTCTTTTTCTGGGACATCTTTGTCTTGTTTTGGTATCAGGGTGATGGTGGCCTCGTAGAATGAGTGTGGGAGTGTTCCTCCCTTTGCTGTATTTTGGAAGAGTTTGAGAGGGATAGGTGTTAGCTCGTCTCTAAATGTTTGATAGAATTCGCCTGTGAAGCCATCTGGTCCTGGGCTTTTGTTTGTTGGAAGATTTTTAATCACAATTTCAATTTCAGTGCTTGTGATTTGTCTGTTTATATTTTCTATTTCTTCCTGGTTCAGTTTCGGAAGGTTGTGCTTTTCTAAGAATTTGTCCATTTCGTCCAGAAATTGTCCATTTTATTGGCATATAGTTGCTTGTAGTATTTTCTGATGCTGCTTTATATTTCTTCAGTGTCAGTTGTTACTATTCGTTTTCCATTTCTAATTCTATTGATTTGAGTCTTCTCCCTTTTTTTCTTGATGAGTCTGGTTAATGGCTTATCAATTTTGTTTATCTTCTCAAAGAACCAGCTTTTAGTTTTATTGATCTTAGCTATTGCTTCCTTCATTTCTTTTTCATTTATTTCTGAACTGATCTTTATGATTTCTTTCCTTCTGCTAACTTTGGGGTTTTTTTGTTCTTCTTTCTCTAATTGCTTTAGGATAAGGTTAGGTTGTTTATTTGAGATGTTTCTTGTTTCTTGAGGTAGGATTGTATTGCTATAAACTTCCCTCTTAGAACTGCTTTTGCTGCATCCCATAGGTTTTGGGTTGTCGTATTTTCATTGTCATTTGTTTCTAGGTATTTTTTGATTTCCCCTTTGATTTCTTCAGTGATCTCTTGGTTATTTAGTAGTGTATTGTTTAGCCTCCATGTGTTTGTATTTTTTACAGGTTTTTTTCCTGTAATTGATATCTAGTCTCATAGCGTTGTGGTCAGAAAAGATACTTGATACGATTTCAGTTTTCTTAAATTTACCAAGGCTTGATTTATGACCCCAGATATGATCTATTCTGGAGAATGTTCCATGAGCACTTGAGAAGAAAGTGTATTCTGTTGTTTTTGGATGGAATGTCCTATAAATATCAATTAAGTCCATCTTGTTTAATGTATCATTTAAAGCTTGTGTTTCCTTATTTATTTTCATTTTGGATGATCTGTCCATTGGTGAAAGTGGGGTGTTAAAGTCCCCTACTAGGATTGTGTTACTGTCGATTTCTCCTTTTATGGCTGTTAGCATTTGCCTTATGTATTGAGGTGCTCCTATGTTAGGTGCATAAATATTTACAATTGTTCTATCTTCTTCTTGGATTGATCCCTTGATCATTTTGTAGTGTCCTTCTTTGGCTCTTGTAATTGTCTTAATTTTAAAGTCTATTTTGCCTGATATGAGAATTGCTACTCCAGCTTTCTTTTGATTTCCATTTGCATGGAATATCTTTTTCCATACCCTCACTTTCAGTCTGTATGTGTCCCTATGTCTGAAGTGGGTTTCTTGTAGACAGCATATATATGGGTCTTGTTTTTGTATCCATTCAGCTAGTCTCTGTCTTTTGTTTGGAGCATTTAATTCATTTACATGTAAGGTAATTATCAATATGTATGTTCCTATTACCATTTTCTTAATTGTTTTGGGTTTGTTTTTGTAGGTCTTTTCCTTCTCTTGTGTTTCCTGCCTAGAGAAATTCCTTTAGCGTTTGTTGTAAAGCTCGTTTGGTGGTGCTGAATTCTCTTAGCTTTTGCTTGTCTGTAAAGGTTTTAGTTTCTCTGTCAAATCTGAATGAGAGATCCCTGCTGGGTAGAGTAATCTTTGTTGGAGGTTTTTCCCTTTCATCACTTTAAAGATGTCCTGCCACACCCTTCTGGCTTGCAATTTTTTTTTGAAAGATCAGCTGTTAACCTTAGGGGGATTCCCTTGTATGTTATTTGTTGCTTTTCCCTTGCTGCTTTTAATATTTTTTCTTTGTATTTAATTTTTGATAGTTTGATTAATATGTGTCTTGGCGTGTTTCTCCTTGTATTTATCCTGTATGGGACTCTCTGTGCTTCCTGGACTTGATTGACTATTTCCTTTCCCATATTAGGGAAGTTTTTAGCTATAATCTCTTCAGATATTTCCTCAGTCCCTTTCTTTTTCTCTTCTTCTGGGACCCCTATAATTTGAATGTTGGTGCATTTAATGTTATCCCAGATGTCTTGAGACTGTCCTCAATTCTTTTCATTCTTTTTTCTTTATTCTGCTCTGTGGTAGTTATTTCTACTATTTTATCTTCCAGGTCACTTATCCGTTCTTCTTCCTCAGTTATTCTGCTATTGATTCCTTCTAGAGAATTTTTCATTTCATTCATTGTGTTGTTCATCGTTATTTGTTTGCTCTTTAGTTCTCCTAGGTCCTTGTTAAATGTTTCTTGTATTTTCTCCATTTTATTTCCAAGACTTTGGATCATCTTTACTATCATTACTCTGAATTCTTTTTCAGGTAGACTGCTTATTTCCTCTTCATTGTTTGGTCTGGTGTGTTTTTACCTTGTTCCTTCATCTGCTGTGTAGTTCTCTGTCTTTTCATTTTGCTTAACTTACTGTGTTTGGGGTCTCCTCTTCGCAGGCTGCAGGTTCGGAGTTCCCGTTGTTTTTGGTGTCTGCCCCCAGTGGCTAAGGGTGGTTCAGTGGGTTGTGTAGGTTTCCCAGTGGAGGGGACTGGTGCCTGCGCTCTGGTGGATGAGGCTGGATCTTTTCTTTTTGGTGGGCAGGGCTGCGTCCAGTGGTGTGTTTTGAGGTGTCTGTGAACTTATTATGATTTTAGGCAAGGCTGGGCATGTTATAATTTAACCTTCTAGAAACGTTGTTTTTCCATCTTTATTTGTTTCTCCATACCTCCTTTTTATTATCTGTGGCTTCCTTAGGCTTCCAAAAATGCATCAGGCATCCACTACATAGAAGTCTGATTATCTCCTGTTGTAATTCACTTTCCAGTTCTTGCAGATTGGCTCTGTTAGGTCACTCTTCTGCTGCTCAGCAAAGCTGCTGACTGGTCCAATCAGCAGCTCATTTCCCCTGTTGTGTTAGTTTTTGGAATGGCCAGCCTCGGGGAAGGGATGTGTTAATTTCTTCTTTCTTGTAGCCATCCACAGGTTCAACAGGGTGGAAGGCGGATTCTTAACCACTGGATCACCAGGGAAGTCCTGCTCCTTGAATTTCAGATTCGATCCTTCTACCCCAGATAACTCTTTCCCTGTCTTCAGGTCTTGGTTCAAGGACAACTTCTGTGGGATGGTCTTACCCAACCTCTCTGCTACTATAAGTTATTATGGACAACACTGTTCCTTTACACCACTGCCTATGGTTGTAATTTAACTTTTTTCAGTGTTTCAGTCCCACCAGATAGAGATCAAGGGACTCAATTTTGCTCATGATTTTTATCTCTATCACATTAGCCTGACATTTACTGAACAAATCAATAATCAATTGGCTATAGTGTGCACACACATTCTTACCACACAGTGTGTTTGTTCTGATAAAGTGAAGACAGTTGGGGAAATGGATTTTTGCTCCAGCCCAAGTAATTGAGTTGTAAGTAGTGCATGTGTTGTAAGCAGGAAAATAAGAATTTCCTTAAACAAATCAATAGATACCAAATGAAAAAAAATATAACAGTGGAAAATATCTAAGGAATTGTATTTACAGAATATTGCACTGAAGATAGAATTTCAGTAGAATTAGTAGTATCTCTGACTAGGAATTCTTAATTTTTCCTAAGTGGAATTACTTTACTGCCTGTATTAAATAATTGCTGTCTAAAATTAGACCATTATTGACCACTTGTAGTTACCTCCAGCTTTGCCCATCTGAGTCCATTTCTCTTGATATTTATGAAGAGAGTATTTGGGTTTAACAAATCATTTAAACTTAAACAAAAGTATAGAACCAGTGGTATGAGGAAGGTCCTGTCTCATAAGCAGGAATTTCCAAGCTGCAGTATTAGATGATATAGTACATATCCTAAGTACACCCTTTCTGCACCCAGCTAGTTTTTCTCACAAGCAATGTTTTCTAAAATAAGGATCTCTTCTCTCTTGGGAATATTAATGCAGTATTTTCCCCAAAGGCCAAGGAAGAGTCAGAGGAAAAGGAGGAACAAAAGGCTGAATTTCAGAAGCAGAAAGAGGTGTTACTATCCTTATTTGATGAGAAACGCCATGAGCATCTCCTTAGTAAAGGTAGGCATTTCTATTCCGAGGATCCTTCCCCTGGAACGTAAGACCGTGAGATCAAAAAGTCAAACCTTACTTGGGGGGAAGAAATGCACACTGATATTTCCACTCATAGGAACAAGGAATTTTTCATTTGTCGTGGAAGTTAAGTATTTTCTATACCAGGTTTTTCTTTTTTTTTAAGTGACTTAAAATATATTTAATAAACCTTATTTTATAATTCTAAAATTTATTTGAAGTATTTCCAATAAGGTATTCATAAATGATATAGGAACTGAGTATTTAGGAAAAGAAAAAAGGTCAAGTCCTTTTGCATGTGGCTGTTTATTGCTTGATTTCTAACCCTGCCTATTTAAAGGTTTTGAGAATTTAAAGTATGTGTACATATATATGTATATATATTTAAATTTGTCTTTTAAAATCTAACATTAAAATAATGTTTTAAATGATAGTTTTCCAAATTCAAGCTAAGGGATAAAATATTTAAACGAACATTCACATTATTTTCTAAAAACATGTGACACAATTATTTAAGGTGATGATTGCCAAATGAACATGAGTGCCTTAAATTACCTATTAAATTAAAACTTGCTATGTGTCTTGCAGGAGAGAGACGGCTATCATACAAAGCACTTCAGGGGGCCTTGATGATATACTTTTACAGGTAAAAGCAAATCAAAAGAGGAGAATTAAGGCATACAGCATGATTGTTTTATTTATTTATTTTTGGGATTTTTTTTGGCCGTGCCGCACGGCTCGTGGGATCTTAGTTCCTCTACCAGGGGTGGAAGCCGTACCCCTGGTAGTGAAAGCACTGAGTCCTAACTGCTGGACCGCCAGGGAATTCCCAAAAGAGGTGAATTAGAAGTAAAAATGGAGGAGTAGATATAGAAAATAAATCCAGTATAAAGCTTATACATTGCAATCATAGTTTTAAAAAATCATTTAGATTTGGGGGAGGGGAAGCTTAGAAAATAATCGTGAAGTTTCATGAGGTTTTTCTTTATTTCAAATAGTAAGAGTCCAATTTTATTCCTGTGATGGGTAAAAAAAAAAAAAAACACACAAATTAATCAATATCCTTTTCATTAAATTCTGCAAAGTGTTATGTGACATTAAGTGTCCTAAGGACCCAAAGTTTAATCTGTCTCAGAAACTCAGCCATGAAATGGGTTCTGTCACTTAATGATGTTGTTATTCCTGTTTTGTAAAATGAAAAAGAATGAAGTGAAAACACCTTATAAACTGTTGTTCTGCTTGCTCAGCAATTTTAAGTCCAACTGTCTTCACCATCCGCAGTGTCTGGGGCGTCCACGTCCTGTCCTCCTAGCCACGTGGGTGAACGGCCCGTCTTTGTGTTTCATAGATTAAATGTGTCAGAGCAATAGATAGCACACTAGTAAAAAGCAAAAAAGAAAAAAAAAAATCTGTGTTTACTGCCTGTCTTACTTACTTGGATTTATCTTTTAATCCTGTCCCATCTATTTTTCAGAACGGCAGCATAAAAAACCCTTCTGTTTTCCTCAACTGTTAGTAAGCATATGCTGTTCAGGCTTATGTATCCTCGGCAGAAAATGCACTGAGAGAGTTGGGGGCTTAGATGAAAAAGGAAACGAATATATCAGAGGGAACTGTTACAAGCACTCTTTGTTTTCACGTTTTAACATCTTTGCGTGGAAGAAGTTTCTGACTGTTATCGGCGAGAAAACCCGAGATGGTGTCCGTGTCTGCCTTTTATGAGAAGGGGTGTGAGGTGCGGCTCCGGCTGGCCACTTCACGTCTATCGAGGAATGTTCTAGACTTTTACACACGTGCTGCAACATGAGTGGTGTTAACCCCTTTTAGGAGATGAGGAAACTAAGCCTGGGAGAGAGATCAGAGCTGTCACAGCTCCTAAGAGGAAAAGGGGATGCTTGTTTCAGGCCCAACAGATGGTAGAATGTGTGTTCTTCCTGACACACTGGACTTGCCTGAACACATTATTATTATTACTATTACTATTATTATTATTATTTTTCTTCGCCAGGGAAGAGCCCAGGTTCCAGGTCCCTTTCCAGCTGCTGACCTCCCTCATGGACGTGGATTCGCTCATGACCAAGTGGAGATGTAAGTCCCCCCGGCCCCCCCAGAGCCGCCCCCTCCCCGGCACCCTCCCCTCCTCCACGGCTGTGTACGGGGGTTGGGCTCCGCTCTCAGGGCCGACCCGCCCAGGGCGCACAGCAGGCACGGTGCCCAGCGTTCACGGTTCCTCTGTGGGCCCAGGAAGACGCTGTGTTTGATAATCAGAAGAAACAAGTAAGCTTTGGGTCGAAGCAAATTTCGCCTGTAATAGCAATGTACTCATCTTGGCGTCAGTACCACTTGAAAATATAATTTCAATAGCTCGGGTTCATGGAGGAAGGGCCCCATGAGGACACGAGTAGCGAGGGCTCCCGTAAGGCACAGGGCCTCCGTCCACGGCGTCCGAGGGCTGAACGCAAGGATGGATGGACGCCCCGCGCAGCCTGGACCGGGCGGGGCGCCGGGCAACCGCCCCGCGCCCTCATCTGCTCACACCTGAACCTCCCACCCGGCTGAGGGGTAAGGGGAGGCGAGAATCGTTACCGACCCCCTGCCCTGGGCCCACGTGGAGCTAACGCGTGTGTCTGTCTAGACAACCATGTGTGCGTGGTGCACCGGATGCTGGGCAGCAAGGCGGGCACCGGCGGGTCCTCGGGGTACCAGTACCTGCGCTCCACGGTGAGGTAAGCCGGGCGTCCCTCCTCATCTCGGGGACCCACCAGCGCCTTTTTCTCCACGGAGATGCGCCTTATCTAGGAAAAGTCACTTACACTCGCTCCTGTCTGGACTGCCCGCAACCCATGTATCCTTAGATTAAGGGACTCCTGTGGGAGCCTTCGGAGGTCACTGCAAACATCCTTAGTTCTGGAAATTCATCATTGCATCCTGGGATGCGAGGGGACGGGGTACCAATGTCTGCATGACCTGGGAGGGCAGGAATCAGGTAACCCAAGAAGCGTTTTCAACTTATTCTGGCTCAGGTCTGGGCTAGACCGAAATGGGTATCATTGATTCCGCCAAGTCCTCTTGGCCAGATGAATGACACAGCTGAAAATAGGTCCTTGTTTGCTGATATGACTGTAGTTGATAGGATAAAAACTACTCCCGTGTGCTCCAGAGTGCCTTTTTCATATTGTTTACAAGGAAAGAAAGCAACACTTACTGAGTACTTCAAACATGCTAGAGAGATTTCTAGGGCATTCATGGTCTTACTTTATTTAGTATTCACAGTATTATAGACAGATGGATATATAGATAGACACATCTGAAAACTGGGAAACTTACAGAGCCCCGTGGGAAAGGAGAACCGAGAATAAATTAGATGTTCACATTTAGTCTCCAAAATTCTTTTTTTAAAATTTTATTGAAGTATAGTTGATTTACAATGTTGTGTTAATTTCTGCTGTACAGCAAAGTGACTCCAAAATTCTTTATAATTCACTATTTTCATCCCTACTCTTACTACCTGATGGACTAAGTTATAAAACACACAGTTTCTATTTTCATCATTTGTAGAGATTTTCACTTTCCCTGGGAATAAACGCTAGACTGAATGATTCACAAAGGTTATTGGTTTGAATTTTCACAGTCATTGCACGTTTTCTCTTTTGCTGAGAATAAATTCTGTAAGCAGCGTGAAACTGTAAACGATTGTGCAACACAAGCACAGCCATCGGTGGTGGGAACAGTGAACACAAACAACGTTCCTGGTGTGTCATATTCTCATTACATCTTCACAAAGGCCTGGTTAGAGGAAGGGAGTGTAGTTTTTATTTTACAGAGTTAGAAACCAAAACACTGAGCTTTACACAACTTGCCCAAGGTCACATGAGTTGCAAATGACAGCAAAATTTGAACCCAAATTTGACTTCAAAGACAAATGTTCTTCTGCTATAAAACTGCAAGTTAAAATAGTTGACTAACAAACACATGGCAATTTTAAATGTGAAAATCACTCTTATAGACATTATAAATCTAAGATGGCATTTCAATTTATTCATGCACTCACGTCACTTACCTGGCAGCAACTTAACGGGTGGGAAATATTTTCCGATGAACAACTAGGAATTCTGTGTGCTTTCAATTTATAATTTTGCAACCTGTCCTTTAAAAGTCAGAAACAAGAACACACCCTTATCTTTATGAAGGTAGCATGACAATAATAAAGCTCTAGGTTTTAATCTGGACCAGCCTGGTCCGGATCACTGAAACACGTAACATGGTTTTATGGGCATGAACCTTGGATATGGAATAAAAATGAAGCAATCTTAATACTAATACTCTTTGATATACACAACATGGAACATATAATATAATACTGAATACTAATTATTTATGGCAAAATATCATTATTTGAGAAATTTAAAAATCTTTCATGTCAATAAGTCTAAAACATCTGTATATATGTGTTTCTCCAGTGACAGGTACAAGGTGTTTGTAGATTTATTTAATCTCTCAACATATCTGGTTCCCCGACACTGGATACCGAAGATGAACCCAATTATCCATAAGTTCCTTTACACAGCTGAATATTGTGACAGCTCTTACTTCAGCAGTGATGAATCAGATTAAAATCATCTGCAAAAATTTATGAAGAACATTGATATCTCAGTCTGTGGTCTTTTTTTATTGTCTGAATTTTCATGACTATGCAGAGTCCTAATGTAATATATGTTTATACATATATATAGCATATATAGCACTGTAGCTCTGATTCAATCCTAAAAATAATTTTATTACCTCATGTTTGTGATGATATCAGACTCAACAGTAAGATAAGAAATTCAGTTACATTGTAGCATTGTACCTAGGGTGTTTTCCTATTAGAGACAATGTCACTGTGTTTACCTTATTGTAACCATTTAATGTAATGATTTTCTCAGTTTCATACCTTATAAGCTTGTAAACTTCAGCTATTTCAAATATTTTATGCAATAAAATGTGTCATTCTGTACAAAGATGTGTTCAAAAAGTTTTGTAAATAGTAAATAAAATTTAGTCTTTTGACATACACTGTTTTGGAAACATTGTATTTGTTAGGACTCTTGGTGACCAAGCGCAGAAATCTATCGGAAACTTACCTGCAGGGGGTTTATCAGGAAGTTTCTCCAGTAGCTCCCAGAAGTGAGAGAGGCTTGGGGAGCTTGGAGGCACAGGGATGGATCCAGCTCTTGGAGAACGCCATTCCCCAAACCTTGGAGGACCTCTGTCTCACCTCTTCTTCTCTGTAGGCGCTGGCCTCGCTCTGCCCCGTGGGCACCGGCTCCATCCTCAGGCTGTGTCCCTCTTCCTGCACCTCTGGACTCCCCCCAGCCTCAAGGCATGTGTCTGGCTGCCAGAGCCCACCCTAGCACACCGCAGAATTGAGGTAGCGGGGAGTGTTCCTTTCCAGAGGAAAGGAGAGGTGAAGAGATGAAGCAATGACCCGGTTCATCTGGCATAAAATGGGTTAGACCAAGAGTTTAGATCACACAGGAGTTCCATTCTTCTTTTTCTAGCTCAGTCTGTCAATACCTAGTGAAATTCCTGTTATGAGGGGAGTACAAAATATTATCAAAGAAATCTGGAATGCGCAGCCAACTTGACCTAGGGTGCTTATCTACGGCAAGCAGTAGGTTCTTGATGGAAGTGAACTATTCTTTGGTCTCAATTACAATTTTCTTATAAGGATCATATTGTCTAGTTTGTCTCTACATTATTTACATATACCTGCTTTTGTCTCCAGGGCATGTGTGTGTGTGTGTGTGTGTGTGTGCAGGTACAGGTACATGGTACCAGATGGTGGTTAAGCTGAAAAATCCAGAGACAAGTAACATGGCCAATGACACTCCCTTTGAAATAAGTCAGCAAGTTTGAGATCAAATGCATCTATTAATTGTCTACTTTGGTCCAAACAACCAGTTTAATCCCCATTTTCCTCTCCATGTATTGGGGATAAAATACTTATAATCTTTGCTTTTTCTCATGAAGTAATGAAGAAATATGTTAATGGATGTTCTGTCCATCAAGATGCCTTGGAATCCTGGAATAAGTGCTATATGTCAAGGCTTATTCGTTTAATAGACTAAATGATCCGATTTAGTTATTCTTATCTCTGTTTCTTGGTATGACTAGGTTATAGAGTTGTAGTTTTTTTCAAATGATGTGTCACTAATTCTTACGTAAATGTCAAAACCACTCATAATGCCAGTTAGTACTCTTGCCCCATTTAAACTTGCTTCTAGTGCCTACAACCCGCTTTCAATAATTCTTAAATGAGTCATGAAATCGCTGTAAGGCTAATTTAGTATTTACTCTGAGATCCCAGTGAAATCACATCCAGGAACATCTTGGTAATTTTCATTATGACTCCTAATTATTATGTGCAGATTTCATTGCTCTCCACTCGGCCTCACTGGCGAACGTCCAGCAGCTGGTCAGGGCGGGCGCCCAGCACACGCCCACGTGGAACACCAGTGGGTGAGAAGGCAGGAAGCGGCCTCTTTGGGAAAAGCTTCTTTAGAAAAGTTGATATGTTATCTTTTAGGCACTGGGAGCCCCTGAATGGGCTAAAACAGAGGGATAACATGACAATGGTGTCTTTTAGAAATGTAAACCCCGGGGACACAGAGTAGACGGATTATCAATCCGTCCATCACGAACACCTGGGGGGCTGACGAATCAGCTTCCAAGCCCTCAGGTGGCTCCTGGTCTGGGGGCCGTACTCGAGAAGCCCCAGACTGAGGGACACGGGGTCTGGTGGGTCGACTCCTGAGCAGTGGGGGTCAGAGATGCTAAAGAACATGCATCGAGTGAAGGATGGAGAAAGGAAATGGAGAGCAGGTGGGTGATTAGCTGATGGGTCCTCAGGCGTAGCTGACCTGATGGAACATGTAAGATTTCCCTCAATTTTATTGATTGGGTTATTACATAATGCCGATGCTGTTACCCAAAATAGAGACTCTAGGAGGTGCGGGAGTTTGTTGTTGTTTTTTAGGTTTTTCGTTGCTGTTGTTGTGTTTTTTTGAGGAGAGGAAGGAGATGGTTTGCAGACATTGAAGTTAAGATGTCTACGGAGAAAACCAAAAATTAAATATATGGATTTGGAGCTGAGAAAACTCTTGTGTGAATGTAAACCACATTAACACTGTGTTCACAAAATGTAAGCCATACACATGGACAGAGTCTTCTTAACCCAAAGTCAGATACAGGTTGTTTTATTATAAATGTTATCAAAATCCAGAAGAGCCGAGAGGTATTCATCATTTTGTAATGCAAAAGAATATTTATCTTTGTAAAAGAGTATCAGAAAAGCATTCATATTTTACAGGAATTAGTACATTAACACAAACTAGAACAATCAAGACACAATTCCTTTTTGGCATAGTTAGATATTTAGAATATTAATCAAATAGAATATCAGTTTGTCATTTCTAAACCTGAGTCAACAAACACTCTTTTGAAATTGCTTCTGGTTGGTGTAAGGAAAAGAAATAGCGTCTTGTTTTTGATTTTCTTCTAATAAGGAGAGTGATAAATAAAGGCCAACCGTGAGAGGAAAAATGGGATGTCTCAATTTTTTTCAGTGGTTATTACCACCTCTACAATATTGCTTTTAAGATAGTCTACACTAGACAGCAACCGTGAATTTGAGAGAGGAGATACTTACATACGTAGTACTTGATACAATTTTGTTATTTAACTCACACAATACGATTGTACTTATATTCAATCAGAAGAGCAGCTTTCATGCTCTGAGATTCTTACACGGCCAAGCATAATGACTGCAAAAGAGGAGACGGACCTCGAGGACCAGGGACCAGATGGAAAGCCAAAGGGATGCACAAAAAGTAGTTAGGATGGGAGTCTGGGAAAAATAAGCAGAAAACTGGGACAACAGAGGCTGGGAAACACATTTTGGCTGATACCCCAGATTAATGAGGTTGAACTTTGAAAGAGGTGGTGCGTCCAAATGATGGGCGGACAGACAGGTGAGGTCCTGATGCTGATAAAGGCTTAGAGACAATTGGAGCCAAATAAATGGCCCTCAAATTGACATGGAAAGTAAACAACGAGACTTCTTTCGCCAGGGAAGCCGCGCCACCAAGAGGATTTAGAAGTTTCACAGCCAAGAGTAAGAGAAAGAGTGAGAAAATGTGACACACTGCGCCTCAATCCGGCAAGAACAAAGGAGGAGATAAAATGTACTGGAACCCTACGGACCGTGAAACCCCCCAATAATTTGTCTTCCAGGCAAGGCTACTTGAGATTTTCCTATCACTTGGTTGCCATATGGGTCATTTAGTTTCCATCAGGCTAACTGTCTGCCTTAAAAGGTACCTTAGTCTTTCTGCTGCTTTCTGCATGATGCTGCTTTCTGCATGATGCTGCTTTCTGCATGATGCTGCTTCCTGTGTGATCTGCGCAGGTCACAAGCGAGCACCACGTGCTGGGGAGAGCAACCGGCCTTTCAAAATTCTTACGAAATTCCACCCTGGAGGGCTGGGAGTACAACTGGGGGGGGCACACCTAGTTCTAGGTTGGCTATTCTTGTATGCAGGGCAGCTTGGGCTGGGGATTTTATCCCATAAAGGAAAAGGAATTCTTACCACCTCTTTAATCCTATTGGAAAGACATCATTAAAAATAAACAGATGGCAAACAGAAACAATAATCAAACAAACCAGATAATAGCCTTTTCAGAGGGAAGAGACCTCAAATACCTCCTAACCTGACCTTCCTCCCAGTAGGAAACTGTTCCACAGACTTCCTCCCAGGCCACGGTGCTGGTTTTCTTCCTTCTGACTTTGTCCATCTCTCTCTAAGAAGAGAACATTCTACAACTTATCAATAGTTTCAACAGGACCAGGCCCTAGAACCTGTCTTTTGTGGGTAGTGGCTAAAGCCTAAAGGTGAAAACGCCAAGATGAAGTATCTCATCATGAGCCTTCAGTTTTGTATCTGTCTCTTGATCTGGCGAACATATCACACGAATACAGCAGAAACGGATTCTGCAATACCTAAGAAAAAGGAAACGATCAGTACTACTCTATTTCCTCCTTATATGCCTTTTAAATAGCAAATTAAAACAATTTTCATCTGGGTTGGGAAAGAGTTAATATCTACTAAGAAACTCACTCACTGGTGATAGTTACCTGTCCATACAGACACGGCAACCTCAAACGCAGATGTTAGAAGAGATACCTAATATTTTTATTTCAAGAAACTATTAAAAATCCCAAAACGACTTACGAACTGAACAGGTGAATGTATCTGAAGTCTGTATCGCACTCATACTTATTGCTTAGAGGCAATATGATAATTTATGGGATTATTTTAAAGACAATTTGAAAATTTAAATTCTAAGATTTGAACTTCAACATTTCAGTAAATCACCAGCGTGCTCTGCGTTCTTAGCACAAAAGGACACAGATCACAATGTCATGGCGGAGGTGATTAAACATCCTATTTGAAGACTGGATTTCTCTGCGATTAGCCGCGTCTTTGAAATCTCTTGGGGCCGCGGAATGCTACCCGCCTTCCGCAGTTGGTCATAATGTGATCATCTCATGGATTTAACTTTCAGGAAATACTCCCTTTCAGAAAGGATCTGGATTCCTGTATAATGACCAACCAGGCAGGCCTTGGAGACTTAAACTGGGAAACGGGTACAGGGGAAAGATGATCCCGACTCACCCTTTGCAGCTGGGGGCTGGGAAGAGGTGGGGATGCAGGGTCCTAATCAAGGTGATGCTGAACCAGCATCCGGATCACGTCCTCGCAGCACCCCTGCCAGGGCTGTGAAAGCAGCCGCCCCTCAGCCCAGATGCAGGCCCCTCGCTCCGCAGCTGGGGATAAACTGTGGGGGCAGCAGGGCTTCCAGGAGTGGCAGCGGCCCTTTATCTGCAGAGCCCCAGTGAAGCTGAAAGCAGAGGCCTGGCTAGGGTGCTTGCGCTCTGGCTGAAAAGCTTCTGTGAGGCTGACTCTTGTTAATAAATATTTATGAAAAATTCTTTACTGGGGTGATTGAACAGGCCATTTATTAAACTACACGGATGCTGCTCTGTGGAACGACTGAGCTGCCGTCGCTAGACGGAATCAAAACATAAGCTCTCAAATTTTTCCATAACTCTCTTTTATCATAAATATCACAACCTGGGGTGTTCTACAATTTTTAAAAAGTTGTATACACAGCATAGTTTGGGTCCAACTTGATTCAGAAAATATGCTGATTTTCTACATCAAAAGTTTTAGAATAGAATTTGAATATGGATTTTAGAATACGTTTAACATACTTAAATAGCTATTTTAATTTGGTTTGTTGTTAATTAATAAAAAATGTTGTCATTCAACAAAAGAGCATGTTTGGCATTCTCTTAAGCCTCTCAATTCCAGTGAGTAGAATTTTTTGCTGGAATTCTGTAGGTGACAAGGGGCATATTAAATCAGAAACAAACTTAATATTCAGATTGTCACCCATTTTGATACAAAGAAAAAGTGATTCTTGATGATCCTAGAGAAGGTATTATAATACATAAAATAATGGAAAGTAATATAATTATAAAAAGTCAATTTGGAATTGGAGACATTTTTGGAAAAGCTCAGCCTCCTAAATGGCGCTTTCTCTGGTGTGGGAAGTAGTGAACTTTGGTAAATTACCGCCACGTCTTACAATGTTTTGCTCATTACACTGGCTTTTACTACAGTCCCTCTTCCTTTTAAAAACATGAATGTGTACAATAGTGTCTTTTTTAAAAAACACTGTTGTATTTTTATCAATTAGTTAAAGGGTGACAATTCTTACTGTAAAAGTGATCTGAGTACCCTGGACGCACACTATGGACCAGACGGGCTGTAATTTTAATCTATTCACAGTCTCTCCCTTGACTGTTTAGCCTGGAGTTTTGAATATCAACTCACGACTCACCACAAATGTTTCCTCCCATTTTTACATGGACACAGCCGTCTATGCCCCAGGAAGTTCCCCAGGAGTTCCTCACGATCCAGTATGGGGTACTTCCTAAAAAACATAAAACAAACCCTGGAGAACATATTTGTGGTGAAAGAATGTTTATTTAAAGTTCAGTTCTTGAAAAGTACAGTGGCTCTAAGAAAAAGGTAAAAAATGTAATGAACTGCTAACAAACCAGCCAAGTCAACTTGAGCAGTACTGGTGTCACACGCCAATCCATGGAAAATGTGTTTGAATTCATTTCACTTAATGCAGTTACTGCAGAAAATGAAAACACACATACTCTTCCAGGGAATTAGAAAAAGGAAAAAAAAGAAAAAAAAAAGGATTGTTAGATAAGTATGATGAAATAATAAGCACCTCTCTTTCCCAGCAGTTACCCTAAACATTCCAGATGGAGAATGCCCATTATTTAGATCAGGAATTTAGTGTCATTTCAACAAGGCATCTACCAGATTGACAGTGGGACCCGCAGGGCGTGTATACCTGGAAGTTTAGTGAAAAGCTGTAAAGCTCATGAGGACTTAGACGTAATAGGACCAAATGTCAGCGTTTTAAAGGATGGCAATCACTTGTCAAGCTGGAGTTCAAGCTGCAAAGCAATTGGTCACATCTCACCAGCACTCACCTGTTTTATCAAAGCCGGTTACCAGAACGGCATGATTTGCTTCTCCACTAGAGCAATGATGCTGTATAATGCCTCCCAGATAATCTTGCCAGCTCACGGCATCTACTACCACTATCAGAGGGCCCAAGGTAAACAGTGCTTTTGCCATTTCGTCTTCGTGGTCACTACCAAAAGAGGAAATGTTTGGTTAAGAAGTTTAGTTTTTCAGGTAAAAATATTTTATAAAAGTGATCTATTTAATCTGTATATGGGTAGGAGTAGTTTTGGTTGCAATTATCAAGCCCTAATCGATGGAGGCTAAAAGAAGTCTGGAAGACCGGCAGTCCAGGAGGGCTGTGGGACACCAGGATACCAGGAACTCTCCCGAGGTCAGTTCATGGTCCAAGAAGGCTGCTGGAGCCCCAGCCATTTAACACGTATTTCAGACAGCAGGAAGTAGAACGGGGAAGTGCTACATTCCTGTTGAGATCCCAGAAGTGATCACACATTCTGCACATATCCGCATGGGTCTCACAGGCTAGAACTCAGTCCTATAGCCAAGTCTAGCTTCAAGGAAGATGGGAAATGAAGTTTTGTAGCTGGCTGTCAAAGTACCCCGCTAAAATATAGGGATGCTCTTAATAAGGAACGTGGAAAGCCTGGGTGTGTGGCAATAACTCGTCGTCTCTGCCACACCAGGTAAGAATCAAGAGACCAGCCAACTTAGGTCAGTGATCGTCAAATAAAGAAACTACAGGGAAGGGTTATGCAAAAGTGGTGAATGCAGTTATAGGGCAGGATAGATGCTAAGATGCCAGGAGAACTAGGACCGGACTGGGAAGACAGCCGGAGATGCAGTTACTGCCTTCCTACGCGGCCTTGTATTGATAAAGTCTCATGTTACACAGCGTTCAGCCTTCATGGGTCTTAAAAGTACGTGATTAAACCATTAATTTGCATTTTTAAAGGTCAGCTTTGTGGGTGCAGGACACTGAAACCAGATTACTGATATTTCAGGCCATTAAGATAGCTTTTGGTAGTTTATTGCTGCAGCAAAGCACGGTGGATTAGTGCCCTGAAAGAGTAAATAAGCCCTCATCATGTCAGCTGGAGGCTAGTTTCTATGAAGGGGATATTCTGTCCACAGATGAGGGAAAAACATGAGCGCGTAACAGTGGGATTTACTGCAACAGAAAGGACACATTCATTCTAAACATTCACTCATGTTACCTGTTAAGGTGAAGATTTGTTTTTGGAGATCTGTAAGCAGGCACTTCTAACTTTTGCTACTGTAATAATAGTTGGTATTCATTGAGAAGACCTAAGACAAGCACAATTACGACATCTGGGAAAGCACCGTGGTAGGGTATGGGCTTTGAGGTTCCACAGAGCTGAGTTCAAATTCCAGCTGTATGCCACGTCACTGCACCCACCTTCAGAATCAACCTAAGGATACAATTATAGGTACAGACTTTGTGGCCTGCCTAACCCATAAATTATACTCGAGGTTTACAATAAACATTGCCTCTCTTCCTCACTTGTCTAATAAATTAGTTTTGTTCAGCACAGGTTTTAGTGTATAATGTATATTTTATTTTATTCAATTTTGGGGAATGTTTTGTAATCTGACCACGACAAATACGATAATCTCTGTATTATCCAGAACACGACTGCCTCCACCTTTTATTTTTTCTATTTTATTTATTTATTTTTTTGGCCGCACCGGGCGGCCCACAGGATCTTCCTGGACTAGGGATCGAACCCATGCCCCGTGCAGTGGAAGCGGAGTCCTAACCGCTGGACCGCCAGAGAAGTCCCTCCACCTTTTAAAGGTAACAAAAGCTATACAGTAAATACAGGACATCAGCGACACCTTACAGGGACGGTGTGAGGAAAGGAGAAGGATGGGGAGGAGAGAAGCTGTTCTGAACGCGGAGGGCAATGGCACTGCGGGGTGATGGAAACGGTTTAGTTATAATCTCTGCTCGAGGCAGGACTAGGGAGGTTTCACAGCTGTTGGAAAGTAGGAAATAGGAGTGCACGCCACGGTCTAGACCGGCAGGGAAAGGCTCCATTTTGCCCCAGAACTGCGGTCACTTGTTTTTCAGAGCAGTGTGGGCTGGAAACAAGTTAAAATATGCTCCGAACAGTATCTTTATTTCCATTTTTAGCCCAATATGGAGCTACTATCATATTATCAAATCTTGTTCCATGAGCTTACTACTAATTTTACAGATCAGTAAGATGCAAACCTTGCAGTCTTTAAAGGATTCTCCTAATCTTTACTGTCATCCAGATTTGGTGATTAAGGCGAGTCTTACCCGTTACAGACCCTGGGTAGGTGCGTAGGTTTACACCTCAACCTCCCTAGAATTCAGTGTGGTATACTGCCTCCTAGTTTTTCAGTCTCTTGTTATATGTAGTAGGTTCTATCCCTTTTTGTTTGTTTGTTTGTTTGTTTCATCCATAAATATTTTATTTTATTTAAAAAAATTTTTATTTTATATTGGAGTGTAGTTGATACAATGTTATGTTAGTTTCAGGGGTACAGCAAGGTGATTCAGTTATACATATACAAGTATCCACTCTTTTTCAGATTCTTTTCCCTTTTAGGTTATTACAGAGCATTGAGTAGAGTTCCCTGTGCTGTACAGCAGGTCCTTGCTGGTTACCCATTTTATATACAGTCGTGTGTGCATGTTAAGCCCAAACTCCTAATTTACCCCCCCGCCACCTGTCCCCTGGTAACCGTAAATTTGTTTTCTACGTCTGTGAGTGTTTCTGCTTTGTAAATACGTTCCTTTGTATCATTTATTAGAACCCACATATAAGTGATACCATATGATATTTGTCCCTTTTGTTTATTTAAATGTCACGCTCATATCCTAGTTTGACTCCTGAAATGTTTCTCCTGAGGTCTGATGAGCAAAAATGCAGAATGCAGCCTGAGTACGAATGAGCATTTTGCTTTGATGACTCAGTGCGGTTTTTTCTTTTAGATCTTTTTAGAGTCACCACAAGAGTTTTTGAAGTTTTTGGCTGGTAGCTGTGCCCTGGGCTGATGTTGTCTGAGACTACTCAGAAACTAAGAGAGCATGACCGTAAAAATAGAGGTCGCGGAAAAAGCATGAGCTTCAGAGTTGGCCTGACATGAGCCCTAACTGGGCCCTGCGGCTCAGGTCCTCCTGTGGAAGCGGTAACATTCCAGTGAAGGGGCTTGCCCAGCGCCGGGTCACAGCAGACGCCTGGGGACCTTCCCACACCCTCCGGCCCTCACCCTGCGGTGTGGCCAGGCAGCCAGGGTTCCACTAGGAGACCCTGCAGCTCCTGCCTGAGGCCCTTCTCCCCTCAAGAGCCTGGAAAGCAAGCCCATGCCCCGCTGCTACCTCCGCTGCGCCCTCAGCTACTGAATCCTGGGAGGTGATGTGCACCAACTGGGGCAGGACGTCATCCCTGACACGCACATCCTGCCCTGCATCCCAGAGGCCCCCAGTAGGACTGAGGGCCGAGTTACCCTCAGGACTAATTTGCGTCCCGAGGACACACGGCTCTCCCCACGCTGTCTCACACCCTAGTCCCCTCCCGGCGCTTCCTGGGGTCACTTCCTACAAATCTGATGTTCTCTGTTCTGTCGTAGACTTTCCCGGCTCTATTCATGGCAACTCCATCCTTTCAGTCTTTCAGGGCAACAATCCCGGAGTCCCCTGCGATGCTCTCCTGTATAACCTCAGAAACATCCCTCAGTATACTCTGTGGGGCTTTAGTCTCCACCAGGTCTAAGGCCATTCTTACAACACTGCTCAGGTTATCACTGACGACCTGTCACCTCATCACTTGCCAGTCTTGTTCTTCTCTCCATGACAGTCACGCTGGCTTCCTTACTGCTCTTTAACTATGCCAGACCCATTTCTGCCTCAGGGCCTTTGCACGTACAGTTCCTTCTGCTGGGAGCACTGTTTCCCCAGGTATCTGTAGGGCTACGTCTTCACTCAAATGTCACCTCCTCAGGGACCCTCTCCCTGGGCTCCCGTCCTGAGACTATACACCCCTCCCCATGTTTTCTCTTCACCTCACTGCTGCTTTGTTCTCTTTAAAGCTATTTCAGCTAACAGACCAGGCATACTTTTATTTCTTTCATGTATTTCTTGTCTCTATCACTAAAATATAGTCCTGAGGACAGGATTTTTGTCTGTTTTGTTCACTGCCAAATCCCCAGAACCTAAAACAGGGTTCAGTAAATATTTGAATAAATTAATAGATCAAAGAAAGTTCTTCTTGCAGAGCCTAACGCGGTGAGCTTGGCACTGTGTTCTCAGAGTTAACTGTTCGCTGTAACGTGAGGGATTTTACAAGGCCCTCTGTCTTCTAATCCAAGGGCTGGAGGAATCCTGCTCAGGCCCCAAGCAGTCACCTTTGCATTCTCTCCCTCTCCCTCTCTCTCTGACGCAGACGAATGCCTATTATTCTTTTGCTTCTTCCTAACTTTTTCAATCTGCTACTCATGACAAGGGATGCCCTGAGTCCTTTCTAATGACACTTTGAAGATGCATTTCCTTCGTGTGCAGACGCTTCCCTTAGACTCTCCAGGAGCTGAGAGCTTAGAGATGCACTTGCTTGTTTAGAAAGTGCGTCAACTTCACCCTCAAGGGAGCTGGGGACCTATGTGCTCAGCGACCCTGTCCGTTTATCGTGGATTCTGCGCATCCTTTCCTGGGGCCTGAGGCCGCCTGGTGAGAGCCCCTCCCGCAGACGGGAGCCGGGGACGGTCGGCAGTCCTCAGACGCAAGGATGCTGGCGTAGTCGGGTTCCATTTTGCTCAAGGATCCAGATTCGCCCGTGATTTCTTTCAGATCCCATGGGGAGACTCCATCTGGACCCAGCGATCCTTTTATATTTACGAAGTAGTAGGGCAGTCTGTCACCTTAGCTGAACTGATTTTAATCGTTATGCTTTCTCTGTTTCGCAACGCTGTGACAAGCTCCCTTCATAGTTTTAAAAAATGAAGCCAGGCGCTGCATGGCTCTCCTTCTCACCCCTGAGCACCTATATTGCACTAAATCAAATGGTCATAATGGTTCTCTAGCCGGCTCTGAGTTTTCCATGTGTTTTTAAAGCATTTTTAAATGATTATTTTCTCCTGAATCTGTCCAAAGTCACTGTACCCTTCCAGGCCCACCACAAGTCCTCTTCCCCGGGCTCCCCGTCGAGCCTACAGGATGTGCCACGTCACCTACTCTTCATATGCTCTGCCTGCTTGCCTCTGATATGGACACTTCAGTTCATGTTTTTCTTACAGCTGATCGCTTGAGAAATGCAAGGAACACAGAGTGCGTTCAAAAATGCTTCTTGGTAAGTAGACTGCTTGACTTTGGCTGAAGTCTACACCGAGCAATCTTTTATTGATTCATGAGTAAGACTGAAATACGCTAAAGGTAAGTGTGACACTTAAACTTGGTAAGAGGTGGTGAGTGTCAATTATACTTTAAACTGGATTTAAATGTGTTAATTTAAGGGTGTTGCTTCTATTTGTAATGACGTGGGAGAAAGTAGATCATATTTAAGAAACAACGTACATAGACCTCCACGTTGACTACCAGTTTTCAGTAAAAAGTCCATTTTAAAACAATTAAGAGTAGGCAGTGATGCTGTCAATCAACTTAGTAATTCCAAATAATCAATAGATAATAAATTAAGAGATATAGAGGAGACCACAACGGAAGGAGACACTTACCGGAAGTCATAGGCAGAATAACCTTTGATTGAAAATCCAGAATGTGAGTCAGAAAAGTAACGGCACAGACCATTCTGGGCTTTAAACGGGTATTCTGAATCTCTCACCAGCTTCACTTGCATCTAAAAGAAAATGCGCACCCAAAATTATTTCTGTCACACGGTTGTGTTAGAAATCAAATAGAGACCATACAGTCTCTGTCATAACTACTCAACTCTGCTGTTATAATGCAAAAGCAGCTATAGACTGTATGTAAATGAACGAGTATAGCTGTGTTCCAATAAAATTGTATTTTCAAAAAAAAACAAACAAACAAACAAACAAAAAAGAAATCAAATAGAACTTATTACCATGTGTCAAAATAAGATTAGCCTTGGCCACACCTTCATCGTGTGGGTATTCTTTGAGCTATGAAAATCTTAAATTAACGCTTTAGGTGTTTCATAAGGACATCCTAGGTAATTAAACTCAATGTCTTTCTTTGTCTTTGGCTCCTGCATTTCCTGTATTCCGTTTCCTGGGACCTCTGGTGATCTGATGATAAAGTCTGGCCCTCCTTCTCCCGAGGGTACAGGCGTGTAAACCACTCTCCTTCCACGGCTCCGGCTCTGGGTTGCCAAGCCTTTGAGGCTCAGGCAGGGCAGTGGTCCTGGGGTGTGCTCACAAGTGTCCTTCCATCCACTTCTCTCGCTGCCATTCAGCTGGCAAATGCCACACACCGTGCAGTTGTCGGGACGGAACCCTCCCCTTCGGAGAGCAGGGCTTATGCGAGCGCGGGCACACGCTCTACCTACCGCTGCCCATAACATGTACAGAGCATCAGCGTCCGGTGTGCGGTGACTCAAAACACAGCAAATGAGTAAGAGGGGGGCCCTGGAGCTTGGGGAGCGCTGGCGTGACGACCTTTCACAACACCTCATTGCTGGCTTCACGCCACTGCTGCTGGACCTAGGACAGCATCAGAGGGTGTGTACGTGCTGGGGAAGCCTCTGGAGGGGGAGAGGCAGGGCGCAGCCCTGTGCCTACAGAGAGCACCCAATCGGCTGACCGCTAATCCCCTGTAAACCCGAACACTCAGAAATTCTACGGAAATGAATACGCTCTCAGCTTTGTGAGTCATGTGACACACATCTGCAAAAAAAAAGCATCTGTTAAGTAATGTGAGGAAATAAACATAAATATTTTTCTGAACACTGGTTGCAGGCAAGATTTTTCACACTTTGGTTTCTCTATTGATGGCTGACCTGCCCAGAAGCAATTCTTTTTTTTTTTTTTTTTTTGGCTTAAAAATCTGAAGTTGATTTTCACACGGTTCTGGACACTGGAAGTCCAAGGTCAAGGTGCTGGCAGGGTCAGCGTCTGGGGAGAGCTCTCTCCTTGCGGTGCAGACGGCCACCTTCTCACCGTGTCTTCACAGGGCAGACAGAGCTCTTGTTCTCTTCCTCCTCTTCCGATGAGGTCACAGTCCGATCGGGTAAGGGTCCAACCTTATGACCTCATTTAACCTCCAGAGCCTCCTAAAGACTCTATTTCCGGATACGGTCACATTGGGAAATCTTCTGATTAATTCAAGCTCCGGTTAGCTACATTTCCGACCCTGAACACATTACTTAGTAAATGAGAGTAGATTGTCTGAATTCTGAACGCACATTAAACAAGCAGCTAAAAAGGCTGTGGACCTAGTCACCTTACTGAGCCAGTTCAAAGCGTTGAGCGGGGACCCTCCGTTGCAGCCGTAGTTGCTGTAGGAACAGTCTAGGACCTGCTGGACACTCAGCGCCTCCAAAGGCTGCCCTTTTATGGCGCACGCGGACTCCACTGCTCCCACCACGGTGAAGGCCCAGCATCCGCCACACTGCCAGGAACAGAAACAGGACAGTACTGACCATCCAATAACGTGCAAATCAAGCCTGCCAACATCGCTAGGATCTCAGATGATCAAGTCAAGTGAGCACAGTCTGGAGGCCCACAGAATACAAACGCCGATCTCGTCGACTTTCTAATTGAAATAAAGAAACGAAACCCCAAATTCTCTTGTAAGCATCAAAATCTAGTTATTCATTAAAGGTAAATTGGTAGTATCACTATTGCAGGTTAGACGATGCAAAATAAAAGTGAATTTTAGAGACTGGGGAAACACTTGAACTGATGGTCTTTTTAAAAAACGAGTCTGCCCAGACAGAGAGAGCAGACTTGTGGTTGCCAAGGGGGAGGGGATGGGGGAGGGAAGGATTGGGAGTTTGGGGTCAGCAGATGCAAACTAGTATATAGAGAATGGATAAACAACAAGGTCCTCCTGTACAGCACAGGGAACTATATTCAACATCCCGTGATAAACCATCATGGAAAAGCATATGAAAAAGTATATCTATATATATGTATAAGTAAGTTACTTTGCTGTACAGCAGAAATTAACACAACATTGTAAATCAACTACACATCAGTAAAATACATTAAAAAAAATAAAAAAACCAGCCAGTTCACTGAACAGGTGGCTTGTCTCTAAGGTGTGTACCAACGCCCACCCCGTTCTTCCACCCCTCTGCTCGGCCATCCACCTCCCCCCGGGTAGAAGGCAGGGATGAGGTGAGTGGGGGTGAGGATGCACGTGCCTACGTCGGTCCCTTTCACAGATGGACCCAGGAACTGGGTGAATGACTTTCCAGCCCATCACAGTTATGAACACACAGGAAATGTCCCAGTGATGGAGACCCATAGTGCTCGCTCCTCACTGAGATACTGGCTGACAGTCTTCCTGAGTCTGGGTCTCTTAACTTCCTCTCACTGGACAAACTAGAGCAAAAGAATTAAAGGGCTGGTCCTACAAGAAAGGGAGGAGGTGGAGGGAAAGGATCAAGAATTTCATACAAGAAGGAAGAACTGCAGGAAAGGCAGAGAGTGGGATTTGAAACTGGGCGGAACTGTCTTAATCCTGGGACCAGGTACTGCAGGCAAAGAGAGGACGCACAGCTGGTGGTCTTCGTGGAGGGAAGCTCTGAGCCATCTAATGGCCTCAAAGTGGTCTTATTTACACCTCTAGCTTCAGTGCCTGGGGCAGGGTACGGCATTCACTAAGGGACATTCCAGCAGGGTGCCCACCCCTTGAGAACTGTAAATGCAGGTCACCTTAGGTTACCCACCTACCGCTGCCCCAGGGGGACAGTCCCTGCTCCAAAACATCTTTCCTTCAGTAAGAAGATTCCTAATTAAATGTTCCCCTTTAATACAATGTAAGCACACCCTGGATGGACTGGATTTCAGACTACATCACCCTTCATTACGAATCCAAAAATAAAGCAAATGATTTGGTGGTAAAATTTAACCCACAACAATAAATACAGAATCTGAGAAAGCAAAAAGGATCATCCTAACTAGATGGTGACCGGGGAACTGTTGGGTCCAAAGTGCTGGTCTTACGAGAGGAGACTGAGTGACCCACTGAGGTTTCTACTGCAGACAAACTGGGGCCGCATCCCTGGGGTGAGGGACCCACTTTCCCAGGTCAGCGGACATCCCCGTGCCCAGCGCGGGTGCGGGGCAAGCGCATCTGCCCTCCAGCGTCTGCCAGAGAGATGGCTCGCCTCGTGAATGAGCACGCCTACACACATCTGGGGCCCCGCGTTCCCTCTGATTCCAGGTGACCTTCACAGGCACGCTCACGACTTCGGCAAGGTAAACGGCTGCATTTTTTAAATTTGTTTTTTATTGAGTACAGTTGATTTACAATGATGTGTTAATTTCTGCTGTGCAGCAAATGACTCAGTTATACATATGTATATTCTTTTTCATTTTCTTTTCCGTGGTGGTTGATCACAGGACATTGAATATAGTTCCCTGTACTATACAGTAGGACTTGGTTGTTTATCCATTCTAT
The DNA here is from genome assembly GCF_028564815.1 of Eubalaena glacialis. NCBI lineage: Eukaryota > Metazoa > Chordata > Mammalia > Artiodactyla > Balaenidae > Eubalaena > Eubalaena glacialis. The sequence continues at coordinate 155,783,086 of NC_083720.1, read as the reverse complement.
ATATGTACTAGTCTGCATCTGCTGACCCCAAACTCCCAATCCTTCCCTCCCTCCCCCTCGACAACTACAAATCTGTTCTCTATGTCTGTGAGTCTGTTTCCGTTTCATAGATAAGCTCATTTGTGCCATATTTTAGATTCCACATATAAGCGATATCGCAGGGCGGTAAATGGCTGCATTTACTGCAGGACTTACACACTTCTTTATCATTTAACACACGTAAAACCGCACTGCCACTTTTACTACTTCCCTCTCTTTTTTTAGTGTGTCACGAAGTCTTTAGCGCTGGGTCCTAACCTCATTTCTACTCTAATCCCTCTCATTTTCACTGCCTGATTTTGCAGAGTTGGTGATTTCTAGGAACGTCTATGTCACATTCCAGCAGAACTGGCTGCATTTTTAAGGATCACAGGTACAAAGTATGCGATCCTGCAGGGGTGGGGATGGAGGCAGGGCTTCTGAGGGAGTTCGGGGATGAACCCAAGAGGCCAGGGCGCACGGGGGCCAGTGCCTGATATCACGTCGTTTCCCTTTTGAACGGCTCAAGCGTCAGTGGTCAAGTTCACCTCCTCCAGCCTTCCACCCGCTCTTCTGCAGAGGCCTGGGGACCGTGACAAGGGGGCTAGGCAGCCAAGGGGGGGGGGCGCCCACAGAGCTCACCTCCAGAGTGAGAGCCCGGCCTGACATCCGTCTCCCCCACCAGGGGTTCTGCTGGCCTTGCCATTTTTTGATGATTGGGGTGTGCTTTCACCTACAGCAGTGATGGCTCCTTTACAAGTTTGATCGGACTTGACCTCAAGAGTGACTCAGACGCTGATTAAAAAGGGAAAGAAAACAAACGTACTGTCTGCTGGTTCCTCACTGGGGTGACGACGTGCTTGTCCCTCCAGTCAAATCTTAACGGCAAAGACAGGTTGGAGATGGATGTGTGCGCGCCTGCCAGAAACCGGGGAAAACTGGAAGGTCTGCTTCGTAAATAAATAGCTGAGGATACACATGAAAAGAAAAGGCAACCAACATTTTATTATAGGGATTCCTTTTGGAGGGATGTTTCAACAGAAACAGTGGAGTTTCTGATAAAGTCTGCCTTTTGTGCTTTTCCATACATGAAATGGATTAGCCGAAAGCTACAAAGATGAGAATCCTTCCAATAGGGTCGGGGCTGTCACATAAAATGACGTGTTTGATAGAAGCAGGTCAAAAAAAAAATGAGTATAATTGACATCGTTTGTTTTATCACAACCCATGGAACCATGGGTGTCATGAATAGAAACGGCACAGAAAACTGGAGGAGAGATGAGGTATTAGCCCTCAGAGCCACGTGGAAATGTCTATATTTACGGTATTTAGTTCTTAAGCAATAATTAGAAGAGAGTGACCATGGATTTATTTTTCTAACAGTCAGCACCAGGTACATGCTTGACACTTATTAAGCATTTAATAAATATTAAGTATTACTCAATTTACTAGCTTCACAATTGAACAATTCTCAAAAGTTAAGGAAACAAGTTCAAGTCAGGAAACGAATCAACTAACAGCCCCATCGCACCATACCTTTAAACTCTTCAGGGAACAAATAAGAAAACTGATTTATTCCATAGACGGCAGTGGAGTTTTCACCAGGAAATAAAGAATTCAACTGTCGATGTCTATTAAGACTTTCCTAAAAGGAAACAAACCCACACTCATTTATATCACCCATGTTAACTTTCCAGAGCAATCTGCATATAACTTACTTGGAGATAGCTTTCAGATGCAAAAGTTAAAGCTTGATTTATTTCCTGCAGATCACGATGGAAGGTCATCTAAGATAATCAGATTAGATTTATAAATGTTTTGTATTAAAAATATTATCTGATTTCAGGAGTAATTTTTGAAGCTGGGAAAGAATGTTCCAGGAATTATAAATGGATAACCATTTATAATTCCTCTTTACTAAGCATGTTGAAAGCACTAAATATATGTTTATTTAACATAGTGGAAAAAATAAAATAAATTGCAAATAAACACTAGACACTAGTGGGAATTGTCGCCAAAGAGTATTCATGTGATCCAACAACTATGAATCTGGGAAGACTGTCTTCTTGATCTTCGTATTTCCCAGCACATCTAATGAAGTATGAAAAAAGGAGTAAGTAACTAATGAATCAATAAATCTGATTCTCCTTGAGCTTTATAGAGGTCTCTGTTTCATTCTGGGTAAAAAGGCTTTGGGAAAGAGATGCAATCCTGGAAATGTCCCAGGAAGATCGTCTGGTTTGTCTTTCCAAAGGGAAAATCGGACCATTGTTTACAGATTCCTCAGCTTTGAGTTCTGTGATAATAATCTTAGGCTTGTCTTTTGTATGAACATGCCTCAATTTCCTACTTCTAACCAACTGTGTGGGATAAATAAAACTTCAGGAGACCACCATTTGGTAAGTTTCCAGCTCTAGCTATTCTGTACTTGCTTGTGCACTTACGTGTTTATTGCGTGTCTGTCCCATAAACCTATAAGCAAAATGAGGGCCAGGCTGGTCTGTCTTATTCGCTACTGTGTTCCCCTCACTGAGCACACACCTGGCACACAACAGATGCTTAATTAATATTTGTTGTTGAATATATGCATAATTACATTTTATATACGTCATGCACTTGATAGTGCTAAGCTGCTTTTTTTTTTACATATGTATATCTATTCTTTTTCAGATTATTTTCCATTATAGGTTATTAAAAGATATTGAATATAGTTCTCTGTGCTATACAGTAGGTCCTTGTTGGTTATCTGTTTTATACACAGTAGTGTGTATATGTTTATCCCAAACTCCTAATTTATCCCTTCCCCCCCTTTCCCCTTTGGTAACCATAAGTTTGTTTTCTATGTCTGTGGGTCTATTTCTGTTTTGTAAGTAAGTTCATTTGCATCATTTTTTTAGATTCCACATACAAGCGATATCACACGGTATTTGTCTTTCTCTCTCTGACTTATTTCACCTAGTAGGATAATCTCTAGGCCCATCCACGTTGCTGCAAATGGCATAAGCTGTTTGTTTTCAAGCAAATTTTTCCTGGGACTTATCGTAATCTTATTTTTTCCTTGTTAAGCATGCCTGGAAGGATTGTTAATCAATGAAATGATCAACAGTTATTGAGTTTTAGACATTTAAAGATAATCTTGATGAAGCAAAGCTTTGAATATAATTTGGAAAGGAGATGTAAAAATCTATAAACAGAACTGAAATGCAAAGCAAGTGTGAGTAGAGGCCGTGTGACAAATCTAAGCCAGCGACTGCAAACTGCTGAGGAGTTCAGCGCCTTCCTTCGTCCTGTGAGCATCTACTGGCCACTGTTGCGAGCTGGAGGGATGAGGGAAGGCCTGAGAAGGTAGGACCTTTATGGATGTACAGGAAAGGCCGCGGCAGCCAGGAGGATGGGCCTCACAGACCATCCACAGGGAGCTGACCCCCTGCATCTGAACTGCCAGGACTGCAGGGAGGGAGGCCCTGGCGCTCACAGGCTGTACCCAGGCCATGACCAAGCACTCGGCCGGCCTACTGGGCAAGGGCCTCCACTGAAGACTGGTTTGGGGTTCGTGTGTCCCCATGGCCTCCTACCCTACCTGTCTAGGGCACCCCGCCCTCACCCCTTCTCTCAGCTCAGAGCTGCTGCAGACACTCTCCCTGACCCTCCCCGACTTCCCCTCTCAGTCCTGACTCCTGGGATAGAGAAAAGAAAGAAGGAGAAGACACACAAATCACCAATATCAGGAATGAAACAAGGGCCACTACAGACGCTTCAGGCACTAGAAGAATCATATTCTGACCACTTGAGGCCAATAAGTTTGACAACCTACGTGAAACGGACAAACTCTTTGGAAGACACACATTACCAAATGTGGATACAAGAGAAACAGAAAACTTGAACAGCTTTTTATCAAGTAAAGGCATTAAATTCCTAACTGAAAATTACTCCACAAAGAAAACTCCAGGCTGAGATGGCTTCATTGGTGAATTCTATACAATTAAAAAAGAAATACCAATACCAATACCGATTGTACGCACATTCTTTGAGAAAACAAAGGCGAAGGGAACTCTTTGCAACTGATTTTATAAAGCCAGTATAACCTTGATCCCAAAACCAGACAAAAACATCTCAAAGAAAGAGAAATACACACCAATAGCCCTCATGACTATAGATGTAAAATCCTTAAGAAAATATTAGCAAATCAAATTCAACAATTTATAAGAAAGACAATACATCATGACCAAGTGAGGGCCATTAAAAAAGACTATGTTGGTTTAACATCTGAAAATCAATCAACATAATACACCATATTAATGGAATGAAAGAGGAAGGAAAACTATATGGTATTTTCAATAGATGCAGAAAAAGCACTTAACAATTCATAATCCTTTCATGATAAAAACTCTCAGCAGTGAATGAAAAGAAACTTCTTCAACCTGATGGAAAGAATCTATGAAATGCCTATTTCAATCAGAGGCCAACTTCGAACAGAATCCATTTGTGTCTTATTCCCTACTGAATTAGTCAGAAAACCTAGACTATCTCGTTATACGTAGTAGATGTTAAAGTACTGGATAAACGCATGGACGGATGAACAAATGACTGAATCAATTCGGACCCAAGATTTCAAGTTTCTGGTATACTTTCATTTTGGCAGTGTGTGCATGAAGCTGGAGCCGTTAGAAACTGCCACCTGAACCACAGTGTCTTACATCAATTTCACCTCTTAACGTTTCTGTTAGATAGAAATTGCGGTTTAAAGCATTCTGGATAAAGTTTATATGGAGTAAATAATCCAGATCTTCAGGGGCTGTTTACGGCAAACATCTGTGGTTCATTCATTAGGATCATTCATTGTAAAATGACCTTCTATTTATACGTAAACAAACATGCCTCAAAGTACACATAATTTTATTTTTTAAAAACGGAGCATGGGGGAGGGGCAAGATGGCGGAAGAGTAAGACGCGGAGATCACCTTCCTCCCCACAGATACATGAGAAATACATCTACACGTGGAACTGCTCCTACAGAACACCCACTGAACGCTGGCAGAAGACGTCAGACCTCCTAAAAGGCAAGAAAATCCCCACGTACTTGGGTAGAGCAAAAGAAAAAAGAAATAACAGAGACAAAAGAATAGGGACGGGACCTGCACCAGTGGGAGGGAGCTGTGAAGGAGGAAAGGTTTCCACACACTAGGAAGCCCCTTCGCGGGCAGAGACTGCGGGTGGCAGAGGGGGGAAGCTTCGGAGCCACGGAGGAGAGCGCAGCCACAGTGGCGCGGAGGGCAAAGCGGAGATTCCCGCACAGAGGCTCGGCGCCGACCAGCACTCACCAGCCCGAGAGGCTTGTCTGCTCAGCCGCCGGGGCGGGCGGGGCCTGGGAGCTGGGGCTCGGGCTTCGGTGCTGGCCGGGAGGGAGTCCGGGAAAAAGACTGCGGCTGCCAAAGAGGCAAGAGAATTTTTCTTGCCTCTTTGTTTCGCGGCGCGCAAGGAGAGGGGATTCAGAGCGCCGCCTAAACGAGCTTCAGAGACGGGCGCGAGCCGCGGCTATCAGCGCGGACCCCAGAGACGGGCATGAGACGCTAGGGCTGCTGCTGCCGCCACCAAACAGCCTGTGGGCGAGCACAGGTCATTCTCCACACCGCCCCTCCCGGGACCCTGTGCAGCCCGCCACGGCCAGGCTCCCGTAATCCGGGGACAACTTCCCCGGGAGAGCGCACGGCGCGCCTCAGGCTGCTGCAACGTCACGCCGGCTTCTGCCGCCGCAGGCTCGCCCCGCCTCCTCCGTACCGCTCCCTCCCCCCGGCCTGACTGAGCCAGAGCCCCCGAAGCAGCTGCTCCTTTAACCCCGTTCTGTCTGGGCGGGGAACAGACGCCCTCAGGGGACCTACATGCAGAGGCAGGTCCAAATCCAAAGCTGAACCCCGGGAGCTGTACGAACAGAGAAGAGAAAGGGAAATCTCTCCCAGCAGCCTCAGAAGCAGCGGATTAAAGCTCCACAAACAACTTGATGTGCCTGCATCTGTTGAATACCTGAATAGACAACGAATCATCCCAAATTTAGGAGATGGACTTTGGGAGCAGGATATATTAACTTTTCCCCTTTTCCTTTTTTTTGTGAGTGTAGATGTGTATGCTTCTGGGTGAGATTTTGTCTGTATAGCTTTGCTCTCACCGTTAGTCCTAGGGTTAGGTCCGTCCGTTTTTTTTTTTTTTTGGCTTAAAAATTTTTTTTTTCCCCTAATAAATGTTTTCTTAATAATTTTTTCCTTATTTTCTATTTTTAAAAAAATTTTTAATAAGTTTTTTCATATTTTTTATTTAAAAAATTTTTTTTCTTAATAAATTTTTTCTAAATAATTTTTTTCTTATTTTTAGTATAAAAAATTAATAAATCTATTTTTAAAAATTAAAAAAAATTTTTTTTCTTAATAAATTTACTCTTAATAATTTTTTTTCTTATTTTTTATTATAATTGCTTTATTTTATTTTATTTTATCCTCTTTTTTTCTTTCTTTCCATTTTTTCTCCCTTTTATTCTGAGCCGTGTGGATGAAAGGCTCTTGGTGCTCCAGCCAGGCATCAGGGCTGTGCCTCTGAGGTGGGAGAGCCAACTTCAGGACACTGGTCCACAAGAGACCTCCCAGCTCCACGTAATACCAAACGGCGAAAATCTCTCACAGATCTCCATCTCAACATCAAGACCCAGCTTCACTCAACGACCAGCAAGCTACAGTGCTGGACACCCTATGCCAAACAACTAGCAAGACAGGAACACAGCCCCATCCATTAACAGAGAGGCTGCCTAAAATCATAATAAGGCCACAGACAGCCCAAAACACACCACCAGACGTGGACGAACCCACCAGAAAGACAACATCCAGCCTCATCCACCAGAACACAGGCACTAGTTCCCTCCACCAGGAAACCTACACAACCCACTGAACCAACCTTAGCCACTGGGGACAGATACCAAAAACAACGGGAACTACGAACCTGCAGCCTGTGAAAAGGAGACCCCAAACACAGTAAGATAAGCAAAATGAGAAGACAGAAAAACACACAGCAGATGAAGGAGCAGGGTCAAAACACACCAGACCTAACAAATGAAGAGGAAATAGGTAGTCTACCTGAAAAAGAATTCAGAATAATGATAGTAAGGATGATCCAAAGTCTTGGAAATAGAATAGACAAAATGCAAGAAACATTTAACAAGGACGTAGAAGAACTAAAGAGGAACCAAGAAACGATGACAAGCACAATAAATGAAATTAAAAATACTCTAGATGGGATCAATAGCAGAATAACTGAGGCAGAAGAACGGATAAGTGACCTGGAAGATAAAATGGTGGAAATAACTACTGCAGAGCAGAATAAAGAAAAAAGAATGAAAAGAACTGAGGACAGTCTCAGAGACCTCTGGGACAACATTAAACGCACCAACATTCGAATTATAGGGGTCCCAGAAGAAGAAGAGAAAAAGAAAGGGACTGAGAAAATATTTGAAGAGATTATAGTTGAAAACTTCCCTAATATGGGAAAGGAAATAGTTAATCAAGTCCTGGAAGCACAGAGAGTCCCATACAGGATAAATCCAAGGAGAAACACACCAAGACACATATTAATCAAACTATCAAAAATTAAATATAAAGAAAACATATTAAAAGCAGCAAGGGAAAAACAACAGATAACACACAAGGGCATCCCCATAAGGTTAACAGCTGATCTTTCAGCAGAAACGCTGCAAGCCAGAAGGGAGTGGCAGGATATACTTAAAGTGATGAAGGAGAAAAACCTACAACCAAGATTACTCTACCCAGCAAGGATCTCATTCAGATTTGATGGAGAAATTAAAACCTTTACAGACAAGCAAAAGCTGAGAGAGTTCAGCACCACCAAACCAGCTTTACAACAAATGCTAAAGGAACTTCTCTAGGCAAGAAACACAAGAGAAGGAAAACACCTACAATAACAAACCCAAAACATTTAAGAAAATGGGAATAGGAACATACATATCGATAATTACCTTAAATGTAAATGGATTAAATGCTCCCACCAAAAGACACAGACTGGCTGAATGGATACAAAAACAAGACCCACATATATGCTGTCTACAAGAGACCCACTTCAGACCTAGAGACACATACAGACTGAAAGTGAGGGGATGGAAAAAGATATTCCATGCAAATGGAAATCAAAAGAAAGCTGGAGTAGCAATTCTCATATCAGACAAAATAGACTTTAAAATAAAGACAATTACAAGAGACAAAGACGGACACTATATAATGATCAAGGGATCGATCCAAGAGGAAGGTATAACAATTGTAAATATTTATGCACCCAACATAGGAGCACCTCAATACATAAGGCAAATACTAACAGCCATAAAAGGGGAAATCGACAGTAACACAATCCTAGTAGGGGACTTTAACACCCCACTTTCACCAATGGACAGATCATCCAAAATGAAAATAAATAAGGAAACACAAGCTTTAAATGATACATTAAACAAGATGGACTTAATTGATATTTATAGGACATTCCACCCAAAAACAACAGAATACACATTTTTCTCAAGTGCTCATGGAACATTCTCCAGGATAGATCATATCTTGGGTCACAAATCAAGCCTTGGTAAATTTAAAAAAATTGAAATCGTATCAAGTATCTTTTCCGACCACAACGCTATGAGACTAGATATCAATTACAGGAAAAGATCTGTAAAAAATACAAACACATGGAGGCTACACAATACACTACTTAATAACGAAGTGATCACTGAAGAAATCAAAGGGGAAATCAAAAAATACCTAGAAACAAATGACAATGGAGACACGACGATCCAAAACCTATGGGATGCAGCAAAAGCAGTTCTAAGAGGGAAGTTTATAGCAATACAAGCCTACATCAAGAAACAGGAAACATCTCGAATAAACAACCTAACCTTGCACCTAAAGCAATTAGAGAAAGAAGAACAAAAAAACCCCAAAGCTAGCAGAAGGAAAGAAATCATAAAGATCAGATCAGAAATAAATGAAAAAGAAATGAAGGAAACAATAGCAAAAATCAATGAAACTAAAAGCTGGTTCTTTGAGAAGATAAACAAAATTGATAAACCATTAGCCAGACTCATCAAGAGAAAAAAGGAGAAGACTCAAATTAATAGAATTAGAAATGAAAAAGGAGAAGTAACCACTGACACTGCAGAAATACAAACGATCATAAGAGATTACTACAAGCAACTCTATGCTAATAAAATGGACAACCTGGAAGAAATGGACAGATTCTTAGAAATGCACAACCTGCCGAGACTGAACCAGGAAGAAATAGAAAATATGAACAGACCAATCACAAGCACTGAAATTGAAACTGTGATTAAAAATCTTCCAACACACAAAAGCCCAGGACCAGATGGCTTCACAGGCGAATTCTATCAAACATTTAGAGAAGAGCTAACACCTATCCTTCTCAAACTCTTCCAAAATATTGCAGAGGGAGGAACACTCCCCAACTCATTCTACGAGGCCACCATCACCCTGATACCAAAACCAGGCAAAGATGTCACAAAGAAAGAAAACTACAGGCCAATATCACTGATGAACATAGATGCAAAAATCCTCAACAAAATACTAGCAAACAGAATCCAACAGCACATTAAAAGGATCATACACCATGATCAAGTGGGGTTTATTCCAGGAATGCAAGGATTCTTCAATATACGCAAATCAATCAACGTGATACATCATATTAACAAATTGAAGGAGAAAAACCATATGATCATCTCAATAGATGCAGAGAAAGCTTTTGACAAAATTCAACACCCATTTATGATAAAAGTCCTGCAGAAAGTAGGCATAGAGGGAACTTTCCTCAACATAATAAAGGCCGTATATGACAAACCCACAGCCAACACTGTCCTCAATGGTGAAAAACTGAAACCATTTCCACTAAGATCAGGAACAAGACAAGGTTGCCCACTCTCACCACTATTATTCAACATAGTTTTGGAAGTGTTAGCCACAGCAATCAGAGACGAAAAAGAAATAAAAGGAATCCAAATCGGAAAAGAAGAAGTAAAGCTGTCACTGTTTGCAGATGACATGATACTATACATAGAGAATCCAAAAGATGCTACCAGAAAACTACTAGAGCTAATCAATGAATTTGGTAAAGTAGCAGGATACAAAATTAATGCACAGAAATCTCTTGCATTCCTGTATACTAATGATGAAAAATCTGAAAGTGAAATTAAGAAAACACTCCCGTTTACCATTGCAACAAAAAGAATAAAATACCTAGGAATAAACCTACCTAAGGAGACAAAAGACCTGTATGCAGAAAATTATAGGACACTGATGAAAGAAATTAAAGATGATACAAATAGATGGAGAGATATACCATGTTCTTGGATTGGAAGAATAAATATTGTGAAAATGACTCTGCTACCCAAAGCAATCTACAGATTCAATGCAATCCCTATCAAACTACCACTGGCATTTTTCACAGAACTAGAACAAAAAATTTCACAATTTGTATGGAAACACAAAAGACCCCGAATAGCCAAAGCAATCTTGAGAACGAAAAATGGAGCTGGAGGAATCAGGCTCCCTGACTTCAGACTATATTACAAAGCTACAGTAATCAAGACAGTTTGATACTGGCACAAAAACAGAAATATAGATCAATGGAACAGGATAGAAAGCCCAGAGATAAGCCCACGCACATATGGTCACCTTATCTTTGATAAAGGAGGCAAGCATATACAGTGGAGAAAAGACAGCCTCTTCAATAAGTGGTGCTGGGAAAATTGGACAGGTACATGTAAAAGTATGAAATTAGAACACTCCCTAACACCATACACAAAAATAAACTCAAAATGGATTAAAGACCTAAGTGTAAGGCCAGACACTATCAAACTCTTAGAGGAAAACATAGGCAGAACACTGTATGACATAAGTCACAGCAAGATCCTTTTTGACCCAGGTCCTAGAGAAATGGAAATAAAAGCACAAATAAACAAATGGGACCTAATGAAACTTAAAAGCTTTTGCACAGCAAAGGAAACCATAAACAAGACCAAAAGACAACCCTCAGAATGGGAGAAAATATTTGCAAATGAAGCAACGGACAAAGGATTAATCTCCAAGATTTACAAGCAGCTCATGCAGCTCAATAACAAAAAAACAAACAACCCAATCCAAAAATGGGCAGAAGACCTAAATAGACATTTCTCCAAAGAAGAGATACAGATTGCCAACAGACACATGAAAGAATGCTCAACATCATTAATCATTAGAGAAATGCAAATCAAAACTACAATGAGGTATCATCTCACACCGGTCAGAATGGCCATCATCAAAAAATCTAGAAACAATAAATGCTGGAGAGGGTGTGGAGAAAAGGGAACACTCTTGCACTGTTGGTGGGAATGTAAATTGATACAGCCACTATGGAGAACAGTATGGAGGTTCCTTAAAAAACTAAAAATAGAACTACCATATGACCCAGCAATCCCACTACTGGGCATATTCCCTGAGAAAACCATAATTCAGAAAGAGTCATGTACCAAAATATTCATTGCAGCTCTGTTTACAATAGCCAGGACATGGAAGCAACCTAGGTGTCCATCATCGGATGAATGGATAAAGAAGATGTGGCACATATATACAATGGAATATTACTCAGCCATAAAAAGAAATGAAATGGAGGTGTTTGTAATGAGGTGGATGGAGTTAGAGTCTGTCATACAGAGTGAAGTAAGTCAGAAAGAGAAAAACAAATACAGTATGCTAACACATATATATGGAATCTAAGGGAAAAAAAAAAAAGAGGTCATGAAGAACCTAGTGGCAAGATGGGAATAAAGACACAGACCTACTAGAGAATGGACTTGAGGATATGGGGAGGGGGAGGGGTGAGATGTGACAGGGTGAGAGAGTGTCATGGACATATATACACTACCAAATGTAAAATAGATAACTAGTGGGAAGCAGCCGCATAGCACAGGGAGATCAGCTCGGTGCTTTGTGACCACCTAGAGGGGTGGGATAGGGAGGGTGGGAGGGAGGGAGATGCAAGAGGGAAGAGATATGGCAACATATGTATATGTGTAACTGATTCACTTTGTTGTAAAGCAGAAGCTAGCACACCATTGTAAAGCAATTATACTTCAATAAAGATGTTTAAAAAAAAAAACAAAAACAAAAAACGGAGCATGTAATCATGGAGGCAAGAAATTTTAAGGTGGAGCTTCTGAAATTTTAGGCAAAATCACGTGTGCATTGGCATACAAATACTATTCTGAGGTGAGAACATACAACTTTTATTGGTTCCCCTGTTGGGTCTGTGGTCTCCCACAGGGGTCAGAAGACCAGCTGCTCTGTGGTCAGACAGGGAGCCTCAGTCAATGTCAGTCCACACCTGGGCTGTAGCACAAAGAACAGGCTGAACCCAACGGCAGGGCCTTCCTGAGCACCAGAAGCTTCTAAGGAGCGAAAGGGCAGAGGGGCGGCTGCTGTCCCCCCTTCCCCAGTCACTTATCCTGTGAGGCATCCCATAATCATCCCAGGAGGCGCCTGGTCTTCACCCAACAATAGCGAAGTGTCGGTGTGTGTACAAGTATCACAGGTGCCACCTGACTTCCGCTCAAGGAATATTCCCGGGGAACTTAGGAAAACCCGTACGGCAGGGATGACAAAACCTTTCACCATGAACCCATGACGGTGAAAAACATTACTAATCAATCAGATCCTTTCTCTGACTGTGTCAGCAGTTCCCTGAATACGTTTCCACTGCGTTTTGGGCAGCCACTAGTCAGTCATCAATGCATTTGCAAACAAGAGGACACCTCTTTGCTCTCCCTAAATAAGATACCAAGATCCAAAGTCTACAGCTCCTGGTCCTCAATATTTGTCCACTTTTCACCCTAAAACCTTTCCATTCTCCCTAGCACAACACAGAGCACTTTATAACTTTAAGTTTTAAACCTTTTTTTTCGTTTTAAGTTGGTTTTAAGTTGGTTATGGCCAAGGAATTTTCTAGAATCTGTACATAATTTACCCTGATGGGTAAACAGAGAATCTCAACTTAACCAATTCCTAATCTGACATAATTTTAAAGAGATAAAGCTTTGCAGAGTTATACTGAGTGTCAGTTACAACACATTTTCATCCATCTTGCCAGGCCAGAGGGGTGCTTCCCAATGCTTGCAGGTACCCAGCAAGCAAGGCCCTTTCTATCTGCTCACGTCCAGCTCTGCCCCAGGTCCAAACAGCTGTCTAGGTTCAAACACAGTTTCCAGCAAGTGTGGACAGAAGCCCTCGTTGCTCTCCCTTCCGGGCCCCCATCTCAAGAACTAAACTCCCAGCGAGAGCGGTTGCTTTGAACATCTTTCAGGCTTTCCCAGCTTAAGGTTCTTAAACTTACCGAGAATCTCCCTCACTCTGCCCTTGTCTGCTTACAACTGTCTATCTCCTGGCATGCACCCTTGCAGAACCCGAGAGGAACTGTATTTTCTAGACATTATCTCCTGGGTATGGCCTCTAGTACGAGTAACTATACAATATGAGTGAATACATACATATTTATAAATTATATAAATAGCATAGGTTTAAAATACATATTCATTACTCTGGCCTCCTTGTGACTTCAATCCTCAATTCTTTTATTTTTGAGAAGTACGGCAGTGCTTTTATTTCTTCAGTCAATGAATACATTAGCGGTATGGGTGGGATTGATTGTTTTCCCCCTAAGGTGTTAGTTCACCACCATATGCCACCAAGTTCAGGGCAGGAATGGAATACAGGACAAAAACTTTGTTCTTAAGCGATTATACCAGTGCTTGTAGTTTTGAAAGCTAGAGAAATAAATTGGTGATAAAAATACACATCTTGGTTTGGGCAAAAAACAAGAATGGACAGAATCAGGCAAGGCTGGCACTTCCTAAACACTGGAGGTCCAGGGCAACGAGCAGGAGAAGTAGAAGACAGCACCGCTACAGAACCCCACGAGAAAGCTCAAGAAAATACCAGGAAAAATAATAAATGCGATTCCACTACGCAGCAGGATTACTGATTTCATACTTGCTTTTGATTAAGAAAGGATTTTCTTTGATAACAACTTAAAAAATGATAATGACCTCTCATGATTTAAAACATATTACACAGTATGGGATACATATTGACAACAACACAGTGAGGCCAACTCTAAATCGTCACCTCTTGCAGCTTGCTTGGTTTCAGGAAAAACCTTATTTATCCTGAGCTATCCGGTGTGTTCCTGAGTTTTGATGCTGGCGCGCATCTGAGATTACCAAGCCTTTTCAAAATAATCTGAAAAGGAAATGAAATGCGTCCCCCTTCTCTAAATCGGTCTCCACCAAGTCAGGGGAACTTGCAGGGGGTGCGCTAGTCCAAGGGGCCCGGGTTCAGGAGAATCATAAACGGGCAGGATTCCCTGAGCTCGCTGAAGGCTGGCTGTGTGCGGATAAAATTCCGATTTCAGAAGGTGGCCAGCGCCCCCTCCGGAAGATGGGCAGGTTTCTCCGCCTACTTCCGCTTCCCATCCCCGAAATGCACAGTTTGGGGAGGCGGCGAGGACGCCCGGGGGCTGCGCCTTCCAATCAGGACCACCTTGGACGTAGCCAGTGGTCACCCGCAGCTGCACGTCTTTCCTGGAGGACCCCTCTGTGGGTCAGCACAGCCTGGGGGAGAGCGACACCCGGACACCAGGGACAGAGGGAGAGGCTCGCGGGCGGCAGGCCAGCTCCGGAACGCAGGCGCGTCACCGGACTGCGCGCAGGCGACCCCGGGGGTGGCGCTCCGGTGGCCCCTCTGTCTCGGGACAGGAAGCCCAGGGGCCTCCTAGGGTGCGCTCAGGTGCCCCTCCCCCTCCCGGGACAGGAAGCCCAGGGGACCCCGGGGGTGAGCTCAGGTCCCCCTCCCCCTCCCGGCACAGGAAGCCCAGGGGACCCCGGGGGTGCGCTCAGGTCCCCCTCCCCCTCCCGGGACAGGAAGCCCAGGGGACCCCGGGGGTGCGCTCAGGTCCCCCTCCCCCTCCCCGGGGTGAGCTCAGGTCCCCCTCCCCCCTCCCGGGACAGGAAGCCCAGGGGACCCCGGGGGTGCGCTCAGGTCCCCCTCCCCCTCCCCGGGGTGAGCTCAGGTCCCCCTCCCCCTCCCGGGACAGGAAGCCCAGGGGACCCCGGGGGTGAGCTCAGGTCCCCCTCCCCCGCCCCGGGGTGCGCTCAGGTCCCCCTCCCCCTCCCCCTCCCGGGACAGGCCGGCGGGAAGGGCCCCCGGGGAGCGCGGTACCCGGAAGGCGGCGGGCGGGTTGCGGCCGCTCGGCGGGGCCGGGGCGGCGCCGGGGCAGCAGCCGCAGCAGCAGCAGAGCAGCCAGAGGCGCCGCAGCTCCATCGCGCGCGCTCCCTCTTCCGGTCGCGGGCTCCCGCCGCCGGCGGGTCCGGGGGATTGGGGGCCGCGGGCGGGGCGCGGGCTGAGACGGTGACGCCCCTTCTTCCCCGCCGCCCGGAAATGGGCGTCCGGCGGCCGCGAACCGGGGCTTCGCGCTGTGCTGGGCGGAGCGCCCGCGCGGGACCCCGTGCCCCGGGGTCGCCTCCCGCCTGCCGGAAGAGAGCCTGAGGGTCGGCCTCGCACGGGCGTGACAGTACGCGCTGTCGCGTGACCGCACTTGCTGCGTCAAGCCCCTTCTGCCGCCTCCTCTTGTCTCGGATGGAAAGATGCAGGCGGCCGCGGAGTTTAACTTCACCTTCAACCTGTTTCTTCTGTGATGGGCTCTGACGTTGGGATCCTGATTCCGAAATAATGTCTGTGAATTTGCACGGAGACATTCATTCAGCATATGTTTATTAAATACATATCAAAACGTACAGTTGTGAAAATAGTACACAATGTTTCGGTTTATTACATTATGGCCGTTTCGAACTTTGGAAGCCAGTTTCTTCATTTGCACAGAAAGAGAAACGTAGCGTTTAATTCTTAAGCTTGTGGTCAAATTGTGTGTGTGTGTGTGTTATTTTAGACTGTTTTAATTCCTTTTTACAAGCCAGGTGCATTTTGTAGTTTCGACTCATTTTGTAGTTCAGAAGAGTGGGGCTCCCCAGATGGTCCCCAAACTCCCCTCCCTGCGAGCGGCAAACCCAGCCTGCGGCCACTTCCTGAAACCTGTGTCCCGGAACCAACAGGGCTGAGCCCACCTCTTATGAGACACGTGGGTTTCTGGTTTTCCGTGAGGAGTGAGAACTCCAAGTAGGCACAGGGGAGAACGTTTTATCAGCATCCCTGCGCGGACCATCTTGGGGCCACGGCCTCATTCCCTGGGGCATCTCCCCGGAGGGAGCTCGCCAGGTCGAAGCTCGTGCCCATGTCTGTCTCTTGGGCAGTGGTGTGGAGAGGGTGTTCCGGAAGGATACCTTTAGTTCTAATGGTACCTCCTTGAGGTTTGATTTTTGCCATCGTTAGCATATTTCCACTTCCCTCTTTGCTCTGCCAGCCTCTGTTCCTTACACTATCCTTGATGCCCCAGGGCCTTTGCACAAGCGGGTCCCGCCTCACATCACTGCCACCTCCTCCTCGGGGAAGCCCTCCTGATGCTCTCAGCCTGGGACAGGCTCTGGCAACGGAGGCCCCCGGAACAGGCACTCCTGTGTAGCTGCATAGTTTCTCCTTTAAATGTGAGCTTGTCTTCACTCCCAGCTGGCCCCGATGACTGGGCAGGTGGTGATGGTGCAAGAGCTCCCCGAAGGTCTCCCTGGGAGCCTGGGCTCCCCACACACTTTCCCTGTGTCCCCAGCCCACGGCTCCCAGGCCAGACCAATGACAGTGAAACCAGCGCCATTCACTCAGCCACAGCTGAGACCACGTCCTCCTGGTGCACCTCCAGTCCAGGGGGGCTTCCTGGAGGAAAGGACCTGCAGGTCTGGGAGGCTGGGCAAAGGACTTAGTAGAGGCAAGAAAAGATGAAATGTTTAGGAGGTCCTGGGGGTTGGGGAGGATGTGGCAGAGAGGAGGGGCTACAGGGGGTCAGCCTCCCACCCTCTGCCAGCCTGAGTGGGAGGGTGTCCGGTACTGAAGGACAGACGAGGCCCCCCCCGCACCTCGGGCCAAGCTTCTGCATTCTGCACCCTCAGTGCTGGCAAAGGGGATGAAGAGGCCCGGGGAGGGCAGGGGGTCCGAAAGCACAGCCTCTCTCCTCCCACCCCCACCCTCGGCGATGACTACCTGTCCCAGGAGGGGCCCCGTCGGAAGTACACGCCCATGGGACACGACGCGGCCGGCCCGCAGTGGTACAGGGGCCTGACCAGCTCGGACCCCTGAGAAGCCTGCAACACGCTCCCTCGGGGGCTCTGGACAGCCCGCACCTCGAGGCTTATGTCCGCAGGCGCGGATGCCACAGCCCCCGGGAGCGCAGCATGCCCTCGGGTGAGCGCCCGGCCCCGCCCGCCCCGATACCAGGCCCGCCTCGAGGGGAGGGTGAGGCCCAGAGGTGCAGAGATGACCCCCGACCCCTGCCCTGCAGCCTACATCAGCGTCTCCGGGAGACGGCCTGGTAGACAACATCATCCCCGCGCAGTACAGGGCCCCGCGCGCGGTAGGGAGCGTGCTGTGGGAAGACAGACCCATCGGGGCGAGGAGTACGGTGAGCCTGGGCCAGGGGCACGCGACCCAGGGGCTGGGGGGAGACAGCCCGGGGCCAGGAGGCGGGGTCGGCCGGTGAGCGGGGTCCTGGACCCCCAGTGATCCGCAGGCACCAGTTCGGAGCGGAGCCGCTGTGGCGCGCGTCTGACTACGTGCCATGCCTGCCAGCGCCCAGTGCCCGCGCTGCACCACCCAGAACTACCGGCAGTGGGAACGGAACCCTGATGCCCCTCCACCGGCCAGCAGCCCCCGCCCGTCTACACGGCCAGTCACTGATAAAGGTCGCGCTGCCCGATGTGGCTCTTCGGGGACCCGGCGCCTCTCCCCCAAGGCGTCTGTCCGCCTCTGGGGCCGGGGCCTGGGGCCGTCAGGCAGCCAGGTGAAGGGAGCTCTGAACCAGGACGCTGGTGACCAAGCTCCAAGGCAGAGTCAGACAGACGACCTCTCCTGCCCTCGGCTCCCCCTACCCCGGGCCCCAGTCCTGGCCCCGGGCGGCCTGGGCACAGGGAGCCGCACTCGGGCGCCTGCCCGGCATGCTGAGCCTCACCATCGCCACGGCCAGGGTCTGGGCTCAGCCCCTAACCCCGAGGCTGGGCTCCTGGCAGGCTCAGCAATGGCTCTGTCCTCCAGGGCTGGCGGCACCCGGGAGACCCTAGGCTGGCTGGGGCTGAGCTCGGGGCAGGCCCTGCGCCCAAGAGCCTCACATCCGGCCCTGTGGTCAAGTTTAAATAAAGTATATCATCGCACAAAGGCACTTTGTACATGCCTGGCCCGTTTCAAGCCCTCAGTATTAGCTATGGCACGTGCCTGACCCGTTTCAAGCCCTCAGTATTAGCTATGGCACGTGCCTGGCCCGTTGCAAGCCCTCAGTATTAGCTATTATGTGTTTTATTTTGAGTAGCTTTCCCCCCCCTTGGTTATTGTTACACTGCTTTCCACCTGCTCAGCTTAGTTCATAGTCACCCAGTTCTTCACGCTTTCTTCTCCTTGTTTTTTATTTTCTTCAGATCATTTCACTTCATATTAACGTAATCCTAGAGAACGGACCACAGAAGGAGCAGAAGTAGTGTTCAAATCGGTTAACATCCCGTTCCAGCAGCATCTCAGGTTAAGGATTTTCTGGTGAAGGGGGGGACCACTTTAAGGATGAAAGCAGCTCTTTTGTTCCTTTCCTATTTACACATTTCTGTCCCCCTCTAACCTTAAAAGAATAATTATAGGAACGAGACCACTAGGCAGTTTAACCTAACGTCTGACTTATGCGCTCCTGAATGCACACCATGCCTTGCCTAACCTGTTGATTCTTTTCCTGGATAAAAAGAAGGAAGAATGAAGAATTCAGCAAGTAAAGAATGGCTATCTCTCTACCCCCAAGGCCCCTTAACGATCCTGCAGGCAGATTAGGCAGAGGAGATAACATCTGAAGAAGGAGTCAGCCAGCCTGCATGCTCTTCTGCCTCCATGATTCACTGAGATTCTTCCCCCATTTTTCCCTTTAAACACCGTCCTGGCTGAGCAGAATCTTGGGAGCTGGTGTTAGGACACGAGTCCCACCTTCTCCCCAGGTGGCCGCCCTTTCTGATTGAAGCACCTTTCCTTTCTATTCACACTTGCCTCTCGAATTACTGGCTTTTGAGCGGTTAGCAACTGAACCCGAGTTGGGTAACAAGGAGACCAGGCCACTTCCAGTGTCCACTGTCTTTTAGAAGAACACAGATTGGTTTCTCCAATTTAAAGTGCAGAGTGAGTGCAAATTCCTGTGCAGTAGTTCTGGAGTGGGTCCTGATGATGCTTTTCTAACCACCTCCCAGGGCTGTTGCTGCTGGTAGCAGGGGCCACGCTCAGAATGGCAAGCAGCGCACCAACCCCGCTGCGGTTTCTCCGCTCCCCTCACTCGGCAGGGAAAAGAAAGAGGGCTGAGGTGTCTCCCTCAGAGAAAATTCATATTCCTTTCTGGTCATTTCATCTCTGCTCATTTCCTTGCACAGTGAGTAATATTGTCCTCTCTGGCCTCAGGGCAGCTACGTGATCTGCAGCTCCCCGTGTAAGCTGAGAATGGAGGCCCCCTATTCACACGTTATTAAGAATTTCAGGGGCTTCCCTGGTGGCGCAGTGGTTGAGAATCTGCCTGCCAATGCAGGGGACACGGGTTCGAGCCCTGGTCTGGGAAGATCCCACATGCCGCGGAGCAACTGGACCCGTGAGCCACAACTACTGAGCCTGCGCGTCTGGAGCCTGTGCTCCGCAACAAGAGAGGCCGCGATAGTGAGAGGCCTGCGCACCGCGATGAAGAGTGGCCCCCGCTCGCCGCAACTAGAGAAAGCCCTCGCACAAAAACGAAAACCCAACACAGCCATAAATAAATAAATAAATAAATTTTTTAAAAAAAAGTAAGAATTTCAGGATGGCAACAAGTGCTGAGTCTCTCTCAGCACAGGGTCCTGTGTGGTTCCCCGTGCCACACGCCCACACAGGCGGCTTACTAGGCCTTTCTACTATAATCTTTTCTAAACAAGGCTTCCAGGAGTCTTCGGAATTGATGTCAAGGTCAGTCCTCTTAGACTTTTTAGAACCACCATCTGATTTACGTCTTTCGTTTTTGCCTAGGTACGGTGAGTCATACTAGTCTCTGATGGAAAATTGATAATAAAGATAATGTACTCCTGTTCTGGGTATTAGGAATAAAGACATGAAAGTTTTTTCTATGCATGTATGATGAGACGATTGCTCTCGGAATGTAGGGGGTACAGGTTTAATTTAAACAGCAAGCTCACAGATCAATGCTCATATCAACTCTGGCTGTTCTTCTGCAACCAGCCCTCTCCTGTAAGTCACTCAAGCTAATATATATATATATATATATATATATATATTTTTTAGCAAAAGTTTGCATTCAGATCATAGCTACTGTTTATTGACAACCTACTGAGTCAGAACATTTAAATACAGGCAGCCACCTTACTCCAGGAAAATTGGTTCAGTAAAAAAGCCATTTAAACTAAATTTATTTCCTAAGCTCACGTCAACAATTGTGTATTGAGCACCTATTAAGTGCCAGACATTCTGGTTAATGAGGATCTGTCAGTAAGTAAGTGAGTGAAGAGACAAAAGTCTCCACCCTCGTGGAGCTGGCCTCCAGGGAGGAAGGATACACACAAAAATTAGTAAAAGTGTTACTAGGCAATAAAACAGGATACAGAGGGTCAGGAGTGAGTGGTTGGGCTGCAGTTTTCAGTAAGGTGCTTAGGAGGAACCTCTCTGGGGAAGAGACATCTGAGCAGACTTGAAGGAGGTGAAGTGAGATGCTCAAGTGTCTGGGGGAGAGAAACTAAGATGGAAAGAATAGTTAGTGCCGAGGCCTTGAGGTGGGAGTGCGCCTGGCATGGTCCAGAAGCATCAAAGACGTCCGCGTGGTGGAGACGAGAGAAAGCGGGGAGAGCAGAAGCGGCCCTCAGACTGTGTACTTTTCTGCAGGTTGAAGGGGAATCAAAATTACTTATGAAGTAGTTTTTAGAAAGGGATTTGAAAAAGCTTTTTACCTTGAAAATTGAAGGTTGCAGGTCCTGCTAATTTTTAGAATAAACATCATCAATTTCATCTGTGTGGGAGGTGTAATTCTTCTCATTACATTGGCAGAATAGCACACTGGGCTTCTTTTGCTTCTGTGTTGGTTGTCTGTTGCTACATAACAATAACCCCCAAACTTAGCAGGTAAAAGTACTAACCTTTATGACCTCACACAGTGTCTGTGGGGCAGGCATCCAGGAGCGAACTAGCTGGGTGATTCTGGCTCAGGCTCTCTCCTGGGGTCGCAGATGTCAATGAAAGCTGTTGCCCCCGTATCAGTAAACAAAGGATGTTGCAGCCCTTGAGCCAGCACGTTACAGCCGCCTGGATGGTGAGCCCTGAGGGAACTCAGGATGGAAACAGGATGCCCGCCATCTAGCCCTCAGCCACCGCAGCCACCCTGCAGTGATGCACCCGAAGGAGACTTGCCCCAGAGAGCTGAGGTGCGCATCAAAGGAACAATTTCAGTGAGCCCAGAGTTTGCATCTTCCCACACACCGAAAAGCTCTAACTTCCTTAACTTGAGATGTCTGGTTTTCTTTACTTAACAGTAATCTCTTGATGTTCCGACTACCTGGTCTTTGTAGCAAAAACTCCTCTATATCCTGGCTCCCCCCTTGCCTCTTTGAAACAGTCCCTCTGAGCCATCTGAGAGGCTGCGTCCCGGGCTTAAGTCCTCAGAATGTCTGCCAAATAATACATAATTCTCAACGTTTCGTTTGTGGCTTCTTTTCAGCTGACACAGGCAAGCTGTGGAAAGCAGCCGTGGTCATCTGGCGGTCTCACGGGGTTGGGGGATTCGATTTCAAGCTCACATGGCTGTTGGCAGGGGTCCTCAGATGTCCTCAGGCTTCAGGATGAAGGGCTCCGGTCCCTACCACCTGGGCCCCCCCAAGGGCTCCATGGGGCCTGCCAGCTGTCTTCCTCAAGAGCGAGCCATTCCAGGGGTGGGGAGGACAGGCCAGGGAGGGACCGAGATGAGGCCGCAGTGTCTCCCGTGACCTAACCTTGAAGTTGCACAGCACCCTTCTGCCCTGAGTTACACACACCAAGCCTGGTCTAGGGTGGGTGGCGGGGATGACACAGGCTGTGAACACCAGGAGCTGGACCCCTTGGTGCGCCTGGGAAACCAGATCCCACAGCCTCCTCTCGACACTAGCAGCACACGTGGTCATTTGTGTGTGCGTGAGAACATTCCAGCTTTTCCACTGTTTTCACAAATGCTTCTCAACCTCTGTGGTATTCAGATCATTATTTGTTATTGTTTCTATCTTGTCATAAACCTTCTGGGTTTTCTTCAGTTTATAATCATTTTACTTTATTTTAAAATGACTTTGCTATGCAGCATTATTCACAATAGCCAAGACACAGAAGCAACCTAAATGTCCATCGACAGATGAATGGATAAAGAAGATGTGGTACATATATACAATGGAATATTACTCAGCCATAAAAAAGAATGAAATAATGCCATTTGCAGCAACACGGCTGGACCTAGAGATTATCATACTAAGTGAAGTAAGTCGGACAGAGAAAGACAAATACCATATGATATCACTTATATGTGGAATCTAAAATATGACACAAATGAATTTATCTACAAAAGAGAAACAGGCTCACAAACATTGAAAACAGACTTGTGGTTGCCAAGGGGGAGGGGGTGAGGGAGGGATGGATTGGGAGTTTGGGCTTAACAGATACAAACTATTGTATATAGGATGGATAAATAACAAGGTCCTACTGTAGAGCACACGGAACTATATTCAATATCCTGTAATCAACCGTCATGGAAAAGAAAAAAAATATATTATTTATCTTGATAAAAAAGAAATATTAAAAAGAATGTATATACGTGTATAACTGAGTCACTTTCTGTACAGTAGAAATGAGCCCCACATTGTAAATCAGCTAAACTCCAATTAAAAAAATAAAGAAAATAAAAAGACTTTGCTATGGAGTTATTTTGTTTGTTTTTATTTTTACTTTAATGAACACCCATGCTTAAGACTTTCTAAGCATTGTTCTAAGTACTTTGCAAATATTACCTTTATTCCATCCTCATAACAAATCCTTGTAGGAGATGGGGTTGTAATTTTTCCATGTGCACATGGGAAGCTGAGACCCAGAAAAGCAGAGGTACTTCCTCCGTGTTGTGTATCTGATAACTGGCCCATCTGAGTCGGGGGAGCCTGGCTCTAGTCTCTGCTCTGCATCCTCTTCACTGCTTCTTCCTCATCTTTATGTGCGTTATGAAATTCTGCATCTTCTCAAGAGATGCGTTATTAACTCATTATCAAGGAACACTATAATTGCAAGAGATATTGTAAACTTTAAGCGGCTAAAGATAGTCAAATAATCGGAAACATAAGCCAAGGAAACTGTTCATGTTAAACTAGGGATAATATTTGCATGGATATAAATTTTATAAGATTAGTACTTTAGTGATGTTTTGCATGATATGAGGAATTTTGTATCCCTATACAACCTCATGACTGCAGGATCTCAGGTAATGACTGTACTGATGAGAAGGAACCTTACCCATGACCTCTGATCCTTACAACACCTCCGCAAGGTAGGAATTCTCACCTTCACTCCACAAATGAGGGAACTGATTTGTATGGTGACTAAGGAAATTATTTAAGATCCTAAGTAGTCAGTGGTTGCGACGAGATGTAAATTGAGCTGTCAGATTTCAGAGTCCAGACTGCCCTCAGTTACTCCAAGGAACCTCTGTGGTTGTTTCTTCTTCTTATTTTTACTTAGTGTTGGCTTTTCTTTATTAATAATACCTTCTTTAGTCCACTATGAGCTTTTTGTGTTCTGGTATGATTACAGGAAAGCGTGACACTCAGTAATGCACTTGAGTCATTGAAGACCTGTTTTTTTTTCTTTTTAATTTTTCTCTTTATATTATGGGAGGGATCTTATTCCTCCAGGCAATGAATTAGCTAGTGTCTGGGCTGAAATATTTTATTTTCTTTGGTCTTGGATTTCACACTGAAATTTTCATTAATGCCACAAAATCCCCCCTCCCCACGAGCATTCCCTTCTGTTATTGTTGTTGCTAATTGGGTTCATAAATGCACTGAAGTTGTCTTGACTTTTTGCATTGTTTACATTTCATAGGAACTGCATAAATCCTGAGGGAGAAAATAAGTTACATAAATTTCTAGGTATGAGAATTTCAAATTTCCTTTAAGGCCAAAGAGAAGAAATGCTGTCTGAACAGCCACTGCTGATGGGCGGGATTTGTTAAGCTTTAGAAGTAGCTCATTCCGTTTTCTCAGCCGGAGGGGAAGCTGCCACAGGAGCTGCTAAAGAATGAGGTAAAACAAAAGGCAAGGTGGTAACTCCACCCACCAGCTTCTAACCAAGAGGGAAAATGTCATTAATGAAAAGCCCTGATGTATACCTCCTTTCTCCAAACAATTAATGGAACAAAATGCCCCAAGAAATGCCTGAAACCATGAGTGGTTTCCATAGAAACCTCAATGCATTTCTATTCTGCTGACATTTGAATGATTGAGAGCAGAGCAAAGCACTAGCTCTGCTGCGTGGCAGGCACTGCGGTGACAGCTAATGGGTTTACCTTAGAACCATTATTACCTGCTCGTAGCAAAATAGTAGCAGTTTTCTCCTCATAGACTTAGATTATTCCATGGTCTTAAGTATTTCAGAAATATCTGGGACTTGTAGGTATAGACAATACATTTCACAAGACAATAATATTTTGCAGGAGCCTAAAACTCCCTTTATCTCTCACGTAATCATTTTAAATAGCGGAACTGTGTCCTTTGCGTGATCTAAGAAAATAATTCTAGTATCCTTTATTCTCAGGACGTCATTAGTACTAATGTACATCCTGTTTTAATACCTCTCCATTTCCTGGAGTTAGATGGAGCCTGCAACGATTACATGCCTTTTAACTTCTATTGTCTATGCAAAAATCACATTATCCCAAAGACGAGATGTAAGAAAAAAGCAAGACTCACAGGGAGGGACACACACACACACACACACATAAAACAGTCTTCAGGTGGATTTTGCATAAATGAGGGTGACTCATCCTGACTATAATCTAGCCTTACACTCAACAATCACAAAAAAAATCTATGACCCAGGAAGCGTACAAAAAAGAAAGCTACTTGCAGCTGAACTACAGGGGCAGTTAGCTGCAGAAAGGTTCAGTTTCATTGTTTTGAAGGATTACGTGGTTTAAATGATTTTTACTGATCACTCTTTTTTACAAATTAATAAACTTTATTTTTAGAGCAATTTTAGGTTTGGAGCAAGATTGAACCACAAGAGCAGTGAATTTCCATATACTTCGTGTCCCTACACGTGTACGACCTCTCCCACCATCAACATCCCCACCAGATGGTACATCTGTCACAATCGACGCCTACATTAGCTCATCACTCTTCTCCACTGGGGTTCACTCTTGGTATTGAATATTCTATGGGTTTTGACGAATGTATAATGATATATATCCACCATTATAGAATCATACAGAGTAGTTTTACTGCCCTAAACATCCTCTGTGCTCCTATTCACCCCTCCCGACAGCTGACCCCTGGCAATCACCAATCATTTTACATTCTCCATAGTTTTGCCTTTTCCAGAATGTCATATAGGTGGAACCATACAGTATGTAGCCTTTTCAAATTGGCTTAAATTTCTCTTCGTAATATGCATTTACGTTTCCTCCATACCCTTTCATGGCCTAATAACTCATTTCTTTTCAGTGCTAAATAATATTCCATTAGTTGGGTATACCACAGTTTATCTATTCACCTACTGAAGGACTTCTTGGTTGCTTCCAAGTTTTGGCAATTGTCTCTAAAGCTTCTATAAACATCCATGTGCAGGTTTTTTGTGAACATAAGTTTTCAATTTCATTTGAATAAATACTAGAAAGGGCCATTGCTGTATCCTATGGTAAGAGTATATTTAGTTTCATAAGAAATTGTCAAACTTTCTTTCAAAGTGTCTGTACCATTTTGCATTCCCACCATTAGTGTATAAGAGTTTCTGTTGCTCTACATCCTTGACAGCATTTACTGATGTCAGTGTTTTGGATTTCGGCCATTTTTATATGTTACTTGCCATCTATATATCTTCTTTCGTGAGGGGTCTGTTAAGATCTTTGGCCCATTTTCTATCTGGGTTGTTTATATGCTTATTGTTGAGTTTTACGAGTTCTTCGTATATTTTGAATAGCAATTCTTTATCAGATGTGTCTTTTTCAACTATTTTCTTCCAGTCTGTGTCTTGTCTTCTCATTCTCTTGACATTGTCTTTTGTAGACAAAACTTTACACTTTAATGAAGTCCAGCTTATGATTTATTTCGTTCATAGGTTGTGAATTTGGTATTGTGTTTAAAAAGTCATCACAATGCCCAAGGTCATCTAAGTTTTCTCCTATGTTATATTTTAGGATTTTTATAGTTTGTTTTTCACATTCAGATTTCTATCTATTTTGTGAAAGGTGTAAGGTCTGTGTCTAGATTCATTATTTTATGTGGCTGTCCAGCTGTTCCAGCACCATTGTTTGCAGAGATGGTCTTTGCTCCATTGTATTGCCTTTGCTTATTCGTCAGAGATCAGTTGACTATATTTATATGGGTCTATTTCTGAGGTTTCTATTTTGTTCCATTAAGCTATCTGTCTATTCTTTCACTGATACCACAATGTCTTGATTACTGTAACTTTATATTAAGCCTTGAAGTTGGGTAGTGTCGGTCCTCTGACTTTTCTCCTTTAATAATCAAGGTGGCTCTTCTGAGTCTTTTGTTACTCCATATAAACTTTAGAATCACTTTGTCAATATACACAAAATAACTTGCTGAGACTTTGATTGGAATTCGCAGATCAAATTGGGAAGAACTGACATCGTGACAATATTAGGTCTTTCCATCCATGAACATGGAATCTCCTCCCATTTATTTAGTTCTTCTTTGATATCTTTCATCAGAGTTTTGTAGTTCTCCTCATACAAATTTTGTACATATTTCATTGAATTTGTTCCTAAGTATTTCATTTTGGGGGGTGCTAATGTAAATGATATTATGTTTTTAATTTCATATTCCACTTGTTTATTGCTGCTATATAGAAAAGAGACTGACTTTACTATACTAACCTTATATCTTGCAACCTTGCTATGATCACTTACTAGTTCCAGGAGATTTGTTGATTCTTTCAGATTTTCTACATTGATGAATCTGTCATCTGTGAACAAAGGCAGTTCATGTCTTCCCTCTCAATCTGCATAGCTTTCCCTTTCTTTTCTTGTCTTATTGCATTAGCTAGGACTTCAGTTATGATGTTGAAAAGCAGTGCTGAGAAGGAGTCTACTTACCTTGTTCCTGATGGTCACCATTTTTAATACCATATTTGTGCACTACAGTCTTTAAGGTCATTCTTGAGCTAAGACCCCAGGTAATGCCACAGTGCATGTGACATATATAGTGCATAAAACACAGCCTTGAGTTTGGATAGACGTGGGTTCTTATACTGGTTTGCTTATTGCCTGTGTGACCTTAAGAAATTATCTTTCTTGGGCCTCAATTAGCATTATATATAAATTGGAAATAATTTTTAGTTCTGATGTTGTTATGAGGATTAGAGATAATGGATCAAGAGTGCTTGAGCCATAGAAGTTGATTCATAATAGTAGCTATAATTGTTTGACTATAAAATTTCCCTTTGGGACAAGATTTAGAACAAACATTTGGAGCCTTTACTCTCTTTCTTTTTTTTCTTTTTTTTTTTTAAACGTCTTTATTGAAGTATAATTGCTTTACAATAGTGTGTTAGTTTCTGCTTTATAACAAAGTCAATCAGCCATATATATACATATGTTCCCATATCTCTTCCCTCTTGCATCTCCCTCCCTCCCACCCTCCCTATCCCACCCCTCTACGTGGTCACAAAGCACCGAGCTGGTCTCCCTGTGCTATGCGGCTGCTTCCCACTAGTTATCTATTTTACATTTGGTAGTGTATATATGTCCATGACACTCTCCCACTCTGTCACATCTCACCCCTCCCCCTCCCATATCCTCAAGTCCATTCTCTAGTAGGTCTGTGTCATTATTCCCGTCTTGCCACTAGGTTCTTCATGGCCTTTTTTTCCCCCCTTAGATTCCATATATATGTGTTAGCATACTGTATTTGTTTTTCTCTTTCTGACTTACTTCACTCTGTATGACAGACTCTAACTCCATCCACCTCATTACAAATACCTCCATTTCATTTCTTTTTATGGCTGAGTAATATTCCATTGTATATATGTGCCACATCTTCTTTATCCATTCATCCAATGATGGACACTTAGGTTGCTTCCATGTCCTGGCTATTGTAAATAGAGCTGCAATGAACATTTTGGTACATGACTCTTTTTGAATTATGGTTTTCTCAGGGTATATGCCCAGTAGTGGGATTGCTGGGTCGTATGGTAATTCTATTTTTAGTTTTTTAAGGAACCTCCATACTGTTCTCCATAGTGGCTGTATCAATTTACATTTCCACCAACAGTGCAAGAGTGTTCCCTTTTCTCCACACCCTCTCCAGCATTTATTGTTTCTAGATTTTTTGATGATGGCCATTCTGACCGGTGTGAGATGATACCTCGTAGTTTTGATTTGCATTTCTCTAATGATTAATGATGTTGAGCATTCTTTCATGTGTCTGTTGGCAATCTGTATATCTTCTTTGGAGAAATGTCTATTTAGGTCTTCTGCCCATTTTTGGATTGGGTTTACTCTCTTTATTGTTAAGTCTTTATGCAAAAATCATTTCATATTTGAAGACAGTAGCCCTTCCTTGTCTTTTCTGCATCTTAAAGACCTTTACTGATCTTGACACTGGACTAAGAGTCATATAGTGTAAGAGCTAGCTATCATTATTATCAGGGAAATAAGGTAATTTCCTAATGACTCTAACTTGTTTAGGTTGTATAAATACAGCCATAATTTCTTCTTAGATATTCCTACTGACCCAGCAAATTTGAACAATTTTTGTTTAAGTTTATGTTTCTTCATTTAGAGATATTTACGGAAAAGGGGTTTTTGTAGTTTGAAACAGAAAATAGAAGTAACGTGAATGGCACAGCCAGAAGCATGATTTATGCATGGAATTTGGGGAGAGAAAATGTCATGTGAAATTCAGTCACTGGCTTTCTTTGCCTGTGTGATGCATTAAAAGGATCTGATGGCACGTGTTCTGTCATTGAGTTGTTATGGCCAAAAATAAGATTGTTAACCTCAAGTCTCAGGCAGGTGGTTGAGAAACAACTGAATAAGTTAAATAAAGCCTAGGCAAGCACAAATCTTCCTACCATGGACTATAGCATTATGAAACAAAGTGGACCAAAGATGAAGATGATCTGAACCCAAGACTTTTTAGAATCATTAGGATCAAACCCTAGAGTCTAATCTCTTTAATTTGCAGATGAGACATTTCCTAATGAGAGGAAGAGCTCCTAAAATTTACACAGCCAGCCCCTGGAGAGCCAGAGATTAACGAGGTATTCTGACTGCTACTGCTTCTCTGAGGAGACACGCCGTCTCATTTTTAAACTAAAAATGGTTCTTTTTTCTTTTTCGCAACTTGAAACGAGTCACTGCTGCCTTATGCAGTCATCCAACAGAGCTAGAAACCCGAAATAAATCCCCTTTCATTCCAAAATTCTTAACAGATCTTTTTGCACTTACCAGGGATAGGGTTTGAACTGTTGAGAAAATCAGTACACATTGGTTAATGTCAGATATTTAATCTCTTTATTGATACACATCCCAACAGGTTGGTAGTGAATATTAGTTACTAAACAAAGCCGTATTGTACTATTAACAATAGGATAGATAATTCAGAAAGAATTAATGTTCTTTGAGTTCTTATTTTCATATAAGGCATTGCATTTGTATAGTTTTCATATATATTCTTTCACCACATTTTCAAGAATTCTTTGTCCATTTCCTTCTGTCTCCTGAAATAAAGGAATGTTAGAAAATGCACTTTTGTAAATATAAAATGATTGAACAAGAATACGGTGGTGAAAGAGTTTGGGCTATGAGTCAGACAAATTAGATTTATACTGGCCTTTCCATTTATTTATTGACATCCTGGCACTTTCCCCAAGTGTGTTTTAGTGTCCACATCTAAAAAATAATATATCAAAACAACCTATCTTTGAAAAACTGAGATGAGATATGTAAAATTTTTATTTTGCCTAGCACTTAGCTAATTAATGTTAACTCATGTTAGAATCTGTGTTATTATTCCTACAGGAAAATTTTGCATCATTGTGAGTAGGTAAAACCTTGACACTTTTAGTGGATAGGTGATCCAAATTGATTTTGTTGCTATTTATAAATTTTAACTTCAAGTATAGGATTTCACTTGACATTAGTTAAAACAAAAAACGTTATTTCCTGGTTTCTGCAAATGTGCATCGTTTCAGGTCTGACCACATGAGGGCAGCATGGTACTTTTTAAGACAGGAATGTAGCCTGGCTGGAGCGGGTAAAAGAATCTAGTAATAAAGCTATAGAAATCATAGGCACAGAATTAAAATGAGAAGGCTCCATAATGATTCTCTAATCCAAACTTTCAGTTTACAGTGGAAAGAACTGAGGTCCAAAAAGGCCAACTAGCGAGTCCCCCATCACACAACTGGTGTCTATGGATGGCAGAGCAGAGAAGAGCCGCAGCAGTAAGGAAGCAACAGTAATCGCGTTATCAGAGCCCCCAAGTTCTCTAAGGGCTTTTTACTATGCGCTGATATTGTGTGTGGCAGAACTGTAGAGGAATTGAATATTTCTGATAATGAATTAGCCTCCGAAATGTTCCTTTCTGGAGAAATAGACAAATCAAAAGATAGCGTCTCATTTGCGGAAGACGTAAGTGCATCCTGGAAGGCAGAAGACTGAACTGTGCGACTTCTGAAGGTTGTCATGAATGTTTTGCTCACAGCCTTGCGTGTGTGCACTGCCTTGAAACTGCAGCGCTGACCGCAGGAAGCAGGAGCGAGCAAAGGACGAGCGCTCGCCGGTCCTGCCTAGGAGCCCCCATTTCTGTGACCCACTCCCCAGCCACGTATGAACACATACACGTGCGCAGCCAGGAACACGCAGAGACATACAGCCCAGTGGCAGCGGCACAGTGGGAATCCGTGCTGGGGGAGAGTTGCTCTGACTTTGCACCGATAGTCTTCACCACACACACACCCCTTTTCCAAGCTCCACGAATAAGCATCAGATGACCCGACTCAGCAGAATATGTTTGCTGTAAACCCCAGTGTCCCCATTTCCCTCATCTCCCCTACATCTTTTACATCTTTGCTTTCTTCCCTTCTCTACTGCCATGGTTACCACTCTTTTGCATTACTCAATCAGCCTTGAAAATTGGACACTGCGATGCTTAGTTTTATGTGTCAGCTTGACTGGGCCACAGGGGTCCCAGACATTGGGTGAAACATAATCTGGGTGTTTCTATGAGGGAATTTTTGGATGAGATTAAATCAGCAGACTTTGTAAAGCAGATTGCCCTCTGCGACGTGGGTAGGCCCTGGGCAAGCAGGTGAAGGCTGAACAAAAAGACTAGAAGAAAATGGCTAATCTGGAGAATTCCTCCTGCCTGACTTCCTTCAAACTGGGGACACTGGCTTTCTTCCAGCGCAGACTCAAACGAAACCTTCAGGCCCTTCCTGGACCTGAAGCCGGCTGGACTTCAGACCAGAATGTCACCCTCAGCTCTCCTGGGTCTCAGGTCTTCAGACTCCATCCTGTAAAGGATGCTGCAGGTGACTCACCCTGCAGGTCTTCGGACTTGCCAGCCTCTGTAATCATGTGAGTCAATTCCTTATAATCAATCAAGCAAGCAATCAATAAGTATCTCCTATTCTGTTTTTTTTCTGGAGAACCCTGCCTGCTGCAGACACTTTGGTTCCCTTCCATATGTTTTCAACTGAAACCAGAGTTTTGCTTTATGCTGGCACTAACCTTGAGTCCTCAGTGATCACGATAGTTTTTGGCATTTAGTGGGTATTTAACAAGTATGTGTTGACTGAATGAATATGTAAATTCTATCAGTTATCTTTTGAAAGAATTTTTGTTTCTAGCAGAGCTCTAGCGTTTTTCCTTCCACCTATGTGTGGGCATACTGCAGTTACTAACTTAGTACAAAGAAAGTACTTACTTTTTTGTTGCTAGGATACTACTTTGTGCAGCCATGAAGTTATGCATATTATAGTTTTAGGCTGAAGGATGAAACAGACCCCAAGTATGATTAACTTAAAGAAGCTTAATATAACAGTGTTAGTTGTCAGTCAGTGTTAGATCATTAGATTTTTAATTTAATTTATTAAAGCCTACAATAGCACCTTGACAATACAGATGCCTACATTTTATAGGTAAGAAAAGTGAGATCTCTAAGACTGGTTCATTTGGCCAAGTTTGTGTAGTTAATAAATGAGAGCGTGATTACTGGATATAAAGTCCCCATATACTCAGTATTTGCTATTTCTTCATTGGCAGACTGCTTCTCTGTTGGCCTGTATCCAGCAACCCCTGGAAATCACCCCCGGAAACCACCATCATCTACTTCGAAATTCCCTTGGTGACCTGCCCACCATGATGAGCCCACGGGGTACCACACTCCCCCTTGCTCCCTGGGCATCAGCATCCTGCCCTGTCCTTACTGTGCCTCTTGGTCACCACAGGTATATTCACACACGAGGATCTTGTCCTGTTTTCCTCTGAGCCTGGAGCTCTCTCCTCCCAGATCTCCATGTTGCTGGGGATCCACACTGCTTAGCCCTTTCTTCCTTTAGATTCAGCTCAGATGTCTCCCCCGACCTCCATAATTCAAGCAGTACACGTGCCGGCAGCCATTTTCTTCCCCATTTCTCTGCTTATTTTCTTCGTAAAACATTAAACTATCCAAAAATATATTTTATTCTTAATTTGGTTTTCTCTTTCTTATCTGTATCCCTGGCAGATAATATCTGCAAACTACAGACAAATCTCCATGATGCTAGAAGCCTATACTGTTGACCCCTATGTTAGAGTGTTCAGTGCTTGATACGTACTAGACCATCCTTGAATGTTCTCTGAAATGACTGACTCTGAGTCCATGAAATAAACAATCTGAAAATGCAGTTCATGAGGAGAAGACTTCCTTATCAGATGCTCATCTGAACGTATGGTTCAAGACTAAATAATAAAGTAAAACGTCAAATGTTAAGTGCTAAGTCAGAAATTGCATTATTTAAATGTATTTGTTAAACCTGTAGGGAATTTCTAAACTTCCAAATTGGAGGGATTCCATGTGTGGGAAACTGTGGTTAGTTTTAAATAAAATATATATGTCTTTAATTATCGAAGATAATGTTATAACCTTGTCTCAAATATTTAGTATCACCCGAGTAGGATTATATGAAGGCTTTTAAGCTCACACTGACACCGTTTGAATGGGGTTACCAAAGAATCAGGTACAGGATATGTGTCGTGTGAAAAGTAACTATACATCTTAATGACAGAGGCAGGGATAAAAGCAGAAACTAACCTATTCTACCATGTTTCATGACGTCTCTGGTATTTAGGAAGCCCAACAGCTTACATTTAATCTTTATTTTAAATCAAAATGAAATGCGTAAAATTGAACCACAATTTTCTTTATGTTATTAATAGTCTAAATTCAAAGTATATGTTGATTGATTTGTAGCTTTCAAATAATTTTGAGAATAAACATTCTCATTAAGACGTTGGATGATTCACAGGTAGGACGCACGGAACCAGGAGTCAAGGTTGTCAGGTTCTAAGTGCCAAGTGCTGACGGGGAGAGGTGGCAGTGGGAAAACCGGACCCAGGCTGAGTGCGTATAAATGAAGGATTTGATGAGTGGATATCTGAGGCAGAGGCCAGAGCTCAACCCGGAAGAAATGCCATTTGGGAAATTGTTGCTGAAACACTAACCCGGATGAAGGTGGACGGGGTGTGCTGTGTCCCTGAGTCAGGAAAACGTCCATCAGGACCTGACACAGATGCCCGCACAAGTGAGGGGCCGCTTTGGGGCTGGCGTGACCTTGAAGTGTCCTTATCAGGCAGTTACATTGCTCCATCCTGACTTCTTTCCCAGTTGTGATTTTTCTTAGGGTGGTGTTTGCGAGTGATCACCAGACACTAGGTTTTATTATCCATCCTTTTACTTACATTAGTGGGGTGGATTATATTACGGGTCCATAGTTCTTCATCTCTCCCCTGCTGTGCCATCGATCTCCTGGGGATGGAATGGATTTTCTCAACCTGTTGGCTTTGGGCTTCGCCATGAGACACCTGCTTTGGCTAATGAAATGTGGGGCAGGAATCACCATGGGCTTTTCTAGACTGGTGCCTTCTGGGCAGGTTTCAGCCGACGCTCTGGGAACGCCTGCCCTTTGCTGCTAGAGGAATGTATCTCAGGAAGGTATTTCTTCTTTCTTTCTTTCATCCTGAAGAGAAGACCCAGACCAGTCTGAAGCCTGTGATCCCGTCAAGCTTGCAAGGCGAGGCAAGCCCAGCTGAGATCAGCCAAATAGCAGATCACCCACCAACGTGTGAATGTGGAAAAAATGACTGTTTTCGTAAGGCACAGAAATCTGGGTGAGGTTTGCTGTGCAGCATGGTTACAGCAGAAGCCTGTCTAATTCACTCACTGATAAAATACAGTTTGTAAAATAGTGAGTACTGAAGAGAGGACACAAGGATTAATTGAAAAATGCTTATCGAAATTGAAAAATTATATGCAGTGTAATTGACAAAATGACCTCACCACTAGTTATTTATATTTTAAATAGCCTGCTAGATCTCTTCAGGCTGACGCCCATAATATATGTACAACAGTGTCTAAAACAACCCAGGTCATCTGGACTTTGACCTGCGGTGTCTGTTTTCACGGCAGGAAGCAACCCTGGGGCAAGACTCTATTTTAGGAAGGACAGACACCACCTGTACAGTGTGATTTTCCCAGCTGGATTTTCCCACTGAGCATTTCCAAGGGACATCATGTTACCAGCTTAACCGGACCACGTCTCCTGTGCAAAGTAATGTACGGAACTGGGAATCCCTCTTGAGTGGAAAGCTGATGGTGACCCCTCTGTCTTATGACACAAAAGCCCTGTATTATTGTGGACACTACTCTATTCTCTTAAACTGTGTCTGGGGCAAACAACGCAAGAATTGCAGCAATATTCTCATCTCTAAAGGCATGTGTGCTGCAAACAAAAGCTACGTCTGATGCATTTGTTTAGGTTTTTAAATTACGAGCGTATTTATTCATGTGTAGAGATGCTCTTTTTTAGATTTTCCTATTTAAGTTTAAATGCTGTGAAGGTAGACCCGGTTGTTTTCTTTAAAGTTATTCACAGGGCACTCTAGAAAAATTTGTGAAAAGTGAGTACTCAGTAGTTGCTGCTAATTGCCTGTGTTCTCCACTTCACTTTGCTACCGAAGACCTGGCCAAAGACTGAATGAATCCCACCGTTGTTCCAGCTAATAATCCCGCTTGGGGGAGAGGTGAACATTGCTATTTAAAACAAGTAGCAAATATGCATCACACGTGGAAGGAAAGCTCTAGTTACTACATGAATAAAAAGCTGCGATCCAAATGAAAGTCTGAATTATTTTATAGTTCTGAAAGTTCAGAAAATCCAGAGTTTCTGAGATATTTTATCTTCATATATCATTTGCACATGGGTAACTGATGATTTTACTTTTTAAAAAGTACCAAAACTGACCAAACCTAGAAAATTTTAGTAACATTAAAAATAAACTATTCAAATCAGCATAGGCATATTTTCAAAGATAGCTTGGAACATAAAAGCTTTTAAAATCTACTCCAGTTTCAACTTTGAAATGTTTGTTCTGAGCCTTTTCAAAGTTACAGGGTAATATCAATTAAAGAGGCTGGGAGGATAATGGTTCTAGTTTCTTTTTACAAAATAATTTTTATGACATGTAATAGAATTTCTTGGAAGGAAAGAATGACCTTCAGCTCAAGGGTGTCATTTCTTAGATGCTAAGTATAACTATAGTTTTTCAACTATCAAATTGATTTTTAGCTATCAAATTCAACTATCAAATGGACCATGCATTTGAAAAATCTAAAAGGTATTAATAATCATTTCCAAAGAGGAACAAACTTCTGTAAATTATGAAGGAATGTTTATTTTCTGTGGTAACTGGGATTATGTTTAAACACCACTTTTATTTTCTGTATCACAGAATTCTATACTATGTTCCTATGCAGAGAGCTCTCCCAAGGCAATGGGAGCACAGCTGGCAGATTTACAGTTATTGAAACCTTTATTTTCATTATATCTCTATCTTTAATGAGTGCAATACAATCATATTACAATATTGTAGTAAGATTTTCTTTTATATTAAATTTATATTAAATTTATATTAAATTGAAGCAACAAATAATGTAATGAAATGCCTACTAGAAATCACCTAGTAAATAATGATGGCGTCTTTCTCTGTCAACTACATTGGAGGTGATGACCCTCCTGAGCAATCTCAGTGAACTAAATATTTGGTAGTTGAATCTCTTGGTTCATCGGTGATTAGAACTTTCCAAGGGAAACTTACAGTTACAGAGAATGGGCGGGAAAAGCACACAAGAGTTTTAAAATCTTCCCACAGAGGATGGAGGGGCCAGGATCCTCACTGAGAGGATGGATGGAATGGTCAGACACAAGGTTCTCACTGGTACCTCTCACGCTGCTTGGCTCCTGTAAGTGTTGGATGCTGAGCAGAGGGTCAGTGGGCAGCATGGCAGCCGCCAAGGTCGTGGGAGATGAACCTGCATCCGTGGCTGTCAGGCCCGGGGGACCTGGGAGAGGATGTGGGGTGTCTAGCTCTGTGCAAGGCTGAGTCTGCTGTTAGTCAGCCACTGACTCAGCCACAGATGCTGCTTAGATCACCCAGGGATGGACCCGGGCTACGTGCACCCAAGAAATATCAGGCTGGCCACTGAACAAGATCTTTGCCAAGATGCAAAGGACCCCAGAGACGCTGCACAGACCTGAGAGTCCATTCCCTGTGCTTCCTCAGGGTCCCGAGCACCTGGGCACTCACACAAACGCTGTTTTGGGGGGAACATGAAGGAGAGCTGCAGAGCTGAGCTAACAGGCTGAATTGCCTCCACCCCCAGCTCTTGCGTGGAGGCTTGCGAGAAAGACGAGACGCGCTACGCGGTGGGAGGTTTGTGACAACACCCAGGGGGAAGAGCAAACTGTGCACGGACCAAATGTGTGTGTTTGCTGCCGTTTGCTCCATGTCATTGTTTCTCAGACGTTTCTTTGCCATGTTTTATATTTGTAATGATCCTGTCATCCACCATTGACTAACATTTTTCCCCTCACCCTAAAACTGGAAGCCTGGATCCATAGCCGAAAACTGACAAGAGCAAATTCTCCCCAGTTTAAAGAGAACGCCCAGCGGATGCAGCGGGACACCTGCAGAGCCAGCCCCGTGAACGTGAGAGAACCTGTGCCTTGGAGACTGTGGGAAGTGATGGCTGAGGAGAGGAAGGCGCAGTGGCAGTGGGGGGTCCCGAGTCCCTCCAGCCCTGGTCCCCGGGCTCGGTGACCGCCGTGGGGTTGGTGGGAAGGGTGCGGGGATAAAGGCTGGTCTGCAGAAGTGGAAACCAGCGCAGCCTGGGGTCTGCTCTGCCGCTGGATGCTGCTTTGGGTAGCCCTCCTGCTCCCTGCCTGATGCCCACCGGGTCAGGGGCAAAGGTGCTCGGGGGGAGGAAAGGGGTGCCCACTGGGCTGGCAGGGCCAGGACGCGTGTTTCTCACGGGTCAGGTGGAGACCTCCAGAGGGTGGAGCTGGGCTCTTTCTTTTCCTTTTTTAAATTTAACTTTTATTTTATAGTGAAATATAGTTGATTTACAATGTTGTGTTAGTTTCAGGTGTACAGCAATGTGACTCAGTTATACATGTACATATAACCACTCTTTTTCAGATTCTTTTCCCACATAGGTTATCACAGAGTATTGAGTAGAGTTCTGTGTGCTCTACAGCAGGTCCTTGTTGGTTATCTATATAGTAGTGTGTACGTGTTAATCCCCAAATCCTAATTTATCCCTTCGCCACCTTTCCCCTTTGGTAACCACAAATTCATTCTCTAAGTCTGTGAGTCTGTTTCTGCTTTGTAAATAAGTTCATTTGTATCATTTTTTAGATTCCACCTATAAGTGATATCATATGATATTTCTCTTTCTCTTTCTGAGTTACTTCACTTAGTGTGATAATCTCTAGGTCCATCCATGTTGCTGCAAATGACATTACTGCATTCATTTTTACCGCTAATATTCCATTGTACATATGTACCACATCTTCTTTATCCATTCCTCTGTTGATGCACACTTAGGTTGCTTCCATGACCTGGCTATTGTAAATAGAGCTGCAACAAACATCGGGGTGCGTGTGTCTTTTCAAATTATAGTTTTCTCTGGATATATGCCCAGGAGTGGGATTGCTGGGTGGTATGGCAGCTCTGTCTTTCTGGCAAGCTCACTGCGTAGGGGACGGTAGTGGCCGTGGGCTTGCTAGACCATTAGGGGCTGGAGCTGGATGGTCCTGGACACTGGACACTGAACACTGAACCTGACCCAAGTATCTCATTTCAGGGAACGGTGCACTAGGCGGGGGCTTCCGAGGGCCTCACACGTGTGCTCAAAGAGGGGCCAGCTCTGGGCCATCTGCCTGACCGAGGGAGCGGCCGCCAGCCCGCACCAGTTGGATGAGCGACAATGACCCAGCACGGGGGTCCCGGTTCAACAAAGCGGCATCTGCCCTGTTCCACCCAGTTCTCTCTCCGGCCACAGTGACCCAGGGCTTCAGGCTGACAAGAGCGCGGGTGAGGCGGGGGGAGCCGACCAAGTCTCTTTCCTCGGGCCATTTCACAAGCAGGGCCAGAGGCGGCAGAAGGGAAAGCGTTGAATTAGGTTTGAGACTGGAATTTTAACTTGGACTGGACCAAATTCCAATAAGGAAAAATATTCAGAAAGTTGTGAAATCGACCTGCGATGACATTCAGGGACGGGACAGGGCATTCACATGAGGACGGCAGAGAGGAGTGACTGGAGAAACATAAAGCCGTTTCATATTTGTAGCCTCAGTAAACCGCTTTTACAATAACGAGGCAATTATGAATTCAGATCAAAGTAACAGAGACTATTTTATAAGGAAAAGAGGGAAACTAACATGCATTGAGCACATTACCTATTATCTTATTTATTCTTGCAATGAGACACATATAATTCTCCTCCTTTAAACAGTGAAGCTGAAACTGAGAGAAATTAAGTAACTTACCTGGGGACACAGCTAACGAATGATAGACCTGGAGTTAAATTTAGGTAGATATGGGGTTAAATCCAGCTGTCCACGGCCACCGATTGAGATGGACCGTTAGACACGCTCCATATTAACACTTCCTTCGTGTCTGCTTTCTTTTGCATGTCTAATCCGGGATGAAAGTCGTTCTTTGAGGTATGGTCAACGCTAATTGGGTTTGTCAGATGTATGTGATGATTCTTTGTCAGTTCAGTGTGAATTCCCGATAAAAAGGGTAGAGTGTCGCCTTTGTTGTGAACTTCCTGTTTGGGTGGTGCGCGTTGCTGCCATGGAGATGATGTCCACAGACAGATGCTATCACGACTTTACAGAACTCCCATCCTTGCCTGGAAGGGAAGAGTCCGTCAGAGTTTCGTGGCACAGCGCCACCTGGATGTGACTCAAACCTTCCCCCTGGACACAGGTTCACACTGAACGACTAGCTTCTTTTCTGTTTGTTTCTGGTTCAGATTTCTGAGGTCACGTTTCAATTTCCATTTTGAAGAGTTGAACAGTGGGGAAGGAAGAGGCAAGGTGAAGCACTGGGCAGAGAAGATGGTTCTTTTAAGAACATTCGATGCTGGAGGTTTTGGTAGAACAACTCTGAAGGCAAGTGGTGACTGAGTGATTGACTCAGACTTTCTCAGCTAAGAATGCCAAGATCCTAAGATCACAGGTTCATTTTTCTGATACTCATCTGTTCCCTTAGCTTCTCCAAATTAGATAATTTCCCAGTTTCGAGATTTCATGTTTGACTGTATTTGATTGACTCTTACATTCATGTTTCCTAATCTACTTAAAGTTACTAGTTTTATCATTAGAGCTAGGACTGAATTACATCAAATGCCTCTTTTTATCCTGTATTTTAATATCTTCCACTTTGGAGCCAATCAGGGACATTTCCTCTTAACACCCGCAGATAGTCAGTAATTTCAGACCTTAAGACTTCATATGCTTTTAATCTTAATATTAAATCTATTTGGAGCTTACTTTTTCCAGTTGCATATCTGTAGCAATTTAAATGACCTGGGATCCATTCCAACCAGTAAATAGCTGGTCTCATAGCAGTAGGCAAAAACATTAGTCCCCCATGAACATGCACACAGAAAGACACTCTGAGTCGAAGAGGAAAAGAAGTTCATAAAACAAAAGACCTATACAGACTTTATTAATAATTTAATTAATAAGCTTTAAGATACAACCTTGGACGATTTCCAGCATTGCATATGTCTTACATTTTGATCTCTAATTTCACAATTGCACCCATGGTTGAATAACTTCAGACTAACTTCAGGCCAACTGATTAGGTTTATTGAAGCCGAAGACCAGTTTAATCTTATCCATCCTTGTTAAGTTTTTGAGACTGAACTTGTTAGGACAAGCATCGGCACTTTAATTTTTGTTTCCCACTCTCTTTTTATAAAGCATAAGAGCAGATGCTTTATAAAAGCCAATGAACAACAGCAACAAAAACAAAGTCAAAGAATTGCACAAACCCTGCTTTACTGACCAAAGTGACGAGGTTCTGAAGTTAAATTGTTGGTCAGAGAACCACCCAAAGTGAGGTAACTCCAAATATTTAACCGCCAGATGCTGAACAAATGTCTGAGTTTAGCAAACGAAAGGAGACTTAGGGTTCCCAATGAATAATATATACAGGGATAGTTTATATAACACTGGAAATTTAGAAAATTTCAGTCTAAGTTTTTTACTGAGTTTTGCTGTATGTACAGAAAAAAAAAGGTCCAGAAGGTCCCACTTAGATTACCTTGAACTCCCCTGCTATCAACTTTAAAGGAGCTTGCGGTACTGTTCCTGACCTTCTGTAGGTGTTGAGGTTCAGAAGATCACAGGCCATGGCCAGTGCTGGTGAGGACGAACTAAGAGGGAATGGAAAGTATCGGTCATTGGATGCGGGGAGTTCATTTGATGAAAGCTGCTTAAGACTCTGTTCTCAATTCAC
The DNA here is from genome assembly GCF_028564815.1 of Eubalaena glacialis. Lineage (NCBI taxonomy): Eukaryota > Metazoa > Chordata > Mammalia > Artiodactyla > Balaenidae > Eubalaena > Eubalaena glacialis. Next base: position 155,741,521 of record NC_083720.1, on the reverse strand, counting down.
CTCACCAGCTAAGTGACCACATGAACCCAGAGATTACATTGTCTTTAGCACCTGTTTACTCTTTTGAGGTAAAAGCACAGAAGCGATGGCCTGGATGCACTCAAAAAAATGATGAGTGATATCAAGCTCCTTTAGTAGTCTTAGGAGCCGTCTCTTCCAAGCGCGATGTCCATCCTACTGAGTGGCTATTTGAAAAGCTCCCTGGGTAAAAACTCTGTGAACTGTATTTTTCTTTTTAGCTGAATGAGAACGTCTGAAAGTCCATCTCCCGTTTTCTTTCATTGACACTAACTCAGTTTGACAGTCCGCACCCAAGAGAACTATACGTCACAATGTGAACGAGACTTGGCCAGACACTTAAATGCTCCTGCAGCCCTGAACTTGCCATTTTTAACTGTTATTTTGTTTGTAGACTGCTGTTCAAGGTACTTTCCATGTAAAGTGACTGCCTTTGTTCCACACAGAGTTCACTTCTGTTTGTTAGACAGACAGCCTAAATTTTTCTTATTTATTACATTGTGAATCACTTTAGGAGCCCCAGAAAGTAACTTTGCTTTCTTTCCCCTTCAATATTCATCCATTTGTGAACTTATGACAAACTGGTTGTCCATCACAGCCATGAAAAACAGATGATACGTGATAAATAAATATAAATCGTGCATATAAAGCTGAATGCAGTTTTATCCAGGAAGTAGAACGCACAGTTAAGCCTTCAAACCATTATGTCTTAAATCAATCTAACTTGAGGGATCCCGTTTTCCCATGATTTTTCCTGGTACTTTTGAAATTGCTCCAAAATCAAATCTATCACTCTTGTGTACCATGGTGATGTAAAACCTAGAACTCTGTGCCTATGTTACTTCACTTAATTTGCTGGAGGAAAGTAAACTTAGAATCTTATTTTGTCTTTCCGTCCCTGTTGCTTCACGACATTCTATGGGTTCCCGATTTCAGCAACTGTCTCTAACCTGATGAAACCATCTTTGGTCTCTTCATTTTTTAGTGCTTGACATTTGGATGCACGTTGAGTCGGCTGATTCGCCAGAGCAGTGGGGGCTTTGGTATAACATCGGCTTTTATTCTCAGCCATTGTTTCTAGGTAAAGGGAAAGCGATGATGGGCCTGGAGGGAAGAGAGTTGTCACGGGGTCATTTAACCTACGAGAATGTGACACCTTTGAAAGATAGTCAAGAACTGGATGTGCAGAACTGAGACTGGGGCAGGATTCCATGGACGTCCGATGGCTTGGCGTTTCTCTTAGAATCACAAGTCGAGCTCCTTTCTTTAGCAGGCAAAGCGCACGTCAGCGATTCTCCTCTTGGGCTGAACTGCAGAATCTAGCCCCGAGCTCCACGTAGAGATTCTGGTTACTTCACCCGAAGGTCATCCTGATGAAGAGCCAGAGTTGGGCCTGACCAAGGGCAGTGGTGAGGCCCCCGTCTCCCTTTCAGACACCACCCCGCACCCGTTCTCCCCGTTCACTTAGCTCCCGCCCCCTTGCCTTCCGTTTCCCGGGAGCATCTTTCCTGTTTAGGGTAACCTGCTGTCGCCTGTACCTGGACTACTATTTCTGAGATAATATTAACAAGAGCTGAAATTTACTGAGCACTCACACAGTCTTGGGCTCCCTGAAGTACAAGCATCGTGAGAGGCGCCAGCTGATTCAATCCTCCTGACAATCTTACGAGGTGTCCCAATTCTGCAGCTGAGGCACCAGAGGCCCAGGCTGTGATGTGCGCACGTGTGTGCGGCCGCGCTGGGACTTGATGTCCTTGAACCACAGGGGCCTCGTGCTAAACGCCATCAAGCCACCTCCTCTTCCCTTCATGTCATTTAAGCCTTTATCCAAATGTCACCTTTCCTGAGAAGCTTTGCTTGACCATCCTTCCTAAAAGATCTCCCACCTCATTCTACCACTCTATGCGCTAGCCCCTTCGCTTGCGATTGTGATATTCATTTATACGTTCCCCGCCAAGTCTTTCCTCCACTGCAGTGCAAACTCCACAAACCTGACTCTGTTTGTTTGTTCGCCACTGTATCTCTAACACCAGAAAAATGGCACAAAGAAGGTTTTCAACACAGATGTTGTGAAAGCAAAGAATGGATTTCTGGTTTAAGAGGTATTCAAGGGAGGATGGAGTGTTCCAGGCATTTTTCCTCTCTGGTGCTTGCCTGGCACAGTGACGTCATGATTGGAAATTCCAACCGGAGAACTGAGGCTAAGGACCGTTCCATTTCATGTGCCTGGCTTCTACTCGAACCCCCCGGGAACGTGGCTTCCGGGGTGCAGGTGCCGTGTGGTTGGCCCTGCACCATCGTCCCTGAGCCCCCGCTGGCAGAGCACGTGGTCACCCTTCTCCTCCAGGAGCCCGGCCGCTCCCCATCCCCGCAGGGTGAATCCCGAGGGCAGGGGCACATCACCGTGCTGCTGGCTCCCTTGCCAACGAGCATCAGTTTGGGCAGGTGCGACAGTGAGACCTGAGCGAAGGTCTGCAGGGGCCCCTGGCGAAGGGCTTCTCGCTCTTAAAATAAACACAAGGCAGTGAGCACCTCCTCTGCCCTTAGACACTGTCCCCTGTGAAGGGATTTTCTGCAGCTGCTGGTCCGTCCTGCAAGGATGAGATTAGACGGCCTGATGGTTAAGAGGACAGGCTTTGGAGTCCGATGCTGGCTTCCATCCCCAGCTCTGCCACGTGCTGGCCACCCAGTCTCGTGCAAGGTGCCCAATCTCTCTTCCTCATTTCCCTTCTCTGTAAAATGGGTAATGTTGAATCTTTTGAGGGTAGATGAGTTAATATGTATCACAAGTCCCCTCATGAGAAAAATATGAATCATAAGAGGTCTACCTCGTAGGACTATTATGAGGATGACATGAATAAAAATATGTCTACGGCACTTAAACTGAGGCAGGCACACAGAGGGTGTTGACATGTGTAGTGTGAAGCAAACCAAAATAGCAGGAAAGCAGAGCCCAGTCAGACTCAGGGCAGTAGAACGGAAGCCCGGATTATACTGAATCTGGAGTTACCTTAGGCTCAAAAGGCTTTTATATCAGCTTTTTAAAAATAAGGTCATAACCTGAGCCATTAGAATTAGGGTTTTCTGTATCATCCAGTGAAAACCATCTTAACTGACATGTGTCGCCCATAAGTGGACAAATAGTGGAACTGATGGCCAGTCATGCCTGAGATACTGAACCATGGGCTTCTTTCTCCACGTTAGTTTGGATCCTGGTCAAGAAGAAAGGAGGAACTCTCACTCTGCTTCCAAAAGGGTGAATATCAGCATTTTAATTCAACCCTCAACATTCAAATGCTGTCCAGCTCAATGACCAATATTGCTGATAACAACGACAGGGCCCAGTTGTGAATGCGGACACTGTGAGACATCCTGGAATCATGCAGGGTTTTAAGGATCTTCCTCTCTGGCTAAAGCAAGAAGGAAAGCTTGACATTTTTGCTTTCTTCCCAATCTAGCTCCCCTGGCTAAAATTCTCAAGTCCAGGACATGCACTGTTTAATTATCTGACAATGAATGAACCTCAGTGGAGCAAAAGCAGTTTGATCGATGGGTCCAGCTGTGACCATTGTGTAGCATGAGTTTTCTGATTGCTTTAAAATGTTGGCTCTGCAGCTGTCATCTGGAACTTGAGAATGCACTAGCATTAAAATGCCAAACGAGAGAGGTGGCATTCTTCAGGGGACTTCAATATACACTTTGTTACGTATTCTAGTGATGCTGCCATCAGTGTGAATGTTTTTGTTTTTCTTAAATTCCTGTATTAGGGTAATTGAGCAGTTTAGAAGGGGGTTCTCTCAGGACACATTTTTGCTCAGTAGAGGACTGTTTGCTGAAGTCCTATTTTTCTCCTGCCCACGCGATGATGCTTATGATGGCTAAGATGGTGGAATGTGATTGCTGGCTCCTGCATTCCCACAATTTGTACCATTTATTAAGGAAACCATACAAAGAAGGTCAGTCCACTGCCTTTCTCACCAAGGCTGCCAGAGTGATCAGGAGAGACAAAGGAAGGCCCAGAAACAGGAACACTTCTCTTTGAGTCAGGGGAGCACGGAGACAGTGAAGCAGCAGACTCCGGGCCTGTTTCTGAGTCACCTCTGATTGTTTAGAGCCCGCCAATCGGGGTTATTCCCGCCTTCCATTGAAACCACCAGCCCCATCCTCGTAGAGGTATAGAGGAGAAGAAGATGAAATTTCTATGGAAACTTCAGTGAGGAGAAGGACCTGGGGTTTTCAAATGGCCGAATAAAGAATGACAAGTTTTTCATATAGCATCATTTAAAAATGATGCTTACTTATATCTTTTCTTCGTTGTGCTCCAAAGACCTGCATCTTCCCCAAGTCTGTAGGAGTGGAAGCAATCTAAATGTAAGTAGGGTCTTTTGACGTTCAACTCTGAATAAATGGATCATTAATGTGCATTCAAGGTCACCTTTTCCACCGTCAAATGAAAGGAGAGAAAAATTATCATTTAGTTGGAAAATATCTGTTTTGACATTACAGGAAGGTGAAGAAATTTCTTTCAAGCTACTTCTCTCTGGAATCCACACACATTAATAACACGGTCCTTTATATAGAAGTCTATCTTTTCTTTTTTTTTTTAATTAGCATTTTTCCTTGTCAGCTATTTCTTTTTTAAAAAATTAATTAATTAATTAATTAACTTTTGGCTGCGTTGGGTCTTCGTTGCTGTGCGCAGGCTTTCTCTAGTTGTGGTGAGCGGGGGCTACTCTTCATTGCCGTGCGTGGGCTTCTCATTGCGGTGGCTTCTCTTGTTGCGGAGCACGGGCTCTAGGCACATGGACTTCAGTAGTTGTGGCACGTGGGCTCGGTAGTTGTGGCTCACAGGCTCTAGAGCACAGGCTCAGTAGTTGCGGCACATGGGCTTAATTGCTCCGCGGCATGTGGGATCTTCCCAGACCAGGGCTCAAACCCGTGTCCCCTGCATTGGCACGTGGATTCTCAACCACTGTGCCACCAGGGAAGCCCCTAGAAGTCTATCTTTCTCTTATTTTTTCTTTAAGGGTATTTCTGCTCTAAACACACTCAGGTGTGTTTAGCATAGGAACAATTTGTGACCTTGGCCACCATGAGTTCCCAGCAAATGCTTGCTGCTGTTTTGGGTAATCTTGAGGAAGAGAAGAACTAGCTGTGGATGTGTGGAAGGCTTGGTAACATAGTGAGCATTTAGACATTTTTGTTTGGAGACAATTCCACATAAAGTAGAAAATCCTCTACAGTGGTCAGTGTTATATCCACATAAAATATATTGACCATTGTTTTTCTTTGGCTGAACTGAATTTCCCAGATGTGGCTTCCTTCTGTTCAAGTGTGTCTCTACCTCTTGCACATAGCATTAACCAGTAATGATTTCAGTTCTTTTGGTTCAGAGACAATTTTCTTGTTTTTGCTATTTTTCAGGTCTGAAGGTCAAAGATTTAAACTTGTTCACATTCTGGTTAGTAGGAAAGCTACCCTACTGCAGCATAGCTGGGACTGATCCTATGAGAATCTTGGTCAAAGGGAAGGAGCAATGAAATGTCACAGCTGTAAAGGGTCAGGTGGACACGAAGTTACATTTGGCTGGTCGCTCCGAGTTTAGAATCATAGTGATTATTGCAGGAATTATTGTAAGAGTGAATGAAATGGACTTTCCTATTGTTTCCTTTTTATTTCAGGGTGTATAATTGAGAGGATGGTAGAAATTCACAAATCTACATGCAAAATAACAAAGCTTAACAATATGGTTAGATAATGTCTATTTTCTATAAACCTTCTTGCTATGCTTCACCATTACAATGGTAAGTTTTTTTTTTTTGTAACAAACTAAAGAAAAATCACATGGAATATATTTTTTTTAAACAAAAGAGCACAAATCTACTTCACTCTGAAAGCGATTTGCACTTAATGTCTTGCAATGTTTGTTTTTACATTTTCACATAAAATACTGAATTTTTTTGTCCCTTGCCATTGGAGGAATTTTTCATCATTTATACGACACAGAAAACTCTTCCTAGTCTCTATATATTTAAGTGACCAGTTTGTGCTATATTTATTTGTACCAGTTTATAGCATCTTTTAAAATGTCCTGTTCCCCTTATAAAAAAATGATCTACTCTTCCAGTTGGTTGAACACAGAAAAAAACAAAAACAAAAAACAGAGATTGAAAATATAAAAATGTTGAGATATAAAGGGTAGACTAAGATAGAGGCAACATTTATTTAATGGGGATTCCAAGAGAAGAAACAAACGAAAATAGAGAAAAAGCAAAATTAGAAGAAATAATGGAAACTTTTTCAGGCTGATATGTAAATAATTCCTCAGATTATAGAAGTAAAGGAAGGGCTGATAATTAACTGGGCACTGAGATTTATTAAAGAAAAATTGTAGAACAACAAAAATGAAGATAAATATATTAAGTTGAACAGTGATAAATCACAAATTATAAACAAGAAATCACAGGAATTATTTTTGACAGTAAATTTCACATTAGCAAAAATTGAGTGAAGAAAAAAATATGACCTTGAAAATACTGAGAGGAAATAACTATCAACCTAAATTATCCTTCAATAGTGAGGGTAAAATAAAGATATTTAAAATATGCATTAATTTTTGTCACTCATAGATTTTGCTGGAATGAAAGGATGAAGTTTATTAGGAAAGAAACTGGACCCAGAAAAAAAACTGTAGCAAAAAAATAAAAAGAAGATGCTGGTAAATATATAGTTTCCATATATGGAAAATATAATAACAATTTAATGATGATAAATAAGAATTTGGGATTATAATTACAAGGAGGAACTATTTACTGGGCAAATTTTACAATAGAAGAGGGATCAAAGCTTTCCAATTATTATTATTAATACAGAAATATTAATTAATGTGCATATTTATTAAGTCAAATGTGCACATAAAAATTTAAGGGTAATCAGTAGAAGAATAGGTTCTTAAACATAGCTAGAGAGAAGGTGAATGTACTGAAAGATGTATTTAATGATATTATTTAGAATGCAGTACAAAGATTAAGCATATGTAAAAAGGAAAGTTTAAGATACAAAGACATTTCAGAAAATCTAATATACCACCAATTGAAATTCCAGAAGAGAAGAACAACAAAAAGAGAAAACTCTGGAAGTTATACTGAGAGTATATTAGAGGTGATCAAAGATTACAATCTGCAGATTCAAGAGGTCAGATAAATTAAAGCATATTCATATTGCGTGAGACTGTATTGTTATTCCCAAATATTTCCTGCTCCTTCCTATGGAGAAACAATATTTTCCATCCAATTAATACTGAGCTTGACAATGCAACTTGCTTTGGTTAATGAAATGGAAATAGCAGTGACATGGGTCTCTTCTAAGCTGAAGTGTTAAGAGCTGGTGTATGTCTTGTCAGACTTTCCTTCTCTTCTTGCCATGGTTCCTGGAAATGCCCTAAATAAAGGCTCCTCTATCAGCCTGGATCCCAGGCAAGTGAAGACATGGAAGCAAAACCATGGTCAGCCCCAATGGACGTGTAGTATAGATGAGACAGAAACATTTGTTGTTATAATCTAGTGATATAAAGTTTATAATCTACTGATATAAGGTTTTGAAGGTTTTTTCTGTGAATGCTGTTTAAACTAGCTGAGGAGTTCTCAGTAAGGAGTGACTCTGCCCCCCAGGGGACATTTGTCAATGTCTGGGTACAGTTTCATGGACACGACTGTTATGGGGTAGAGACCAGGGATGCTGCTAATCCTCCTACAAGATAAGGGGCAGATTCCACCCCAAAGAGTTATCCAGCCCCAAGTGTCAGCAGGACCAGGCCAAGATTCCCTGGCAGCCTATCCTGCCGCCTATAGGTCCCCAGACACACTGCAGCGAAACGGCAGATCACGAAAGACACAGAGTTCTTGCAAGGAACCACAGGGAACTGATCGGTTACAATCCAAGAGCTAACAATTGGACTGTCAGCCGACTTCTCCATAGAAACCAGAGGACAATGGATACTACTTCAAAATTCTGAAAGAAAATAACCATAAACATGGAATTGTATAATCAGCAAAACTATGTTTTGGACACGAGAGCAAACTAAGGGCATTTGTATGTGAAGCAAAACTAGGACATTTGCGACAAATAGACGTTAAGTAAAGAGTACATTCCAGCCTCTTGCTACCCTAAAAGTAATCCTTGCTGAGAGGTTTTGTATGCAAAAAGCAGTGGTGTCCAAGCAAAGTAGTAAATCTGAGGGCATATTTCAACAAACATGGAGTATATAAAACAATGTCTCATGGAGCTAAAGAATGAAGATAAAGCTAAAATACATAATAACCATGACGTGAAAATCAGAGGTAAATTTTCCAAGCTCTTTGTATCATTTGAAGCTGAGTATAGTTTAGTACAGAAGTTTAAATTTCTAAGATTTCTGAGTTCAAATATATGAAACCAGAGTTGGCAGTGTCGACTGAAAAGAAACACACAACGTGAGAGTTGTGAGTTCAGTGTCATTTGGGGCAGAAGGAGGGCTCAGAGCTGCTTGAGAGCCTGGCAGACAGCCTCTCCGGTGGCTCAAGGAACTGCTCTGAAGAGGGAGGGGGAGGTCGGTATGTATGTGACTCTAGTGACGGGGGTACATGCAAGAGGGAGGGGGAGGTCGGTATGTATGTGACTCTAGTGACGGGGGTGCATGCAGTCAAACACACGTTTTGGCAGAAGGTGGCTGCCGTCACAAGGAGCAGACGTCACCCTTAATGATTTTAGTGCTTTTCTAGGTACGAGGAGATGCAGGAACTGGGCTCGTAAAGTCTTCTCCTGAAAATATCTAACTATCTGAAGGCCTCTTCTACCCGTTTTCCCAGAGCACAGAGGGCCTCATTCCTGATCTCCAGCCTGAACTCCTTTCAGGATGTGTTGAAGGTCAGCGACTGCAGTGACCAGCGACCTCATCCTTGTAGAGGCAGGTGGCCAGTGACAATTTTTAGTTGGCAGCAGAAATACAAGAGAAACTGACAAATCTGCCGTTATCTTGGGTTTTCACTATCACATATGAGTTCATGCCACTCCCACACCCAAAGTACTTGTTAAATGAGACGGTAAACAAGTCTTGGAAATACTAAAAAGCAAGTTAGGCTTCTTTTCAGTTCAATATTATAAACCTTTTCAATCGATGGGCAAAATTGGACTAATACCTAGATGGAAAACTGTCAGTTAAATGAAAATACGTATACAAAAACATAAAAAAGGGGACTTTGCCACTTCATGTGTCCATATTATTCCCAAGTCAGACTCTGGCTACAGTGTGTATCGACACTGAATGATGGCATCTAAGATTCATGGTTTTATTGTTTTTATTGGTAATGTGCAGTCATAAGATAAAGATAGTATTTTAACTTGTTTTTTATTATGTGACCCAAATAATGTAACATTCATTATTTAAAAACACTGGGAGCATTATCAGATATAGCATGTACATGCGAAACAAATGCAAATTAAAAGATACTTTTTTCAGTCATTCAGTATTCGTCACCCTACACTTCAGCCAAAGGCGAGCAACAGGCAGATAGCGTTAAAGATTAAACTTGTAATTGTGATGCATAGTATCTAATTTTAATGTTGAGGTCTGGAGAGAAAAGATAGAGAACAAATTAAAATTATAAAGAGAATATTAAACATGCAGCTCTGGCAGGACACAGATTGGTCTCACAGAACATTTTAGTGTGGGGGTTACTGAGAATTTGTTGGACTGGTTTCTTCTGTGAAATTGATAGCCTCTCTATATTTCTTTTACTCTTTTATTTTCCTTTGGCAGAGGTACTGCATGTTTGATGAGTGGGCACATTAGATAAGCAGATATTTTTCTCAGACACATCGTCTATTGAATTCTGCGGTCTATAATAGCTGGACATACTGATCATTATTTCCATGTTTTAGTGCAATGTAAGAAAATAAACAACTGAAAAAAACCCCCTATTTTTCTTCCATAACTCGAATTTGGCAATCTCATGGCAGAACTTGGGGGGACTTGGTTGTCTGGAAGACTGTGTCCTTAACCTCGAGTTTGGCTGACTCTGGGTAGGAAACAAAGCTTTAGATATTTTAGCTAATTTGCTCAAAATCCTGGAACAAACGTGAGGGGCATTTGGTACCTGGACCCCAGCAGTGTAGTCTGATTCCATAATCCATGCAGTTTGCCTTACGGGGTTTCGTAAAACTATTGAATGAAAAGATATAGTCTCCGTTTGGGTTCCCCAGAAGACACTGAGTTGAGGATACGAGCAAAAGCAGTTGTTTGGGGTTAGGGGCGAGAAAGGGCAGGAGGAGAATGAGTCAAGCCAGGAAAGGAGAAGTAGTCAGTGCCACTGAGCCAGCTGCACTGTGGGACTGGGGCTAACTCCCCATGGAAGCTCTGAGTGGTGGTGCAAAGCACGGGCCGCCTGGGGATGAGATAGCTCTGACTTCTATAGTCCGAGACAGTTCCTGGTGATGGGTGGAGTGCTGAGAAAAGCAGGGAGGCTTCCCTGGCCCTTCTACACTGTGCCATGCCTAGACAGAGTGGTCTTGGAAGGTTTGCGGGAAATTTATTCAGGTAGCACCTGCAGATATTAGCGGTCAGGTTGAAGGAGCAAAGCGAGGGGATGTGGATACACTGACAGCTATGAAACGCATAATATATGTGGAATCTAAAAAAAGTTGATATAAATGAGCTTATATACAAAACAGAAACAGACTCACAGACATAGAAAACAAACTTATGGTAACAAAACGGGAAAGTGGAGGGAGGGACAAATTAGGAGTGTGGGATTAACAGACACAACTACTATATATAAAACAGATAAACAACAAGGGCCTACTGTAGAGCACAGAGAACTGTATTCAATATCTTGTAATGACCTATAATGGAAAAGAATCTGAAAAAATATAGATATATAACTGAATCACTTTGCTGCACACCTGAAACTAACACAACACTGTAAATCAACTAGCCTCAATTAAAAAAAAAAACATATAATAGCAAATATCATTACACTGTCTTGGCAAGTAAAGTGTAGGAAACAGAAACTGTACCAGACTCGACAAGCCACCACTGTCACCACCTAAAAGACAAGAGGGATGAGGTAGATGGCTCGTCACCCACTGCACTGGAACATCCAGCCACATCAGACATTAGACGTCCACAGTAATTAACACAGAAATTAAGCCCAAAGTTGTCTGCTATTCAAGCATTTCCCCCTTCGGAAGGAGGGCTTATTACCCCTGCAGATGAGAGAAAGCCTGAAGACGCCCCTCAGGTGTCAGCTCTCTGCAGGCTGTTCGTACCTGCCTGGTCATGGGTCTAACCGCCTTCCAGGGACATCCTGAAGGCAATGAGGCATCAACACATGGGTTCTCTGAAGACCCTTCCTAGGCCTGAAACTCCACCTGGGATCAGCTGTGACCTTTTGGGGCTGCACTGCAAGAGCACACTCTAAGAAACGACCTCTGCTCTGATCTTCATCTCAGGCTCTGACAAAAGGCAACTTGAAACGATCAGAAAACTGTAACATTTCCTCTAATATTAAGTTGTAATGGTACCATTGCCTAAATATGGACCAAAAAATAAACATTATTCCTGTAAATATCTTAACATTTTCCAGTTCTGAGGTAATATTATGTAATATGGCATTCCTCTATAAGCCCTTTCTAGTCTTTTAAAAGGAATCTTAGGTAAGTTAATAAGCCAAAGTCCTGTAATGAACAGCTAAACTTATGTCCAGTGTTTAGTTACTTAACTGTCGATAAGTTGTTTTGAAAATTAAAAATGTTTAAAATTATGTCACTTGTAAGCTTAAATCCATTTTCAAGGGATTGAAAAAATATGATTTATTTTACAATCTGAAAATATGATTTTGCCCCAAATAAACATGAATTAAAAATTAACAAAAGACTGAAACAATGTTTCACTATTTAGGAAGTTTTGTTTCAAAAGCCACAACATCATCTATACTCATGTGCATTTCATCACTTTTGAAATATAGTTTTACGGAGGACATCTAGCTCCTCTTCCTTTAGTCAGTCAGTTTTATCCCCAGGCACAAATGGTTGATTATTATAAAATTTTAATCATTCCAAACAAATAACCATTAAGTAAGTCTTTGTTATAGAAACATTTAAACAGGATTCCAGAACTCTTGTTGAGCAGGAGGGTGCCTCAAGATCAGAGGGTCTCACTGGGCCGTGCTGCTCCCCAGGGGCTTTGGGGTAAATGCTATGTTGCTGCCTCAGTGATTGGGAAAGTCGAGGGTCACTTGTGTAGCCCGGACCAGGGATGCTACACAGGCTGAAAGTGTGGAATCATCTCACATAACACACCAACCCGTCTCAAGTGTGAATAACATGGAAAGATGCAGACAGCTCTCTGTTTATAAATACAACTATGAAATACACAAGGAACGTTGTTTTGTAATCCTAAATACTAATATCTACTCTGCCATTTTTTTCAGAATTTGTAAAGGCACTTTGCAAACATTATTTATTAAGACATATGTGTGTTCTTTGAAAAGTATATCCAGGTTCATAGATTGAGTCAGATAGATATTTTAAACAAAAATGTATTGGTGATTTATCTAGTTTTATGAAGTCTTTAAAATTTAATTTCTGTACTCTTTAAATTTTATAAGAATTAAGTTAAATTTATTTAATTCTGTTACTGCAGTAAATAATAGAAATATTTATTTTGAGTGTTTCAAGAATAATGTTATTGACATGATTGAAAATAGACTTTTATAAAAACATATTAGCCCATCTTAGCATATTAATTTTCATTCATGGGTATAATGCTTACTATTTACTATAGGAATTTTAAAAATTCTTATTTTCAAAATTCAAAAGTTTTTGAATCACTAGAATTGATTTTTTTCCCTCATGATTAATTCAATCCCTGGAACTAAGATATTTATGGACTCACTGTAGGACACTATTTTACTATTCCATTAGACCACAGAGAGGCCCAAAGTGGCCCATAAAAATGTAAGTATGACCAAACCACTGAGGAAAAGCAGGTTCTCTGGTATTGAATCAGATATTCAGATCTATAGATTAAATGTCACTTCATCTGTGTTACCTAAAAGCTGGGAAAGTAGGGAAATTAATGCTATGATGCCCTGATCTGTATGATAAAGGAAGTTAATCACATCACATCCTTCTATTTCATTCCTAGAATTAGAGTTCCAACCAGGTAAACATGTACTTTATCTTTATTAGAGAAAAGACAGCTCTATCTCTCAGTTCACTTCGTTCAACTCTTCAGAATTGGGAAACACTGTAAGTGCAGTGAGTGTAGCTGTGCTCTTGATTATCCTTCCACAGCTAATGGTGAGAATCAGTCACTGAATCAGCTCACAAAACAAGATTTTCCAGTTCACCAACCTGACCTTAAGTTTATACGTCCAATGGGAGGCTTTGCTGTAAAGCATAAAATTAAAGTGACTAAATGAACTATATTTTGTTTGATCCAAGCCCACCAAGAAATTGTCACTTCCTTTGGTGCATTGTTGGGTTAGAGAACCGGTGACTTGCCAGGTCTGTGTACTGTGAAAAGAGTTAGCGGACCAAATGTCTTCACTGATGAATTCCACCAAACATTTAAAGAAGAATTAATGCTAGTCCTTCTCACACTTTTCCACAAAACTGAAGAGGAGGGAGAACTTCCTAACTCATTCTATGATGCCAGCATCACCAAAAGCCAGAAAAAGATACTATAAGAAAACTACAGGCCAATATCCCTTATGAATATCGATGTAAAAATCTTCAACAAAAATCCAGAAAAACCACATTTAGCATCTGAAAATCAGCATCTGAAAAAGATTATACACTATGACCAAGAAAAAACTTGGAATGTAAGGATGGTTACATTCCAAGTAACTGGAATGTAAGGATGGTTCAATATATTAAAGTCAGTGTAATAAACGACATTAATAAAAGAGAAAAACCACATGATCATCCTAGTTGAAGCAGAAAGAGCATTTGACAAAATTCGTGATAACACTCAACAAACTAGGAACGGAAGGAAACTACCTCAACATAATAAAGCTTGGATATGAAAAACCCCAAACCAACATTATATTCCAGGTGAAAGAATGAAAGCTTTTCCTTGAAGATCAGGACCAAGGCAAGGATTCTCACTTTTACGACTTCGGCTCAACATGATACCTGAAGTCCCAGCCAGAGCAATGGAGAAGGTGCAGGAATAAAAGGCATCCAGTTTGGAAAGGATGAAACTGATCTCTGTCGACAGGTGACAGTTATAAAGCTACTGCTATGGTCCAGGTGAGGGAGGGTGGTGGCTTGGGTACTTTGAAAGTTTGGTCAGAGAAAACCTCTCTTTAGGATCGACTTCTGAGCTGAAACCAGAAGGCTGAGAACAGACACGTGAACAGCCAGAAACAGAGCCTTCCAGACACTTCTGGCCCACTCTGGTCAGCATGAGAGTGCTGAGCCATGGAGACAAAGGTTCAGGGAAAGACCAGAGAAGGACCCCATCTGTCCCTGCAAACCCTCTGGGGGGTTGAGATGCACTCGAAGCCATTTCAGATCATGGTCTGTGGTCTACACGGCAAGATGGCAATTGTGATAGGAACAGAATGGAGGACGGGCCAATAGAGCACAAGTATCTCACTGTTGCCTCAGCGGAGAAGAATAATCTAATGTGATTTCAGTACTGACATATATCTTTTTTGGAAAAAATAGCATTTATGCTTTGAAGGATGAGTATGATCTCAGTAGATGGGAACAGAGGGGAGGGCTTTCCACACTTTTTGAGACTGAGAAAAACTAGTTCCATTGAAAACTGTGCTAGTTTATTAAATTATATCCAATAAATACTCTCCCACACTAAAAAAAGACTCCCCCCCAAAGTGAAATTAAGGCATGTTACATTAGCCCTTACCCAACTCTATACCAGGGGTGATATAGGATCACCTTAGGGAAACTCTGGTGACAACAGCCATACTTATGTTTTATTTCGAGAACTTGTTTGTACAAACAGCAGAGGGGAAGTTGGTTAAGTTGTCAAAGAAGCAGATGTATCATCTTTCCTTTGGGGGTCCTATTACATAGTGGTAAGCACAATTAATTGGTGAAGAGATTAGCCCTGTTTTATTTAATCACAGTATGACAGTGATTATGGTTAGTAAAGGCAGCACGTCCAGCTACTACGTGTGAAGTTCTTTACATGGATCACCTCACACTTCACAGTAACCCTTGGAAATAGGTAATATTATTATGTCCAATTTACAGATAAGTCCTCTGAGGCTCAGTGAGGTTCAGGCTACAGGCAAAGATATTCATCTGTGAAATTCTAAGCTGGAATCACCCAAAGTCCAGCTGACCCTTGAGGCCAAGTCTCTTGTTATTATGTCCCACTGACAGAGTCACTGTATTACTGACTTTTAAGAGAACCCTGCCTTGGAATTCTGTGTACTGTCAGTATTTTTAACCAGATATTTAAAGACCTATTTGACCTCGTTTCTTGGGATACATTTTATTCTCCAGACATTTCAAATAGGGTCGAAGTTGATCCCAAATAAATATAGAAAGCATAAACACCAGCAGAATTGTGTTTTCCAGGGTGAATTTAATCTTTTGGTGCTTTTCATTTCAGTACAGATTATCCTGTTATGCAAATAAGGTTCAGCTCTGTGTGTAGCTGTTTCAAGGCTAGTTGCACGCCATCTTAACAGAAACCTTTGTAGAATATTGTTTGTTTCATTACTTTTAGATTAGTTGATCAACAACCTGCAACACAACATTCAATTTTGTTCCCTGTGAAAATGTGCTGGCCAATAGGTTTCATACGTTGTTGTTCAATTTATCCACCTATTAGAAGAAGTCATTAAGTGGAAGAAGACAGCTTTTGGAAATAATGAGTTTTTCATTTACTGGTACAGGCATTTTCTTTAAAAAAGTATCATTAATCACGTAGTTAAACCACTAATTAAAAATGTTTTACTTTGATTTACTTTGTTTTCCTAAACTACATTAAACACCAGTCTATCGTGTGGATGGCAAGCAAAGATCAAAGCCCTCTGTGCTCCCATTTGTCATTAAAAATTAGTAATAGCTCTGCTTTGCCTTTTTGTCATGTGTGCTTGTGTATGTGTATATGTGTATGTGAGAAAGAGTCTACTCAAACACATATGTGAGATAGTTTCTACTAAAAAAGAAATCACTTTTCAAAATATATGTCCACTCTAGAAGCCAACTAAATGAGTATACAAAATGTATAAAATGTAAATCTTTACCTATTGCTGTTTTGCTTTTATTTCTTTAGGTGTCTTTTTGTTGGTTTAAACGAAAATAGTTGACTTCTAAACTTTCCATTAGACATGGGTTGTGTTTTGAGCCATCTAATATGTTCTAGTTCTTCTTTTTTAGTAAATTTTTAGAGTGTCACTAGAAGATAAGAAGCAGGATGTTTTGGTGGAAAAGCAATAGATCAGGAAGCAAAGAGACTTCTGTTTTGCTTCCAACCTGCCACTAACTTGCTATGCAATGCAGATCACTGAAACTTGGGGCCTGAACTTTCCACAATTGCAAAATGACAATGTTAAAGCTCATGATTTGATGTTTTCTTCTAGATCTAGTGTACCATGATGTTAAACTATCATTTCATTTTAAGGTGAAGAAACACGTTTTCTAAGAATATAGATTCACAAAATATATCTTCTTTCCTCACATACCTTGTCATTTTACAATGTTTTATATTTTGTTATTTGATTTGAAGGTTCTGAACCACTGGATAAAGGTCTGATCTTGAATGAAGAAAATAGTAAAAACGATAAATGCCCCAGTATCACCTATTTTTCTTTTTCCCAAAAGGTAGAAGGGAATCGTGCTGTTAAGTGTTTTCCATAAGCTGTATCTGAAGATGAAGACGTTACTGTTTACTCACTGTGGTACTGTATGCCAGTGTTAATAAAACTGGGACATTTGCTAGCATGTATATGCACTTCAGAGCAGAATCTCGTTCTTATTCTCTCTTTTGCATGTCAAAACTGAAAGCAGTAGAAAAATATAACTGAAGGTATGAATAGATCACTCACCTTGCTCTAATTTACTTGAAAATGTTACCTATTTTCAGTTTAGAAGGTTGAGAGCTTAACTGTCATTGGTGCGTGTGCTGACAAAAGAAACCACAGCAACAAGTGAAATGGGAAGTGGAGAGAAACATTCTACACAGCAGCTCGCCAGAATTATTTACCAATTGTTTTTACTGCACTTTTTTTCCTTCCTGAAAATTTTAAATGTAGTGTAACAAGCGTGCGTTTTGGAGTCAGGGCTGGCTTTAGCTGAGCAACTTGGCCAAATTATTACATCTTAGTGGGTCTAATTGTCATCAGTTGTGAAACAGGGACAGTCGTGCCTACTTCGTAGCTATTTGACAGTTGAGTGAAATGCTATCATCCGACTGGGCATATACCCAGAGAAAACCATAATTCCAAAAGACACGTGCACCTCAATGTTCACTGCAGCACTATTTACAATAGCCAGGTCATGGAAGCCACCTAAATGCCCATCGACAGACGAATGGATAAAGAAGATGTGGTACGTATATACAATGGAATATTACTCAGCCATAAAAAGGAATGAAATCGGGTCATTTGTAGAGACATGGATGGACCTAGAGACTGTCATACAGAGTGAAGTAAGTCAGAAAGAGAAAAACAAATATTGTATATTAGTG
Organism: Eubalaena glacialis; assembly: GCF_028564815.1. Classification (NCBI taxonomy): domain Eukaryota; kingdom Metazoa; phylum Chordata; class Mammalia; order Artiodactyla; family Balaenidae; genus Eubalaena; species Eubalaena glacialis. The sequence goes on along the minus strand of NC_083720.1, from coordinate 155,723,796 downwards.
CATATATGTGGAACCTAGAAAAATGGTACAGATGAACTGGTTTGCAAGGCAGAAATAGAGACACAGATGTAGAGAACAAACGTTTGGACACCAAGGGGTGGGGGGTGGTGGCTGGATGAGTTGGAAGATTGGGATTGACATGTATACACTAATATGTATAAAATGGATAACTAATAAGAATGTGCTGTATGAAAAATAAATAAATAAAATGCAAAAAGAAAATGTTATCACCCATTCAACAGCATCCATCGAGTTCCTGTTGTTTCCCAGTCATGGCAGTAAAATGAGGAGAACGGATCTTATATTCCATGCAAGTTATAAATAAATGTATATATGGTTTCTTGAAATGATAATTACCAGACACACACACCGCATGTATTAAAATCTATCAGATCCTTTACTCTCATGTAATACAACTATTCCTCTAAGGCCTGACGACATCATACAACACATTCACTAAATGATTGTTTAGAGTCTTCTTCAACATACAGTATTAAGAATGTAGCTCCCAAGGAAACCCACTAATCTGGGGGGAAGCCCTGAATATATAGCTTCTACTGAACCAGCCTCATCACCCCCGGGCCCTCACTGTACGAGAGACATTCAGGCACTGGAAGACTGGAAACCTTCCCAGATGTCACCTGTTTCCTAGGCTAGTACCTTTGACCATGACCCATAAGGCATGCTTTGAAGCCCCTCAATTTTCTTTCACTGCTCTTCAGCTTCTCTATTTTCTTCTTAAAATCAAAACTCCACATGGCTTATGGCAGTGAAGAATACAATACACTCGTGAATCTGAAGCTAATATTCTCCTTGTTCCGGAGGTTTTCCCCTATTACTTTAGACTAAGGTCTTCTTGAGACTTTTCAACTTTGCACTTTGATAATTAGCCCTTCCTTCCTTTTTTCCTTCCTTCCCTCCCTCCTTCTTTTTCTTTCTTTCTTCCTTTCTTCCTTTCTTTCTTCCTTCCTTTCTCTCTTTCTTTCTTTCTTTCTTGTTCCTACTCCTTTTCTGGGACTGCATATTTGATGTCCTGCAACCCAGTGCAGGAGAAACATTTCTTTTCATGAGACCGACTTGGGAATTATGGAATTAATCATTCCACTGTCTCTGGATTGTGTTGTATTGATACTTGGATGTAATTTAGCATCCTTGAGTGTGGTTGTTTAAACAGTTACATATTCCCTTACTTGCAGCTTAACCTATTTATTAATCTGGTTCAACAAGAAAATCAGAAAATCCAGGTATCCGTCTTATCTGAGTGTGAATGGCTTGGTGCATGGTGTAGTTTTCATTTTTGAATTATGCGTTCTAAATGAGAACACATTAAAGAAAATAGATTAGGACTTCCCTGGTGGCACAGTGGTTAAGAATCCGCCTGCCAGTACAGGGGACATGGGTTCAAGCCCTGGTCCAGGAAGATCCCACATGCCGTGGAGCAACTAAGCCAGTGCGTCACAACTACTGAGACTGTGTGCCACAACTACTGAAGCCCGTGTGCCTAGAGCCCGTGCTCCGCAACAAGAGAAACCACCGCAATGAGAAGCCTGTGCACCGCAACGAAGAGTAGCCTCTGCTCACTGCAACTAGACAAAGCCTGCGTGCAATGAAGACCCAACACAGCCAAAAATAAATAAATAAATAAATAAATTTTAAAAAGAAAATAGATTAATCATGTGAGAATTGGATTTGATTTCTTCAAAGGTTATTGAATAACCTTTAATAAAAATATAATGATATTGTTATATTTTACAATTTTATATAAGAATAGATAATATTTTATTTTATATATATTATGTATAAGAATACATATGTATATATATGTATATTCCTTCTGATAAATGTGGAACACCTTTTTCATAAAAGCTAGATAACTTACTTTCGCAGTATCTTTTCCTACTGTAATGGTGTCCACTGTAGAATACAGAGTTGTCGGTAATGTCACGAAGCAGCCGTCTTTGCGGACTGCTCCTCAGTTGGTGGTGTCCTTTCTGGGCATTGGAACCCTAACTGTGGTTGACCCTCTGCATCCTGTGCCCCAGATGCCCACCTTCAAGGGCTATGTGGACTGTGTACCTTTTAAAAATCTTGTGCCTTGTGAACATTAGAGCAGATGCGCTGAGCCCTGAAACAGTCTTAATTTCAGAAACAAGATCTAGTCTATTCAATTATTTGAAACTTGTACCATGAATGTACATGTAATTCATATGCAGCCGCTGGCGATGTGCATGGGGACCGTGATTCGAGCTTTCCACGTCTCTTCGTTCGGACGTGATAAACGTCGTGAGCGGGGCTGCTGGAAGCTGGGCTTCACTGGGTTGCTCTACACCTGTGTGGTCAAGTCTTCCCTGCGCTGTGTGTGCAGGGAGATGACGTTCTTAGACCAGGGCTTCATGCTCAGCCTCTGCTGGTGCCTCTTCACGGTGACCTGGCCTGGAGGGCTGCTCCTGGGATCCTTTCTGCACTGTGCACCCCTCACCTCGGAATTCTTTTTTTGTTTCCCATTTGTGAGGACCTGAGACTTGAAGTAAGTCTTTGGGGTCTAAGGACCTCACATCTCGGTCTCTATTTCGCTTCATTAAATTCTTTGCTGACGACTTAGCTTGTGCCTTGTTGTGTTCTCTACGTTACGGCGAGAAAGAGGAAGCTTTGTGCACTTTTGCTGGTGAAAGTGACTTTCCGTTTGAGGCCCAAGCCGGCAACATCACCCACTGGACAGTTATTGGTATAGTGGCACATCCAATGTAGCAGCGTTAAACGTGCGAACAATTTTAGTGAAGTTTCCATGTGTTAGAGAGACATTTAGAAATGACTATTTGGCCTGAATTTGCTTCCACTGAAAGAATATATAGTCATACCTACTAATTGGAACAGTTTTCTCTGCTGTGCTGGCCCAAGTGACAAGGACCAGAAACTCAGCCAGCATCAACGCTCATCGTGGGTGTGACGATTCCGTGCATTTGCTCATCTGAAGGTTCAGTGAATGTGGTTTAATGGTGAACTCTCCATGCTCTTGATTTATTTTGATTTATTTTTTATTTACATTTTTATAGGAGTAGAGTTGATTTACAGTGTTGTCCGTGCTCTTGTTTTAAAATTATATGTGACATATATCTAATTCCTTGGAAATTCATTTAGGAGAGTATTTTCTCTAAGTTTAATTTTTTAATTTGTTTTCTCAATACTTTTTAAAATTAAATTTTTATTTTGAGATAATTGTAGACTCACGTGCAACTGTAAGAAATAACACAGAGAGGTCCCAGCCACCTTTACCTGGTTTCCCCCAGTGGTAACGCTTTGTAAAATGATCACAACATTATGTGTCCATTATCGCAATCAGGACATTGAAACTGATCCAGGGAGGATGCAGAACATTTCCATCAGCACAAGGGTTTGTCCAGTGGTCTTTTCAGAGCCACACCCACTTGCTGCCTACTCACCTTGCTCTTATCCTGAACCCCTGGAAACCACCAATTTGTCCTTCGTTTCTGTAATTTTGTTCTTTCCAGAATATTACATAAATGTAATCATATAATATGTAACCTTTGGGACTGGCTTTGATCACTCAGTATATTTCTCTGAAGATTCATTGAGGTTGATGGTCATATGAATGGATGTTTTTCTTATTTATTGCTAAGTAGTATTCCATGGTATTGATATATCACAGCTTTTTTTTTTTTTTTTTTTGGTGTGGACCACTTTTTTTTTAAGTCTTTATTGAATTTGTTACAAAATTGCTTCTGTTTTATGTTTTGGTCTTTTTGGGCGCTAGGCATGTGAGATCTTAGCTCCCCAACCAGGGATCGAAACTGCACCCCCTGCATTGGAAGGCTAAGTCTTAACCACTGAACTGCCAGGGAAGTGTCTATCACAGCTTTTTTATTATTCATTCTCCTATTGAAGATGGTTGTTTCCAGTTTGGGGTTATTATGAATCAAGATGCTATGAACATTTGTGTACACATTTTTGTACATAAAATGTGAGTCTTCATTTCTCTGGGATAAATGACCAAGAAAGGAATTGCTGGATTGCATGGTGGTTGCATGTAATACTTATTTCCATTTTTACAGATACAATCATAAAGTGACACCTCAATGCTGGAAATTATACAGGAAAGGCTTTTGTAAGTTGAATGTCCATAAATTAAATCACATTTTTAATATAATAGCCTGGCTGTGTATTTTGAAAAATGAAGACTGAAGAAAAATATTTCCATTAGGAATATTTATTCCCCAGTTATTAGCTTCCTAAATGTTAGCTTCATTATGTATATTGGATTTTTAATGGACAGCCTCAAATGAATTTTTACAGCAAGCGCTCATTTCACAAGTGTAGCAGTGGCCTTAATCGTGTGTCGCTCTGTCACTCCATAACTATTCTGAAAATTGGTTATTATCCTGTCTCCAGGCCTTATATTTTCATAATCCAGTATTGAAAATAGGTTTAGATATTTAAGTTTTCTTCCATTTTGATTAAAATGAAGTTTGTCTTTCTTTTCCTCTGCATTGTTCATCATCAAAGGGCAAGAGGGTATTTCAACTACGGCATTTGGGACACAAAGAAGAACAAAACACGGAAGGGTTTTGGGTGGTTAAACTGTTTGTTCATTATGATTTCTTTTTTTAATTTTATTTTTTATTGAAGTATAGTTGATTTACAATGTTGTGTTAGTTTCATTATGATTTCTTGACAAAACATTTTCTTCCTGGTGGTCACAGGCCTGATGTAATTCTTTGTATAAACAAACGCTTGACTCAGAGAAACTTTTTTTCCCCTAAAGTTATCTATTAGTTAGATGTATGTTTAATGAAAGTTTTATCATTCTGGTTCATTTAACTAAAGGGTTTATGTGTTCTTTTAAAGTCTCTAGATTGAAGTAGAATTTTCAGTGTGTTCTCAGTTTTTTTCTTAATTATGCAGAAATATATTTCATATAATTGTGCAAATTTATTCTAATTATGAAGTCTGACTAAAACGTTATTTAAAATGTAATATATTTTAATGCTTTAAGATACATTTGATTCATTTACTGCTTACCTTACACTTTTTGAAAAGGACAAAATAATTCATCTGTTGAAAGTATTATTACAACCTATGAAATCACTCTAATTAATTATTAAAATCTCTAAAGAAAAATATAAGGAATTAGCACCTGAATGAGACTTCCAGTATCCAAAATGCTCACAGCACGTCAATCGTGAGGTTTCTACCTGAATTTCAGGTGCGAATGTGGCACTCTTTCTCTCTCTGTGAAAAATTGGAGCAAACATTTTCTGATCTATGATTATATCCTTCCAGTATAATGGCTATCTTCTGTCTCAAGTTGTTTGATCCAATGGGAATTACATTAACAGACAGTGGAAACAAAATCATCATTTGCAAGACAATCTAAAGAGAACATCTTCGTTATTTTGTTGAGAATGAGCTTTGAACTTAGGAACTGTTAATCATTAGCGAGGTAAGAAATGATCATAGGTTTCCCTTCTGAATGGGTTTCTAAGGGTCTGCGTATGGGGGAGACTCAAGGAAAAAATACTTCTTAATCACTAGCTAAGGGCACTGCCCCCAAATCCTCATCTGGTTCTCATATTGTGGGCTACTGAGTTGAGCCATGTGTGAACATCAAGAACATTCCAGCTTCAGACCAGGTGCGAAGCTGTCCGGGGCCTCTTTGCCCCTCTTCTCCAGATCCATCCCAAGGAGCCACCTTAGTGAAAGGGCACGTTGGAGTCTGGCTGCGAAAGCAGCCGCACCGATGTGAAGGAGAAGGTGAGGAAAACACATCAAAGAAGAAGCAGAGAAGAAAGCGTCTGACACCATTCTGTTCTATTTATCATTTTCTTCCCTGTCCTGTAGACTCTGGTCCCCTGGGTGGTCTACGTGTGGGTCCCTGTGGACGCCACATTTTCTCTGATAACAGAACACGTCCTTCTTGTGTGTCCTCTGGGATGGAGGGGAGAGAAAGATGCACTGAACTCCCACAGATGACAAGCTGTGGAACCAAGGAAACTAGAGATCAGCTCAGCCATCCTCCTGATTTTATAAGTGAGGCTTGAGGTTTGGAGAGCTGTGCCTACAGTTCCAGGTTCACAATGCTATTTTAATTCTAACTCACCACGTGGCTCAATTCTGATACTATTTTTCCAAATTTTCTTACTCATTCCCTAACTGAGGCTCAGTTCTTTCAGGGAATGACGTGGTACAAAGGTCATTAAAGTTGTATGTTAGGTTCGTGAGAGAAGCTGTGGCGATGCAGCCTCATATAAAGAAGGAAGGGCATAGAATGACCTGGAAAGTCCTGTCCCGTTAAAATCGTTCCATTTTTCCTCTCCAACAGCAGCTTGCTGAGTCTTCACCTGCTGATTCTGTCCCCAGTGGGTCTCCGGGCCTCTCTCATTCCTTCTCGAAGGTTCTTTGGGATCCAGACTGTTTCTTTCTCAAAACGTTCACCCTCTGCTGTCTTTATGAGGTTCTTCTCGCTCAGGTGTAGCAGTAAAATAGAAAACAGTCCCTACAAACAAAAATGGTGGAATATGTTTTACTGGTAACGATGATGAGATGAAACATGGGGACAAAGGAGAACAAAACCATCATTCAGGAGAAGTTACTCAGAGTGTATAAATTCAGCAGCATCCTCGAAATCACAATCCAGTGCTTCTCTAGACCGAGCATGCCTGAGAACTACCTAGAGTTCTTGTTAAAGTCTAGCCTTTAACGATTGCTCCAGGGTTAGAGGTCCAGAAGCTTGCATTTTAAATGAGAACTCCCCGCACCTCCCTCACTGTGGCCAGCGGGCTCTTTTCTAGATAACACTCTGCGGAAACTCTGAGGAACACGGTCTTTTGATTTGGTAGCTGAATGGGGCTGGGCTGGGGGTGGGGTGATGGCTCTGGCAGTCACGTGACGTGGCGCGTACATCGGCCTCCAGGATGGCTGCAACTGCAAGGGCTCATGGAACTCCTGGTCCCTCCCAAATCCTGCCCCTGGTTACACCTGTGGTCGTTGTAGTCCGTTATTATCATCAAATCTCACTTTCTTCCACGAAGATGATTTTCCATTGCATTTGCTTCACCTACTCTTTCAATTTGTTTATGAATAGCTCCAAGCAGGTGGTCTCTGAATACCCCTTTGCCCCTGCAGTGCTATAATTCTAGGATTCTGGCTACTCAGTTCAGAAATGAATGACCCATAGTTGACCGTGATGAAACAGGTTTGACTGCAGTAACAGGTCAGAAACGACCAGCCCTTGAAGAAAAGTAAGAACCGCACATAAGCAAGGGCATTGCTTCCGAAACAGAGAGATCCTTATTTTACCCTCTCAGTAGCCGACTATAATTGCTAGGTCATTGGTTACCCATATCAGAATTTCATTTGCATGATGAGATAAAGAGTCTATGCATAAGAGTCTATTTATTAAAACATTTTATATGATGTATTTTTTAAAATTGCAAATCTATGTGAATAAGATAGAAGATTGAATAGATGGTAGAGATTTATAGATTAGGGAAAAAAGGCACACATGGCAAAATATATTCAACAAGATGCATTAGCATAATTTAGATTGGAACTCAAGCTATGAGTGTATATAGTCTGGAAGGACCTTTTCAAATGCCCTGATGGGATACTGGGTAAGGTTGCAGTGGTTCCCTGGGAATATGGATATGGAAATATTCATGGATAGGACGGGAGAAGATTGTCTTGCAATAGTGTCTGAAAGGCACTATTTGCATATAGTGCGAGGTGTCAGCTGGGCAGGTTTCCCGAAGGGTTTGTTCCAAATCTCTCATGTATCTCTGGATTGCTCCCCTCTTGGTGCCATTCATGTCCTCACTGTAAAGCACTGCATAAGGTTAGAAATGCTTCCATCCACAGATGAACTTTCTTGCTCTGATTCTTTGTTTTTTGGGAAAAGATAGCTGGATCGTGTCTTTCAACGTTGTTTTTTCTACTGTAAAAATGTGATGTATTATATTTTTGTTAGATCAGTCTTGTATTGTCTATGCCACTTAAGCATCACAACTCAAAAAAAAATAGATATTCTATTAAATCCACATTACCTTAGCTTGTTCGTCTTTTGAAAGTATGGAAAGAGCCGATTCATTTTTACCTTTTGAGTAGGTGTTGCAGTAAATTTTTCTGAATAGTGAATTTTTCACGGGAGAGGTGTTTTACCCTTGCAGGGCTGATATGAAAATTTAAGGAGATATGGACGATCTCCCATTCACAGTAAAGCCCATAGCTATTTGTTAGCTGTGAATTACAAATGGCAAAAAAAAAACCCCCAAAATAGGGTAACCACTGATGATCACGACCAAATATGTGGCCAATGCTATTAAAATTTAGTGAAAATGTATGTATTTAATGAAATACATGCTGGGTTCTCAATCAAGGTAATATAATGGGCTCAGTCTCTAATAACTCTTGTAACATACTTATTGGTAATATCTAAAAGCTAATTTATAATATTCCTTCTAGACTATTTTAAAAACTCTCTTAATATTAGCAGGCCTAGGATAATAACTGAATGCACAGTTTTCTTATGATACAAAATAGCTGAATAAAGACACAAGTAAAAAAATACTAACATATCCAATAGCAATGTAATTCCTGCTCAAAATGTTAAATAGAGAATAAAACCATTTATTTTCAGACTCAAGGGATTATTTTTCTTGATACGTCCATTTTAAAAGTCAAAAGTAATAAGACTATATGTAAACAATTGTCTATTTTTACTACTGATGTCATGTTCAGGACACAATCACTTTACACACTTCACCCATGTGTTTAGTGACAGTAATCACTCCAGTGGTGCTTGGAATCAGCGGAAACCTTCCAAACAAAGGCATAAAAACATAACCTATATATGTGTCATATGGGTTCAAAAGCCATTCTGCTCTTAGTCAGAGATATTGTGATTACAAAAATGATCTGAGGGCTCACACAATTTAGTGAGGATTCAGTCCCCATGGAGCTGGGCTGTCACTAGGAAAGGGTCCCCAGGGAACAGTGGGCTGAATAACAAGGTGAAATCACTCTTACGCCCCCCACCCTGCATAGATTATTCCTTTAGACTCTCAGGGAAGAATGAGAATGTTTCTTTTCTTCCTATCCAGCTGGTAATCATTAATATGCATTTCTTAGAATAAACAGCCCTCTGTCTTTTAAGCCTGTTCCTCTATTGTACATTTGGACTTGTCATCTCGGTTAAAAGACCAGGATGGAGGGACTCTGACTGCTTTATATTTTCCTTTCCTCCCTCCCCCTCCTCCCTCGCCCAGTGAAAAGACAGTGGAAGAGCAAAATGTCTGTCCCGAATCATTGTGGTTCGGCTGTGACATATCTCTATTTTGTCCTTATGTTTTAAACATGAAATCCTGAACAGGAGTGGCCCGTCTCTGATGTGAAGTGTCTGCACTCAGCGTCAGTGTTACTGACCGGGATTGAAGCAGCCACTCGCCCTGTTTATAGAGTCTGTTTTCCCTTTTTGCAGGATGATTGGAAAAGAAGGCTGATTTTGTGTGATTTTATTCCGTCTGTGTTTACTTGAGCATGGATATATTGATAAAATATGGCTTCCAGCAGCTTCAGTATTAAGCCTGATTTTGCCATTTTGTTCTCATGAGAACATCTATGTCTCAGCTGGAGTTTGGTAGAGAATGAAAGGGCCACATGTATTTCAAACTGCTTCATATGCATCATTTCATTACCACTTACACATATTAGTGTGGGATTATCTCCCTCAGAGAGAGACAGTGTTCAAGGTCACAGAGCAGGTACATAGTGAAGATGAAGCTAAACCCAGGGCCTGACAAGTCCATTCTAAAGCAGCAGCTCATTCCCCATTTGCCATTTGAAGCTGATGCATAGATATTCTGAGACAGGGACAAACAGCCCCATTTTCCCAGGACTGTGGAGTTTCCCAGGATGCAGCATTCTCGGTGCTAAGATGGGTAGAGTCCTGGGAAAAGCAGGGCCCTTAGGCTCCCTGGACCTAGAGTTTGAAATCAAAGTATTCCCTTGGCTTTGAAACATACAAAAAAATTCTTCAGCCAGTTAAAAAAAAAAAACGTTAAGATTTCGCCTGACTTCCCTGATGGCATCTTGACTACTATCTGCCAACCAAACCCACTTGCAGGATTTTCCCTCTTTTATAGAAGGGCATTACTATGGGCATTTCTTCTCTCTCTCTCATCTGTCCCCTCCCCTTATATCAGTGGAAACTTTTGTTCTTTCTCGTCTCTCTCTGGAGGGATAAATGGATATATGTAGTATTTCAAATATAAATGAATTCCTTTATATACAGATATTTCTGGTTCACCACCATGAATTTTGAATTTATTTTAAACTACTGTAACAATAACTTTTGATAACACTACATCATCTATAACTTCTAACAGGGAAAACATTTTTTAGTAATGATTCTTTGATTTAGTCATAACATGCGGTCTTCAAGCAGTGACTATAACATACATATACAGAAACTGAAAAAAAAAACAGCCACAATAACATTTCAGAGAGCTAAGACCTTCCCTCTTGTTTGGAACACGAACTAGAATCTTCTTAAAGTTCTGCTTGAGTTCCTTCCCCATCTCATCCAAAAAGCAATGAAATATTTATGGACATAAAACTATTCTTTACGTTGCCCAGCATCTTAGAAACCTTAATGGGAACCCACAACTACACAATGGCCATTTTCCAAACTTGTTTTATTAACCTTGGAATCCCCAGATGACATTAAGAAGAATTTTGTGTATCAAAAGTAATAAAGACTGGGGCCTCGGTAAAATTAGTCTCTCTGTAATGGGAATGGTCTATGAGAAAGCCTGCTGTGTGGAAAGGTTTCTGATTTGCCTGTTGCTGTTTATTATGATGAGCTTTTGATTTGATTTTCAACAGCACAGTGCAGATACTTGGGAAAAGCCTTCATGTGGCCAACAGTAAATCAATATTTGCTACTTCCGACCTATCAAGTTGTCATTCACATTCAATAATGACAAGAAAACGATTATGTGTTTTAATGACATGAAAGCAGACGCTTTTGACCCCAGGTGTTTGTGGTAGCCAATAAAAGTATAAATATTCAAGCTCTACAACAAAATCCCATCAAGTCATTCGTGTTTACAGACCCCTCTAATTAGTGAGTAAGAGCAAGAATCTCCTCTCCTCCAAAACATTTCCTTTTTTCACTCGTAATGTTGAATAAATGCGTGTCTGATGTTTTTCTGACCAGCGGGGGTGATTTAAGGGCAGGGCAAGGGAGCCAGCTGGTGGCTGGCAGAGAGAGAAGGTCTGGGTGCTTCCTGCAAGTTGGACCCATGGCGGAGGGCAGGCCTTCAGAGACACTGAGTGTGATCGCATGTCAGCACCGTGGTGTCAAGAGGAGTGACCAAGGATGTCATCCAAGATCCCCTACCCAGAAGGTCGGCTTTCACCTTGTATTAAATGGGGCAAACACAGCCCTGTCCGTGGAGAACTTTGGTTAAGAGAATACAGTTAGAAAATGGACCTTTAAAAATTTTTGTAATTTCAGTACAGTTGACTTACAACGTTGTATTAGTTTCTGCTGTACAGCAAAGTGTATATATATACATACACATTCTTTTTCATGTTCTTTTCCATTCTGGCTTGTTACAGGATACTGCGTATAGGTCCCCGGGCTGCACAGTAGGACCTGTGGTTTATCTAAAACGTGGACCTTAATTATCTTCGTGCACATGACACGTTGTAATGAAGCGCAGGTGCTGGTAAACCTCCTGAGTGAACTGTCTTCATGTGTATACATACATTTTGTATATACGTGTATAAGATAAATTGTATATTAAATATGTATTTACAATTACATAAATATTAAAATCTATGCTATATGTTATATACATATATTTTAATAAAAGCCTAAGAGCAAAATGACTTTGTTTGATGTAGCACTACCTCTGAGTAATTGCAAGGTGGACTTTAATAGAAAATGCAGCCAGTGGTGCTATTGGGACCCAGTGTGCAGTTTCTCTGTTCCACAGCCCTGGGCAGCTGGGGTCACTGCTTATATTCTCTGTGGTAAACGCTGCCCCACTGAGCTTCTCAGAGGACACTGTATAGTTATTCAGCAGCAGGGAAGAGGGGCACACATTTTTTTCCTTCCTTCTTGGCCTGGAAGGACAAGTTGTTATCTCTTGACTCAGTCTGAAGGAAGGGACACCCACGGGTACCACTGTATTATTTCAATTCGTATTGCAAAGTATGCCTAAAACCCCTTTGTCACTCTGGGTTTCTGCCTTGTGGGGATACCCTATTATCTTACTACTTCTCTGCTCTTTTTGACAGTTGTGTTTTGATCAGTAAGGTTATCTGACCCACTGTACACTCTACCACGTGGTGACCAGCCTCTACCATGGACGGGGGGTCACCTGCCCCTGGTGGTCCAGGTGAGGGACCCTGGTCTCCAGCCCTGCAGCCCCGGGCAGTTCAAGGCCCACACGTATTCTCCACGGCTCACGCCCTCTTGCTCTCCTTCTTCTCCACTTGGGCGACATTGTGGACCCAACACCACAGTGAGATGTTAAAGCTGACTTTGCATTGGCTCCCAAACACCAGGCCACGCAAGGGTTCTGAAGATCCACCGTGGCAGAGGGGCGGGAACTTCACGTATGCATGCATAGTCGTCCACAGCTTTGATAATTCCCTTTGCTCACACCCCATCACTTTCCCTGGCTGCTGACAGGAGGCCCTCTCAGGACCCTCTGAGAAATGTGGACCACTCCTCCCTCGCAATCACTGAGCCAGATGCCCTGGAATTTGGGTGGCTAAAATTTTCTCCACGGTGAGTTAACTGCTGTTATTGATAAGACTGAACTTTGACACATCACACGCCAAAGTATTTCTATAATACAATAAAACTGCTAGTTTTGGGGGACCTGGGTAGGCAAGGTGTTGAAGAGAAATCCTAAATTTTGTTATATGTACGTTTTCTTCTTGCCAAGCAGCTGAAGGGCAGAAGCTGTGAGAAGACAGTGCTGCAGTTGCAGTTCAGCGGTCCCGGGAAAGGCTGCGAAGAGTGTAAGAAAGCCCTCCGGGGTACATACTAAAGACCTTCCAAAGGATGGTTCCAAGGTGGAAATCACGCTTGTGACACCAGACACCCTCCAACACAGAATCGAATGGCAGGGAAAGAGGCCCAGGGCATGAGGGTAAGAGCCAGCGATCTCACTCGGCTAATTTTGATGAATATTTATGGATAATACTATTATATTCTGTTCTCAAGAGATATTCTACAAAGCATCTGATAGGTGAAGAATTAAGTTACTTTTTGACAGAAATAAATTAATTCAAATCATTGGTAAGTAATTTAAAAATGTTCCCAAGAATCCTGATCTTTGAATTTAGAGATTTGTTTAAAAAAAAAAAAGTTTATAAAATAAATAGCTAATGAGAACCTACTGTAGAACACAGGGAACTCCACTCAGTGATCTGGGGTGACTTAAATGGGAAGGACATCCAAAGAAGGGGGGATATATGTGTACATATAGCTGATTCACTTCGCTGTACAGCAGAAACTGACACAACATCGTAAAGCAACAATTTGCTTTACAAAGCAAAGGAGAGGAAAAGAGAAAAGGAAAGCACTGACCAACAAGTGAGTCTGGCAGGATGTTGTAGGTGGGCCGGCACTGAGGGCGCCAGGCCCGAGGGGCAGTGAATGAGGACCCAAACCTACATGCCGAGGGCTCTTCATTATCTGCAGAAAGCATACCCAGGTACACAGGCCATTTTTTTAGTTAATTTTTTTCACTAACATCTTGCCAGCCTGTTCCCTCTTGTATTGTTTCATGTTTTGACTTAGAAAAAAAAACAAAACAGAGCCTGTATTTGTTTAGTGTCACTATTCAATTGAAGGGGGTGAGTCAGCCTATTTCAACCAGGAAATTGCCTTTCTTGATCTCGACGTGGTTTTAAAACATATCATTTCTGGCATGAAAGAATGCAATAATGCCATTTGCAGCAACATGGATGGACCTAGAGATGATCACACTAAGTGAAGTAAGTCAGACAGAGAAAGACAAATACCATATGATAGCACTTATATGTGGCATCTAAAATAATGATAGAAATGAATCTATTTACAAAACAGAAATAGACTCACCGACATAGAAAAAAAAACTTGTGGTTACCAAAGGGGAAAGGGGGCGGGGGATAAATTAGGAGGTTGGGACTAGCAGATACACACCACTGTATATAAAATAGGTAACCAACAAGGGCCTGCTCTACAGCACAGGGAACTCTGCTCCGTACTCTGTGATGACCTATAAGGGAAAAACCACATCACTTCTGAATCTTCATTCCCAATTCCTTTTTGACTATTGACTTTTCTCCAGCTGTTCTCCTCCTGGCTTAACACACGGCGGCTTCTGTAGTTCAGAGCAGCCTCTCAGGGGGAGCTCCTCAGGCCTGAAGGCACAGACCGCAAAGGACCGGCCAGGCTGAGATGCTTCCAGGGTCCGGCGTGTCCCTCCCTCACGGGGCGTGCGGATGGGTCTTGTGGGTGAAGCAGCGTACTTCTGCTTAAATTCCATGATTTAGCGTCACCGGCTCTGTGGCAAAAGGAAGCATCACTGCAGATTGGCCCTAACGCCAGGAAACAGAGGGAGAGAGGCCCTTCAAAGAAAAGAATTGAGCAGCGGGTTTGCCCCCTTGGTTTCCTCCCCTCGCGGGGCTCAGGGCTCAGCCAGGCCTCAAAGGGCCCGCGGGTGACCCTGCAGCACAGTAGCAGCTGTGACTCACACCGGGGGTCTCCGTGGGGCCTCTAGTTTAATAAATGATGCGGCCCGACTCCCCCGAATTGATGAGCCCCAGGGCACAAGAGGGCAGACTGAGGCCTTTCGAATGGCCACAAAGCACTGGGAGAATTTTCCGGAAAAATCGGCCAGAAACAACTTTCACCCACAAACAGTCACAGACTTTTCAGACAAACTTCGACTTCTTCTCCCTTAGTCCTGTCCTTTACTGCGATGGCCGGCTTGTCTAAGGATGACGAGCTTTCCCATGCGTTGTCAGGGCCTGGTGCTTGGCGGTCAGGCTCCAGGTCTGTTTCTCCATCCGTCTCCACCATGGCTTATCCTCGGATGGGTGTCAGTATTGCCTGAGCCCTCGTTATTCTGTCCCGGGCATTGCTGTGCTTACACATACCTCAGGTGTCTCACTCTCGCACCTGTGGAGTCGGCGCTACTGCAGAGGCTGGGCATCGTCCCCAAAGACACAGATCGTGGATGAGCTACAATTCAGGTCACATTCCAGAACTTATTTGAGTCTGTATCTTGTTTGAGAGGAGAAGTGTAAAGCAAATGACTAATTTGGACTTTTCTAAGTTAAATATGCATAACAATGTCTAGTGATATATATATATATATATATATATATATATATATGTATAATATCTAATCAAAGACTAGAAATAAGAAAGATAATTTCCAAGTAATAAGAAGTGAAACAGATGAACATAAAATCAGTCAATCCAACTGAAGGTAAGAAATCAAGAAGGAAAGAAATGAAGGGGAAAAATGATAAATAGAAAGTACTGAATAAGACGATGGAAACAAATCTGAATAAATCAGTAATGGCAAAAATCACAAGTGAAGATCTTAAAATGTTAAACCTTATGCATCTAATAACATACCTTCAAAATCCATACATAAAAAATTGACATAAGTAGAAGGTGAAATAGATGAATCCACTAAAAGAGTGGGGTTTAACACAGCTCTTTCAGAAATAGATAAAGCAGATTCCACTGTTCTTAGAGTGACATGCATTGTCTAAATGTTTATATCACTGCTATGAAATGTTAGTAGCCAAAGTGACAATCCACAGCTGTGAGTTTTTGTGTTGTAGCTACTGGTAGCTGCCAAAAGTTAGGTTTAAAGGTATTAAAAAGGCTTTCCCTTATAACCTTGCTACCAGGTAATTTTTATAGTAGAAAGTACCAGATAATGCTCTAACACCAAATAATGCTGTACATATAAAGCAATAAGGCACAGACAGTGCCACTTCATAAAACCTGTCTAAGAGAAAAGTGATGTCCTAGTCTTCCTCTTCTTAGTTGTGATGAGCATTTTATGCTAAATTTTATATTTTTATCTTTTTCAGGAATAAATATAGGCAAAACACCCTTGCTGTGGGCATTAGTTATTGGAATCACTTAACTTCTTTTAGACTTAAACTCAAATTAAAATATACATAATATTACACTACCTGTGCTGAAGTATTTAAAGTTAATTTCTGACACCATAACAAAAAGAAAAGAAGCAAGGTTAAAAGTTAAAGGACTAAACTTCCAACTCATTGGTTAGAAAGTGAACAATAAAATAAATAAAAATAGCTCAATAGTAAAAATTAATAGCAAATATTAATAAAATAGAACAGAAGCTACAAACGAGAAAGCCTCAAAGACACAGACCTTTTCCTTTGGAGAGTCTAGCAAAAAGGATAAACTCCTTGAAAATATATGCAAAGTTATACATTCTTTGAAAATAATACATTAATAAAGCTGAATGAAAGATTAAAATATAGAAAACCATTAAAATGTAATTAAAAGTAATGGTCTCAAATTAAAACAGCTCTCTCAGATAATAATTTCATTCTAATACACACTCTTTCCTGACGTGTATGATGATTCTAGCACAGAATCATGAATGTTTATATGTAAACACACACGGTCTGTAAAGGAAAGAACAAAACATTTCAGACTCACTGGTGAACAGTGATATGAGAAATTTTTCATCTAAATGTACACACAAAAAATCAGTAATGTGTAAATAAAGCAATATGTAATGATCAAATTGGCTTTGTTCCAGGATGTTGAAACAATTACACATCAGAAAATCTGAAAATATAACTCACCACATTTGACAGATTATGTAAAAAAATACGAACATCTCAACAGAAGAAGAAAAGGCCTTCAGAAAAATTCAGCATTCATTCAGGATAGTTATTCCGGAAGCTACAAGGAGTATTTAAGATGAACTTTTAAATTTCTTAACCTCCACTTTCTCAGAGAGGACTTGACCAGAATCCCAAAAATGTAGGTAATAGTTTAACTGGCATTTTTACTATAACACAATAAAATTGTAAATTTTTATACTGGTCAAAAATATTTCTTGGAAGGGAAAGCCTTTCTGGTTGCCCTAGGATGAGAACCTCCAGCTTTTTGTAGGATAATTGTAGCTATATGCCTCCGAATCTGTTCACAGGACAATAAGGAAAACAAAATAAATCTACAAATTATTACCTGCAAATACAGAAGTAAATATCAAATTCCAGTAGAGCTAACATCTAACTCTGGAACTTGCTGACTGAAAAAAATGCACAGGTGAGAGTTGTGAGTTAGGTTTTATTTGGGGCAAAATGAGGACTATAGCCCAGGGGACAGCATCTCAGATAGCTCTGAGAAACTGCTCCGAAGAGGTAGGTGGGGAGGTCAGCATAGATGTGATTTTGGGGAAGGGGAGTACACGAAATCAAGCACATATTTTTGCAGAAGGTTACTGCTCGTCTCGTCACGAGGAGCAGACGTCACCATGAAGGATTTTAGTGCTTTTCTAGATATGAGGAGATGCAAGCACTGGGCTCATAAAATCAGCTCCTGAAAATATCTAAGTATCTGAAGACCTGTTCTGCCAAATTCCCAGAGCACAGAGGGCCTCATTTCTGCTCTCCACCCTGAACTCCTTTCAGGGGGTGTTGAAAATCAGCAGCTGCGGCAGCTCATGAGTTAATCCTTGTAGAGGTAGATGGCAAGTGCCCATTTGCAGTTGACAAACTCAAAGTACGAGAATGAGAAGATACAGTAGGTGGAGTCTGGGGAAAATGCACAGAAAAGAGAAAATCCTGCATTAATGGTAAAAATTCTGAAAACTAGTCCGAGACTTGGTAGGTCACAGCACTAGCTATAGACAACATTCTAAAAATGGTGTGGGAAATTTGAAAATCTGAAGTGGCAGTCTCAGAGGGAGTTTTTTTCTGGAAGAGGAAGAAAATGGAAAAGGAAAGGCACAGTGGGGGACGTGAAGGCAAAGAAGAGTGAAAGTGGGAGGCTAAGGACGCTGCAGAAACAAGAGAGAACCCTGAACACACCAAGCCCTTCCCTGCATCCAAAAAGCCCTCCTTAAAGAAACTGCACTGCCCTAAACTGACAGTGTATGCTTCTAAAGCAGGAATGTTGTCAACTAATCCAAGTTCTCCCACTGTCTGGAAACTCAAGAGGAAAGAAGAAAGAAAGAAAGAGAGAAAGAAAGAAAGAAAGAGAGAGAGAGAGAGAAAGAAAGAAAGAAAGAAGGAAAGAAAGAAAGAAGGAAAGAAAGAAGGAAAGAAAGAAAGAAAGAGAGAGAGAAAGAAAGAAAAGAAAGAAAGAAAGAAGGAAAGAAAGAAAGAAGGAAAGAAAGAAAGAAAGAGGGAAGGAAGGAAGGAAAGAAAGGAAAAAAAGCAATCTATATCCACACAAGGTTGTTGAAAGAAGAAAACAGAAAATGAGAATCATACACTTACAGTTGTTGAAAATTCCCTACCCTGCAATGAGCTGAACAAACATCTACATTGTGGAATAAATGTAACTGTAAAAAGAATGAGAACAATCTACAAACTTATATGGACTGATTTCCAGGACATTTTGTTCAGTAAATAAGTAAAGTGCATAGAGTATACACACTATTCTACTTTCGTGTAAGAAACAGGGGTTTTAAGAACATAAACATGTACCTGCTTGCTTTTGTCAAAAGAAACACAAAAGGACAAACAAAAACCTAAGCCTTTTCTGTGGAGTTGAAAGGAAACAGGGTTCGAAGCATGAGGGAAGAGACACTTCTCTGAATATAACCTTCTGTGTAACTTTGAATGCTAGAAATATGTTACTGCTTGATATATCCAAAAAATACAATCAGGGCAACAAGGAAGGGGAAATACTCAAATCTGAACATTAATGGAATTAGACACTGGAAGTATATTAACAACAAAAATAATGTATCTGAAAAATAACAATACCTTTTCAACACAGTGCTGTGATACTGGACCCTCCATTTAAAGACAAAAATAACTGCAAAGAAATATGAGGTTTCTTTTAATTAATGTGCTGTTGGTAATGGTCCAGATGTAATAACTTGAAACTATTTTGTATACGTTGTAGGACTGACAACATTACTGCATATATTGATATTTCGGGGCACCAGAGTTCTCATTGTAAAAGAGAGAATACAAAATGGGAAAAGTAAGAAAGAATACTGTGATATTAGATTATAATTAGAAGTATCAGTATGAAATAATAATTTAAGAAAAAAACCCCTCTGTTTGCTAACCCTGACCTCTAAAGGGCCTTGAAATAATGACAGCCCAATGACTGAGCACAAGTAATGGCCGTGTCTTTTTTTCCTAAATGACACTCCACACTGCAAGGTACCAGAATTCTCTGGGGAAATATCTGACTCCAATCTGTAACAGGGGAAGTACAAAGTGAGTCTACAGCATTTTGCCGAAAATCATCAGAAAATTTTTCTCATCAGAAAATAGATGAGAACTTAAATGCAAGGGGGACCTCACCATGACACAGGAGCCAGTGCGACAGGTTTCCATTGGCCAAACCTGGGGAAATCTGATAAAAATGAGTGACAGTAATAGATGATAGAACATCTAAAAGTTCAATAGTCTATAGGAATCCTCTTGTGATATTGTGATTTATAATAAGACATTTGTATTTAGTCTTTGTCCCATTTCTGGCACAGAGCTTCTATAACCCTAGGAACTTCCCAAGTGGTGAGAGAGATAGAGGTGTCTTATGTTATGTTCAAGAGGTGACTTATAGAATATCCCTGGACCACCTAAGGATGGGCAGGTTTCCGAGAGAACCAACCCTGTGATCGGAGGTTGGAACTTTCAGTCCCGCCCCTGAGTCCTGGGAGGGGGGCAGGGGCTGGCGGTTGAATCGTCGCCAATAGCCAGGGATTCAGTCAATCATGACTGTGTAATGAAGTCTCCATAAAAACCCAGAAGGACGGGGTTCGAGAGCTTCAGGGTTGGTGAACACGCGGGGGTGTGGAGAGAGAGGTGAGCTCAGAGCATGGAAGCTCTACACCCCTCCCCATGCCCCGCCCCGTTTCTCTTTTCCATCTGGCTGTTCCTGAGTTGTATCCTTTTATAATAAACCAGTGATGTCAATCTTAAAATGTTTCTCACAGCTCTGTGAGCTGCTCTAGCAAATTAATCAGACCCGAGGAGGGGGTTATGGGGACCTCCGATCTACAGCCAATCGGTCAGAAGTGCAGGTGACAACGTGAGCTTGTGATTGACACCTGAAGGGGAGGGGGGCGTCTTGTAGGAGGGGCCTAGCCTGGGATGGGGTGGAGTCAGGATTGAGCTGAACTGTAGGACACCCAGCTGGTGTCAGGGCATCGCTGGTTGGGGACGGAACCCCCCTCGGATGAACTGTAATTGGCATCTGGACCTTTTAGAGTCAGAATGCCAACTAAAAAAAGAAGGAACAACAAAGTCAGAAAGTCATTCGTAACCTCTCGTGTCAGCAAAGCTGCATGCCTTTTGGAGGCTCTAGGCGTGCTCTGCTCCCTGCCTGTTTTGGGTCCCGGAGGCCACCTGCACCCCTCGGCTGGGGTCCCTTCTCTACCTCGGAGCCAGCAGCACATCACCTTCAGGTCTGTCTCTGTCGCTGGCCCTCCTGCTGCCCTCTTATAAGGATGTTTATGATTACATTGGGTCTATCCAATTACCCAGGGTCATTTCCCCATCTCAAGATCTTTTTTTTTTTTAATTGAAGTGTAGTTGATTTACAAAATCATGTTAGTTTCAGGTGTACAGCAAGGTGATTCAGTTATACCTATACATGCATATATATATTCCTTTTCATTATGGTTTATTATTACAGGATAATAAATTCTACACAGTAGGATCTTGTTGTTTGTTTATCTATTTTATATATAGTAGTGTGTATCAGTTAATCCCAAACTCCTAATTTATCCCTCCGCCACTTCCCTGTTGGTAACCATAAATTTGTTTTCTATGCCTGTGAGTCTGCTTCTGTTTCATAGATAAGTTCATTTGTGTCATATTTTAGATTCCACATATAAGTGACATCATATGATATTTGTCTTTGTCTGGCTTACTTCACTTAGTATGATAATCTCTAGGTCCATCTGTGTTGCTGCAAATGGCATTATTTCATTCTTTTTAATGGCTGAATAATATTCCATTGTGTATATACCACAGCTTCTTTATCCATTCATCTGCCAATGGATATTTAGGTTGTTTCCATGTCTTGGTTATTGTAAATAGTGCTGCAGCGAACATTGGGGTGTGTGCATCTTTTCAAATTATGGTTTTCTCTGGATATATGTGCAGGAGTGGGATTGCAGGATCATATGGCAGCCTTCAAGATCTTTAAATTGACCAGGTCTGCCACATACCTTTTGCTCTGTAAGGGAATGTGTTCAGTTTCTGGGAGTTACTATGAAGAATCTTGGAGGTGAGAATTATTCTGCCTACTTCAAAAGGTTATATGGAAATTCATTACAATATCTTGCAACTTTTCTGTAGGTCAGAAATTTTTTCAAAATTAAAGTCTTATTTAAAAAGTTTACAATGTAAAGAAATTGATAATGATTTAGGTCTAAAATTCTAGATTATAGTGATTATGACTGCATTGAAATATAGGGAAAAAATAAAAATGGACTAGTGAAAAACTTCCACCAGGAATTCATAAACTTAATTTATAAGGTTAAAAAAATATGTATATGTGTAACATACACACGTATTATTTTCCGTATTTATAAACCTTATAAATACATGTATGTATATATATATGGGTACAAAACTTTGGGGGGCAGAGTTCTCATTTATTGAAACAAATACAACATGCACAAGCTCTCTGCTCACTTTCTCTTTTTCTCAGGCTGGCATTGGAACTGATCTCTCTGACAGCCAGGTGGTCATGTTTAGAAAGATCTTTCACAATGCAGAGCTCCAGCATCACCTACTCACATCGATTTTTTTCTAGTACTTTAAACGTTTTTATCTACAATCATTATGGTTCTAACTTTTCCCTCCTTCAAATGATTAATGGCTTGTCCTAACATGACTTTGCATAACATGACTTTGTCCTAACAGCTTGTCCTTCTCGTGAACAGTAAATGCTGCTTTCATTAAATATTAAATAACTCAACAGTACTTTGAAATAGTAGTCTCTCATCTGCTTCTCTGAGTTGCTGGTTTGGTGTGGTCAGTGTTTGCTTTTTGTTAGCCAATTAGGTCTTGGGATGACTATACGCTTAATGAAATCATAATGCATTTGCTAAACACGATGAATCATGTCTGCATCAGTCTCTGATGATATTTAGTACTAGGATTGAAAGACGCTGGATTTTTCTTTTTTTTTGATAGCCCTAAAGGGCAATTTAAACACTCATGGGTGTGCTGCAGAAAGGCTCATAAAACTGACTTTCCAAACTCATTGTGCAAGGTCTCTGAGTCACATTTTAAACCCAAGTTGTAATTTGACAGTAGAAAGTTTCAAGTATTGGGGCCCAGAATATGTGACTAGCAACTCAAGCAAGCATCCCGAAAACTGCGTCTGTCACTGAAAACATGACAACCGCACAGAAAGCTGTGTTTACGCACTGAATTTCTGGAGTACTTGTTTCGGTTAAAAAAGTAAAATAGGAAGGAAGGGAGGAAGGGAGAAAAAGGAAAATCATTTACCTAATTCCCTCTATGGCTATCATAGTGCATGGGGGACCAAGTACAGTAGGTTCTGGGACCACATAACTCAACATAAATAGTTGTTTCATCAGTCTTTGTGCAAATTATGTTACAATCAAGAAATATCAAAATTCTGATTAATGCTTCTCAACTCCAAAGAACAGGGGCATTGAAGTATGTTGACAAAAATTAGTATTTTACTGGATTCACTCAATTCTAAGTCTGTGAATATTTTCATCCTTGACATTGTGTTCTTTAAATAATGTTTTCAAGGATGAAATAACGTAAAACATAAAACCTAAAACCGTAAGTTTTTATGTCAACTCCATTTTTCATCTCCTTGTCTGCTCACCCACCCTTCCTCTCACATGTCCTGGACAAGACACTGGGTCCAGTGATGCCTTTGTTATTATTATAGCATTTCATGTATGTACTTTGTCAAAAATAACCTAATGCCTAGGGTTTTTTTTTAAATAAACTTATAAACATGTCAAATATGCTAATGTACAAATTTTGAATGAGGTCATCAGTTTTTGAAAATGAAATAAAGCTTTTTTTCCCAGAATTTATGAAACAAATGCATGAGCTAACCACCCCAATATAGGTAAGTAAAATAATTTTAAAAAGGTTATTTCTTCTGATTTATCTTCTAACACTGTAAGAGTCATAATAACCTTTGCTGTACACACTGTTAAATGATTTATTAATAAAATCATCTTTTTACCAAACCCAATGACATGGAAAAATTCAGTGTCATTTATTATCTGAAATGTGGATTTTAGTTTGAAAACTGCATGGAAAATGCTACCAAGGTGACAGTCAGTCCCCGTTGCCTGGGACCATTCTGGTTTGCCCCTGTTGTCCTGGCGTAATAATTAAGAGTGTCTCCTTTCACTCTTAAAGTGTCCTGGTTTGTGATAATAAATTATATAGTCACCCTACTCATGACCTGTTCTTTTGATTTTAAATGATAAGAATTTTCCAAAGTGACATCTAGATAGATTGCAAAAGCATTTCTTTTCCAGACATTTATAAATATTTGTTGTTTGTACCTGTACAAGATATAGGAAAGGTAATTGACCTCGGTCATTCCCAAAACCAACAGGATTGTTATTGTCAACAAGGCAAAATCTTTAGTTGCAATACTAGCCTTAATTACAGGTTTTCTCTGGAAATTCATTTAACCATCAAAATCATTGAACCATTAAAAGGAGACTTTTTTTTTTTATAATGAAGAAGATAAATTGAGACTTGCCACTGAAAGGACAAGAACACACGTGCTAGTGCCTTTGTGTCTGACAAAGGAAAGCTGAGTTGAGTTCCACGTCAATCCTGTAACAAATCCTGTGACCTTTTAGGAGCAAGTTCTTTCAAAAGTGCTGGGTTTATTTCCTTATTTCCAAAAGAGTTGATCCAGATCAAGGGTTTTCAACCGTTGGTCTGCTAACCACTCCCGACCAGTATGAAGGGTTCACCAGTCTGTGACATAACACAAAAAAGTAAAATAGTTTTTTGTGAAGTTCAGTTTATTCAACATAAGCATTTGTGTTCTACCCTGAGATGACTTACTTGCTTAATATATTTTGATGTGAAAATAGTATGAGGAAGTTGTAAATTCCTTAATATGGTTGATCCTATTAATTGACACATTTTATTTATCTACATTTTGTGTGCTAACCCAAAAGAGTAGTTATGCAAAACAGTTATGATGGACTGGTAAACACTGTGCTTAAATGGTGTTTCCCCCTCCGTTACGATGGGTGGAAACTCAGCCTTCACGTCTTTATGCTTTGAGTGAATGTGTTCTCATTGATTCTAATTACATTGGTTGGAAACAATGTACAAAGAAAAATATGAGAACATGAGTAGACTTTAAAGGCCTACTTATGCATCAGGATTTGTGAAAATTCAGTGACTCAAAATGGTAACAGAAATGAACCATTACTGCTCAAACGTTACCTGACATTAGAGACAAAGCCTTAGAAAGAAGATAAGCGCGCTTTTCTATTGGGAAGGGCGCTTCTTTTTGTGAGTGCCCAGGTGCCCTCTTGAAACTCGCAGCAAAATTCATAGGATGTGCTTCCTTTTATCCTGCTGCTTGTTCTTGTCTGGCTGCTGGAATAAACGCAGCACCACTGTGGGAGGTCATCCCACCAGCTTTCAGGAAAGGATGAGAGGGCTAGAAAATAGGCGAAAAGGTTTCATTGCGCTGGAGGAAGCGACTTCAATACTCAGGCTGGCAGAAGAGCCTTTGAAAGCATGAAAAGACATACCATGGGCTCTATTAATAGTAAGTTTAATGTATAAAGATGGGGGAAAATGCCCAGAAGGAGGAAAAATTACTATATTATGAACATTGTCATTAAACCCATTTAAATTCTTCAATCTAATGACTAGATAGAATCCATTCTGAACAGAGAAATAATATGAAAAAACGGATGATCATCCTTTTTGTCTGAGACAAAAGGCTGGCAAACGAAGCAAACCTTGAAAATACAAACATACGGTACTTGGGAACCCAGAGCAATTTTACCTACTAAACTATGAATTCATGAACATTCACTGAGCACCCACTCTACCCAGCGTGCGGGGCAGCTACGGAGTCCTTGATCCTGGCATCCTCCTAGGGAAGCTATTGCCCAGGGATCAACTAGGAGCCGGCTGAGCGACGTGGGATGGTGCTATTAGGACGAGGTCCATGCCGTGGGTCCTAAGTGCAGTGAGTCTGTAGATTAAACAGCTCACAGAGAGGGGCTATTCATTAGAGAAACCTTCACAGGGGAAGTGAAATTTGAGCTGAGTTATGAAGAAAAACATTTGGATAGAACTTAGGCAGAGGAAAGACATCTAAAGGAGAGGAAAATGTGAAGTGAATTCATGAAGCTGGGTGTGAGAACTGACTACAGGAGCTTGTCAGGAAACTCGCCCAATTTGAATCACTAATGGTAACCTCTGGATAATCCTTCTTTGTTTGGTAAGTTCAGAAATGCCAAAACAATCTAGAAAATAGAACTGTATAAAATTAAGAGGAAATGTCCCCGAACTTTCCCACCCATGACTTATTCCCAATTAGTGGCCAGCTTTGAGTTTGTCTTTGAGATGTTTTCAATACCTTTATGACTATATTTACTATATCTCATATGTTTATACACATATCATTTTATTATTTTCTGTTTTTTAACTCTCTTAAAAATCCTTAACATATAATAGTTATATTTTCCCATCTTTTACCTTGTATCTTTTCACAGCTGCTTAATATTCCTTCCTAGAGATGTACCCTAATCAGGCAGCCTTGTCCCATTGATAAACAGGTTGTTGCTGAGATTCTGCCCGTACAGTTTTAGGATGAGTAAAACAATATGCAGCACGTGTGGACGTGCAGCCATGTGTGTATATGCTTAGAAGTGGAATTGATAAATCAGGGCAAACTCTTTTTACCAATGTAATAGATGTTGCCAGTTGCCGCCTGTATTATTCCAATTTTTAACCCCATCAACAGTGTTGGAGAGGAAAGATGGAATAGAGTTTCAGACAAGACAAGGGAGTAAAAGCTAAAGTGAGAAGCTGGGAAACTGGCAGGGAATCTTTTGAATCTCTTTAAGTTGATTCAGACCCAGGGAATTTCAGAGCAGCTTTGGGACGCAAGTCTGTCGAAAGCAATAAACTACAATGGCCAAGGTGGCATCTCTGGAAATGTTTTCTCTACTAATTTGTAAAGTTATCTTTGGCATGAAAAGTAACCTCATGCTGGGCAGAGAGAGGGTCCCTGGAGCAGGAATTGTGTCCATCACAGTGAACTGGTCTCAGATTAACAATTTTCACAGGTGGGCGGGAGCAAGCAGGGCTGTTTCTACACGAATGGTCCAGCGTCACCACGGAGACAAAACTGAGCCACTACACGTTCTGGTCCATTTTACTCACTGTTCCGATTCCATCCTCTGGCCTCTTGGTTTACTTTGTTCAGTCTGTAACTATCCCTCGTGTTTCCATTCGTAAACAAGTTCTCCAAAATCGTCCATGTGGAAAACAAGAGCATCTGAGAAAATCTCCTCATCCTGATTCTAAGGAAATTTTGGTTTGGATAATTTGAGGCCAAATAAAGCAAGCAAGGAACTGCACAGAAGAACAATAAAAGGCTCCCTAGCGTAACGGGAGGAAAAGAAAAAAGAAGAGTATTTTAGGTGGGATCTGCTTTTCACTTTGATGAACTTCAAAGAAATGTGGTTTCTATGAGTGAAATAAAAGAAGTTGATATAAGACAGGTGGTATAAGAGAAAAGGTCAGACTAAAACTGTGAAGACAGAATCAGTAATATGAAGGACAAAAATGATAAGATCTCTCAGAATTCAGAGGAAAGGACAAAGGGCTGAAAACAACCAGAAGTATATTTTACAACAAGACAATGCAGAGGCTAACTACCTACCTACTTAACTGGCTAATTGGTCCTCTGTAAGACAAAGTGAAAACTTTGGAATAAGACAAATATTCAGAGACACAGGGAGAGGGAGGAGGGACAGTGTGGGGAGGACAGAGTCTGAACATCGACCTCTGTTTACACAGCTGAAGAATAAAAGGTACCAGGGAAATGATTGGAGTGAGGAAATCGTGTTCAAGGAAAAAGACCTAACGTATCTTTACAAGAGTCTTTTACTGGACGAACAATGAATCTCATATGATTCTTGGTAGAAACAGAAGTTAAAGAGAAAAGAAAAATTGTTACGAGAATAAAATTAGACTATCATCAGATATCATCCAGAGTGTCAGAATAAACACCGAAAGTATGAACTGGCAAAACAACAACAACAAAATCCAAACACCCTAAAACAGTTGAATAAAGGACAGAATTTGTCTTTGTCTGACTTATTTCAGTTAGCATACTGCCCTCAAGTCCATCCCTGTTTTTGCAAATGGCAGGATTTGTGGAATGGAAAAACAAAAAGCCCAAAACACCGAACTCACGGGAAAAGAGGTTTACTGTTACCAGAGGTGGGAAGCGGGTGAAGTCAATCAAAAGGTACAGACTTCCAGTTACAAGATAAATAAATCCTGGGCCTGTAATGTACGCCATGATGACTGTACCTAGCGTGTAGTGTGTTTAGAAGTTGCTAAGGGGGAAAACCCTAAGAATTCTTATTACAAAAAAGACTCCTTTTTCTCTTGTTTTTTGGGGGGCGGAGTATTTGAAGTGGCGGGTGTGAGCTATGCTTATTGTGGTAACCAGTTTGCAATTATGTAAATCTAGTCATTGTGCTGTGCACCTTACGCTTATCTGGTGCTGTATGTCGAGTACATCTCAGAAAAACTGAAAGAAAAAACTAAAGGACAGGAATGGGCAATTCATAGGAAAATATATGACAGAGAGAAGTTTAAACCCGTCAGATAAGGACAATGCTCCAAATACAGTGCCGACTGAGCTAAAAAGTTGATATTTGAACACCCTGTTAACAATAATTCAGTCTGTGGGAGCGTCCGGTGTTTCACGTAATGAGCAGCTGTCAGGGTCTCAGATTTATTTACCTCTCCTTCTGGGACTGAGCCTTGATGTTCCTTTGCCTCTGCTCAGCCTGTAAACTCGAGGAACTGGCCCCCCTAGAGGACAGGGCTTGCTTCAGAGATGGGGCAGCCTACGTCAGACCAGGTGGGATTCGATGCGAGGGCCTCTGCTGACACTCCCAGGGAGACCCACCCCTTTGCTGGATTCAGTGCTGCAGTGGTGTGAGCCTGAAGTCGCTGGGGGTGGCTGGGGGACGGTTACCACAACGGGATGGAGCAAACAACTCAGACGGGGCAAAGCTAAGCGGTGGGTTCCGGTGGCGGCGTTTTAGCCCAGAATGAAGACACATCTCAGGTCACTTAAAAGTAAAAAAGGTAAACCTCTAAAACCCTTGAGTTGCATGAGCCAGTGAGTTCTCCAATGAAGGATCTTAATCAATATGTATAAGTGCCCTTAACCCCAAATGCTAGGAATGTATGCCAAATCTAAGACTAACAGGTACACGTGTGTGTGTTGTTTACCACAGTTTTACAATAAATTAAAATTGTGTTTACTAAGAGATAGCATTACCAGAGAGTGGATAAACCTTGGAATTTTTTTTTTTAATTTTTATTTATTTATTTATTTATTATTTATGGCTGTGTTGGGTCTTCGTTTCTGTGCACTGCACCATCAGGGAAGCCCAAAACCTTGGAATTTTAAAGTGACAATGTAAAGGTTATATGACTAATAATACAATTGCAAAGGCAGCCTTTTTATTTTTTATTAAAAAATTTTTTTTTGTTGGAGTATAGCTGATTTACAATGTTGTGTTAGTTTCTGGTGTACCATAAAGTGATTCAGTTACACATATATATATTCTTTTTCAGATTCTTTTCCATTATAGTTTATTACAGGATATTGAATATAGTTCCCTGTGCTATACAGTAGGTCCTTCTTGTTTACCTATTTCATATACAGTAATTTGTATCTGCTAATCCCAAACTCCTAATTCATCTCTTCCCCCCGCACACCCCCTTTTCCACTTTGGTAACCATAAGTTTGTTCTCTATGTCTGTGAGTCTGTTTCTGTTTTGTAAACAAGTTCATTTGTATCATATTTTAGATTCCACAAATAAATGACATCATATGATATTTCTCTTTCTCTGTCTGACTTACTTCACTTAGTATGAACATCTCTAGGGCCATCCATGTTGCTGCAAATGGCATCATTTCATTCTTTTTTATGGCTGAGTAATATTCCACTGTATATATGTACCACATCTTCTTTATCCATTCCTCTGTCAGTGGACACTTAAGTTGCTTCCATGTCTTGGCTATTGTGAATAGTGCTGCTATGAACCCTGGGTTGCATGAAAGACAGCCTTTTTAGATGCTCTTAATCTCGACCTGACTCCATCTGGCCTTGTTCTACTCAAACTGTACCTGGAGTCTGGGTGGTTTTAAGGCTGACCACAGATTTTTCCTCCCCTTTCTTTGTTTCTGATGGAAATGTTGCCCTCACAGTTCTCTTTGGGTGGAACTCAATTGAGAACAGGATTTGGGGTTTGGATGAAGACATTGGTCCTTGTTACACTTTTCTATTCTCAGCAGTAATCTCTGACTAATGGGATTCTGGGAGTTTTTATATTTTTATTTTATTCCCTCAGGTTTTCTCCTTTTTCCAAATCTTATCAAATAAGGACCAGTCAGAGAGGCAGGATAAGCCCAAGATGATGTCTTTGTAAGGAGGTGAAAACTTTCAGGGACTCTGAGGAAAGTCGGAAGTGCGGGAATCAGAGGTGATGTTGTGGGGAATGAGGGTTAGAGCATCACAGGTCTTCCTACTGAACGTATATCCAGGGTGGGAATTGTAACCCCAGAGGCCGGAGGGCTTCAGGGAGAAACAGAGGTGGGGCTTTGGAGGTCTGAGCAGGAGATTCGCAACAGCTGATATTTCAAACTCAAGAGTGGAGCATTAATAAATGGGAAACACAGTGGTTCCCAGGAAGGCCCAGAAGAAGTTGGACAGAAAGCAGCTTTAGGAAATGTAGTTCTGGGGCGTCCTCATCTCAGTGTGCCCCAAACTGGTCTCTAAAAAGGACAGAACCTCTGAGCTAAACCAGCTTCCACATTTTACAATTAAACAGAAAGAATGTTCATGAATGTGTCAAGAATTCTTCTGAAGGGGAAAACTGTTATCCTTGACAGAACATCAAAACTGGTTTCGTGAAGTTGAATTAATTCAGGTCAAGTGCATTTGAGATTCCCTCAGTGGAAAGAATAATAAAACTGCCAAGCACAAACTATTCTTTATCCTTAGTTTTTGAGTGGATCTGCCACAAAAATAAAAAGAATTGCAACTGTTGAATAGCAGCTTTAAAGTTGATTATTCTTGATGGTTATCAGGATTTGTCTATTACAAAACAAAAAGCTACACATTCCGACAGTTTAGTGTGTGTTTTATGCATTCTTACTTTACCAGATTGGCAAAAGAAACACATCATTTATCATTTTACTTGTTTTTGTCATTTAAAAATTATTACTAAAAGATGTATGGTTAAAGGTCTTTGAATAAAGGCAATGGCTTTCCAGCTCTTCTTGCTTTCAGCGAAGTGAACTAAGCCTTGATTAGTTTGGGGAACAGCGGTATCCTGAGAAAGACCCACCAGTGACCACAGCCTAATAACCAACATTTTGTTTTCATTCTTATAATTGTTTTTTTTTTCTTTTTAACTTAATTCATTATTATCTAATTAAAGAATGCAGCAAAATAAGAATTCCTTAACGCTCGAACATGTGAACTACTTTTTGTTTGTTTGTTTTGTCAAGGTTATTGTCACTCTCAGACCAACAGATTAAGACCTTAAAAATGAAATTGTATTAAAATTCTATACATGTAGAGGAATAGATCTTAAAAGGAAAATAGCATTTTTAGGTTCAGCTTAGGCAAAAGAAAAAAAGTTTTGATTTAGTATAATTATAACAGGAAACTTTGAGCATGAATCATAAAAGTCAAAGTTCCCCTGGCAAGTCTCTTCTGCCCTGTTAGTCTAATACACTTGTTTTTTGTTTTTCCTATGATTTTTAAAAAGTCATTTTTTAAACTGACATAAAATTTACATAATGTAAAATTTACATAATGTATCTACCATTTTAAAGCAAATGATTCAGGGCATTGAGTACACTCATAATGTTGTACAACCACTATCTCCATCTAGTTCCAAAGTAGTTTGGTCCCTCCAAAGTGATTCCACATCCATTAAATTACTCCCCTTTCTCTGGTAACCACCAATCTTCAACCTGTGTCTATGGTTTTAGCTAACCATATGGATATTTCATATAAAAGGAATCACACAATGTTGATATTTTGTGCCTGGCTTTTTTCACTTAGCATATTATTTCCAAGGTTCCACCACGTTGTAGCATGCATTAGTACTCAGTCCTTTTTATGACTAATATTCTGTTGTGTGTATATCCTACAATTTGTTTATCCACTGACCCATCAGTGTGCATTTGGGTCGCTTACACCTTTAGGTTATTGTGAATAGTGCCATAATGAAGGTGTGAGCACCTGTTTTACATTTTTGGCTTGTACACCTAGGCGTGGAATTGCTGGGTCACAGGGTAATTCTATGTTTATCCTTTTGGGGAATTGCCAACTCTCTCCCATGGCTTTTAAACCATTCAACATTCCCAGCAGCAAAGTTCAAGTTCTTTAATTCATCCACATCTTCGCTGAGACATTATTTTTCATTTGTTTGATTCCAGACATCCTAGTGGGTGTGAGTGGTACTTCATTGTGGTTGTAGTTGGTATTTACATAATGACTAATGATGTTGAACATCTTTTCATATACTTGTCGGCCATTTGTATATTTTATTTGAAGAAATGCCCATTTATCTCCTTTTTGATCATTATGTTGTTTACTTTGACCACTTAAAAAGTCAGATTGTCTTTTTCTTTTTCTTTTTTTAATTTAACATCTTTATTGGAGTATAATTACTTTACAATGGTGTGTTAGTTTCTGCTGTATCACAAAGTGAGTCAGCTATACATATACATATATCCCCATATCTCTTCCCTCTTGCGTCTCCCTCTCACCCTCCCTATCCCACCCCTTTAGATGGTCACAAAGCACCCAGCTGATCTCCCTGTGCTATGCAGCTGGTTCCCACTATCTATCCATTTTACATTTGGTAGTGTGTATATGTCCATGCCACTCTCTCACTTTGTCCCAGCTTACCCTTCCTCCTCCCCGTGTCCTCAAGTCCATTCACTATGTCTGCGTCTTTATTTCTGTCCTGCCCCTAGGTTCTGCAGAACCATTTTTTTTTTTTTAGATGCCATATATGTGTGTTAGCATATGGTATTTGTTTTTCTCTTTCTGACTTACTTCACTCTGTATGACAGACTCTAGGTCCATCCACCTCAGAACAAATAACTCAATTTCGTTTCTTTTTATGGCTGAGTAATATTCCATTGTATATATGTGCAACATCTTCTTTATCCATTCATCTGTCGATGGACACTTAGGCTGCTTCCATGTCCTGGCTATTGTAAATAGTACTGCAGTGAATATTGTGATACATGACTCTTTTTGAATTATGGTTTTCTCAGGGTATATGCCCAGGAGTGGGATTGCTGGGTCATATGGTAGTTCTATTTTTAGTTTTTTTAAGGAACCTCCATACTGTTCTCCATAGTGGCTATATCAATTTACATTCCCACCAACAGTGCACGGGGGTTCCCTTTTCTCCACACCCTCTCCAGCATATATTATTTGTAGATTTTTAATGATGGCCATTCTGACCAGTGTGAGGTGATACCTCATTGCAGTTTTGATTTGCATTTCCCTAATGATTAGTGATGTTGAGCATCCTTTCATGTGTTTGTTGGCAATCTGTATATCTTCTTTGGAGAAATGTCTAGTAGGTCTTCCACCCATTTCTGGATTGGGTTGTTTGTTTTTTTGATATTGAGCTGCATGAGCTGCTTGTAAATTTTGGAGATTAATCCTTTGTCAGTTGCTTCGTTTGCAAATATTTTCTCCCATTCTGAGGGTTGTCTTTTTCTCTTGCTTATGTTTTCCTTTGCTGTGCAAAAGTTTTTAAGTTTCATTAGGTCCCATTTGTTTGTTTTTGTTTTTATTTCCATTTCTCTAGGAGCTGGGTCAAAAAGGATCTTGCTGTGATTTCTGTCATAGAGTGTTCTGCCTATGTTTTCGTCTAAGAGTTTTATAGTGTCTGGCCTTACATTTAGATCTTTAATCCACTTGGAGTTTATTTTTGTGTATGATGTTAGGGAGTGTTCTAATTTCATTCTTTTGCATGTAGCTGTCCAGTTTTCCCAGCACTACTTATTGAAGAGGCTGTCTTTTCTCCATTGTATATTTTGCCTCCTTTATCAAAAATAAGGTGGCCATATGTGCGTGGGTTTATCTCTGGGCTTTCTATCCTGTTCCATTGATCTATATTTCTGTTTTTGTGCCAGTACCATACTGTCTTGATGACTGTAGCTTTGTAGTATAGTCTGAAGTCCAAGCCTGATTCCTCCAGCTCCGTTTTTCTTTTCCAAGATTGTTTCGGCTATTCGGGGTCTTTTGTGTTTCCATACAAATTGTGAATTCTTTTGTGCTAGTTCTTTGAAAAATACCATTAGCAATTTGATAGGGATTGCATTGATTCTGTAGATTGCTTTGGGTAGTATAGTCATTTTCACAATGTTGATTCTTCCAATCCAAGAACATGTTATATCTCTCCATCTGTTTGTATCATCTTTAATTTCTTCCATCAGTGTCCTACAGTTTTCTGCAGACAGGTCTTTTGTCTCTTTAGGTAGGTTTATTCCTAGGTATTTTATTCTTTTTGTTGCAATAGTAGATGGGAGTGTTTCCTTAATTTCTCTTTCAGATTTTTCATCATTAGTGTATAGGAATGCAAGAGATTTCTGTGCATTAATTTTGTATCCTACTACTTTACCAAATTCATTGATTAGCTCTAGTAGCTTTCTGATAGCATCTTTAGGATTCTCTATGTATAGTATCATGTCATCTGCAAACAGTGACAGCTTTACTTCTTCTTTTCCGATTTGGATTCCTTTTATTTCTTTTTCTTGTCTGATTGTTGTAGCTAAAACTTCCAAAACTATATTGAATAATAGTGGTGAGAGTAGACAACCTTGTCTTGTTCCTGATATTAGAGGAAATGGTTTCAGTTTTTCACCATTGAGAACGATGTTGGCTGTGGGTTTGTCATATACGGCCTTTATTATGTTGAGGTAAGTTCCCTCTATGCCTACTTTCTGGAGGGTTTTTATCATAAATAGGTGTTGAATTTTGTCAACAGCTTTTTCTGCATCTATTGAGATGATCATATGGTTTTTCTCTTTCAATTTGTTAATATGATTTATTACATTAATTGATTTGTGTATATTGAAGAATCCTTGCATTCCTGGGATAAACCCCACTTGATCATGGTGTATGATCCTTTTAATGTGTTGTTGGATTCTGTTTGCTAGTATTTTGTTGAGGATTTTTGCATCTATGTTCCTCAGTGATACTGACCTGTAGTTTTCTTTCTTTGTGATGTCTTTGTCTGGTTATGGTATCAGGGTGATGGTGGCCTCGTAGAATGAGTTTTGGAGTGTTCCTCCCTTTGCTATATTTTGGAAGAGTTTGAGAAGGATAGGTGTTAGCTCTTCTCTAAATGTTTGATAGAATTCGCCTGTGAAGCCATCTGGTGTTGGGCTTTTGTTTGTTGGAAGATTTTTAATCACAGTCTCAATTTCAGTGCTTGTGATTGGTCTGTTCATATTTTCTACTTCTTTCTGGTTCATTCTGGGAAGATTGTGCTTTTATAAGAATTTGTCCATTTCTTCCAGGTTGTCCATTTTATTGGCATATAGTTGCTTGTAGTAATCTCTCATGATCCTTTGTATTTCTGCAGTGTCAGTTGTTACTTCTCCTTTTTCATTTCTAATTCTATTGATTTGAGTCTTCTCCCTTTTCTTCTTGATGAGTCTGGCTAATGGTTTATCAATCTTGTTTATCTTCTCAAAGAACCAGCTTTTAGTTTTATTGATCTTTGCTATTGTTTCCTTCATTTCTTTTTCATTTATTTCTGATCTGATCTTTATGATTTCTTTCCTTCAGCTAACTTTGGGGTTTTTTGGTTCTTCTTTCTCTAATTGCTCTAGGTGTAAGTTTAGGTTGTTTATTTGAGATGTTTCTTGTTTCTTGAGGTAGGATTATATTGCTCTAAACTTCCCACTTAGAACATCTTTTGCTGCATCCCATAGGTTTTGGGTCATCGTGGTTTCATTGTCATTTGTTTCTAGGTATTTTTTGATTTCCTCTTTCATTTCTTCAGTGATCTCTTGGTTATTTAGTAGTGTATTGTTTAGCCTCCATGTATTTGTATTTTTTACAGATTTTTTCCTGTAATTGATATTTAGTGTCATAACGTTGTGGTCGGGAAACATACTTGACATGATTTCAATTTTCTTTAATTTCCCAAGGCTTGATTTGTGACCCAAGGTATGATCTATCCTGGATAATGTTCCATGGGCACTTGAGAAGAAAGTGTATTCTTTTGTTTTTGGATGGAATGTCCTATAAGTGTGAATTAAGTCCATCTTGTTTAATGTGTCATTTAAAGCTTGTGTTTCCTTATTGATTTTCATTTTGGATGTCCATTGGTGAAAGTGGGGTGTTAAAGTCCCCTACTACTATTGTGTTACTGTTGATTTCCCCTTTTATGGCTCTTAGCATTTGCCTTATGTATTGAGGTGCTCCTATATTGGGTGCATACAAATTTACAATAGTTCTATCTTCTTCTTGGATTGATCCCTTGATCATTATGTAGTGTCCTTCTTTTTCTCTTGTAATAGTCTTTATCTTAAAGTCTATTTTGTCTGATATGAGAATTGCTACTCCAGCTTTCTTTTGATTTCCATTTGTATGGAATATCTTTTTCCATCCCCTCACTTTCATTCTGTATGTGTCCCTAGGTCTGAAGTGGGTCTCTTGTAGACAGCATATATATGAGTTTTGTTTTTGTATCCATTCAGCTAGTCTATGTCTTTTGTTTGGAGCATTTAATCCATTTACATTTAAGGTAGTTATCGATATGTATGTTCCTATTACCATTTTCTTAATTGTTTTGGGTTTGTTATTGTAGGTCTTTTCCTTCTCTTGTATTTCCTGCCTAGAGAAGTTCCTTTAGCATTTGTTGTAAAGCTGTTTTGGTGGTGCTGAATTCTCTTAGCTTTTGCTTTTTTTGGTTTTAATTTCTCCATCAAATCTGAATGAGATCCTGCTGAGTACAGTAATCTTGGTTGTAGGTTTTTGCCTTTCATCACTTTAAATATGTCCTGCCTCTCCCTTCTGGCTTGCAGACTTTCTGCTGAAAGATCAGCTGTTAACCTTATGGGGATTCCCTAGTATGTTATTTGTTGTTTTTCCCTTGCTGCTTTTAATATTTTTTCTTTGTATTCATTTTTTGATAGTTTGATTAATATGTGTCATGGCATGTTTCTCCTTAGATTTATCATGTATGGGACTGTCTGTGGTTCCTGGACTTGATTGACTATTTCCTTCCCCAAATTAGGGAAGTTTTCAATTATAATCTCTTCAAATATTTTCTCAGTCCCTTTCTTTTTCTCTTCCTCTTCTGGGACCCCTATAATTCAAATGTTGGCGTGTTTAGTGTTGTCCCAGAGGTCTCTGAGATGGTCCTCAATTCTTTTCATTCTTTTTTCTTTATTCTGCTCTTTGGTAGTTATTTCCACTATTTTATCTTCCAGGTCACTTATCCTTTGTTCTGCCTCAGTTATTCTGCTATTGATTCCTTCTAGAGAATTTTAAATTTCATTTATTGTGTTGTTCATCATTGTTTGTTTGCTCTTTACTTCTTCCAGGTCCTTGTTAAACATTTCTTGTATTTTCTTCATTCTATTTGCAAGATTTTGGATTGTCTTTACTATCATTACTCTGAATTCTTTTTCAGGTAGACTGCCTATTTCCTCTTCATTTGTTTGGTCTGGTGGGTTTTTACCTTGCTCCTTCATCTGCTGTGTGTATCTCGGTCTTCTCATTTTGCTTAACTTACTGTGTTTGTGGTCTCCTTTTCACAGGCTGAAGGTTTGTAGTTCCAGTTGTTTTTGGTGTCTGCCCCCAGTGGCTAAGGTTGGTTCAGTGGCTTGTTTTGGCTTCCTGATGGAGGGGACTGGTGCCTATGGTCTGGTGGATGAGGCTGGATCTTTTCTTTCTGGTGGGCGGGACTGCGTCCGGTGGTGTGTTTTGGGGTGTCTGTGAACTTATGATTTTAGGCAGCCTCTGCTAATGGGTAGGGTTTTGTTCCTGTCTTGCTAGTTGTTTGGCTTAAGGTGTCCCACACTGTAGCTTGCTGGTTATTGAGTGAAGCTGGGTCTTTGCGTTGAGATGGAGATCTCTGGGAGAGCTTTCACCGTTTGATATTATGTGGAGCTGGGCGGTCTCTGGTGGACCAACGTCCTGAAGGTTGTCTTCTTATTATTGAGTTATAAGAGTTCTTTTTATATTCTGAATATTAGACCCTTAGTAGACATGTGACTTGTACATATTTCTCCCTTTCTGTCGGTTTTCTCTTTCACCTTATCAATAACATCCTTTGATGCACAAACGCTTGTAATTTTAATGAAATCCAATTTATCCACTTTTTCTTTTGATCCTAATGCTTTTATTGACATAGCTAAGAATTTATTCCAAGTCAGAAAGACTTACTGCTGTAGTTTCTTCAAACAGATGTATGGTTTTTGCTCTTATTTAGGTCATTGATATATTTTGAGTTGATTTTTGTATATTGTGTATGATAGAGGTGGCCTTAAGCTTTCCAGTTTTCCCAGCATCAGTTTTTAAATGGTCACTATTCTTTCCTCATTTAATGATCATAACACCTTGTCAAAAATCAATTGGCTACAGAAGGATGGTTTTATTTCTGGACTCTCAATTCTATTCCTTTCTGTTTGTGCTGATACTACATTGTTTATTATTGTAGCTTTGTCATGAGTTTTGAAAAGGAGACGTTATCTGTGAGACCTTCAGATTCGTTCTTCTGCTTCTATATTGTTTTGGCTATTTGATGCTCCTTGCAAATTCTATATGAACTTTAAGACTGAGTTTTCATTTCTGTGAAAAAGACTGGGAATTTTGATAGGGATTGCATTGAATATGTAGATTGCTTTGGGAGTATTGCCATCTGAAAGTTATTAAGTGTTCCTTACATGAACACTGCATATCTTTCCGTTTATGTAGACCTTTTTTAATTTCTTTCAAAAATTTTTTGTAGTTTTGAGTGTATAAATCTAACAGTTCATTGGTTAAATTGATTCCTAGTCATTTGATTCTTCTGTATGCCATTGTAAATAGACTCATTTTATTGATTTCCTTTTGGATTGTTCATTTCTGGCATATAGAAGCCTAACTGATTTTTGTGAGAAAATTTTACACCCTGCAAATTTTCTGAATTTGTTTATGAATTTTAGTAGTTTTTTAGTGGATTCTTTGTTTTTTTCTATATGTAGAATCATGTTATTTTTGAATAAAGATTGTTTTACTCCTTTCTAATGTGGGTGAATTTTATTTCTTTTTATTGATTAATTTCTCTGGCTATAACTTCCAGCCAATGCTGAATAGCAGTGGTGTGGGTGAGCATTTTTGCTTTTTTTCTGTCAATTGAAATCAGTATGTGGATTTTTTTCTCCTTCATTCTTTTCATGTATTACATTGACTGGTATTCTTATGTTGAACAAGCTTTGCATTACTGATATAAACACCACTTGTTCATGGTGTATAATCCTTTTAATATGCTATTGAATTTGTTTTGCTAGTATTTTTGATGAGGATTCTTTGCATCTATATTCATAAGAGAGGTTGATTTCCTTCAAAAAGTAGTTCTTTAATTCTTAAAGGTAAATCTTAAGGAGTGATTGTGAGAATATCAACAACCTCATTAAAGAGTAGTCAAAGGATTTGAAAAGACAGCTAACACAAAAGGAAATAGAAATAAATCTTTAATATAATTTCACATTAATCCTCAATTATAATGAGGAACGAAAAGTCACCCTTTATCAAGATATCATTTTTTAACCATTAAATTGACATACTCCTCAAATTGAAATATTCTTTATTGATAGAATTGGGGGGAGTGGTTGCAGACATTCTTATATATCATTGGTGGTGATGTGACCTGGTACAACATCTGTAGAGAGAAGTTTGTCATTTTCTATCAAAATTGAAATGAATGAAACCTCTACCCAGCAATGTTACTTCTGTGCATTTATCTGCAAATATAAGAACACAAATGCAAATTATGTATGTATAATTTTACTCACTATTTGAAATATCAGATATTGGTAACAAAATAAATGCTCGTGAATATGGAATCAATTAAATATATCATATTATATTGAATAATAGAATGTCATGCTACTATGAAAAAATAAGTACAAAACAGCTAAGTATAGAATGGTATATTAGTAGGCTACTATTTGTGTAAAATGGAAATTTAAGAATTTAAATTGTCTTGAAGTTTCTCGAAAATGTATCACAGGAAGCATAAATGACCTAAAAGCCTTCACCAACGACTTTGCCTTACAGTCTTATTTATCATGGTAGCTTCCTGCAGAAACTCTAATTCTTCATAGCCCTTTCTTCCGGTCTCTTTCATTGCATGTTGCTCTTTGTTTCCCCCATCTCAACACCACCTCCCCAAAGCCACAATGTGTCAAATTTTAATTATGAAGAACAATTTAACTTTTCTTTTCTTCCTTCAATTCTGGATTTCCTTCATGATCTCCATGAGCATGAGAGCCTCAGGAGAGCAGACAAGACAAAAATACCCTTAGGGCTGGTGAGCTGGCGATATGTTTAATGGGAGGCTGTGCATTCTTTTGGTTATCTCCTATGCTTGAAAAAACAAAGGAATCTGTGAAAAACTGATGCAAAAGCTAACCAGATTTTTAAAAAACTATCAAAAAATTGAGTGTATTTGTTTCTGTAGACCAACAAAATTGAGCTAGAAAATATAATGGAGAAAAGGCCATATTTACTTTAAATACAAGAGACATCAATCACTTAGCAGTTAAGGTTTGAAACCTTTATAGTTTAACAGAGAAAAGGCCATGTTTGCTTCATCACGATGCAGGACATGTAGAGGGACAGTCTGCAAACAGGATTCCAGTGCCAGGCTTCTCTCCCTCGGCAAGGGCTAGAAGACACTTTTCTTCCCCCCAAAACCTGATGGTTGAATGGGCACATTCTGTGTACCTGGACCTGATCTTTGAATCTGGGCTAGAAGAAACACAGTTGGAAAACCTGTCATCTCAAAGATAAAGCTGCCTCCCTGTATTTGAGACTTGAGTACGTAAGCAGCGTTTGGCAGGAAAGAGCTCCCTGGAGGAGGCCCCTCTGTCTTGTCACTAACCTTACAGCAGGTGCCCGTACACTCTGCTCATCTCCAGACCAAGCCACACCTTTCAGATCTTTTCATCACACAGTACTTTGCCTAACCTGTTGGTTCTTTCCGTAGATCAAAGAAGTAGAAATGAAGTAGAACTGAAGAATAAGTAAGTAACAAACGAGCAGATCTCTTCCCTAGCTTCCCTTTCAGTCATCTTGCGAACACACTGTGTGAATAAGATAGCATCTAAAGAAAGATCACGAGGAGTTGACAAGTCTGCACAAAGTGGGGGACGGCAATCACTCTGACCCCCCATCTCAATGATTCACTGAGATCACTTCCCTTTTTCCTTTAAAAACCTTCCTGGCCGAGCAGAATCTTCAGAGAGGGTTTTTGGGGACACTGAGTCCACCATCTCCCCAGATTCCTGGGATTCTGATTAAAGGCAACTTTCCTTTCTACCAACTTTTGTGACTATTAATTTTTTTCAAGCCGCTGGGCCTGACTTGGTAACAAACACTCTGCACTGAGGGTTGTCTTGTGGGAAGCGTGCAATTCAAACGGAAGCAAAGTTTCTAGGTGGAAAGTGCCCAGAGGGTAAACAGAAAGGAGGACCATGCTACAGGCAGCTCTTTTTGCAGGTGTGGATGGACACAGTCGTGTAGCTATAGAACACTGTGGATTCAGAGATCTGGGTGGTTTGCCGTGAGCCCTCGCTGAACACATGTCTGGAATGAGCAGAGGCAGAGGTGCCCGTATTTGTTCTGCAAGCGACTTTGTGAGGTTTTCATGAGTAGGGTTGCTTCTGGTCTTAGGTGACAGTTGGTGCAGAAATGGGGACAAGTCCACGTCCCCCGCTGTGGCACGGCACCCAACACTAGTCCTGTCACCACGGGGGTGGCAGCTTTGCGGGGTCGCCTGTATAAACTCTCTGAAAGGACTTTGATGTTCTCAGGTGGGGCTCAGCCCAGAGGTGGGAGCTGAAGGATGTAGAAGGGGATCCTCTCTGGGCACAGGTGCAACTCTCCTGATTAACTAGTAGACATGGAGAAAGACCCAAGTTCAAAGAGTTGGGTGTTCCAAGTCCTTTTATTTGGGGGTATTACAGATATCAGATTTTACGTATATTCTCTCGCTATGAAACGTGTCTCTGTGGCTTCAAGAACAGGCAAATTTACATGGAGTCAAGAGGAGAGTAGACTACATGGAGGATAGAACCCACCAATCTTAAATTGCTCTTCTAGTTAGAGTAAAATCTCTGTTATCCTGAGCTTATCTTATTGATTTAATAAAATGCTCATCAGAGTCACTTCTCACCCCTGCCCCCAATAAGGTTGTAAGATGGAAGAGAAAGTTCTGGTAACCATCTCTCTTCCTGGTTACACTTTCCACAGACAAAGAATGTTAATCATTTCTTGTGTACAGTTCAGAAAATTTATATGCAAAACATAAATGTTGTTTGATCTTGTTTTAAGCAAGTGATATAATATTATACTAACTCATCTTGCTTTGTCACTCAATATTGGGGAATCCTTTTCTAGCAGCATATTTAAATCTAGTTCATTCTCTAATGATTGTATCTTAAGTTTTTTATATATACATTATAATTTATTTTGTCAGTTCTCATTGATTTTCCTTTGAGTTTTGAATTGAAACAATTTCTTAAAAATTAAGTTGGATCCTAATTTTACAGCAAAAATGATCATAGAAATAAAGAGAAAAATACATGTTTAATAATGTGGGGTTCGTGCATTGATCAAATCTAGGGAAGAATAATAAATTTCTTATATTGAAGCTATAGATTACTCACAAAGAAAAGACTGACAGATTCAAATTTTATATAATTCAGTATTTTACAAAAACTTTTAAATGATGTTTAAAAAACCCCCAGCATTTACAGGAATAATTTTTGGATGCATTTAAGTGAATTTTTTGATGCATTTAAAAGAATATAAAATTGCATTTGGGCAATGTTATATCAATTTTTAAAGTAAATGAATTAGTCCTAGGTTATTTAAATGACTCAGTGACATTTATAAGAAATCCCAGTTCCCAAGAGACAGTGGACAAAGCGCATTTCCCAAAAGAGGAAATATTTATGGTAAACAGATATCAACTTCAGTAGCAATGAAAAATATAAATTAAATTATTGCAGACCAACATCAAGAAGCAATATGAAGCCAATAAATATGATGAATGTAATACTCAGAAACAG
Organism: Eubalaena glacialis; assembly: GCF_028564815.1. Classification (NCBI taxonomy): domain Eukaryota; kingdom Metazoa; phylum Chordata; class Mammalia; order Artiodactyla; family Balaenidae; genus Eubalaena; species Eubalaena glacialis. Next base: position 155,680,931 of record NC_083720.1, on the reverse strand, counting down.
TGAAAACCTCAATGATATAATATGAAGAAACTGAATACAAAACAGCAATCATTCAGTGATAACAAATAATTAAATATATATTCTTACAGGGTCTCGGAGACAAAATACAAAAATAAAAGTAGTTGTTTTATGATGTGTTTATGTGTAATTATTTTAAATCTGTAAATATTGAAATTATGTGTTATTTTTAATTTTAAAAAATAATAAGAAGAAACATTTAAGTATGAAATTCTTAAGTCTGTCATTTACCTTTAAAGCATCAGCATTCTGTAATAGTTAAATCTCTGTGCTCTCTCTATGTTGTGAGATTTGCCATCAGGCACTATTCTATTTGCTGCCAGGAAGCATTTCTAATTCAACTTAGTGGCCTCAACACGGAGTGCCAGTTTGTAAGAGAATCAAAATACACAGGTACTAACTGACAAAATTGCCAATTAAAAAAAATAAATCTGTCCATCTTTTGGTCCCTAGATGCTGCGGGGAATATTTAGGGCCTATAAAGTAAGGGCAGAGCTTTTCAGAAGCTGGGTGATTTCCATTTTTGCAAAATCCTTGAATATTAATAGAAAGGTAAGAAAAACCAAAACAGAAGACAACAGGTGTTATACAGTGTACTAGTTTCTAGGGCTGCCAAAACAAAATACTACAGGCTGTTTAATTTTAAACAATTAAAACTATTTAGTTGTATTAAACAATACAAGTTTATTTTCCTACAGTAGTGGAGGCTAGAAGTCCAGGATCAGGTGTAGTAGACTTGATTTTGCCCGAGGCCTCTCCCCTGGCTTGCAGACGGCTACCTTCTCACTGTCCTCACGTGGTCTTTTCTCTGTGCACGTGCATCCCTGGGGTCTCCTCCTCTTCTTACAAGGACACCAGCTATACTGGACTAGGGTTCCATCCTCATGACCTCATTTAACCTTAATTACCATTTTAGGTGCTGTATCTCCAAATATAGTCGTATTGGAGTTTAGCCCTCAGAGCATGCTTTTTGTGGGGAACACAGTTCAGACCATGATGTACAGCATATTTAAATATGACTTTGAATAAACTATCATATTCAATAGCACATTTTATAGAAAATGTAATAAACATGTATTTATTATAACTTTGTTTGAAGGCAATACCACAAGGTAACATCTCAGAATCTTTGTGACTAGAAGTCCTAGGTCAGGTGACCATACTGTTCCCTCTCTCTCTCCTGTGATCTCCCAGGATGAGTGGTACCTACATCCTGAAGCTGCCACTAAAGAGGCCAGGTGGTGCACCCAGGACGTGTATTGGAGGTTGCATCTTTGTATGAAATTTGGGCAGTGGGAAACAGAAGATGCGAGAGAGCTGAGCAGCTAAATCCCCCTCTATTTTCTCTTTGGTGAACTGAACTCAGAGAGTAGTACCCTTGGACCCTCCTGGAAATCCTTCCAGAGGGGTTTCAGGCGGAGTGAAGTTGAGTGAACTCACCTTTGTATCTGAGCAGCAGCCAGTGCAGTAATACATTGCGTCACTTTGCTTCACTCTTGTTTTTTGTTCACTTTGTTTCACCTTGTGTCTCCTCCTCAGGCTTGCACCCTCCCAAATAAAGTGTCAGCATTTTAACCCCTGCCTCAAGCTCTGCTTCTAACTCAGAAAACGCAGGTTAATACAATCGGTGTGTGAAATGGTTCTAAAAGACAAATGCTCAGGATGAGATTCAGGAGTCGATTCCGCATCTGTCTGAAATCATCCATTGTGGATGGAAAGAAGGATGATAATAACTCCTGGAATGCAGTTGCACCAACATGACTTAAACTTTCACCTGGTTTAATTGAAAGGAAGTGCAAATAGAGGGCAGGTGTAGGAAGATCAAGTGGTTGTGGTACTTAATTAACTTGGGGACAATTATAAGAATTGTGAAATAAGATGAATACCTTTGGTGCCAATGGAAAAATTACGAGAAGAGAGTGATAGGCTTGGGACAGCGCATTTCCATCTTAAGACAGTCTCTGAAGCCACAGCACTTCTGGCAGCTGTAAAGGACCTCTTATTCTGGCAGCTTCTGGCGGACTTTACTGAAAATCTGGCCAGGAATCTGATTGCAAGGGAGACAGGTCTGCAAAGAAGACTAAACTGTGCAGCCTTAGCCCATCTCCTGGGTCACATCAGGGCCAAGAGTAGTGCCCCATAGCCTGGGGTGAATACATTTCGGAAGACAAATCTGAGAATCTCGAGCGCCTAAGTTATCCTGGAGTCCACTTCACCAGGAGCAGCCCCCTCTCGCAATATAAGCCCTGTTCTCCAATCCGACAGTCGAGACTGCACTTGCCAGCCCACGTCCGGGCAGAGGTTACCTACAGGGAATTGCAGGACGCGACTAATACGTGCGCTAAGGCCCGGGATCATGGGCAGGAGGGGTGCCGAGGGCGGAAGCCTGTGGGCCAGAGGGCTCAGCTGGGGGGAAACGGACCCAGAGGGCTGCCCGGGACCACTTGGGCGACGACTCGTTCAGACCCCGCAGGAGCCGAGACTGCTGGGAGGGAGGGGGGGGGATGAGCCGTGTTGTTTGGTGCAGGGGCAGCGCCCTGGGGACCTGGAGGAGGCCAGGAGAAGGCGGTCTCGGCCAGGTCTAGCCTTGGCCTGGTCCCCACCCATCGCCCCCGCGGCCCGCGCTTCCCGCGCTGGGGACCGGTCCCCTAAGGCCCTGCCGGTCTCCGCCCCGGGCCCTTCCCAAGGGAAGGAGAGGAGGACGCCCTTCTGTGCGAAGGGGCTCTGGTCAGCCCAGGGGCTGGTCTCAGAGGAGGGGAGGTCTGTGCCCTGAGAGCCGGTGAAGGGGGAGGATGGGTGACGCTCAGCAGCACCCCTGGCAGCGTCCGCGTGAGGGCCCCCGGCGCATGGAAGGGGGTCTTATCTATTTATGTGCTTATGTATGTCTGTATTTATAAACATGACGATTTTAATTTGTAAAGGGAATGGGGCTCCGAGGTATAACTTGATGCTTTCATCTCCACCTGCCTACCTTATGTCTTCACCTTCACGTCTAAGAGATGCCTCAACCTCACCCACGTCCAAAGCCACGACTTTCTGCGGCCGCTCTGTTCCTGCAGGTCCCTCCCCGTACTGACGCCTCTTCCCGTTTCTCAGCCCCCAACAACCAGGTCATTCCCCGCTCCTTCCTCTTCCACAAGCTCCAGATTTCTGCCCGGGGAGAAATTCCAGCAGCAGGTATGGGTGACACATCCTCTTCTTTAGCAGGTGGCAGCCCGGCAACTCCTGCAGAAAGTCCAGTAGAGCCCCACTCACCCCGGGCCACCCACAGAGCCGTGGGCCCTACTCCCTCCCACCAGCCCAGCCCCGAGACTGCTGTCGGGGCAGAGCATATGGCGTCAGGCACAGCTGCAGGGCTCTTGCTGCCTGGAGGGGTGTTTATATAGACCTCAACCCAGGCACACCTGTGGAGGGCTGGCCGGCCGGGTCAGGCTGCCCAGGTCAGCCAATCCTCGCCCCTCAGGGGCTCAGAGTTGCAGGAAATGGGCCTTGCTGCACCGGCCAGGTCCAAGGAACAGGTGTGGGGTCCTGAGGGTCAGGATGGACATGGGGCTGCACAGGATATTTTATTATGTATGTTTTCTTTTGCTACTCTAATTCCCACCACGAAGCACACACCAGTTAGGGAGAAGCAGATGTGGAATGAAACACTCAATACTACTATATTTTCAAAACATCCAGTCCCCATTTTGATATCATTTTATAAAACTGTGACAGAGACTGCAGGAATAAATGCTTTAATTTGTTTCTGTAATTTACCCGATGTCCCTATTGAATTCAGAAGTATTCAGAGTTGGAGAAGGGCCATCCATTAAATGATGTGATTTCAGTTTGTAGTTTCAAGAAATGCCAGGTAAGGATTTGCCTTATGACGGAAAGCCTTTCAGGTTTGGATTCTGAGCCATGAAAACAATAAAAGATACTTATTTTGTATCTATAAGCCAAAATGTCACTGATATTTAGAAGCTATTTTATCTTAAATGATTAAAAATTATAATATATAGTATAAATCCTGAATATTGTTTCTACAAATACTGAAAGCCATTGACGTCAAAGAAGATATACATTTATCAAATTAACATTTATGACTTTTATAATATTAATTTTCTTCTAATTGAATTATACTTCCTCAATCTGCTGAGATAAATTTCTTTGGATTCCTCTGAAGGATTATCTCTATATCATATTTCATAATTTTTTGCCACCTTTCCTGGAAGTAGGAACAGGTGGCAATTGGCTTTTCTATAAAAAGGCTAAATTTGGGTAATATGTTTTTGTAATATATTTTGTTTTTTCATAAGGGTCCACAAGCGGGCTGATATATGAAATTTATATCTTCAGATCAAATAAATTAGAGGCCATTCAGTCACTTAAGTGTTTTTTTAAACATTTCCCGTCTTTGAGATACCTGCTAATATGGGAGAAATGATGAAAAATACATGGTCTCTGCCTTAAATTAGTTCACACGGTGTGGTTGAAAAGATGAGAATTAGTAAAATATATAATTCAATAAGATAACGTTAAGAGCCATAAGGGATATAAAGATAAATTGTCATGAGAGTTCAAAAAAGGAATCGTTTTATTTAGCTGAAATGGATCGGGGAGATTATTGCTTTTGAATGTTTTTTATTTCAAAAATATTTCTGTACATTTTGAGCAAATTTACAAATGAGTATCTTAAAAAAGAAGTGGTTCTCCTCTAAGTATTATAAGTAATGAATTTAGTTTACTAATTCATTGTAATTATTAATTTAGTTAATTATTGGTAGCAGTAATTATTATGTCTAATAAACAGAAACTCATAAAACAAAATGATAAGAACCAGATAATTATCTCTGACATATTTGTAAAAGTCCACAGGACAATTTGATTTCCAACAAATTTTTTTCAGTTATACATTCATTCATCTCTTGCTTACATTCCCAAGCATCATTTCTAATCATTTCCAGGACCAGTAGTGATCAGACATTAACCAAAGCTGTTTGATTATGTAGGTACTTTAATGACAGCCTGTCTCTGCCTGCCATAATCTTTTGATTATATATATTCTTGACCTTTACAATTAAATCCTTAGGCTGTTATATCTTTTTGTCATTTTCACATGAAAGAATTGTGGCTTTTCTCAACTACAAATATGTCTCCAGCTCAGATCTATAATAAATGGTAACCTACCTTTCTTTTTTCTACCTTACACTTTTGAGATGTAGTTAGTAGCTGTTCACCCTCTATGCTACGTTGGTCTTGTGCTACAGATTTTAAAATCTTTCAAAAAAAACCCTCCAAAGTCCTAAGTCTTAATTTTGGTAGAATTTAAAGCTCTTACTATTCCTCCTGGGAGTTTCCTACCAGTTTTTATTTTTCTATTTTTCACTGATGTGCTTTTTCTTACTCTGTATCCAACACAGAATATCCCCGGGATAAATATAAGCTTCACACATACTATGAAAATGCTTTGTCTAGAGGCAGGGACTCTGCAAGAACATTTAGAAAAATCTTCTTTTCTTTTCTGCTTTGACTTTCATTTTTCTTTGTGAAATTCCAAAGAACAGCTCAAGTGTTCCAATTCAGAAGAGTCTTATGGAAGGTGACAGCTTATGCCAGTATTTATTTCCCCTGGGGAAAAAAAAAGGGTGAACAAATAAACCCCAGGGGTCTGTTTTCCTTGGTGAGAATACCGTAACTTCTCTGTTGGATCCAGTTTAGTCACAGGTCTGAAAGCAGAATCCAAAAATCTACAGTTTATTCATCTGACTTGTTTAACGAGTATTTTGAGACAATTGCTGATTGCTAAAATACTAACTTAATTCTTTTTTTTAATGTAAATTTATTTACTTATTTATTTTATATTTGGCTGCATTGAGTCTTCATTGCTACGTGCAGGCTTTCTCTAGTTGCAGCGAGCAGGGGCTACTCTTTGTTGCGGTGCGCAGGCTTCTCATTGTGGTGGCTTCTCTTGTTGCAGAGCATGGGCTCTAGGCGTGTGGGCTCAGTAGTTGTGGCTTGCGGGCTCAGTAGTTGTGGCTCTTTGGCTCTAGAGTGCAGGCTCAGTAGTGGTGGCGCATGGGCTTAGTTGCTCTATGGCATGTGGGATCTTCCCGGACCAGGGCTCGAACCCGTGTCCCCTGCATTGGCAGGTGGATTCTTAACCACTGCACCACCAGGGAAGCCCTAACTTAATTCTTAAAATGTGAAATTGTGTTGAAATTACAGAAAATTTTCAAGGCATATTCTCAATTTTATAATTTCATAATCAATGTACTGCTATGTAAATGTACAGAAACAAATTGGACCATATTTTAAGATAACAGACCATGATTTAGAACTTGCCTTAGTAGTATTGTAGAATAATCACCATTCCCATTAATTAGAGGCACAGTAACAGTTATTATTCATGTAAATACTTTTAAAAGTTGTTCAAGTCTCTTTGGGAACGGTATAGGTTCTAAAAATGCACTACTCTTTACCATAATGCAAATTAATTCTTCCTGACAAGGATGATTTTTTTTTTTTTTTTACAAAATGTTATTTTAAAAAATATCTTTATTGGAGTATAATTGCTTTACAATGATGTGTTAGTTTCTGCTGTATAACAAAGTGAATCAGCTGTACGTATACATATATCCCCATATCCCCTCCCTCTTGTTTCTCCCTCCCATCCTCCCTATCCCACCCCTCTAGGTGGTCACAAAGCACCGAGCTGATCTCCCTGTGCTATGCGGCTGCTTCCCACTAGCTATCTATTTTACATTTGGTAGTGTATATGTGTCCATGCTACTCTCTCAATTCGTCCCAGCCTAGTGGCAGAGCAGGACTGAAGATGCAGACGTAGAGAACGGACTTGAGGACATGGGGGGGGGGGGAAGGGCAAAATGGTATTAAAATAGTTTATTTTATTTGCATATACATTTTAAAATTTAAGTAGAGTTGATTTATAATATTGTGTTAGTTTCAGGTGTGCAGCAAAGTGATTCTGCTTTTTATATATATATATATATTTCCATTATCGGTTATTATAAGATAATACTGTTCCCTCTGTTATACAGTAAATCCTTGTTGTGTATCTACTATTATGTATACTAATGTGTATCTGTTAATCCCATACTCCTCATTTATCCATTCCTCCCCGCCTTTCCCCTTTGGTAACCATAAGTTTGTTTTCCATCTTTGTGAGTCTGTTTCTGTTTTGTAAATAAGTTCATTTGTATTATTTTTTAAGATTCCATATATAAATGATATCATATGATATTTGTCTTTCTCAGTCTGACTTACTTCACTTAGTATGATAATCTCTAAGTCCATCAATGTTGCTACAAATGGCATTATTTCATTCTTTTTTATGGTTGAGTAATATTCATATATATGTGTGTATATATATATATGCCACATCTTCTTTATCCAGTCATTT